>NW_022631043.1:12937724-13620947 GCF_010015895.1 Lontra canadensis
CACAGACACCTATGCACACAGTGTACAGATGTGTTTGTATGTAATTCTCAGGGACCTTGCTGACCCTATGAAGGTTACATACAGGTTAAAAATCTTGCCTCTCTGCCACTTCTTGCTAACTGGAGACAGCATGTTCTAGTGTGTAGGGAGCTATCTATAAGCAAATGTCCCCGTTGCAATCCCTTGCTCTACCATTTGCTCTATGGGAAATAGGAAATTACTTAACCTCTCTGTGTCTCATTTTCCTCATTTATAAAGCAAGCATAGTAGTAGAACTGATCTCCTGTGGTTGTGGTGGGGATTGAAGAAGTTTTTATACAAAAAGCTTTTAGAAGAGTAAGTGCTTAATGGGATCTAATAAATGCTTTCTGTTATCATTGATGTTGACTTGTAAGTTCTAGACTGAGGCAATACTTTTTCAAGGATAACCTTAGTATTATGGATAAAGCAGGAAGAGTCCAAAACACCAATAATGACAATACTCAGAGAAGAAAAATCCATGTTTCGGATAATGCACCTGCCATCCTTATAGATATTGACTCTGAATAGCAGGGTCAGTGAAGACTGAGAATGAATGCATTTTTATCTATCCAAAAGCATTTTCATGACACTTTTCTCCAGAGAATCAGTATGTGCAGAGAGAGATTAGACAAAACATCAGAAACTTGTGACTTATAACTTCAGGGGAGAAAACATTTCAGAACACCCAGCAATTTATGATGAAAGAACATTACAGAGAAACCCCTTCGGGATGGAACAGGAAGCCTTCAGAAGGCACTTGATGCATTTCCCTTTATAAGAAAAAGAAGGGAAAAAACCAGTGACACTTTGATCAGCTGGAAAAAAGTAGTTTAGCAATCATCATATTGTGTAAACATATCTAGTCTCTTCATTATGAGCACATTACAAAGTGTCCATCAGTGCTAAAAATTTAAATAAGAGTTACCACAGTGATAAAAGGAGAAATGTGTGAGTATGGGGAAATGGTATATTATCTGTTTCCTGTATTTAAATAATTCACCCAAAATACCTGTAGGTGTTCCAACATGGGAAAAAACAATATTTTCAGGTTTCTTGGACATTTTGATTGGTCACTTCAACCAAGGAGTTATTGAAACAAATTTTTTTCTCCCTTAAGAATTGTCTTCAGGGCGCCTGGGTGGTTCAGTGGGTTAAGCCTCTGCCTTCAGCTCAGGTCATGATCTCAGGGTCCTGGGATCGAGCCCCACATCAGGCTCTCTGCTCAGCAAGGAGTCTGCTTCCTCCTCTTTCTGCCTGCCTCTCTGCCTACTTGTAATCTCTCTGTCAAATAAATAAAAAAAATCTTTAAAAAAATTTTTTAAAAAAGAATTATCTTCAATTCTCTATTATTTCCTTTCTCTAGTCCTTCCTGTGTCTTTCTCTCTATTCCCTCTTTCATTTCATCATCTATTCAAACAAACTTGAAACACTCTTATTTAAGATGGCATTCCAGGTGTGTAAGGAGTGCAGCTCTTCACCTGATATGACCCCTTAAGGAAGAGTCATACCTAGTAAAGTTAGAGGTATTTAAATTCTGCAAGAATCAATTCGTAATGATAACAGAAGGACTCTTTAATCCAGGACTTTATAAAGACAACTGAAGGATTTCTTGGATATGGTTGAAGCCTTACACATTTATCCACTTACACTGAGTGTTTACTATGAGGCTCAGGTGGCCAATTGCTAAAACTCTGGCAACATAAAAAGATGATAATGCATCTTGCCTGCCTTCAAAATGTTCATAGTTTGGGGGCGCCTGGGTGGCTCAGTGGGTTAAAGCCTCTGCCTTCGGCTCAGGTCATGGTCCCAGGGTCCTGGGATCGAGGCCCGCATCAAGCTCTCTGCTCGGCAGGGAGCCTGCTTTCTCCTCTCTCTCTGACTGCCTCTCTGACTACTTGTGATCTCTCTGTCAAATAAATAAATGGAATCTTTAAAAAAAAATTGTTCATAGTTTGGTTTCACAGATAACACAGTAAAACTAGAACATGAACCTTGGATTTTGAGAATAAATTCAGGACTATTAAGGATGAAAATAACTTCAATGCAATATTTGTTTTACAGAACTTTTGGGGAAACCACCAGTGCATTCATTCAGAGATCATGGTCTTACTATCATATCAGGGCATCATAAGCATTTGGAATGATTCTTGTTGACCAGAATACACAGATGGCATGTTTGGTAAATGAAAGATTCCATGTAGCCTATATAACCCAACTGCTTTGCAATCAGTGCTATGCAAAGTCACATAAAACCCAATAGTCCAGCAACTAGAAATAATTACAAACAGTGAAAATATTTAGTATAGCACCTCTCCAAGAAAAAAAAAAATAAAGGAATGGAAGGAGAAGTTTCAAAAGGAGCGGCTACATTCTTGGAAGCCAACAAAACTCTTAAAAATCCCTTTCCCTGTATCATTTCCTTTCAATTTCTTTTTCCCTCTCTATTGTTGTCTCTAATCTCATCCTTTCCCTACTCCATGCACCTCAAAAATTTCCATTCTCCCCAGCCTGAACCAGCCCCATCTCTTTCCTTAACATTGGCCTTTTCTGGCTCAGGTCTTTTGTTTATTTTGTGTAATCTTTTGCCTTTTGTCCTGATTCTGATATTCCTATATAAATATAAAGGAGGATCCCAAATTGACCTAGCATGTAATAAGTCTTTCTCCTTTGGGAGAAGTGGGAGAGAGAAGATGGTACATGTTAATAATTTAATGTCATTCCTTTTATGCTCTTCACACTTGGGTTTTTTAAGAATGGAGTTATGTTCCATGCTGTATCTTCAGAAAGGTACTAAAAGGCCCAACCTCTCTTTCTTTTTCCTTTCTTTTTAACTCACATAAAAAATTGTTGTTCTGAGTCACTGAGAATGTAACTATTAGGCCAGGATATACAATAGATTCATTGGGAGTTTTCTAACTTCTTTAATAGCAGCTGAAATTTCCACAGAAAATACGGGTTTATGGATCTCACAGTATGGGTTTCACTAGTGTGCTGGCAGGAGAAGGATGTTTAAAGAACACTTCACACATTTCTCCACCTCTCAGAGGCCCCAGAGCCGCAAACAGAGTCTAAACAGAAGGAAAGGTGGAAGGGGAAGTTTGAGATGAAATCTTTAGAACGATCTGGACTGGAAATTGATTGTTTTAATAATCATAATGCTTAAAATGGCTACTAATCGGTGGGAAGGGAAGATCCAATAGAGCAGTCAACAGCACATTTCATGGTTTTATACCTCACAGAACTGAAGCTCTTCCATCACCAGGCAAAGTATTCTTGTTCTACACCATTGTGGTTACTGTGTGTGTGTGTGTGTGTGTGTGTGTGTGCGCGCGCGCACAGGGACACATGACAAAACAAAACCTCTCCATCTCTTCTTTTAAAATGGAAAGGGCTATCTTATTATTTTCTTCTAGCTGAAATTTAGAATAATTTTTCAAGTTCTCAAATAAAAACATCAATTTGTTGTGTGAATGGAAATGTTATAAATTCACAAATTATTAGAGAATTTGGCATCTTTACAATGCTGACTTTTTCCAACTAGAAATACATTAGTATCCTCTTTTTATGCCAACCTTCTTTGTATCTCACCATACTTCATTTTTTCCACTACCTTCCACACATTGGAAGATTCATGCATTCATTAGTTAAATATTAATTGAATACTTACCGAATGCTAAGCACTCTTTTAGATACTGAAGAGACTAAAGTGGGGAAAAAAATAAAAACAGATAGGATCCTTGCCCAGATGAAGCTTAAATCCTAGGGAATAAAGACAGAATGAAAAGAAAACAAGGGCTATCTTAATGGTCATGCCTAGAAATTTTATGCATCTTTCTATTGAAAAACTGGTGTTTCCTTTTTGGATTGTTCACTTCCCATTGACTTTCAGAGGTTAAATTCCTCTAGCTACAGTGACAAAAGGTACAAAGGCCAATTGCTTTCTGAAGAAGTTTATATTTATTAATATTCCTTAGAGAATATTGTGACTACATGGCACTGTGGGCCACATTTCTCTTAAGCCTTAAAGAACCTACAGGATTCTCGGGGCAGAGGACTGGGGACAGCTTTGAAGAGAGAAGAGTAAGCTTCATGGTTGGTAGTGCCCAGGGGTGAAAAGACTTGGTCAGAGACGTGAATGTGATGATGACACTTCACCTGAGTTCCATAACCTTAAGATGGTTGTGCTCTGCCCTTCACATACTACACCCTTAAGAAGTGCAAACTTTCAGGAGATGTGTGTGAAAACTGCTTTCTAGAAAACTTTCAGCAATGTTCTCTTGTTGACATGACACCTGGAGGGCAACCTATAGCCAGAGGGACTCAGCTCTAAAGGGAATACCTTCCAGGGCCTGTATATTCATAAACAAATCAGAAGGAAGAAACTCCCCAAACACCATTTGGTTAATGGTAGTTAAGAATTCTCCACGCTGTCCTGAGCAGTCAAGATGCTGGAGATAGAATAATGGTAATGAACGTGCTCATTGAGCCCTGGATCTCTGCCAAGACCACTGACTTAGCCTCTGACAACAGCTGAATTGCTCCTTGGAAATCAATAAAATATTTCCATCCTGATGCTCACAAAAGTGTTCCTGATATTTATTGTGCCCTGATATACTCACTGATACTACAGTAAATATTTGGCAAATCATTAGATTCCTCTCAGAAATATGGACATTAATCAGAGTTGGCTGCCACAACAAAGATGCATACTGTACCCCCATACTGCAGTTGGGGTTTCCTAGGACATAGGCTCTGAGGCACTGAGTTATGTGCAGGAAATGTACGGGGTAGCACTGCTGTGAATATCTATGGTGTCCTGAAGGCAGAGGGGCAAGTTGAAAGAGAAGTAGACCCAAGCAGCCTCAGTGATTTCCCAGGGAAGGCGGAAGTTCTAGAGCTGGGAGCCCTCACAGAGTTGCCCCCTACTGATGCAAAGAGAATTGGACACACTTTCTAAAAGTTCCTATTACACCCCGTCACATTTAGGAAAGGCCTGCTTTCATTCCTGTCTTGCTGATTGAAAGAAATCCAAAGATGATTTTTGTTTTTTCAAAAAAAACCTTAACCATACTAATGGTCTTTCCTAGTGGTCTTTCCTATTGTGAACTTTTGGAAAGCAGGGGGATACTCTTTGCTTTACCCCATTTCTGCTTACAAAAGTTTTCATAAAAACGATTAACTTTCAGATAGCAGGGGAAACATGGAGTCTTTTACACTTCTTTATTGACCAATCACTGGATGCGAGCTGTGTCCAGGAAGGGGATCAACCTCCCTTCATCTGATAGCAGTGCTCAGTGGGGGATTCGGCTGAGAACTGTCAGCAAACCACACTCCCGGCAGCTGGGGGAATAAGTACTTTGGTCCTCCAGGGAAGGATCTGGGTGGACACACAATAGCATCCACTGTATCTCCTAAAAAAGAAAGGTTACTGATTTCAATTGTTTTATTCTTTCTTGTACTTCATGCATATCAATAAGAGTATGACTACACATTCTCTCCTCTGCAGCCTCTGCTCCCAAGACTAGAACTGATGGGATTTCCCATCCTGCTCTTTAATTAAAACGAAGAGCTGTGAAAGGTGTGAGAGCCCATTGCAGGTGTTGACGTGATGCAATTTATGCTCAGTACTCTTTAATTCCTTTTTTGCCTCTCATAATTTTTATACTTAGGAACATTCTGACCTGAACTTTTTTCCTCTGGGTTTTATAAATACTATTTTTGGTCCAAAAAAGAACATTTGCTATATAGTATAGTAAGAAGTTTTAAGAATAAGACCAGGGTGAAATATCATTTTGCCACTTGTTAGATCTGTAATATTGAACCACTCTGAATCTTGGTTTTCTCACTTATAAAATGGAATAATCAAAATTTTAATAGTTAGCATAAGATTTTATGAGATAACATATCTGTGATGCAAATGAAAACTCTCTGAAGGATAGTAATAAAAATGAAAATAATTCTAACAGCCAGTATTTCTGAGTATTTTCTAAGGGCTAAGGGCTATACCTTGGTTATGCATTTAATCTTCACACAAAAACCATAAGATTATGGTTATTTTGACAGAGAACAAAATGATGACTGCCAGAGGGGAGGGGGTTCAGAAATAGGCAAAATGGGCTAAGGGCAGTGGGAAATACAGTCTTCCAGTTATGGAACAAATAAGTCACAGGAATAAAAAGGTACATCATAGGGAATATAGCAATGGTAGTATAATAGTGCTGTATATGGTAACAGATGGTAACTACACTTGTGGTGAGCATGACAATACAGAGTTGTTGAATGAATGTAGTATGTTTTACACATGAAACTAATATAACATCATGTGTCAACTGTACTCAAATTAAAAATAAATGAGTAAGGGGTGCTTACATAGCTCAGTTGGTTGAGTGTCCAACTCTTGATTTTGGTTCAAGTCATGATCTCAATGTTGTAAGACCCAGCCCTGTGTCAGATTCCACACTAAGCATGGATTTTGCTTAAGATTCTCTCTCTCTCTTTATTCATCTGCCCTTCCCCTGGTGCTTTCTCTCTCTCTGTCTCTTATATAAACAAACAAACAAATAAAAATAAATAAATAGTAAAATTAAAAATGTGAATAGAATTGGAAAAAAAGAAAATTGAAACAGTTCAAAATTTTAAAAGTTATGGTTATTTTATGGTTATATGGTTATGTTTTGTGGTTATATGTGGTTATATGGGTAAGATATAAAATATTTAGTAAGTGGTATGGCTTGGTTAAGATCAGTCAGAATGGAAGCAATTGAAACAGTTGGGACAGGGATTTTACATTTACCCATTTTACAGATGAGGATATTGAGAAGTCAAAACTTTAACTAGCTTGCCTAAGAACATAAGCTTTATCTGTGGCAGAGATGGGTTTGAATAAATAATCTGACTTCACAGACTGTAAACTTAAAGTGTTTTTCTAAACTATCTCCCAATCTGAAGATCTAGCTGGGGTTCCTTGAAACTTTTAATTTTGTTACCCTGGGAAGCCCTAAGTCTTTCTGACTTTTCAAAGTAGCTCTGACCCACCAGGCCCAGGCACCATACTATTTTCTTACTAACAATACCCTAGACCTTCTGCCAAAAACAATTGCCAGGGTTTATTGGACTGAAAGCTAATGTTGTGAGTCACTTGGAGCCAAAGTGATAACTGTAATTATAAGGGATAATAGCAGTTATTAAGAGTGATTTTGGTAAAAGCAAGCAAAAAATTAAGTTTATTTTATTTAACTAAATAGTTAAATTAGGAGCAACATTAAAATCTAGACTAGGGAGGAGAGAGACCCTAAGGTCAACAAAAGAGTGAGGATGGCATTAATGAAGAAGAAACCCTCAGTAATGAACTGACATAAAATACCATAACCATGTTAATTCCACTTCATACAGGCTCTTTGACAACAGGGAACCAGGGGACTAACACAGAAGGCTGAGTCCCTGAGGCAAAATGGATTGATCCAGATGTAGAAAGACAAATAGAACATCATGATGGAAACAATGGGTAAGCATGGAAATAGATGCAGGTTTCTTTGATTTTGCCTGAAAGAAACACAAAAATGGAATTCCTGTGGGAGCGTTCCCTGGGAACCACAAATGACATCTCTACATCCACTCCAAAAGACTCATACTAACTGTGAACTTTTGGAGTAGACCTGTGTCTGGTGTGTGCATGTGTGGGTGCATGGATGTACATCCGCATATAGTTTGTTGTTGGTGGTAGTGACCAAACATGTGTAAGTACCTGTTAAATTAATGCAAACGGACATACAGGTCCATGTCCTAAGTTACACATGATAGAATGTAGAGACAAGAGACCAGCATCTATGAAGACTTCCCTAGCAAACACCACACTCTATCTTAACCTTGGATCCACCTCTTCCTTCTCTGTATCTAAATCCAACTACTTCCTGTACTTTCTTTGTCTGCCTTGATTTTGGTTATTTGTGCCTCCAACCCCTCTATTCCATCCGACTTATCCATGTGTTTGTCTCTGCCTCCCTGTAGGCAGGCAGATAAGCTCCACCACCCAGGTGATCCACAGAAAAGCAGAACGAGGTGGAGGGGTGCTATACTTGGCAAAAAGATCCTTTGGGCTTATTATTCTGAAGAAATGAGAGGCAGTAGAAACAATTTTACCACCAGAGCCAGGCTATCCTGTCTGCTATTTTCTATTTTCTCCTCACTTTATTCCCACTTAATGATCATTACATCCAATGTTTTGTTTGGGAAACTAGGACACGTCCGGTGGGCGGAGAGCCAATGTGGACATGCTCATATAATCTCTTTGATTTTACCACATGCATTGTTTCCTGTCATTATTACAAACACATTCTGATGTAGCAGCAGTTCCCCAGTTTTATGAATGACAGAACCAAGATTTAGAGAGTAAAGCAAGAGGCCTAATGTCTATGAGGTTGCAGAGATGAATCTCCATGATCAGATGGTGAGTTCTGAAAGAGATTCTGTTATCTTGCTACTTAGGTTAAGCTAAGACCTATTTTTTTTTCCTCCCGTTCTTTGAATATAACAGTAATGAGATGACTTCACTATACATTTACACATGCTTGTTTTCAAAATCAAGAGATGCCAACAAAAGCAAAACATGAATAAAATCATCTAAAAATCATCACCTAGCAGTACTACTAACATTAAGTAGTCACAAGATATCTGTTTATATAAATATGAGAATAAAAACTGTCTTATTATCTTACACTCAGTGTGCTTTAACTATTTCTTTTTTGGATTATTTTCCATGCTATTTTAATTTTTTAAAAACTTTATTTATTTGAGAGAGAGATAAGAGAGAGAACGAGCAGCGGGGAGGGGCATCAGGAGACGCAGACTCCCCACTGAGCAGGGAACCCTACAGGGGACTGCATCCCAGGACCCCGGGATCATGACCTGAGCTGAAGGCAGACTCTTAACCAACTGAACCCCCAGGCACCCTATTTTCCATGTTATTTTAAATAAATATTACTTTCAATAGTAACTGAGCAAAAGTGAAGGAAACTGCAGTGACACCAAAAGTGTTTCTAAACTTCAGACTTTATTTACTACCTCACTAGTCCTCTTGCCATGTTCTTTGGTTAACAAGATTTTAACAATTGTTTGTGCAAAAAAAAAAAAAAAAAAGGCTAATATTTGAGAATATCTGCCTGTGGCTCTGTATTTGAGGTACTGCTTGATGGTGTTTAATTTTCTTTTGAAATTGTGTAGACTGATGTCTATTGTCTTTGGCACTAATTGGTGCTATAGATAACTTTTAGATAAATCTGATTTTCCTCCTTATAAGCAACATTCTCTTTAGGACTCGGTGCATAGAAAGTCTGTTTTAAAAAAGTGTTTATTTTCTGGTAACATACAGTATTATTTTATTCTGAATATTCAGTTCTCCCTTGATTTTGAGTTCTCTATTCATATATGAAAATTATCCTAATTTCATGTCTTTGTCCACTTTCTCTATGGTCTGTAAGAATGCCTCCCATGGACCATCATGGTGATACCATAAAGCTCTTTTTTGTCACTAAAATTCTCTAATATAGCTTATTTGTTTCCTTTTGGTTTTAGTTTATATACTAATTTTATAGTAGTGTTTTACCATCTATATCCTTTTTCATATAATTCTCTTATTTTCATGCAATTCTCTTATTTAGTCATCTTTGAATTCTTGATTATGGAAATGTGTGTGTGTGTGTGTGTGTGTGTGTGTATACAAACACTTAGAGGAAATATTCTTTTCCTTGAGTTATGTTTGTTTTTCCAAACTCGATTAATCTGTCTTTTTCATACCATGCTCTTTTCTTGGGTGCATACTGAGTGATGTTTATTTGAGTACGTGTTTAGCTATAGTTAATTTTGCATCGAAAGTCATGTTATTTTGTGGAATATTCTTCTCAAGCCTATCTTGATCAGCTCTGGCTTCCTCTTGCTTTTCTAAGTAACTGGAATCTGTTAGTTCTCTTAAAGATCTCTTCTGAGACTAGGTTGTCTCAATGGGAGGGAGAGGACAATGTCCACAAAGCTCTACAGTTTCAACTGTGTAAGAGTGTTGCCTTCTTTTCTCAACTATTTTTTAATTCCCTAAATCATCATTTATATCCCATAGTTGGAAGTGTGTATTTCCATGAGTTGGTATGCTTAAATTTTGATTATTCTCCCAATTCACCGGGGATCTCTAGGGAAATTCTCTGACTTCCAGCAGTTTAGTGTGTGTGTGTGTGTGTGTGTGTATACATACATACAGAGAGAGAGAGAGAGAGAGCAAGAGAGAGAAAAAGCAAGTGCCTCTGTTAAGATCTTGAAATCTTCAAGAATAGAATTTTTAGCCCTAGGGATTTGGAAAAAAATATTTACTTGGTCTTTCTATTAATAATTTCAGATTAGGGGATATTGATGAACCTTTCCAGAATTTTATTTACTTTCCCTATTTGTCTATCACTAGGCTGGAAAGTAGGAGCTATCAAGTGTCTTCGTTGGCAGCCAGTCCACTCTTTGAGGGCCTAACATTATATCTAGTTTCCAGCTTATTTGCTGCTGATGGGTTTTTTGCTGACACTTACTGTTTTGGCGCTGGTGGTTGTGCTAGGTAATAGGAAGGAAGATCGTGTGACCCAGATTTACTCTGCCATCTTACCTGCACATTTTCAGAGCTAAACTTCATGCTCACCCACAGCAATCATTTTAGTTCTGGTTCTTGGCAAAAATAAAAAAAAAAAAAATTCCCTGCCTCATCTATGTGGTGTTGAATTTCTTTATATATAACATCATGGTCATCATCGTCACCATTATTGTATTCATCAAAGTGTATACATGCTTTAAGTTAGACTTACCACAAATAGCTTTTGGTACAGGAACGTGGAATGGTAGAAGGTCTGAGGGAAACCTGATATTACCTAGTTGGTTCCCTCAAGTTTGCAGGTGAAGAAAACGGACCTAGAACAATTAAGTGGAAGTCACATTCACACAACTGATTATTTTCCAAAGGAGTTCTGGATTATCAATGAAGCCAACTTTATATTAAGGACTAATTTATCTTCAATTTATCACTGTGAACTTAGTTATTTAATTCTTTTTTTAAGATTTTATTTGAGAGAAGGAGAGACCACAAGCAGAGGAAGCAGCAAAGGGAGAGGGAGAAGCCTTCCCACTGATTAGGGAGCCAAATGTAAGGCTCAATCTCAGGACCCCCAAAATCATGACCTGAGCTGAAGGCAAGATACTTAACCCACTGAGCCACGCAGCTGCCCCTATTTAGTTCTTTTGAAGTCATTTTCCTGATCTGGAAAATAGAGTTAATCACTTGCCATGCAATTCTGTGAGGCTTAGAAATAATTTAACATACTGTCTGACACATCGTATTTCATAGCTGTTAGCTACAAATGACATTACCTTTTACTTTCAGTACACAGTCTTTCCCTTCAGAAAACATTTAGATATAAAATTTAAAAAATTCCCTCTATGTTGAACAAATTTTAATTTATTTTCATCTTGAACAAGAGAAAAAATAGTGGCTAATGTTTATCATCCCTGTTTCCCCTACTAAACACAAGCAAGTAAATAGTCACGAATGAAGGCATGTTTAATGGAAAATTCAGTTTGATTTATTTGCTAATTAGTACCAGTTAGACTTTGAAGGGACAGGTGAATGATGTGTTCACAGAAATATCTGAATGTGGCAAACCCATTCAGGTTTGCAGAAAAGAGCACTAGGCAAGACAGATGCTGGTGAGGTGTGTCCTATTTATAAGAATTCATTGAGAACATGAGGTGGCATGCACTTTGCGTAATGTGGAGGTCAAGACAACACAGTACAGTAAGGTGTAAATGGTAAGATGAGATGAATGGTTGGAAAAAGCCATTAATCAGGGGAGAAAGCTGGCATTGTGCATTGTAGATCTACAGGCAGTTTAGCTAAGGTATTTCCACAATCTTGTAGTTTTGTGGGGTTTACCAAACACTTTGCTTTCAGAAGGAATTCAGTGCAATTCAACAAATGCTTCCTGAGTGCCCTCTACATGCCCGACATTAAAGATGTAAGATATAAAACTCCAGACAGAATCCCTGTTCTCATATAACACATCATCTGGAGGAGATGTCAGTACATATACAAAACCAATTAGCAGGCTGATGGTGATGAAGATTATCATGGGACTAGTAAGAAAGAGACATACAACCACATACAAGAAATTAATGAATTCTGAGTGTCTTTAAGCTTCGCACAGATTAATGAAGAAAATTTTGAAATATTTGGGGAAGGGGATAATGTTACAAATAATCAAACTGATATGGTATTTCTGGCCATTCCAAGGGATGAGAGGAGAGAGGCCTTAAAGAACCCCAGTGGTAGAAAGCTGCAGAGTTCAGGGTTCATTAAGATGTTTTGCCTGAAATGTGCTGAAACTGTTTAAGCATTGCCCCAAGCAGATACTGTTCTTATCTCTTAGCACTTCTGTTAAGGTTGGTACAATGGCTGCAGGCTATTGGGCACCAAAGAAACTGATGTTGTCTGATTGAAGTGCTAAACTCAGCCCATGATGAACTGTGTTCCAGGGGGATAAATGACAACTAACTCGGGACAGAGAACCAGTCCTTGACAATATGGTACCTGGTTTCACTGAGCTGATGTCTCAATAGGTATGGCAGGTCGTAACCCAACAGAAAAGATAAGAACAGATCACAAGAAGAGCATTGACAGAAATAACAGAAACAGCAGAGAAAACCAGGAAAGGGCTCCTTAGGGAGAGTGTTGAGATAAAAGGAATGTGAAAATCAAGGAGAAAATCATTCCGGACAGAAGGAAGAGTAAATATACAAAATCTGACATGAAAAAATGTTCAGCGTGTTGAATGAAATGAAATGAAAACCAGTGTGGCTGGAATATATTGATTACAGGAAGACTGGAATGAGGTGAAATTGAAGGGGTGGTGAGAGAAAGATCAAGGAAGCTTTGCAAGCCAGAAGCCATGAGAAGACATAGGACATTATAGAATAGTAAGGGAAAATGGTAGACTTGAGAAATACTTGGTAGGAGCACAGAAAATATTAACACATGGATTGGTTGGCACAGGGAAGTAAAAGAAGGTATGGAAGGTGTCCTCTAAGTTTTTAGCTTGATGATGATGACACTTAATGAGATGGGGAGGTTTAGAACTGAGAAGTTTATAAGCAGTTTATAAGATATCCTCAGAATGGGAGAAAACCTTCAAGAAAGAGATAGCTAGTGAGAACCATGGATTTCCTGGAATGAATTCAGGCTCCTGGAGTCACTGGTGGCATAGAAGACTTTTGGGTCAAAGAGTCAGTTGGGTTAGGATATATTTTGATATCTCTGGAGAGCCTGAAGGAACAAAGCACATTAAAGGAAAAAATTAGGAAGCTGACTTGAAGAATCTTGGGAACAGTTCATTTGTGGTGGGAAGAGTAAATATTTCTTGAGCTGAAAAGAACTGAGTTCAAATATAAACTCTAAAACTTATTATCATGTGACTGGAGAAGTTACTCAATCTCTTTGAGCTTTAGTTTCTCTGTGTATTAGAGATAATTTCAGTATCTACCAAAAAACATCAAATTAAATTATGGATATCAAATATCTGATCATTGATAATATCCTTCATCTATGCAACACATATTTGTTGGACAAATACTAAATACTTGACACTGCCAGTCCCCTTGGATGGAAAGGCTCCTAAAAAGTGGTGCTCCTAGTCGGACTATGAGGGACCCCCATCTACTCTGGGGAATTGGAGGAAGTTTCCTATGAAGTGTTGTTGGAGCTGAACTCTGGGAATTGAATAGGAGTCAACTTGATATACATAATGGGAGTTTTTTACCAGCTGGAGGTGGGTGGAAATGAAGAGCATTCCAGGTCACAGATAGAGCATTGTTAAAATCACTGAAACAAAATGCAGGAAAGTACATTTGGTACCCAGAATTCAGACTGGCATGGCTGATACAGAAAGACTGAAGGCGGACAGAATGGGAAGATTTGGATTTCCTCTGTCCAGTCCAATCCAGCTCCCAAGAGGAAGTTAAAGACAATGTTTTGAAGTAGATATTTTAACAAGTCAAAATCATAGTCATTACTTGTACTTACTATTAGTAGTAAGTATTATTACAAATAGCACTTACAATGTACCAAGCACTGCATTGAGCACCTAACTCTGTTTTGAGAACTGTTACATGTCCAGGCACTAAGATATGATAACGAACAAGACAAACAGCCCCTCCATCGTCACACACATTTTACTTATTTAATTCTTATAACAGTCCTCTGAAGTTACAAATGATGCTTAGGTAGGTCAACAACTTGCCCAAGGCTCATAGAGCTAGAAAAATCTTATAGTTAGTTCTCCACTTATTCACTTAGTTTACACATATGTATTGAGCCCCTTCTATACGCTGGGCATTGTTTCAGGGTCTTGGGACATGGCTGGGAACAAAACAGAGGTCTCTCAAGGAATGCATCCTATCAGGATTATCACACAAGAAACTACAGATGTGATAAGTGAATTATATCAGGGGTTAGAAAATGATACATCTTTGAACAAGGAATAAGAGGAGAATGAGGAGAACTGGGAATCCTGGCATTGTCATTTTAGCAGAATATTGTAGTGGGATTTATTGAGAAGGTGACATTTGAGAAAAAACCTCTGAGAGATGTTGGCAGTCAGCCTTATGGAGATCTAGTGTCATTGTTCAGCTACCAAAACAAAATACCATCAACTGGGTGGCTTAAACAACAGAAATTTATTTCTCACAGTTCTGGAGGCTAGAAGTCCCAGATCAAAGTGCTAGCCAATTCAGTTTCTAGTGATGACTCTCTTCTGGCTTGCAGATGGCTCCCTTCTTACTCTGTTGTCACATGGTGGAGGGAGAAAAAGCGAGGGAGAAGAAAAGAGAGGGAGAGAGGGACAGGGAAAAAAAAAAATATATATATATATATATATTTATTTATTTATTTATTTATTTCTCTGCTTATAAGGCCCCAGTCTTGGGATTAGGACTCCATCCTTATGATTTCGTTTAAGCTTAATTATCTCCTAAATATCTCATCTCTAGATAGAGCTCCCCAGGGGAACACAACCCAGTCCACAGCATCTAGGGAAATGCCTTCAAGCAGAGGAACAGCCGTGGCAAAGGCATGAAGGCAGGAGTGAGCCTGGTGAGTTAAAGACAAGCAAGGAACCTGGTGTGGTTGCCGCTGATGAGAGGTGTGGGAGGACATGGAGTCAGAGAGGCAAAGGGAATAAGCTCATTAAGACCTCATGGGCTGGGTCAGGGACTCCAAGCCAGGATCTGAGTGAAATGGAAGCCAGTACAGAGCTGTGAGCAGAGGAACAGCCTGATTTGATTTTGTTTTAGTGAGATCACTGTGACAGGTTGGAGAGTTGTCCCTGGAAACGGAGACCGATCTGACACTGCCTGGGCAGGAGACGGTACCAGGTCAGCCTAGGCAGGTCACAGTAGAAATGGGATCATATCATATCACACAGGGATCATATCATGGATATATTTGTTAAGTAAGCAGAATTTCAGGGAAAATTGTATTTGGAATGTGAGGAAGAGAAGTCAAAGATAACATCAAGCTCTCTGAGCCTGGCAGCAGGTTGCTATCCCGCCCCCTCACCAGGAGGGGGCGGGGTAGCAAGTTTGAGGGCCGACAGCACAGCGTTCAGTTCAGGTCACGAGAATTTCATGATGTTTCTTACTCTTCCTTCCAAATGATGATATCAAGTAGGCAGTTGGAATGCAACCTGAAGCTTGGGGGAAAAGTGTGCTTGGGGAAGGGAAATATGGGAGTTCTCAGCTTAGAGATAGCATTGGATCCCAGATCTTTCCAGCTTGAAAAATCCTTGGTCCTGACTGCTCTATCACTTTCCGATAACAAGAGAAGACTTTCATTAGAAGATTTTCATTACTGAAACTTCCCATCTGTGATAATTCAGAAGGAGGTTGGTGGGCAAGAATGACAGAAAGACTCTATTGAACTTTAATGCCATGGAAATTGTAATTTGGTGTGGACAAATTTAAACACTGGTGCCTGGGGAGAACAAAATGACTCCCAAATGGAAGGGGCTTTATTTTATATTTTTTTAAAGGTTTTATTTATTTATTTATCTGACAGAGAAAGAGAGAGATCACAAGTAGGCAGAGAGGTGAGGTGGGGAGGGGTGGTGGGAAGCAGGCTTCCTGCTGAGCAGAGAGCCCGATGCGGGGCTCGATCCCGGGACCCTGAAATCATGACCTGAGCCGAAGGCAGAGGTTTTAACCCACTGAGCCACCCAGGCATCCCTGGAAGAGGCTTTAATGCTGGGATCTTAGACAGTGTGACATCTGGTTGGGAGAGGAAGCTGTGAGTCTTGGAATCTTCTAGGTGCCCCTCAAGCTATACCACGTAAGGCCCATCTCTGTTTGCCAGGTAACCTTCTTTCAGGCTATCTCACCTGTCCGGCTAATCTCTGCTGCCTCAGAAGGAGACCTGTACAACCATTCAAACATGGGCTTGACAGTTGGCACCTCTGACTGAGAGCCACTAAGCTGCCCTCTGAGAAAATCAGCTCCTTTTCAACCTGCCAGTGCCAGACAAAGCAGCAAAGGGCTTCTGAGCTGACATGTGCCTTCGATATTAATGACTTAATGCATACACCATAGTCAGTTCAGGCTGCTCGAACGATATACCACCCAAACGGGCTGGACATAAACAACAGACATTTATTTCTCTCAGTTCTGGAGGCTGGAAGTCTGAGGTCAGGGTGAGTTCTGTGGACTGCCAACTTCATGTATCTCACAAGACAGAGAATAAGGAAAGGAAGCAAACTTTCTTTTGACTCATACAAGGGTCATAAAGTTTCCCCCTTTATCAAATCTGAATTCTTTCCCAAAGGTCCCACCTCTTAATATCTTTCACATTGGGGTAGGATTTCAATATCTGAAATTTGTGGGGGACACAAACGTGCAGTCCATAACGATCATGTGAAACAATTAGAATGGTGCCTGGGAACAGAGTCAACAAATTCCGGTTCATTATGACTTTTCTTGCTGCTGTTGTCACTCTTATTATTGTTATCATGTCTCTTTGGTTTTAAAGATGTGGAAACTGAGGCTAAGACATTTAAAGTAAGTCTCCCACTGTCACATAGCTAGTAAATGGCAGAGCTGGAACTGTCTTTTCAGAGTCTAGAAACTATGGAACTTAGAGAATGTATCTTAGAAAATGCCTAGTGATATGATTGTCAATCTCAGTCCAGTGGAACCCTGGAGTTCCTCAGGTACAGGCATGTGGTAGCAGTGTGTTGCGGGGGGAGAGCAGGGAGCAGATGGTTAGGGTGCCATTAGGATGTTGTTTCTGTCTTCTCAAAACATGACTCAAATTTTAATTGAGTGGAGGGCTCCCAGCATAAAAACTAGTTTGAAACCCACTTACATATTTCAGTCACTCTGTTTTACCAGAGAGAAGACTGGAGCACATACAGGTTCAACAGCTTAGCCCAGTTGTGCCTTAAGGTTGGGTAGAGGGAACACAGAATTCCTGATTCCTGAGCCAGCATTCTCTCTATACTAGAACCAACAGAAAATGAGTGGCCTATCTTGAGGATGGGACACAGACTTGGATCTCAGTTGGTGTTTTAATCGCCTCCCGTTTACCCAGTTAATGAAGGAAGGATCCCCAACCTGTGGTTATGAGGCTGGTTGAGCACAAGACACCCGACAATAGACAGATGATACAGACAATTTGTTAGTCACATAATCACAGCCCAGGGGAGGAGGACACCACATGCCATGCAAGGTCACATGTGGGTTTTACTCAGGAACTCAATAAACAACAAGGGCTATGGGAGGCAGGTTTTATAGCATCATGAGGAAGGGGTGCCCCTTGGTTCCTGTGGGAGGATGTGATTGGTTTACTTGAGTCTTTCCACAGATTGGCATGAACCTAAACCTACTGGCTAGAGATTGGCAAGAACAGGGCCTGGTCCTTTGATGAAGAGGGTCATTTAGCAAGGGGACCTTACCCATAAAAGCAGAGTGGGGAAGGAAAGTTATTAAGCCTTTGGAAAACCTCGTGATTTTCCAGGGTGTAATATTGAATCTTAATTTTAGATTTCATGCCACAACCAGAAATATATGGTCATCGGATTATTTCTGCACAGGAGAGTTATAGGTAAGCCAGGAAAGGGTATATTTCATGTTGGATCGTCTTCTCATACTCCCATTATATTACAAGATTCTCTCCTTTTTCATTTCTCTGTAACCCAAAGCCCAGGGGCAATGATACAACTCTGTGTGCTTGTCCCAGAAATATGGGTGCATATTGCAAAAGTTTATCTGATAGATGATAGCAAATTGTGAATGAATATTCTGAGCCCTGTGCAAAGCACAGGGAGAACATCACAGGGCCTGCTGAGCTGAGCTTGGGAGTCTAGTAGGGACAGAAATCTTACATATGTGAGCTGATCAGCCAAAATGTGGTTATAGTAGCAAGAGAAGTAGAATCGGGCAATGGGTCTGATCCTAGCTTGGCCAAAGAACAGCTACGTGGTCTGGGTAAAGCCATTTAAAACCTCTGAGGCCGGTTCCCTCATCTGTAGAAGGTGAAGAGAGAGACATTAACATAAGCTTCACAGAAACCCCTAGATATGTTACCCAGCCTGACCTGAAACAACAGCTTGATTCCTAAGTCAAAGCGACTCTCTGTCTCTTGGGAGTACAAAGGGTGTTTCTAGGTTTCAAGTTTAGTAATAACAGAAGTAAAACCAATGAATCACTAACGTAGAAATTAGTAAGAGTTTATTATGCAGACACCGAAAGGACAGTTTGCAAACCAGAGCACTCAAACCAGAACATGGAATGAGGTTTAGGGGTATAATGTTAAAAAGCAGCTTATAGAGTGAGAAAATAGTGGCTGTTTATTCTTTCCAGGGATTGGTTATAATATTAGAATTTTCCCAAGTGGTAGGGTATTATTGGTCAGTGGTTAATTCATACCAACCTTGAGAAAAGTTAAAGGTTTACTTATGGTTTTCAGAGGCATAAGCAAGAAGCAACCCAGGTCAAGCTAGCTTGCAAACTAAGTTAAATTAAGCTTTGCTTGTTTGACTAAACCAGTTTTGTCTGCTTAGGGAAGATTCTTTCCTTTTTTTTTTTCCCTGAATCAGCTTTTTTGATAGATAATTCACATACAATTTAGTCAGCTAAATTGTACATTTCAATAGTTTTTAGTATATTCATAGGGTTCTTCAACCATGACCACAACTCTAGGACATTTTCACCACCCCAAAAAGAAATTTGGAGCCCATTAACCATCATTTCCCATTTCTCTCCAATAGCAGCCTCTTCCCTACCCAGCCCTAGGCAACCACTAATACATTTTCTTTTGTAGAATTTGCCTATTCTGCTCATCAGATTTTCAAGATTGTTGATCTCTGTTTGCTTTTTATTTTAACAGTATGTTTGCTTTGCTTTATTTTTTCTCAAATTTCACTAATATTGAAAATTGTCCTGCAGGTCACTTGATAAAAATATAGATGCCTAGGGACCTCACTCCAAAGATTCTGAAAAGTAGGTCTGGAATAGGAACTTGTAAAAGGCTCTGGACATGAATTACCAAGGCCTGAGTTCAATCAAATCTCTGCCTCAGATTAGACCCATGACATCAGTTGGGCCAACTGACTTCTCATTCTTGACAGGGATGTAAGCAGGGTTGATGTGATGATGAAATGAGAGCGTACCCCTAAAGCACCCAGCCCCCAGCCCAGCACGTTGTGGGTGCCTACTGAGCCAAACCTGAGTTTTTGATATTTGGGACAATGTACAGTACAGTACAATGACCTTTTCCATGGTCAGATGGAAGTGCATCTTCCGTTTGTTTTAGGAGTCCTCAAATAGCTGTGGACCTGAGTTCCCTTCACCTAGAAATCCCTTTGAAGTCTAAGAGCTGGAAAGGCTTTGAGTCAGATGCACTGACGTTGCTGCAGCTTCTCTGCTGAGACCAGTACCATGTAGGAGGAACATCCACAGACACAATATCTAAACTTAGAGGTAGGAAATCTCTGTCCAGTCTGAATATTGGGCATTTTCAAGAAGCAAACTCTGCAACACTGTAAGTCAGACCTACGTACTAGCAAGTGAAGGAATACCATCTACTGAGTTCCAGGCACCAATATGGTATCACTTAATTCTCCGGCAACCCAACATCACAGATAAGAAAAATTGAGACTTTGAAAGATTAAAAATAAGTGGAGCTTCCAATGTGACTTATTTAATTGGGCACAGCAGGAAAATGTATAGTTGAGGCTACAACCCTTGCCTCTCTCATCCTCCAGCCCACATTCTTTTCACTATGCCAGGATGAATATAGCAACATTATTTTATTTTAAGTGTTGATATAACCCATGCCCTTGGTAGAATACTGACCTGGAAAATAGGAATGAAAATAGGAAAAAAACAAAACAAGAATGAAGTCCTATGATATGTGTATATTATTATTGATAGAGCATGAGGAGAACAAAGAATTGAGTTAGAATTCATGATATAAACTATAAGTGGCATCCCTACCTGCAGTGCCTTTGTCTAACAACATTTTATCCACTGGACAGCTTGACGTCTACTAGCTGGTGTCAGTGGCGTGGGGGATATTAAGAAGGAGGAGAAAAGCATGCAGTAGAAATAACATGCGTGAATTACTGGGTGCTCAACAGCTCATGAAGAACAAGTCTTTGTGATATATGGTGCCCCTCATCAATAACCACAGGGCAGTCATAAATGCCATAGAGTGACAAATGACTCCAAAATCCAAAATCGCCAAGCCAAGGCTTCCAACTCCCAAGCTTCAGTCAGTGGGGGGTCAGGTTACGGAATAACACTCGCTGTCCGCTCAGTGAACTCATCACTGCCTCCTTCACCACCCTTCACGCCCCCCCATCTCCCACATAACTATTTTTTCCCTGATGCCCATCATTTATTTCACCTTTTGATTATGCTCTCCCCTTACCTAGAAGACTCTCTCTTATCCCTGTGGCCAGGGACTTCTCAGGTTTCAGGATTCAGGCCATGCCCCACCTTTCCCAGGAAGCTTTTCCTGCTCCATCCAGCTTAGCTGTGCTCGTCTTTCCTTCCTTATTTCTCATCCACGTTTCCTCACTGCACTTTCAATGCACCAATGAAATATGACTTGGATTGTTTTTATAGGCTTGTCTCCTCTGCCAGACTCTGAACTCCCTAAGGTCAGGGAATCTTTTTTTTTTTTTTCCTTTTTAAATTTGAGTGCTTAGCATACAGCCTACATGCTAGTGGCTCACAGACGTTAACATCCATCTGAATCATTCAGAGGACTCCCTGGATCTGACTCCCACAGTTTCTGAGTCACTGGGTCTGTGGTAGGACACGAAAATGTGCATTTCTAACAAATTCCCCAATTATGCTAATAATGCTGGTCTGGGGATAAATGCTGAGAACCACTACTAAACGGTGAGTTTTTACTAAGTCCATATATGTTATATTGCACAAGCGGTCATGAACATAAGCTATGGACTCCCCCCAAACCTGGGCTTAAATCATAGTCCTCCAAGCTAGAAGATCTTGGACAAATGTCTTGAGCTTTCTGAGCCTCAGTGTCCTTATCTAAAAAGTGGGTGCAAAAGCAAACTTTTAAAGCTCTTACCATGATGCTCCTGCTGAGTTTGAGCTGAATATAGAAGCACTAGGGGGAGGAAATGAGAGGGTAGGCGGGACATAACAGTCCAACAATCCCTAAGTGAGGACCAGCCCCAACACAGAGCCCAGCAGTGAGTTTAATTAAATAGAACACTCATTTACTTACTGAAGGATCCTATTTTCTTAACATGAACAGATAAGAGAGCAGTGGAACATGACAGCCTCCAGGGTGCTGGGAAGTATCTGTTTTGAATTTTTTTACATCAATCAAGTGATTCAAATACACCACCTCTTCAGTGGATGGCTTGCAGAATTGAGTCTGGTGGGTTTTCCACCAGGGCTCCCCACTAAAACCCTCTCATTAATAAATAACCAGCCTCTACTGATCTGCTCCTCGGCTGCTTTCCAGAGCAGCTGTTTCCCTCTGTGCTGTGATTTAAGCTCTGTTTAACAGTGATGAAAACAGATTTGTGTTGCTTCTCTTCTCATTAACCTTATTATAGAGCTTTGTTCCCAAGATACACACTTCTAAAATATGCATCACATTTATAAACGTGAAAACTTTTTAACCAAGTTTGGCTTGATATTTCTCAACATCTGGATGAAGAGTAAATGATATGGTCAGTCTTCAAATTATGGGCTGGATAACAGGTGAGGGATTGTCCATAGCCCAGACTCTGATTTTTCCTGAATAAAAAGAAATTTCAGAGAATAACAACATGAAATAACAATTGAACTCTTACTATATAAAGTCAGGCACTGTGATCTGTGACCATTTTCCTTCAATTTTTTGAATTTGAGTCTCCCAATCTTAGTGTGTAATATCTATCAAAATTCCCATTTTACAGAAAGAAAAACAGTGAGGCTCATATGGTTAAATGTTTTGCCTAAGGCTGCACAGCTGATAAGTCAAAGACTTGGCCATTGATTGCAGGAATACAGAGCCTGTGCTATAAAAGCATGCTTCTTAAAGCTTAATGTGCCTGGGAATTGCCAGGAGACCTCTTAAAATGCAGATTCTGATTCAGAGGACCTAGGGTTCTGCATTTCTCACAACACCCAGGCAAAGCCTATAATTCTGTCCAAAGCCTTGGAAACTTAGTACCACACTTCACAGAAAAGTGGCTTTTCTCTTGCCTTGGATCAAGTCAGTTAGCTCCATCTCATTTCCTGGTCGTGAAGGCTTCCAAATATTCTCTTGACTTTTAACTTTGACTTGATTAATATTATTGAATCGTTTATCCTGTGCAAAGCTCCATTCTAGATCCTGGATGGGAGAAATACCAAAATCATTAAAAAAAAAAAAAATACTGGCTCATACTCTAGGGTGTTTAGAATCTGGAAGAGACCCACACATACACTAAACCACAGACTCAATATAGAATTTCTAATCTCTGGCTTCTCCATTAGATTTCTATTACCGTGAAATGAAGGAGGATCTATTTTTAAATAGCAAAAAAGGACTGTGAGGTTAGACAAAAATAGATCACAGTTCATGGGGTCAAGTCACGTAAGGCAGACTGTGTGATACTCACCTGAAGTTCTCTATCAAGCCCACGCTCCATATATATTATCTGCTCATGGGTGCAGGGTATGAGGATTCTGCCCTGTAAGAGTCCTGCCAATGCTGTACAGGATGTTCCTTTAGACCAGAGCTGTAGTTCTCAACCTGGGGTAAGTTTTGTCCTCTGAGGAATATTGTACAATGTCTAGACAAAATTTTGTTTGTCATAACTTGAAAGATCCTACTGGTATCTAATGGGTAGAGACCAGAGATGCTACTACATGTCCTATAATGCACAGAACAGGCTCCCCTTCACTCAACTCTCCCCACCTCCTCATCCCTACCAAAATGTTAATAGTGCTGAGAAAAAAACAAATACTTAACTAGAGCCTTAACTCCTTTTCGATAAATTTGAGGGATCTGGAGTTGCAATAAGGCAAGCAGCAGTTATCCACGTTCATTTGAAACTATTCCAACAGAGGGCAATGTGTCCCATGGGAACTCAGGACATGAGTCTGAGCTTTGGGGGCATTGTCTTGGCTGCCTGGAACTTCTCTAGCAAAACTGGAAAGTAGTCTGCCTGCATTCTACTCAAAGGAGAGGTTATAACCTAGAATAAGAATTCAGGAAATGATTGGCGGTGAGATCGGCAGGGAGAGGACATTTGAGCTGAACCCTATAGAGCAAAAGAAATTAGTATGAGTGGAAGACACACTCCAGAAGAGAAACCACAATACACAAAGGCCAGGAGAGAAAGAGAATTTGGTACAGTCGAGGAACCACCAATCATTTAATATGAGTAGGGTGGGAGAATGAAGAAATAAGAAAAATGCTGAGAACAAGTCAGAGAGCTCTCCATTTCCAAATAAGGATCTTAAGTTTTTGTCCTCAGGACAATGGGAAGCCAACAAACACTTCTAAGTTATCCAAACTTCTGCTGTTTCCCAGCAAACCAACTTAGAAATTCAATACCCTCCCTCCACAGATGTGTCCCATCCTGGGATCACCAGTTCCTTGTTCAAGGATTAAAGTCTTTCCCTAGAACTTTAGCCCAATATAACCCCCCCCCATCCCCACTTTACCCAAGACTGTGGGTTACCTGCTTGGACTGATAAATATTATTTGTCCTGGATTCTTGAGGCTTGAGGCCAGTTTGTTCATTATGACAAGATCTCTGACTGCCTGTTTAGGTGGTTCCTAGAGCACCATGCCCTCTGGTTGAGGCTGACCCTCACATCTCAGCACCATTTCAGGGGCCAGCCCTCCCTTTCCCCAAACCACTGGCCTGCTTCATCTGGCTTATTGAATTATAGTCAGCTAATTCTCCAGCCCTCCCTACAGTGACCAACGCTGTTTGCCAGGAGCAGGAAGCACTCTAAAAGTGAGATTTTCAGTTTTTAAACCAGAAAAGTCTGGACCTATCAGGATAAGGTGGTCCCTCTCTTATCCATCCTGCACTTAGCCCATAGCCAAGCCCTCCTGATTCTGAGGCCAGGACTGTGTTCAGCTCATGCTTGCTTTTCCTGCACATGCAGCTCAGGCAATTGTGAATTTCATGCAGCTTTTAATCATCATCTCTTTCTCCTGTCTGTACTTCCCATACTGGTGGCAGTACCAGGCAAAGGTATAATTAATTAACCATAAAAACAGGGTGAAGATAATCACAAACAGCTTTAAACCCAGCCTGGGGAAATCAGTTGTCAGTGGTTCAGAAAGATATGTAGCAGTGTGGGGACGGTGATAATGTTTCCCCTAACACATTTCTAAAACACTGTTTTTTTTCTCCTTTGTCTTGTCCTTTATATTTTAGTTAAAAATAATGTATATGCTCCTGCATCCCTCATTATCATTCCAATGCCTCTGGCGATCTGTACTCCAACTGCTCCATTGCAGCTAAACTTTGTTTACATATTTCAATTTTGAGATGAGTAAGCCTTGGGCAGATTTGTTCTCTTCCTTGATTTCCCAGCCCGATTTTCTGCTTCCGTTTCTGGGGCTTCACGGAGCCTGACCCAGGGGTGGGCAAGGCAACACGCAGGTGCAGAAATACAGAAGATGAAAAGCTCGCTGTACTTTTTAACAGCTTGAAGATATTTTACTGAACTCAGAAATGTGCGTGGGTAGCAAATTTGAAAGCACCCATTCTCATCCCTACCCACTTCACCTCCCTGGTATCAACTCCCTGGACTGGACATTTTGAAGCAAACGGATTCCAGGGCATCCGTAAAAGGGAAGTCCCATAATGAAGTATGTATGAAAATGGTTGTAGCTTTGGCCAGCACACGGGAAACAGATGTTTTCTGAGAGAACTGATGGCATCCTCGGCTCATCACAATCTGGCCACAATCTGTCTTTCCAGACGTAGTACCCCACACACACACAACCCCCACCCCCATACATGTTATGCTCAGCCACATGAAATGATTCTCTAAAACCCATGATGCCTTTTTCATGCCTTGGTCTCTCCTGCACTTGTATTTTTATAAACCAGACCATCTTCTACACGGCACTTCCCTTTTCTTGTCTGTTAAATGACTCCTGATCCTAAAGACATTTAGGATCCAACTCAAATGACACTTCCAAAGCCTTTCTGGACTCCGGCAAGCAACTCTTTATTCATGCTTCTTGGCTTCCTTAGCATGTTGAACATGCCTGTATGTATCCAGCCCCAATGGGACCTTAACCTCTGGAACCTGCGCCAATCTGGGCATGCCAGGGAGCCCCTAGAGACGTGGTATGGCAATAAATGGCAAGTATCCTGAGGACCCCGAAGCCCTGTGTGAAAGGGGAATTATGGCTCCTTGGAACTGCTAGCTTATCCAACGTCTAAGACTTCCTGAAAGTCGAACATTATTTCCTCCTCTTTAACCTTATAGTTGGCTGTAGTAGTTTATATTTTTGCCTTTCCAATACCCTTTCTCAAGACTCTTCTTCCAATACCAGGTAGACCCTGCACTTGACTACAGTTGTGGGCGTGTCCCAGAAGCCTTGCCCATCAGAGAACTCCTTCGCTCTGTAAACAGCTAATGGCCGGCACAATTGCCACATGACCCAAGTAGTCAATCAGAATCCTTCTCTGGGATTCATATAAACAGTGGGAAGAGCCACTGAGTGGGCTGGTTCAAGGTGTGAAAAAAGAAGTTGGAGACTCAAGCCAATCAAAGGGCTGTTGCCTTGCTAACAGTGGGAGGCTGGGCAAAGTAACAAGACAGAGCAAGTTCCTGGTCCCTAAAGTTCTGCCTTACCTTCTCCCTCTTGTGCCCCTGCTGACAGAATGTAACAGGAAGCCAGCTAGCAAAGGGGGACATTTTGTTTACAGTTTCAGCTCACAGATCAGATCACAGAACAGAGCTGGGAAGGTTGATTTGGAGCTTAGAGGCAATAAGTTATGCAAAGAACAGACAAATTTATACATGCATTTTGCCATTGGCCTATGTGGTTTCTCAGCTCTCTGCAGAAGTATGTACGTATTCTGGGGCCTCTGGGCACAGAGGTACCAAAAAAAAAAAAAAAAAGTCAATAAAGTGATCTGGGAACCAGCGGGTCATAAAAGACTATGTCAAAAAGACTAGAAATGTGAAACCACCCCCGTATTCTATTCTCAATCCCTCTCCATCTTTCCAATTTCAAATAGATCAATGATCTCATTACTAGAGCAAATCATGGAAAACCCATAGAGCAGGATAATTTTGGCAATATTTTCTGCTACCCTATTTAATCCCCAAACTGGAGAAACAACATTTCCATCTCTTATAATAATAGCCCTTTTTTCCACTGTAGTGTTTCTATGTCTGGTTCCCCAACTGGACTATTAATACTTCTATAGGGGTTTTCTGACTCATTTATTTTTTTTATATTTGTCTCATTTATTTTTGTGCTGGTTTAATGCCCTAGATTTGCTGAACATTCACTCATTCGTATTTACTCAACAAACATTTGCTGAACATACTTTATGTGCCACATCTTGAACTACAAGTCAGGCATATAACAAATCATAATTCTGCCTGCAGTATGCTTATAGTCTAAAAAAATAAAGATAAATACAAATAAAAATAAAAGAAGATTAAGATTAAGAGGCAGTGTCTGTATTTACTCACATTGGGGATCCCACACCTACCCTTATGATACTTTTTTTTAATAATGAATGTACAGTTTTATATTAGTTCCAGTGAACAGCATATAGATGCAACACTTCTATACATTATTCAGTATTGACCACAATAAATAAAGTCATCATCAGTCACCATACAATGTTATTACACTATTATTAACTATATTCCCTATGCTGTACTTTTCATCTCTGTGACTTATCTTACAACTGGAAGTTTGTACCTTTTTTTTTTTAAGATTTTATTTATTTATCTGACAGGCAGAGATCACAGAGAAGCAGGCAGAAAGAGAGGAGGAAGCAGGCTCCCTGCTGAGCAGAGAGCCCAATGCAGGGTTCGATCCCAGGACCCTGGGATCATGACCTGAGCTGAAGGCAGAGGCTTTAACCCACTGAGCCACCCAGGCGTCCCATGGAAGTTTGTACCTCTTAATCCCCTTTATCTTTTTCACCCATCCCCACACCCATCTCTCCTCTGGCACACACCAGGTTGCTCTCTGTATTTAAGCTCTGTTGTTGGTTGGTTGGTTGGTTGGTTGGTCTTGTTTTTTAGATTCCACGTACAAGTGAAATCATTTATGATACTTCTTTTATACTGTACAGCTTCTCTGATCTTCAAGCAGATACTATTTTTGTCTCCGATTAGAGCACAAGTCCTTTCAGGGCAAGACCTGACTCTGGATAAGGCATTTAATTTCTCCAAGGCACAATTCCTAAATGTGTTAAATGGGAATATTAAAAAGGTCCTTATGATTTTAGGACAAGTAAGATAAGCCAGCATAGACTATCAACCACAAAACCTAATAAAAGCTAAACTATCAAAAATTATAATTTTCTTTCCTTCCACTTATCTTTATAATCCTCATAGAATTTAACACATTGCTAGCTCAGAAAGTATAGCAGTATTTCGAATACTATGGGCCAAGCCCTAACTAGACGTTATTTTAATCCTTATTAAATATGTATTGTTATCTCCATCTTACAGGTCAGAATATTGAGGCTCAAACATGTTAAAAATCAGAGTAACTTACTCAAGTGATAAGAGCCAATATTCAAATCAAGCCTAACTCCAAGTCCTGGCCTTGCTCTTCCCGAAAGTACACTGCTTCCTTTGTTGATTTAGTTATTGGCTTATGACTTAATTATTAACTATGTCAGAATAAATGTAGTTTGAGACAATGGAAGTGATATATTTAATCTATTCACCTATTTTTTTATCTGTCTCTGAATATTCCTCATTTCAAAGAAGCTGTTGTATGTAAGATGTGCTATCAATTAAATATGTTTACCAAAAATACAATATGGGTTTTAAGTTTCACTCGTATTTCAGAAATTCAAGATGAAAGGAGAAAAAGAGATAGGTTAAAATTATTTAAATATCTCAGGCCTACAAGAGACTTATTTTAGACCTAAAGTCACCTGCAGATTGAAAGTGAGGGGAGAGAGAAACATTTAACACACAAATGGATGTCAAAGGAAAGCCAGAGTAGCAATGCTTATAATGGACAAACTAGACTTTTTTGTTTCTTTTGCTCAGCATGGAGCCCAGCATGGGGCTTGAATTCACAACTGTGAGATCATGACCTTAGCCAAGATCAAGAGTTGGACATTTAACTGACTGAACCACCCAGGCGCCCCTAGACATTTTTGTCCTTGTATTACTTTTATCCTGTTTTGATATCAGAGTAATACTGACCTCATAGGATGATTTTGAATGTGTTCCCTCTGTTCCATTATTTGTAAGATTTTGATAGGATTCTTGTTAATTGTTTTGTTAAATGTTGGTAGTCTTCACCAGTGAAAATCATATCGTCTTGGGCTCCTCTGTGCTGAGAGTTTTGATTCCTAATTGAACTCTCATTCTTGTTATTGGTATAAGAAAAATTCCTATTTCTTGGATTCAAGACTCATGATTCAATCTTGGTAGCTTGTGCATTTTTAGTAACTATCTATGACTTTTTTCTAAGTTATCTGATTTGTTATTATGTAAATGTTTATAGTAATCTGTTATCACACTATGTATTTCTGTGGTTATCTGTCATGTTGTATTCTCTTCCATCTCTCATTTTGGTTTTCGAGTCTTCTCTCTTCTTAGTTAAGGTAGCTAAGGCATTGCCAATTTTGTTTATTTAGGGGGGAAATCTCATCATTACTTTCAATGTTATGTTATTGTTTATTCTGAGCTCTACTTAATTTGTTTCTGATTTTTACTTATTTCCTTCTTCTACTAAATTTCAGCTAAGTTTTTTTCTTTTTCTAGTTCCTTGTGGTATAATGTTGTTGTTTATTTGAATATTTTTTTCTTAATCCAAGCATTAATAGCATCAATTTCACTGGAACATCTGCATTTGCTGCATCCCATAGGGTTTGGAATATTGCATTTTTTTTCTTTTGTTTTGAGAAATATTTTGATTTGCCATTTGATTTCTAATTAAGCCCATTGCTTGTGCAGTAGTGTGTTAATATTTACATATTTAATATTTAATATTTACAATGTTAAAAGAGAGAATTGGAAAAACTGTGATATTGTGATCACAAAGCAAGAATTACATTCTTAAAAATGAAAGCTTAAGTATAAAACACCTGAAGTTTAAAAGATAGTTTCACAATAACAGATTGGGAGACTTCTCTTGCCCTTAAAAAATTCAAACAAAAAATTAAAGAAGAGGGAGGGAATGGAAGCAGACTAATTGTCTTAACTTTCATAGGTGGAAGACATAAATAATGTTTCATTTCTAAAGTTGATAAATTTAGAAATACAAGTGAAAACATTTTGTTTACAAATAATTTTACCTAGTTTGCTCTGAGTACAAATCTGATATATTTTCTTCCAAATTGATGATCAATAGAGAGGAAATTAAAAAAAAAAAAGAAAACAGTCAATGACACAAAGTTAAACAAAAGAAACAGTATGGAAAAGTAAAGGATAATCTATAAAAAAGAGATTACAAAAATCCAAACATGTATTTTATAATAAAATATTTAAAAAGTTTAAATCCTTCTCTTAAAGAGAAAAAGACTCACAGATTGGATCAAAAAACTGTATCCAGCCAAATGTTTTCTATCAAAGATACATCCAAAATTTAAAAAGATTTGGTCATTGACATTAATGATATGCTAACCAAGAGAAAACAGGCATTGTGATGTTATATAACATTAAAATCAATTAAAAAATTAAATTAGGGAAAAAATTAAATATCTTGATATAAATAGAGATAATGATTGACAGGTACCTAACTGAGATGGCACTTTACTGATGTGTTAATGCCCTAAGTCCTCAAGACAATCCTGAGGAAAAGTATTTCTGTCCCCACTTACCGTGGAGAAAATAGAGTAACTGAGTTATTTCTGCAAGTCCCACAACTAGTGAGAAATGGCCCCACCAGGCGTATCAATGCCATCTGCCTTATATCTTAAGCAGAGTCCGTGCCTATTTGTGCAGAGTGATTTGTGATTCCAAAGTCATGGTCAGTCTCTCAAAAACATCTTCTCACCTGTCATTAGATGAAATCAACTACAAGACAATTCCCGAGACCCTGTGATTTAGTGCACTGACTTAACTGGGTGTAAAGTCCCCAGGGAGGTGTCCAACCAGAGCAATGGAAGGAGCATCCTGAGTCTAAGCCTTCCTCCCGGGGCCTCCTGCCACTCTGCCCAGACAATGGGTTATCCCTGCAGCGAGTGTCCAAAATCTTAGGAGTTAAGGTAAGGTCAGCTTCGGAAGGCCAGAGATATCAATTCCCTCAGCCTCACAAGATAAGAAACTTGGAGCTATATAAGAAAGAAATTAAAGTCACAGACTATTTGGCACTTGGGAACCAAAAAGATCAAAGTCCTTGGATACCAAGAAATTGATAATATCAGGTGGCTTGTGCTAATAAAAAGGTTCAACACAGAACAAAGACCTTTGAGAGTGGGTGGTGTACCACGTGCCCCATTACTACTAAGACTTTCTGATGATATCATCTGTACTATAAATGTCTATGCCCCCCTGAGCAGGGAGCTGCACTGTGATGGACAGGACAGACTTGTCCAGAAATAAAGGTTTTTTTAAAGATGTTATTCATTCATTCATTCACCCATCCATTCATTCATTCATTCTGTCTCTTTAGACAGAGAGAGAGTGAACACAAGCTGGGGAGAGGGAGAGGGAGAAGCAGGCTTCCTGTAGAGCAGGGATCCAGATGTGGGGCTCTATCCCAGGACCCTGGGATCATGACCTGAGCTGAAGGCAGATGCTTAATGACCAAGCCACCCAGGCACGCCTGGAAATAAGGTTTTTAAACAAGAACATTTGATTCTTGTTTAAAATTTTAGAATATTTGATTTGATTAAACAAGAATATTTGATTCTACTTTGACTCCACTATGTCATCGTAGACATTAACTAGAAAGTCTCGTGTCATCCAGTCCGAAACTCAGCTGCCTACCAGTCACATGGGTCTGTTTTTAACTGGCTACCTGGACTAAAACTGTCCTCCAGGTGCTTGTCAGCTAATTTAATCTGAATCTTTTTGCTGCCTCATATTTATCAAAGCTCTGCTGAGGCATATGGTGAAGAACGGCCTGATGGACATGCCATCCCTACATTCCACTGAAAAGGCTGAAATGGACTCCCAGATTAGGGACGGTCATTTTAAGCCTAATACCAGACCACAGCCCATCAGTTCCTTAGGGAATTATTTTTACTACCCTTGCACTTTTATTGAGTTGTGCCTTGGTGGGAGACCATTAAACTGGATTAAGGACAACTGTAAGAAGCAAGTTACAGTACTCATCGTAGACTTTACTGAGAGGAAGCAAGGTGTTGTTCAGCCCATCATTACATCGTACATTGTGTTCTTCTCAAGGATCCGGGGAGAAAGTCCTGTCTCTTCCCAGCAATGAGAATAGAACTAGTCTATTTATACCTTATAAGTACTGTGAACTATGTAACAGGCAGGGTTTTAAAAATCTTCTTTGCGTTGCCAACTCTCATAAAATAATTTTTGGAACATAAGTATTTATAATATGTACATTTAGTCTCATCCTAGCTATTCTTAGTTCTCTTGCCTTGTTTCTCTTTATTCTTTTACTCCTAATTTTAACCTATTCCATCTTGCCCTGTATTATTCAAGTTACCTTAAATCCCTTTTGCAACAAAATTGAAGCTCCTAAACAGACTTGTATTGTGCTGATGGTAATTTTCAAACAGGATGGTAATATTCAAACATCCTTTCATCTTTAAAGTGTTGTTCTTTTATAAAATTCTACTATTTATGTGAAAATGATTCATTAGACAGGACTAAGTGAGTAGCATCTGAAACTGTCAGAGACATGACATTCTTATCCAGCATCACACAGCCTGCAAGCACTGAGTTAGACACCCTTGGGCAACTCAGGTTTCTAGAGATAAGGGTCTTGTTTATCCCCTGGGGAAGCAAGTATGCTGTCTCTGAGAGGAAGGTAAATACGGGTAGCAAACATTGTCAACTCTTGCCCTTTGATTCCTCCTGATCCCACTTACCAGTTCTGTGCATGAACACACCACTGTCTGTGCTTTGCTTCCACTGACCAGCATCTACAGTCTTCTTCTGAATGTTGCCTATGAACTACTAGAACCACTTGAGTTGTATACACAGAAAGTTGGAGGTGCCTTAAAGTCTCTTCTTCACCCAGCCCATGCATTGCACAACCTATAGCCAATGACTGACTTGTGTGGGATATAAAAGCTCAATTCCTTGGCCTTGAGGCTGGAGAAATTTTTGTGTGTGATCTGTGCTACAGAGCAATGTGCAGGATTTGGCTGAGTGTGGTACTTTGGATACAAAGCTGAGACTCATTCCCATACATCAATCAGACTACTTCCTACAACCTACAGCTGATAGAGAAGCAGTCAAACTTGTTAAATATTAAGACTCTGGTATAATATTTCACAGAGAAGGCAAGTCGTGTACAATACAACTCATGGTGGTTTAAATAATATTGACAAGTATTATAACATAAGCAGACAGGAGGTCAGCAGACTCAAGGCTGGTTCAACAGTCTGACAATCTCATTAGGAATCCAGAATCTTTCTGTCTTTCTGCTTTAGGTTGGTAAAGTCTCTTGTCATGATTGCAAGATGGCATTACAACTTCCAAGGTCAAGAGATGAAATGGAGCGCCCGTACACAAACACACACACATACACACACACACACACAGGAGGGTCATCTCTTTGTGGCTGTCACTGTTTTGTATCTCATAAAAGAAAAGCATTCTCATAAATTCTCTCATAAGCCATTGCCTTATGTTACCTGTCCACCCCTCATTACAAAAACATTTAGGAAAGTAAATATCTGACAAGAGGAAGTGAGACAACTATGATTTGTTTAGCAACAGTGATTTATCTCATCGGACTGGGGACATGGCTTATAAATCAGGGTTTTAGAAACTTAGAAAGAGGTCTACAGTAGTCGGTAGGGAAAAAAATGGTGTTTGTTATATGGTGAGAAATTAATCAGAAAATGCAGCTTTCTGTCCACTGAGATTATTTAAGAGGGCAAGAATTTGGAGAAGGCCCCAAAACAGTGACATCTGACACCTGTCTCACTCATTTCTTGATAATACAGGGGGTGAGAATGAAGACAGGTGGTAAGAGAAGAGAAGAATTCCTGTTTTCATCCCATTGCCGCTACCAGCCCCAATAACACACACCCTGAATGGACAAAGTTCAGCCCCAGTGAAGCCAGAGCATTAAATGAGTGCAATATTTTTAGTAAGAGCAGTGGCCAAGTACAACGGCCAATCGATTTTTTTTTTTTTCAAATGACAGCCCTCGTCCCTAGAAACTCATCTCTCTTTGCTACCATCTGGTATCATCCACCATGAACTTGACCCTGGCACAGAAGAAGACAAACCCATCTTTCATTTGAGAAAAGATATAGAAAGGGAGAGAGATGGAGAGTTCAGCAAATCTAGTTCTGGAAAACGGACAAATGTGGAGAATTTGGTGCACAAAACGTGACACACTGAGATTCTGAACAGTGATAAATTTATGTTCAGGCTTCCAATGTTAAGTGAGCAGGCCTTGCCACCCTGCCCAAAATGGGAACTTCCATATGGCAACATTCTTTTCTTTTTTTTAATTTATTTTTATTAACATCTAATCTATTATTTGCCACAGGGGTACAGGTCTGTGAATCATCAGGCTTACACATTTCACAGCACTCACCATAGCCCATACCCTTCCCAATGTCCATAACCCAGCCACCCTATCCCTACTCCCCTATCCCCAGCAACCCTCAGTTTGTTTCATGAGATTAAGAGTCTCTCATGGTTTGTCTCCCTTCAGACCCTATCTTGTTTCATTTTTTTCCCCTCCCTACCCCCCCCATGACTCCCTGCCCTGCTTTTCAAATTCCTATCAGAGAGATCTCATATGGCAACATTCTTATCAGATGGCAGAGACACATCTCAAACCATAAAAATAGTTCATTTTTCACCTTAAGGCCTTTACAATTTGTATAGATTAACATAGATTACAGTAATAATAGGAGATATGTATTAAGCATCATCTGTATGCTCAGTTTTGTTTTAAGCTCTTAGCTACATTAATTCATTTAATACTTATAAAAATAACCCTACAGAAATGATGCTGTTATCTCCATAGTACACAGAAGGAAATAGAAGCATAGAAATTTCACATAACTAGTAACTGACAGAGGTGGGATTCAAACTCGGGCAGAACCTGTCAGTGGCCTTTTGTTTTCTAGAAACTGTTCAGAGATCGATGCTCCCTGCAAACTCCTCTGGGAAGCACAGGTGTAAAAGACAACCCATGACACACTCAGGAATAACCCCCCTTGAGGAAGCAGTTATAAATGCTCAGTGTTTTATCAGTCCATTCTAGTCTTGATACGATTTCAAGAAGATCATAACAATAAATAAAATAATAGCAAATGATAACATGAATATCTGTATTTAAACTGTTTTCAGTGTGCCAGGAATTATTGTGAATGGTTTCCATATGGTATTTTACATCTATACCTTATTCAAAACTTGATGATGTAGGAACTATATTATTCCCATTTTACAAATGAATAGACCAAGAAACAAAGAGGTTACATAATTTGACCAAGGTCTTAAATAATAAGTGGAACCAATATTTTAATTCATCCAGATTGACTTAGTTTAAATTAAAATCAGATTTTTAAAACCCACATAATTACCTGGAGAGTTTTACTTCAAGCCTTTAGAGAGTGGAAGGATTAACTAGGAATGACTAAATATATAGTGGGATTATAATATTCTATATTTTATGAATGTGCTCAGTTTAGATAAAAACACATACAAGACAAATTATTAATACTATGGAATGTTGGTCTAACATTAGTTTTTAATCCCACCATGTGTGTAACAGATGAATTCTTAGACAAGGGATAGGTATAGGGCAACCCTTCTCTGTTTGTCTTTTCCTGAGTGATTGATTTTGTTTTATAGCCATTATTTTAGTTCCTGTTTTATACGTTTGGACCCGAGTACACAGAATTAAGCTCACTGTACTCTAAAGTTCATGGCATGTTATTATCACCACTGTCCCTGCCAGGGCTTGCTTTACTTTGTTTCATTTTACTATTATTTTCCCTAACCTGCCACCTCCAATTCCACTCTCTATCCCTCATAAAATTCACTCTAGTGTATAATGTCTTTTTGTTTGGTCATTTGTTTGGTTTTAGAAGAAGGTGTATCTTTGGCTAATGTTGCTGTTTATCTGGCAAATGGGCCATCTCCCTTTTGTGAGACCTGTGGCTCTTGGCTCCGTGCCTCCCTCCTCTCAACACCACAGTATCTGACTACTGAGAACTTTCTGATCTGAGTCACTCTCACTTTTGTTGAAAAGGATGAGTGGTATTTATTTCTTTGTACTGTTTTGTTTGTGCTGCTGCATACGTTGAGTTAGGCATGAAAACCTCTCTCCCATTTTACTAGGTAACAGGTTCTATGATATGTACAGATAACACTACTAAATATTCCTCTTGTCCACATCTGCTCACAGCCTACATTTTTAACTGTTTTACACCATTTCCTGGTAATTTATATACGTCCTGCTTTTCTTTTTTTTTCTGAAACAAACCTTAACTACAGTTTCCTAAATTGACTATGTTCTCTTCCACCATAAGCCCCCAAATTACTGCACCATCACACCCCATTCTTCATTCACACATATCAACTCTGCCTTTAATTCATTCTGGTCTAGAGAATAAGTGAATTTGCAGGTGAATGAACAAACAAATGAATGAGTGAGTGAATAAATGAATGACAAGGAGCTTTGCGGAAGGAAAGCATGCACTACCAAGCCGGGTGATCCCTGCAAAGGTAATTGGCAAACAACTCTGTCTGCCTTATATTTTGCTGTCCAACCTAACAGTATGGCTGGCAGAAGGACATAGTGACACCCATGAGCTGTTACCCAAACATCTACCTTTAAGGGTGTGCCTGCAAAATCCACCAGGTTACTAAGAAACAGCTTCACATCCAGGATGGATTTTTCAAGCATAGTGCAGAACTGCAATTGTGAACAACAGTGCAGTCGAGGTTAATGACACATTTCAAAACTGGAAAGATATTGCCGCTCCTTGAGATCTGGTGTCTGATATCTGGAAACAACACACTGTTCATAGGACAACACCTAATTGGATGACAATTTGATATTTAATGGTGCAGCTCATCCTGCTGTTAATTCTCTCTTTTGCAGTCCCTGTTCTAATGAGGTTAGCACTAAATCAGTACGCTGGCTCCCAGATCTCCTGAGAATCAACCAGTCTTCATCATTAAGACTTTCCACAAGGTAATGAGGAAATTTTCTCTGAACATTTGATTGGGATACAAATAAAATGACTGGGACAAATCAGCATCCACTGGAAAAGGGCTCTCAGAGGGTTTGAGCAGTTCATGGTCCTCAAGCACCTCTCCTATGCCTGACAGTGGCCTGGCTGAGAACTTGGCACTCTGCCCTCTGTGAGCCTGGAGCAGCCCAAACCTGGGCAGAGGACTTCACACAAACTCTGTAGCCTACAGGTAGTTCCTGCTGGCGTGACTTAATCTGTAACAGATTAGGGGAACCTATGCTTAAAGGCATTGTCAAGAAGAGTGGAGATCTTGGTGGAAGGAAACTGAGGAATCTGGTAGCTCTTTGATACAAGAAAAATGGCAGAGCCATCTGAAGTTTACACTAGGCTATACCTACACAGAAGTAGTCAGAACAGACTTCAGAGCATTCTACAAGCCACACACAGACTCATTAACACAGCAGAGACATCTCACTGGTATAACCCCTGACATAAAAAAATTTCACTGACCACACACTGACAGTAGGCTACTCTGACCCAGAGGAGACTCCTAGGAAGCAAGGCTTAAAACTAAAATCACATTCTTCTCTGGAAGTCTTAAAGATTATGTGCATACCCAAGGCTGCACCCTCTCAGGAGCTGTCAGAAAGGGGATCTCCAAGTTCCTGATTTGTGAATATGGAGCAGAATACATAAATGCCCTGAGCTGTGAGAGCAGCCTTCAAGCCACCCGTGAATCCTATGGTAAAGGGAAAAATATAACTGGCCAACAGAGCTTAAGCATAATGTTTGACCAGTGAGTAGCTTATGCTGACCACAGGCAAACTCCAAGTAGCCAGGTTAAAAGATAAAATGAAGGGGAAGAAATCTGAACATGGATATCAGAGGCAGCAAACTGCAGGAGAAATAACCTTGGCAAAATTAATTCAGCCAGGTGGTAAAACAGATAAACAAAGGACCAGTTAAAACAACAAAATGGTCATTAGTATCCAGAGTTCTTATAATGTAATATCTACAATGTAGAGTTTTCAAGCAAAGATTACAAAATGTGAAAAGGAAAAGAAAATGTGACATATACATGTGGAAAAAAAACATATCAGACAATTGAAACTACCCTCGAAGGGACCAAATGAGATTTACTTCACACTGAGTAGGATGTCTATACTAAGAAAACCAGGAAAAAAAAAAAAAGAGCTGGAAAAGATATAGAGAAATTGGAATCCTTATTACTTTGCTGATGAGAATGTAAAATGATTCATCTGTTTAGTGCTTCCTTAACAAGTTAAACATAGAATTATCATATAACCCAGCAATTCCACTCCAAAGTCAATACATTAGGGAACTGAAAATAGGTATTCAAGAGGTTGCTTGCGTACAGATGTTCATCAGAGCAATATTCACAATAACCAAAAGGTGGAAATAACATGAAATAACATGCACGTCTATCAGCAGATGAATGGATAAACAAAATGTGGTATATCCACATTGGAACATTATTTGATCATAAAAAACAAATGAAGTATTGTTACACACTACAGTGTGGGTAAACCTCGGAAACATTCTGTTAACTGAAAGAAGCCAGACACAGAAGATCACGTATGTTTTGATTTTATTTAAATGAAGTATCTGGAATAATTAAATTCTTACAATACAGAGAGCATATTAGTAATGGTAGGGATAGGCTAGAATGGGGAGGGATTGCATAATGGGCTCAGGAAATCCTGTGACTGTGACAAAAATATATTGGAAGGAGACATTGGTGATGGTTGCACAGACTTGAGAATGCATTGCGTGCTGCTAAATCATACACTTCAGAAATGGTTAATTTTAGGGGATGGAAATTTTACCACAATAAAAAAAGGAACAATGTAATGATATACGTTATAACATAGATGAACCTGGAAAAGATCAATGATACATTTGGGCTGTGCTTATAAAAAGTCAAGAATTTAACATAAATTGAGAAAGGAGATGTATGAGATTCAAGGGGAAAGGAAGGGAAAGAACACATGAAATAGAACTTTTCTCTCTTCTCCTTTATGCTGAATAGTTTTTGTTATGCCATTTATTACCATCTAATGTTTTGTACATTCCTCATATATTTTTGATAAGCTTTGCTTTTTAGAGTTGTCTTAGGTTCACAGAAAAATTGAACAGAAAATACAGAGTTTTCTTAAATCCCTTGCAAGCATAGCCTGTCATCCCACAACAGAGTGGTACACGCTTTATGATAGATGAACCTACAATGAAACATTATTACCCAAAGTGCATGCTTTACACTACAGGTCACTCTTGGTGTTTTACAGTCTATGAGATTTACAAACGTACAATAACATGTATCCACCATCGCAATATCATACAGAAAACCTTTATTGCCCGAAAATCCTCTGTGCTTCACCTATTCATGCCTCCTCTCCAAAACCTCCTAGCAAGCACTAATGTTTTTACTCTCTGTAGTTTTTCCTTTTTCAGAATGCCATATAGTTGGAATCATACAGTATGTACCTTCTCAGATTAGTTTCTCTTACCTAGTGCAATGTATTTCAAGTCCTGAATGTCTTGTAATGGCATGATAGCTCAGTGCTTTTTAGCGCTGAATAGTATCCCTTTGTCTGGACGCATCACAGTTTTTTTATCCATCCACTTACCAGAGGGCATCTTGGTGCTTCCAAGTTTGGGCAATTATAAATAAAATTGCTACAAACATTCATGTGCAGGTTTGTGTGGACATAAGTTTTCTAACTCCTTTGGGTAAGAAGGAGCATAATTATGTTTAACTTTGTAAGAGAGTGCCAAACCATCTTCCAACATGACTGTACTATTTTGTGCTCCCACCAGCAGTGAAGGAGATACCCTGTTGCTCCACATTCTCACCAGCATTTGGGGTTTCCAGTGTTTGGGATTTTAGCCATTCTAATAAGTGTATAATGTCTCATTGTCTTAATTTGTAATTCTTTAATGATATATGATTTCACATGCCTATTTGTTATTTATATAGCTTCTTTAGTAAGATATTTGTTCAATATTTTTTACCCATTTTTTAGTTGGGTTGTTTGTTTTCTTATTTTGGATTCTAGATTTGGAAAAATTTCAATCCTTATTACTATTACTTCTTCGAATATTTTTTCTGTGCCCCACTCCTACTTTACTTTAGGGACTCTATTTACATGTATATTAAGCTGTTTAAAGTCATTCTACAGCTCACTGATGTTTTGCTCATTTCTTCAGACTTTTTTCTCTCTGTTCATTTTGAATGAAGACATTACATGTCTTCAAGTTCACTAATGTTTTCTTCAGCAATGCGTACTCTTCCAATCATCCTATCCAGTGTAATTTTTTTCACCTCAAACATTGTATTTTTCATCTCTAGAGCTTTAATTTGGTCTTTGTTTATATCTACCAAGTGTAAGGTAGTTTAGAAGAAAATCAATGGAAACCCAAAGGAGCAGACTTTAGGTTAAGCTTCGAAAACTATTCCTAGTCTTTAGGGTCACAATACCTCTGCTCTGATTTGAGAATTTCCATTAACAATATGAGAAATTGCCAAGGTGAGAAGCTGCTCACCACAGAACCAAGTTGCATAGGCTGTACTCAAGAAAGTTGTCACCCCCACTGTAGAAAATCTCTGACTCAGGGGAGGACTACTGATGCACTATATTGCCTAGGCTATAATTCACACCAGGAAAATAGACATCTAACCCCATCCTTTCCTTATCCAGTTCCAAATCTATGTCTCATGCAAATGCTATGGGTTGGGATAACTTAAATCATATCTCTACCCAGAGCCACAAGAGAGGCTAAAAATGCAGTTTTTGGTGTCACAGTTTCTGAAATATGGAAGACATTCTAGAAGAAAGAATGAATAAGTGCTGAGCAAGTCAGTCCCTATATCTTCCAGTTTCATAGTAAAGATAAGGAAATGCAGAAAGCCAGATTCTGAACCTTTGATCAGGCTACATATAACTAGGGAAGACCTCCAGCCTGTTCTTTTTTTTTTTTCCTTCTTCTTCTTGGTCATTGTTTTTTTACCACACCCAGTGCTCCATGCAATCCGTGCCCTCTCTAATACCCACCACCTGGTTCCCCCAACCTCCCACCCCCCACCCCTTCAAAACCCTCAGGTTGTTTTTCAGAGTCCATAGTCTCTCATGGTTCACCTCCCCTTCCAATTTCCCTCAACTCCCTTCTCCTCTCCATCTCCCCTTGTCCTCCATGCTATTTGTTATGCTCCACAAATAAGTGAAACCATATGATAATTGACTCTCTCTACTTGACTTATTTCACTCAGCATAATCTCTTCCAGTCCCGTCCATGTTGCTACAAAAGTTGGGTATTCATTCTTTGTGATGGAGGCATAATACTCCATAGTGTATATGGACCACATCTTCCTTATCCATTCGTCCATTGAAGGGCATCTTGGTTCTTTCCACAGTTTGGCGACCATGGCCATTGCTGCTATAAACATTGGGGTACAGATGGCCCTTCTTTTCACTACATCTGTATCTTTGGGGTAAATACCCAGTAGTGCAATTGCAGGGTCATAGGGAAGCTCTATTTTTAATTTCTTGAGGAACCTCCACACTGTTTTCCAAAGTGGCTGCACCAACTTGCATTCCCACCAACAGTGGAAGAGGGTTCCCCTTTCTCCACATCCTCTCCAACACATGTTGTTTCCTGTCTTGCTAATTTTGGCCATTCTAAGTGGTGTAAGGTGGTATCTCAATGTGGTTTTAATTTGAATGTCCCTGATGGCTAGTGATGATGAATATTTTTCATGTGTCTGATAGCCATTTGTATGTCTTCATTGGAGAAGTGTCTGTTCATATCTTCTTGGTCATTTAAGTCAGTCAATATATCACTTTTGGGCTTAAGCCAATATCAATTATGTTTTCATCACTTGCTAGAGTCCTAATTAATACAAATTTTAAGGTTCCTTAAAACTCTAGTGTCCTATGATTCATTTTCTTTTGCTTAAGAAATTTACCAGCAATGATTTTGGTGGCAAGGAAATATGATCTTAAACAGGAGAAACCTAGATCAAAACTGAATAACCTGGAGTTCTCTCTCTCTCCTTCCCTCTTATCCTATCATCCCTCTACCTTATTTTAGTCTGCCATTCCAAGAGAGAACAGAATAAGCCATAGGATCATAAATTTGACAAATTTAGAAATGATTTAAGCATGTTTAGTGCCCAGCTGCAAGGACTCTAGGCTTGCCTAGTCAGTAGTTCAATAGAATGGGTCTGAGGATGCAAACAAAGGGAGAGTTGAGTTGAACTTCCCTTCATTGGGTGAGAGAATAAAGTTTTTTAAGTAGAAGATAGTACCCAGTAGGAAATTATACTTGGTGTAAATGAAACAATGCAATATAAATGTACTTTTATTAAGTTCTGAGAATATACTGACAAGTAATATAGAATCACCAAAAGACTACAGGGGACTAGTGTCCCCAGCTAGGGAAAGAATAGCAAGATTTTGGAAAGCACATTGAAGACAAACTCTTTAAACTTCACATTTCCACTGGGGATTAATCTTTCTTCAGGGAATAGAAAGCCATGCTTGCAGTTTAATTTCCTCTATTATACACTGTCCAAGCATGCTGTATTTTCCCTTGACGACATTTTATTACAGTTGTACATAATTATTTCGGTAATTACTTGGTTAATGTCTATGTTTTTTGATAAACCTCAAGTTCTATAGGGCCAAAGATGGTAGCTTGTTAATTTCTATGTCCCCAGAACTAGCACACAGCCTGGAAAATAGGAAATCAGACAATAAATATTTTTTTTCGAATATAGTTGACTAAAACTTGTGCTCCAGTTTGAAAATCATGCCAATAGTTGGGAGCAATTATCTTCCAAACTTCCTTTTCCTTCTTTACCTTCTAAGTAAAATCTTCCCTAAATACCAAACTCTAAACAAAATATCATCCTTCCCCCTAAATAATCAAAAGATTAAAGATAAATATTTGGAAAGTACTAAGCTTGCTGTCATATCCATGTTCCCTAATGGCCATTTATGTGCTTTCACTTTGTATCTGATACCTAGATATTGGCTTTAAATGTTCAATTTAACTTTTATCATTACATTCTAAGACTATCTTCAAAGATAGGTACCATCATTTTACAGATGAAGAAACCAAGGCCCAGAAAGTTTGAACAGCCTCTAAAGAATTGAGCCAAGATATGAACCCAGGTCCTTTTAATTCCAAAGTTGAAGTCAATCCCAGGTTGACTGGGCATATCATTTGCTAAAATGAATTAGGCTCAAGATTCCTCCCCTTTGATTTGACTACAGAAAAGTTTGTTTAAGTTCTATTTCATCTCTTGCCCTAAGAATTTTCAAATGTGATTTCTAGAAGTGCAATAATTTTTCCCAAATCCTATTACAACCAAATGGTTTTGACAACCAAGAAGTTTGTCCCAATGGGATTTGATGTGGTCAGGAAAATCCAACAACTTTCCCACGAAGACAAGACAGATGGCGCATGCTCTGGTTATGGATCCTACATCTTCACTTCTGGAAATGTTTTATTTTCAGTCTGAATCTTTAAAAATCCTTGGCAAAGTCATAGCAAATGCTCTTGGTTTTGTTTTGTTTTCAGAGCAGAATGGTGGCCTGCACTTCTGAAATTCTGATCTCTCAGAGGATCCCCCTTCCTTTGTTAACAGCACAGTAAGAACTGAACATCGTTATTTTTAATTTTCCAATGACAATAACAGTACAGACTACTCAGATGAAATATGCCTTTGAATTCATAGGTAGTTCCACAGGAGGTAGAGACATATTATGTTTTGATGCAGGCATGCGCTTTAAAAGCAAGATGTGGCAATCCCGTTTTCTAAATGCCTGGTGAGAAAGCTGAATAGAATTGTAACTTTTAGGGTATTATAATTAAAAGTGAAGGCCATAGTCAAAGAAATTTATTTTTCTAGCGTAAGCTTTGCTCTGTTTTCTAACTTCTGAGGCTCATAGGGTTGAATTCCCAGAGCTCTGTCAATAATGTGGCTCACTGGCAAATTTGATGTGTTTTCTCAGCTGTAACAGAGCATATTAGCATAACATTTGCATACAACTCCCAAGGGATCAGAAGGAGTCTAGAGGTTTATATTAGCATTTTGAAGATTGAAATGATTCTAAAGTTTTGTAAGGTCGAGAACACTGACTGAGAACCATTTAAAACTTGAATAAGATTCTGCCCAACTATTTCATCCAATGTACAGCTGCAAAAAGTTCCTCCACAGAGGAGCAGGGAACAGGGTGTCAGAAGGAAGAACAATTTTAGTTTTATATAGCTTGGTGTGAGTTTAATAGTATATGTGGCCAAATCCACACACGGAGAAAGACCATCTATGACATCCATTAACAAGGGTTCTATTTCAAAATCTGTTGTGGTTAGGAATCTTGACTTTCAGGAGCTCTGTGTTCTGTATCAAAGCCAGTGATACATATTAATAAGTGACATATATGACCATATGCAGATTATCTCTTCCATCCTGCAGCCTCTAGATGCCTATAGCCAGGATACCTAAGTACATCATCACCTTGGGAGACATCAGAGTCTATGTGAAAATCTAAACAATATCAACTAGGGCTCTTATGGATTCAAGTGAAACAAACCCCAACCCAAACTGATGTAAACAATAAAAACATTTATCGGTTCACATAACTGAAAGGTACAGGGATAAAATATATGTCAGAAAAGCCAGTATCTTTTTTGTTTTAGGCATATTTAGATTTCTTATTGCATTTGAATTTTGACCATTGCTTCTCTTGAGTGATCTCTCTTTGCTTGACCTCTGTGAGTTCATGGTTCTCATTCGTTCTACTACCTCACTGTATTTTCATTCATAGACCTCTCCTCTTCCACTAACCACCCAGATGTTAGTGGTCTCCAGGTCTTTTAACCATGTTTCCCTTTAATGATCTTGTCTGAAAACGTATATTCAATTACCATCTACATACTAATTACATCTGTATTTTCAACTCTAAGATGTCTCTTGACCTTCTCACTCTTGTCTCCATCTTCCTCCTCAATATCTTTATCTGACTTCACTGCAGGTACTACAAATTCAGTATAATCTATCTGACGCACTCTACCAGTTTAAGATGCAGACGAAACCATATGTCTGTTATCCTTTCAACTAATTGTTCAAATTCTCACATGCTTATGTTCATAGATACACATCATTGTAGAAAAACTCAAGAGTTCACTCAACCCAAATATATCTAGTCCTCTTTTTCAAACTCCAGATGAAAAAGAGGAGTTACAAAACCCTACTACCCCACGAGTAGCACCATGGTGGCCACATGGGTCACTTTTGAACACTGGTCTTGCCCATTTTTCTAGACATGTGTTCACTACCAGTATTATGCCTTTACTAATTTAAATACTTGCATATTCCCAAACTTTAGGTTTACAGCTATTTGAACCACAGTCACATATTTGGTAATTGTTTTCCAGGTACGCCAGGTAAGCCATCAATTCTCCATCAATTCAGGCCATTTTGTTAAGCCTGGAAAAAGAGTCAGTCAGTGGACCAATTCCCCTTCCCTGCTACAGAGTTCCTTCTAGAGCCCAGGCATTTTCATCCCTGTGGTTTTTGGTCAGTGCCATATCGGCCCAATGGGTTTCTCAAAATTGCAGTTTCAGAGAGAGGAAGTTGAAGATGTCTGACACTTGCCTGTTTAGTACTCTGCTTAGAATCTTACACCCATTCCCATTTATAAGGGATGACTACTCTCCTTGCATGTGAATAGCTAAGAAGGTATAGTCCAGTGAAATTTAGGAGGGAAAAAAAGGAAGAAAGATGACTTTTTCTCTCTATCCATATGAACATGTGGGCAGAGTATATCATCAAATAAATAAACCAAATCCGTGCTCTACTTCAGTAGGTGCCCATTACATCCATATGCCCAACTGAACTCTGTGTCTTTTCTTGACACCGGCTCCTTTTATAATATTTCTTATCTTGGAAAATGCCTGTATATGCAACCCCAACCTCAAATGTGGGGAACCTTGTAGACCTCTATCACTCATGCACCATCCACATCAATTCTACTTCCTCATCCTGCATCAGTCTCTCCCCTTCTATTTCCAATGCCTTCATCATTAATGCTTGAAGGGATTATAAAAAACTGCTTCTTCCATCTTCCTCCTCCATCACACATACTGCTTCTGGAGTGATTACTTTCAGTGCATAAATATTTCTGGGATTAATCTTCATCAGTAGTTCCTCATAACTCTCAAAATGAAGAATGTCCTTATGGCTTTTTTTTTAATTTATTTTTTTAATTTAATTTAAATTATTTTCTTAATTTATTTCTTTTCAGCGTAACAGAATTCATTGTTTATGCACCACACCCAGTGCTCCATGCAATATGTGCCCTCCATAATACCCACCACCTGGCTTCTAAGGCTTCCATGTTCCATAACCTGAACCATATCCAGCTCTGTAGCTTCATCTCCAGCAACTATTCTACATAATTTGTAAGTTTTCCAAACTCCAGCTATCTCACACTGTTCCATATCCCTGCATCTTCACACATGCTATTCTTTTTTATTTTTTTCAATTTATTTATTCAAGAGAATGAGTGAGAGAGAGAACACAGGCAGGAGGAGGTATAGATGGAAGGGAGAAGCATCCTCCCTGCTGAGCAGGGAGTTCTACCTGGGGCTCAACCCCAGGACCTTGGGATCATGACCCAAGCCAAACACAGTCGTTTAACCAACTGAGCCATCGAGGCACTCCCACACATGCTATTCTTGATATCAACAATATCCAGTTTTCCATTTTCAAATAATTGACCCCTTTGTCCTCTTGCAAAACTTAGTTGAAGCACTTCTAAATTTGGGAACCATCTGTGGACTTTCTGTCTGATTTTGATGTCCTCTGAGCAATAATACTATTTATCACATCACAATATGAATGCTGACCTAGTTGTTCATCTCTCCCTCTAGGCTATAACTCTGTTAAGGAAAATATCATGTCTTATTTATATTGACAGTCACATCAGAGAATGCACTGCCTATCACCTAATACGTATTTCATAATGTTGACTCAAAAGAATGAATAACATGTGTAAAGTGTCTAGTACACTGTCTAGCACATTATCAGTGCTTAACAAATGTTAGTTCTATTTCACATCTCTCCTTTGTCCCTAACATCTTTTGCCTTACAAAGCTGTATAATTAATTTTCACTTACATTGCAGGAGCCATTTGCCCTAAGAAAAGAAAATTGGAGATTTTGTAGTTATTCAGATTTGCTAATCTGAATTATCCAGTTTAACTCTCTCACAACATTTACCAAATGTTTGCCAAATACTCACTGCTCTCTATGCTATCCAGGTACAGTTTCTGTCAGTAGCTTGTCACTAAGACAAGACAGATATAAAGGGCAGTGCTTAAAACGTCCTATGGACATAACTTCAATCATTTATAGTTGCTATTAGAAGTGATATCTGATACCATTTAAGAATCTAGCCAATCAGGGGTGCCTGGGTGGCTCACTGGGTTAAAGCTTCTGCTTTCAGCTCGGGTCATGATCCCAGGGTTCTGGGATTGAGCCCCACATCAGGCTCCCTGCTCAGCAGGAAACCTGCTTTCCCCTCCTTCTCTGTCTGCCTCTCTGCCTACTTGTTATCTCTGTCTGTCAAATAAATAAATCTTAAAAAAAAAAAAAAGAATCTAGCCAATCAAAAAACAGAACTGGGTGGGTATTGAAAAGTAAGACAACTTAACACCCTCCACCATGATAAGTCAAGCCAAATTTTTGTTGACTCTTATATTTAACATTTATTTATTTTTAAGTAATCTCCACACACAATGTAGGGCTTGAATTCGTGACTCCGAGATCGAGAGTTGCATGCTTTCCCAACTAAGCCAGCCAGGTCCCCCTTGAATCTTATTAATTTTCTATCTTCCCATCTACTTGTAGCAATTCTATTGTGCATTATATTTGAATAAGGTGGTGCTTGGAGTCATTTTGATGTCATGAGGAAAATAATCCTGAGGTGAAAACTAACAGAGAAGAGGGCAAGACCCTGAATTAACCAGGCTTTCTCTATCTCTAAAGTTTTTCAGTTATAAGCAGAAATTATTTATTATTGTTATTGTTGATGTCAATCTGGTCAAAAAATTAGGCTCATCTGTAAAGTAGGAATACTTTTGTTTGTAAGGGTTATTTCAAATATTCCAGGGGACCAACATAGGGATTTGGCGCAGAGACAGGGTCAGTGCTTTACCTGCTGCCTTAGATTCTTCTCTGCCGAGATCAATTGGTGTGCTTCTAACAGGAGATTGGAAATGTAAAGGTCAATCTCCGACCTTAAATACCATCTATTTCTGGAAATAAAATTTAATGTATAAAATATTGGAAAAGGTTAAGAGTTTTGCTGACTTTTTAGTGGTATTAAAGTGATATTATGCCAGGTACCCAGGAATACTGGGGTGTTGACCAACCAACAATCTCCACCTCCAGCTCCCAAGGTGATTTAGGGGGAAACACACAAGGAACATTAACAATTAAGAACCCACGCTTCCCTTTAGTAATAGCTGGGCCTTGGCCAAGGAATCCAGAATCAGAACTCTGGTAAATCTGCACTAGAACATATATATGGCTTAGGTTCAAACAACAAAGAAGCCTTCCTTCTACCCCTCCTTCCAAGCCAAATCCAAATGATAGAGCCTTATCACATTTGGTCTGGACACCTATAACAGGGGCCTTTTCAATATATTCAAATGAAAGGAAGTAGAATAGAAGGCCGGGTATGGACATTCTACCCCACAAAGATTTTGCTCTCTAACAAATATGACCTAATCCGTGTCTGGCAAGTTGACCTACGGGATTAGTGACTTCTCTTGGAGGGAGGAGGTGAAGAACATGAGATAGAGACATACAGTGCAGAAAAAACATCCTTCTATCCCTACCAACAGCAATTAAAATTAGTCTGAAGCATCAGTCTCCAGTTCTCCACAAATCACATTCCAGTGAGAAGAACAGGGAAGTGACCAAGGATAAAGACATCTGAGGGTGCTTCTGGACCATGTAGTGCCTCCTGCATGGAAAGTGCTTTTCACTTCCATTTATACTCCTCTGAACACCCCAGCTTACTGTGAAAGTACAAAAACAATATACAATGAAGACCGAGAATAGCAACTTAGTTCTCCATTCCTGAGTTGTTGAAAACAACAGAAAGAAACACAGAACAACATAAAAAAGCATGAGTTTAGAATCTGACAGACCTGAGCTCAAATCCTGGCCCTACCATTTGCTAGTTCTGACACCAAACCTTTGGAAAATCCTTTAATTCTGTAAACCTCAGTTTCCTTTCTTTAAATATTTTTTATTGTGTTATGTTAGTCACCATACAGTACATCATTCATTTTTGATGTAGTGTTCCATGATTCATTGTTTACATATAACACCTAGTGCTCCATGCAATAATGCCTCCTTAATACCCATCACTAGGGTCACCCATCCTCCCAAACCCATCCCTTCTAAAACCCTCCATTTGATTCCCAGAGTCCATAGTCTCTCATCGTTCATCTCCCACTCTGATTTCCCTCCTTCATTTTTCCTTCCCTTCCCCTAATGTCCTCCATGCTAGTCCTTATATTCCACAAATAAGTGAAACCATATGATAATTGACTTTCTCTGTTTGATTTATTTCACTTAGCATAATCTCCTCCAGTTCCATCCATGTTGATGTAATTGTTGGGTATTCATTCTTTCTGATGGCTGAGTAATATTCCATTGTATATATGGACCACACCTTCTTTATCCATTCATCTGTTGAAGGGCATTTCAGCTCTATCCACAGTTTGGCAATGGTGGACATTGCTGCTATTAACATTGGGGGTACGTGTGGCCCTTCTCTTCACTACATCTGTATCTTTGCGGTAAATACGCAGTGTGCAATTGCAGGGTCATAGGGTAGCTCTATTTTTAATTTTTTAAGGAATCTCCACATTCTTTTCCAAAGTGGCTGCACCAACTTGCATTCCCACCAACAGTGTAAGAGTGTTCCCCTTTCTCCACATTTTCTCCAACATTTGTTTTTTCCTGCCTTGTTAATCTTTGCCATTCTAACTGGTGTAAGGTGGTATATCAGTGTGGTTTTGATTTGAATTTCCCTGATAGCTAATGATATTGAACATTTTTTCATGTCTCAGTTAGCCATTTGTATGTCTTCTTTAGAGAAGTGTCTGTTGATGACTTCTGCCCACTCTTTCACTTGATTATTTGTTTCTTGGGCATTGAGTTTGAGAAATTCCTTATAGATCTTGGATACAAGACCTTTATCTGTAGTGTCATTTGCAAATATCTTCTTCCTTTCCATGTGTTGTCTCTTTGTTTTGTTGACTGTTTGCTTTGCTATGCAGAAGCTTTTTATCTTGAAAAAGTTCCAAAAGTTCATTTTTGCTTTTGTTTCCCTTGCCTTTGGAAACATGTTTTGGAAGAAGTTGCTGAAGTGTTTTGAAAGAAGTTCCAGCACTTAGAAAAATACCAATGTCATTTTTCTAAGTGCTAGAACAAACAATCCTAAAATTTGTATGGAACCAGAAAAGACCCCGAATTGCCAAGGAAATGCTGAAAAGGAAAAACAAAGCTGGGGACATCATGTTGCCTGATTTCAAACTATATTACAAAGCTGTGATCATCAAGACAGCATTGCACTGGCACAAAAACAGACACATAGTTCAAAGGAACAGAGTAAGGAGCCCAGATATGGACCTTCAACACTATGGTCCACTAATCTTCAACAAAGCAGGAAAAAATATCCAGTGGAAAAAAGTGTTTTTAATATATGGTGCTGGGAAAATTGGACAGCTATACAAAGAAGAATGAAACTCAACCATTCTCTTACACCATACACAAAGATAAACTCTAAATGGATAAAAGACCTCAATGAGAGACAGGTCCACCAAAATCCTAGAGGAGAACATAGGCAGTTACCTTTTTGACATTGGCCATAAAAACTTCTTTCAAAACACGTCTCCTAAGCCTCAGTTTCTTAATCTGTAAAATAGAGATGATAATGTCCTTAGTTTATTGTAATCTTATACAAAAGCCACTCTTCCTTAGCATTATTTTACCTCTATAAGACTTTTCTTTTGCAAATGAAAACTTTGGTCTTTGAGGGAGAATTCTGGAAGGATTGTTTCACCCAAGTGCTAATTTCTATTTTATAGTAGCCTGTGCATAACTAGTTGAGGTCTGGATAGAGTATATAGAGTATAGAGCTCTTAGAACATCATATTGGTCAGTTTTGTCTGCCTGAAAGATCTCCCATCACTGAGATACCACAGACATTTGGTAAAACTACTCTTTTCTTCTTGAGTAGACAATGATGATGTCATGTCTTTTTTTTGTTTTTGAAGATTTTATTAATTTGACAAGAAGACAGAGTGTGAGGAGGAGGGAAAGGGAGAGAGAATCTGAAGCAGACTCCACACTGAGCACAGAGCCCCATGCGGGCCTCGATCTCACGACCATGAGAATATGACCCGAGCTGAAACTAAGAGTCAGAGGCTGAACCAACTGAGCCAACCAGGTACCCTGATGATGTCACATCTTAAGAACAAATATACAAGATAGCTTCCCCAAAATCCCCTTCTCATAAAAGTGCTTCAAGAATAAAAAAGATTGTGAGGTTATTTTTGACAAGCAGACGTACATTAAATTCCATTTACTGCACTCAAGAGTTCATTGTGGGCTGTGAAGAACATATAAGAGTTCAGAAAATATAAGAAATGGAGTTTCCTATGAAGAAAGAAGAAAGTGAGCAAAAATACTTAGAAAATTTAAAAGTGCTGGAATATTAGGAGAACAGCAGAAGTTTAATTATCTGAGGATCAGGAAGGTCAGTAGTAAAACCATTATATGTCGAGTGCTTACTATGTACTAGGCACTGTATTATTCTCCTCTTGTATTAGGTAACTTAATCCTAACAAAGTCCTGAGATAAGTGCCATCATTTCTATTTCTTGGATCTAGAATCTTGGAGAGATTAAATACCTTGCCCAAGGTTACCCTAACTTTCCAGGTTTTAAATAGTCTCTGAGTGAGGCTAATAAGAGCAGTTTAAGAAAAATGCAAAAAGAGCCTCAGATGTCAGCACTGAAAGCCCTGTTAAAAGCTAGATAATGAGTTCCCAGGGGATAAGATCTGAACAGGAGGTATCTGGGGATAATAAATACTCGTGCATAGTAGGGATCCTATAGTTATGTAAAGTCACTTTAGGTATAGAATATAATCTTGGGAAGGGATATGAATCTTAAATGTAGGCAATCTCAACATATCCCATTGTTTCCTTCTTAGGGCAGAAAACATGTCATGCTCAATTTTATGTCCCCTCCCCCAACATCTGATTCAGACTTCCACTCCCATAGTACTTTCTTCAAACCCTTATTCTAGAACTTTAATTAATCTTCTAAGTGTTCAAGTCATGGGTGCTTCTTATATACAATGTATTGTCCATTTGTGTAGATCCATAGCCTGGCAGACACATAGTACTTTAGGTGCTCACTGAGTATGTGTTATACAAACCAATGAATAACCTTAGAGATGAATATATTTTGTGAATATACCTATACTATAAATAAATAGATTGAACTGAATCAAGTTAAACTACAGAATGATCTTATCAGTGAGGGTAAACTTTATTCACCAGCATCTGGCACAGTGTAGAATACTTAGTACATGCTTAGATGTTTGCATTTTAAGATGGGATCCAAATGAGTGAGGGATTCACAGAGAAAACTAGAAAACAATGGGGTAGTAGAAGCAAAGATTCCATAGTTTGTGGTGGGAAGAAGACAGAGAGAATTAGGATATTCCTCACCTTGAGATATGGGATATTCCACATGAAGATGAGGACCAATGGCCCCAAAGAAGGAATAAGTAGAGTGCCATCTCAGATTATACTTCAGATAGGTCAATTCCAATGTCTAATCCTTATTCCCACACTAGCAAGATAGAAATAAGTATCCACTAAACAATACAAAATGGCTTAAACAATAAAAGGACTCAGAGAAATCTCGGGTAGAGAAACTCTGGAATTAGTTAATTAAGCAAGTCAATGGACCAGATTCTTTCTTCCTTTTAGCTTAAAGCCTACCTCTCCTTGTGGTCCTAAAATGGCTTTAGTAATTCCAGTTACCACAATTTCACTCACAAACATCCAGCAGAGATTATTTATTTGATGTGTCTCTTTTGTTTTTCTTATTTTGTTTAAATTGAATTAATGAGCATACACTGTATCATTAGTTTCAGATGTAGAGTTCAATTATTCATCGATCACCTATCACACCCAGTGCTCATTACGTCATGTGCCCTCCTTAATGCCCATCACCAGGGGACCACATTTCCCCACCCACCTCCCCTACATCAACTCTCAGTTTGTTTCCTGTAGTTAAGAGTCTCTTATGGTTTGTCTCTATTGTTTCCCAGATTCTCCCCATAGTCAACATAATTGTACATTCCACTGCCCCAAATGGGTAACAGCACCCCTTCTATGCCAATAGTTAGTATGTGAATAGAATTTCCGCTCTTGGCCTAAATGCTCCCTGACACCCTCTCCCTCCCTCCCTCCTTTCCTTCATGGAAGAATTGCACAGATGTAAAAAGCAGAGTTCTGGGATTAGAAGAACCTGATTGAATTGTACCCCAGCACTTGCCAGCAGCATGGCTTTAGACAAGTGAATTGACGAGTCTGAGCCCATAGAATATAAGAAATAATACAAGCTACCTCATGTGGTTATGGAGTTTAAAGAAATAATTATGTAAATCACTTAGCACGAGGAGTGCCCCATGAAGATCACTTGATATTGAGTAACTCTTGTTATTCTCCTGCCTTTTGGTTCTAGATTTCCGCGGACCTCAGGATATTTCCAATAGGCTACACAGCCACCACCTTAGAGTGAATGTGAATAAAACAGCATTTCTTAGAACTTCCTGGTTGAACAGCTTGCCCAGATGCTTCATAACCTTTATTAATTATATACACCACTTTGTCTCTCTCTTCCATATTGATATGTGCAACCAATGCAACTGTCTTATTTTTCTTAATATCTTTTGGACTCTTTCTGTCCAAGATTATGGCTAAATTCTTATTCTGAGTTTTTCTTGCTCTAAAACATCTATGCTCTATGACTTGCTGGCTTGCTGTCCTGCCTCCTACTGCTTGCTCTCAGCCAAGCAGCACATTCCTCATCATACCAAAAGTCATTCTTCGATCACATTGTCCACTACATTCTCTTCAGTCTTCTAGTGACTACCAATCTTTGTTTTGACATAGAATTCTCACATTTGTCTTCAAAACACTATGCTAGCTAGCTAACTCTATTTTACTTAAAAAAAAAAATCTTTGATGACCCTTCTCTCAACTAAAAAGCTGCATCCTAAAGTTTTGGGATCCTTACTAAATGTGCTTATGATCTAAATGTGGCCTGTGCCAAGCTACATACTTCCCACATTCTCAATTTTCTCAACCATATGTGTCCCTTGCCTTTAGAAAACTGGCATTTGATCTTTGGGTAATAATGCTGTACATTATATGACAGTACCAATTTTCTAATAGAAAACATGTCAAAGTATATTCAGCTGTATGTCAAGGCCAGAAAAGAAGCAGTGTTGAGCTAGGGTTAAAACCACAGACCTTGAAATCAACAGACCCCCACACTCAATCCCAGCTTTCCTGCTTATTATTTGTGACTTGGTTCTTAATCTCACCAAGGCTTCGTGCTCACATTTACAATGTGAGGATTTTAAGACTAAGACATAGGACTATTGTCTGAAATCAACTGATATGATGAATATGAAGTATTTAAATTATTTTTATCTTGTAGACCTTGAATACCTGGTAACTACCATTGTCCTCACCTCTTTACGGGTCAAAATCCATGTTGCCAATTGAAATGAGGGTTTGCCTACATCTGGAATGACTATTTTCTTAGTCCATCATTAGTTTTTCTATGCTGAAGTAACTCCAGGTATGACAGTTTCCAAGAGGCAGGGAAATTTACATGCATCTGTTATCATTCACTTAAGGAATGATAGGTAAGTCATTCCTTACCTGACCTAGTAGGTAAGTCCTACTAGGTCATGTGCATAATCATTTTCATATGTTACTAGATTTTAATTACAAATTAAAAATACCATCAGATGTAAATGGCTGAGGAACATTCACACCCATTCCCACAAATACAGATTGGAAAGAGCCAATTAAGATTATTTTCTCCTATGCCCTAGCAAGAATTCTACTCAAGAGGATTTTAAATTACCCAGGGGATCAGGAAGAGAGAAAGAAAGTAGAAGAAAAAAATCCTCTCTGTACTCAGGCAGAAATTCAAAGAGGAAAAATTGCTTCTTATGTTGATCTCCTGCTCTGGATTTTTCTTGATTTTATAAAATGGACTTAAAAGTCCCCTCTAGTTTTGATTTTACTTTTATTCACACACTGGGAAGCCAGGGAAAATTCCATAAGCAAGACCTGCTACAAATTTCAAGTTATGTATAGGGAAGAGTTAAAATAAAGACTGCAAATAATAGGTCTTCTCGGCTTCATTACTTGCCATCCTTTGCCTTATCCAGTCCCTGCATACCCTTTTGCCTGCAACCTGCACAGCTCCCCACCTTTGTTCATTTTTCCCCTCCAGCCTATAATGTATTTCCCTTCTTTACTCACTCAGCTTTCTTGGTCCAAATCAAATTTCACATTCCCTGCTAAGCTTTTCTTAAGCCTACCTTTCCCCAAGGGCACAATTAATCACTCTTGATGCTGTGATTCTACTATGGGTTTTTCATGCTGTTTTAACAATTTTCACATTGTTTTCTACTTTATTATTTACATTTCTGTTTCTGTTTCTTTAATGTTCCAAACCATTTTTTTCCCCTTAGTCAAAATAGCCATTGTATCCCATCGGCCTGGGGATTTCTTGAAGGTTATGGTTATTTGGCCTCAGCTCTCTTTGGAGAAAGAATAGTATCTAGAGCAGTGGTTACCAACCAGGGTGATTTTGCCCTCCAAGAGACATTTTAAAACGTTTGGAGACATTTTTGATTGTCCCAACTGGGTTCTCCTGCTGATATCTGGTGGGTAGAGGCCACAGATGTTGCTGAATGTCCTTCAATGCACCAGACAGCGTCCACCACAAAGAATTTTGTGGCCCAAATACCAGTATCACACCTTCTTCATTGTAGCTTCACAGAATGGGAATGGGAAGTATGAGTCCTCCTACTTCGTTCTTTTTTCAAGATTCTTTTGGCTATTCTGATTATTTGACTACTATCAACTTCTATTGGGGGAGGGGGACCAATTTTGATGATGGTAGGGATTGCATTGAATCTGTAGTTCAATGTGAAGAGTATTATCATCTTAACAATATTAAGTGTTCAGGCCCATGCATATGGTATCATTCTCCATTTATCTAAATCTCCTTTAATTTTTTTTCAGTGATATTTTGTAGGTTTCTTATACTTTCAAGTCTTGTGCTTCTTAGGTAATTTTAATCCTAAATATTTTATTCTATTTTGTTGATTTTAAGTCTAATTGCAAGTGTTTAGAAATAGAATTGATTTTCATATATTGATCTTATACTTGTAATCTTGATGAATTCATTTATTAACTCTAATAAACTGTTTTTTAGTGGATTTTTTTAAGATTTTCTTTACACAATATCATGTTATCTATAGAGATAATTTTACTTATTAATTTCTGGTATGGATGCTTTTTATTTCTTTTTCATGTTTAATTACTCTAGCTGGAATCTCTAGTACAACAATGAACAGAAGTGAAGAAAGTAGATATGTTTATTCTGTTATGAATCTTAGGGGAAAGACACCCAGGCTTTCACTATTTAGTATGATGTTAGCTATAAGTTTTTTCAGAAATATCCTTTATTAAGATGAAGTTCCTTCAGTTCCTATTTTAAGTGTATTTATGATGAAAGCGTTGAATTTTGTGAAAAGATTTTTCTGTCAACTGAATTGATCACGTGGTTTTTCTCAATTTTATTGATGCAGTGTATTATGCTGATTAATTTTCAGATGTTAAAGTAAACTGGTATTCCAGGGTAAGTCCTACTAGGTCATGTGCATAATCATTTTCATATGTTGCTAGATTCAATTTGTTTGTTATGTTGAGGATTTTTACACCTGTATTAATAATGAATATGGATATATAATTTTATCTTCTCATATAACTTGTCTAGTTTTGATACTTAGGTAATACTGCTCTCACAGAATGAATTAAGAAGTATTCTCTCTTCTATTTTTTGTAAGACTTTATGAAAGATTGGTATTAATTTTACTTTCAACATTTAGTGGAATTCACCAGTGAAGACATTTGTCCCTGGGTTTTTTTTTTTTTGTAAAAAGTTTTAAATTGTTAATTCAATATTTTTAGTAGTTACAGGCATAGTCAGATTATTTTTTATAGGTCAGTTTTGTGTAATTTGTGTTTTTCTAAGAATTTGTTCATTTCATCTAACTTAACCTAATTTTTGGCATACAGTTGTTTATAATATAATATCCCCTTATATTTTTTTGAAATATGTCAGCAAGATCAGTTATAATATTCTCTTTTTCACTCTGATTTTAATAATTTAACTTTTTTCTCTCTCTCCCTTTTATTGGGGGGGGGTCAAGATAGCTAAAGTTCTTTTTTTCCCCAAAATTTGTTGATCTTGCAACTAACCAACTTCTAGTTTCACTGTTTTTCTCTTTTTTCTTTCTATTCTCTGTTTCATTAATTTCCACTCTATTCCTTAGTTTTCCTTCCATTTACTGGCCACAGATTTATTTTTCTCTTCTTTTTCTAGTTTGTTAAGTTACAAATTTAGATGACTGATTTAAGATCTTGCTTCTTTTTTTTTAAGATTTATTTATTTATTTATTTGACAGACAGAGATCACAAGTAGGCAGAGAGGCAGGCAGAGAGAGAGGAAGGGAAGCAGGCACCTTACTAAGCAGAGAGCCTGATGCAAGGCTCGATCCCAGGACCCTGAGATCATGACCTGAGCCGAAGGCAGAGGCTTTAACCCACTGAGCCACCCAGGCACCCCAAGATCTTGCTTCTTTTTAATACAGGTGTTTATAGCTATAAATTTTTCCCTAAGCACTGCTTTTGCTACCTTTTTATTCTCATCCATCTCAAAACATTTTCTATTTTCTTTTGTGAATTCCTTCTTGACAAGTTGGTAATTTAGTAGTATATTGTTTTTTTTCCTGCATATTTGTATGTTGTCCAAACAATCCTGCTATTGATTTATAATTTCATTCCACTGTAGTCAGAGAGCATACTTTATTTTATTTCAATCCTTTTACATTTCTCAAGGCCTGTTTTATGGCCCACCATGTAGAGTTTCTTAGAGACTGTTCTGTGTGTGCTTAAGAAGAATACATTTGCCATTGTTGTTGAGTGGATTGGTCTAGAAATGTCTGTTAGATCTAGTTGGTTTATAGTGTTAAGTTTTCTATATCCATCTGGATGGTAATTCATCTAGTTCTAACCATTGCTGAAGTTGAGTATTGAAGTTTCTATTATTATTGAACTGTTGATGTCTTTTAATTCTGTTTTCACTTTATGTTTTAGAAGCTCTATTTTTAGGTGTGTTTATGTTTATAATTGTTATCTAACCCTAATGGACTTACTCTTTTATCATTATAAAATGTTTATCGTGTCTCTTGTCACATTTTTTTCTCTTGTAATCTATTTTGTCTGATTTAATGTAGACATTTAGCTTTTCTATGACTCCTGTTTGCATGCCATAACTTTTTCATCCTTCTACTTTTAAGCTATCATATATTCAAATCTAAAGCATTGTCACCTATAGAGAACATATAGTTGAATCATATTTTCAGCCTAACTTATTTGTCTTTTAATGGGAGTATTTAATCCATTCGCATTAATGTTATTATTTATATAGGTGGATTCACATCAACCATTTGTCCCTTTTTTACATGTATCAAAGATGTGATTGCAAATATAATTCAATTTAAAGTCCTGTTTTATTATGATCCCCTTTTAAGTAATGTGGAAAAAACAATATGTTTGTGGCAAGAACTTAAGGATTTGGGTCATAGTTTCACATTTTGTTACATTTATGAAGCCTTTAAAATACCTAGATGTCATTTTTTTTTTCTCATCAGTCAAATAGAGGCTACCATTCCTGCTTTGCTTAAGCCATGGCACTTTTTGTTGATGGTGAAATTTGAATATAAACCTTCAAGGGTTTCTGTGTGAAATATGGCTATAACTAAGAAGACCAGGGATTACAGGAAAAGCCAGGAGGTGACACCTTCACTTTAACTTCACTCTGATTCTGGACACTTGATGTGGCCCACCACACCTCTGCCTGAATAGGGCTCATAACCATGATCAGAGACTCCTGCATTTGTACAAATTTGATTCTAAAATCCCCTCATAGACTTAAGCACTGAGCAAACGTATAGTAATTGTCTCCAACTGGACTGTATTGTTGTATCTCATAATATTTCTTACAGGGTTGTTGCTTTATTTGAAACCAAGGGCTTCAGTGGCATGAACAAAAGCAAGCTAGTGACAAAGGAGAAAAACACATTTCGACTCATTGCTTGAATGAGTTTTTCATTCAAAAGCTCTCTCCTACAGTGGGAACTAAGTTGAATACCCCATCCTTGACAGTAGAAGCAATTTACCTTCTTTTGGCAGGGGAAAAAAAAAAAAAAGAATGAAAAGAAAAGAAAAAAGAAAACAATCTTCCCTCATGCCTGGGTTTGGAATTCCTTGGGTGTATGCCACTTACTTGAGTTTCAATTTTATCAGCTGTAAGTTGTGGAAAAGTGATAAGAGTTTACCTCAGAGTGTCATTTTTGAGACCATTTTAGATGACTATATAGAAACCCACAAATATCTGGTACTCAGTGTAGATTATCTTTCCTACCTATCTCCCCTACCTTCTTGTACTTTCTTACAGAAAACCCATCTGTGAGGACCCGGTATTATGCTTGTCAGTCATTCATCCTTCAGAATAAGTAAACACAACACTCATGTCAATAAGTGTTTCCTTCAATGTCAAGGGTACTATTGGGATCAAAAATAAGGAGAAATTTCTCGCTAGCATTGGTTGAAATCTCACTGATGAATGGGAGTTAGTTAGGCAAATAAGAGGTCTCTATATAGAGGAAGAGGTAGATAATTGGGGCTGGAGAGAAAACGTGGGGAGCGGGAAATGAGGCATGCCTAGGAATCAAGAGGAAGAATTAAAAAAAAGAGATGAGAAGAAAAAAATGAAACAAGATAGGATTGGGGGAGAGACAAACCATAAGAGACTCAATCTCATGAAACAAACTGAGAGTTTTTGTGCTGTGGGAGGTTAGGGACCAGGTGGCTCAATGGACATAGGGGAGGGTATGTGCAATGGTGAGTGCTGTGAAATGTGTAAGCCTGATGATTCGCAGACCTGTACCCCTGGGCCAAATAATACATTATATGATAATAAAAAAATAGAGATGAGGAAAATTAGGATAATTTCCTTTCATATGTAATGACATCTACTCAAGACCTCTTATTCTAGGATTTGCTTTTCCCTAGCATGCATTCTCTAACTGATTCTCCATTATCTAGATCAACCAGGAAGGAGAGTGGGGGATGGAAATCAAACTATTTTAAGCCAAAACTCCATTCTATTAAATTTTCTAAAGCAAGGTCTATTCTGAGAAGCATGATTAAGTATTTGCTAGGAATACTTTGGAGGCCTCTTCAGGGCAGCCAGCTTGTCAAAATTCTAAAGACGCTGCATCATTCTTAGACTGTGACCTTCAAGGAAATTAATTGTCACTCCTGCTCGTCCTTCCTTGAAGACATTCCAAACGTTCAGGTTTTGTGGTGTTTTTGGCAGCATCTACCTGAGTTTTTGGACTGTTAAATCTTAGTTGAAAAATGTCAATGTGAAATGAGATTTATGCCAGCTTGTCTAACAGGCCTGACAAGTAATTCAAATATTATTCCAACCTAGATGTTCTCACATCCACCAAGATGAAAATTAAGTACTACATGGGCTCAAGATGAGCATTTCCAAAGCAAAGCCTTCTCCAACTCCCATTCTCCTTCCTATGTTTTTCATGATTTAGTAATAAGCATTCTGCTGAGAGCAAACATTTAAAATTCTAGGTAATGGTATATGTAATGCAAAAACAAAGGGAGAATCATCAAATATGTCATATCAGTCATTTTAATATTCTTACAATGCTCTTTTTGTACTGTTGCTCCCTTCAAAGCTGCAGTGCCAATCCTTTAAAAAACAAATTCATGAAGCACCCTGTGCGCCAGTTACTTTGTTCTGTGTCAATGAGACACAGGATAAAAGCAGATATGATTCTTACCTTCAAAATGGTGTGAAAAAAACAGCTTAAGAGGGATGCATGGGTGACCCAGTCAGTTAAGAGTCTGTCTTTGGCTTAGGTCATGATCCCAGGGTCCTGGGATTGAGTCCTGCACCAGGCTCCCTGACGAGGGAGCTTCTCCTCAGCTTCTCCCTCTGCCTGCTGCTCTCCCTGCTTGCATGCTCACTCTCTCTCTCCTTGACAGAAAAAAATTAAAAATAAAAACAGAACAACAGTTTAAGATAATAATGGAAGACATTTGTCAGGGCAATACAAGAGTTTAAAAAACAAAACAAAACAGTTCAAGAACTGAGTGGCTCCACCATTCATAGTTGTTCAGAAGGGTTATTTGAAAAGAACTTTTTCTTAGAAAGCAAAAGGCAAGGGGCACTTAGTTGGCTCAATCGGTTAAGCACCTGACTCTTGATCTCAGCCCAGGTCTGGGTCTGAGGGCTGTGAGTTTATGTGGAATCTACTTAAAAGGAGAGGAGAAGAAGAAGAAGGAGAAGGAGAAGGAGAAGAAGAAGAAGAAGAAGAAGAAGAAGAAGAAGAAGAAGAAGAAGAAGAAGGAGGAGGAGGAAAGGGAGGGGGAGGTGGAGGAGGAAGAGGAGGAGGAGGGGTAAGGAGGAGGAGGCGTAATGAGAGGGGGAGGGGGAGGGAGAGAAGGAGGAAGAGGAGGAGGAGATGGAGAAGGGAAGAAAGCAAAAGGCTTGAATATAATGCTTCTTATTTACTAGATTTAGATTTATAAGAATGGTGTTCCACAAAGTGTTATTGTTTGGTTTTCCCTTTGCTTCTTAAAAATCTTGCCCCATTGTTAGGCTAGTTGTATAACTCTGGACAAATCACTGAACCTCAGTTCGTTCATTTATAAAGTGGCAACAATAACAGCAAGCTTTTAGGATTATTGAGAGACTGTTTTCAATAAAATAACATCTGAAAAGCTCTTTGTACAGTGATAAGCACAAAGCAAGGACTTGGCTGCATCTAGGTTGACTGTGGGGCCTTCATTTTGCATTTGTGGTCTTAATCACTGAATTTTTGTCAAAAGGGTAAAAAAATGTGAACAATTTTAATTAATGATTCCTTTTAAAAACTTTATGCATTCAGCCCAACAAAAGTAACTGTAATGCTGAGCTATTATTCCCCTCAGCTTTAGGCTGCATAACAAAAGGGATATGGGACATTTCCGTGTGGAAACATTCAGTTGACACTTGAACCTTCAGCCTATGCCTCTCAGCTGAAGTGGTTGTGGAAGTGTGTCTTGTGGAGATTCTATGCTGAACCGCAATATGAAAAGCAGCTACCCTGGAGAGAGGGCCAAACCTATAACAGACTTTGTACAAGTAAAAAAAACCTTTATTGTTTTCATTAAGACATTAAGGTTATTAGAATAAACCTCAATAAAATAATGCTGGTAGCTTCACCTTTGTAATAGTTTTCAGACAAGATTAATAAGATTAATAGAATGTGGGACTTCATGCACAAGCTAAATGAAGGGAAAATATCTGGGTGTTATCTGGAGAAAAACATTACTTTACCAAGCATGAAAATATCTGACTAAAATCTCAAATAGTGAACATCAATCATCTGAATTTTAAAATGAAATGCCAACCCCTTTTCTGATTTCAAAATTTGGATGGTGCTCATTGTGTAGATATGAAGCCTAAAGAAAAAAATTGGATTGTGACAGCCCATTCTTGCCAACAATGCCATCTGGCTTAGTAAAATTAATTCTTGGGTGACAAACTCATGGAATTTCCAAGATAAACTTCTTGGAAACTTTTGGCAACCAGGAAGTATCCTTGGCCAGAACTCAAAGATCTGAGAAACTACTCTCACAAACAGCATAACTTTCAATGTCAATGCCATGGATTAGCTTTGTGGCTTGGTCAAATCACTCTTCACTTCTCTGGGCTTTAGTTTCCCAGACACAAGGTGAACATGTTGCATTAATAGTACCAAGTTCTCTTCTAACATCTTATTAATCTAGACCCTGTAGTTTCAAGTGAAAAAGTAGAATATAATCCTCTTTTCCCATAAATTGGAACTTGTTACTCTGAAGAAGTTAAATCACATGATGAAATCACATGAGAAGTTAGTGCCTCAATATAGGCACTAACCAATCACAAAGAAGTAGTATGAATTATCATTATTGCATAATGACTAAAAATATGAAAATACCTGTTAGATAAAATCATCTTCCTCTTTGTATATCCATGGAAAATGGTGTCCAGCATACATAGTAAGTGCTCAAAAGAATTATTTACTGAATTGATAAATGGGTTGATATATCTGTGGATGCTTAAATGGGTTGGATAAGTGATGAAGAAAGTTCCTCTGCATTTTTGGTCTTATGTATGTGTAATTTACCATATAAATTGCTGTTTGTGAGGAAACATGTTGTGGGTATAAACCTTAAAATGGTCAAATAAGTGGTATGTGAAAAAGAAAGAACAGTGGAGAGACCTTACTTGCAGAGCTGGCATCATCACTAACTAATGATGTAGCCATTTCACCACTGAACCTCAGCATTCTCATCTATAAAATGGCTAGTAAAAAGGTATCATCTCTCCTCAGTAACAGTTGCTGTGAAAATAAAATGGAAAGAGATATGAAGATGCTTTGAAAAATGAAACTATGTATCATTATAATTAGGAACCAGCCAATGAAGAGCCACTCACATTTGTGAGATGAGGAAGCCATTCTCAGAGGCAATGCCCTTCGTGGGAGCTGGAAATCTTCATTTGGTTCTTTTAGTTCCTTGAAACTTGCTTTTTCTTAGGACTCCTAGGCTTTCAGAATATCCCTGTCCTTAAAATAGGCATTGGTGTTACTTTTTCCACTAACAACATTTTGTTTTTTCATCTTGAAATTCTTTGGCCAGATTGCCTTCCTTTCCCAAACTCTAGATGTCGGTGTGTCCCCAGGTCCACTATATGGGCTTTTTCTCTAGTGTACTCAGTCCAGACCTGTGACTTCAGTCAGCCCATCACTCCCAAATTTAGGTCCATCTTTACCTGACCATGAAATCTAGCCTCATTTCCACCCACTTGCTCCTCATTTCCAGATGAATCTCTAATAGGGCATCTCAACCTGAACCAATTCTCAACCCTATCTGCAGCTCCCATATCTTTTCTCACTTCTACAGAAATCACCAAGCTCCCAAAATCTAAGGTCCAAAACTTTGAAATCATCTTCGGTGTTTATTTTTCTCTCTCCCACTCCACCCCTAATCCAGCCGTGAAATACTGTCTGCTTGCTCACCCCTCTAGCACCTCTCCTTAACCCAACAGACCTCCCTGCTTACACATTTACTTCACTGACAGGATATTTTTCACACAATGGACAGATGAATCTTTTAATGATGTAAGTGAGATCAAAACATGACCCAGGTCAGCATCCTCCAAATAACCTTCCCTCAGACTTAGGACTAAAATTTAAAGTCCTCCAGGTAAGCTGAAGATCCTTCACCATCACCACTTGGTCACTGCCCTCCAGCCTCACTGGCCTTCTGGTCAATATTTTAACATGCCAAGTGTCCTCTCACTTTGGGATTTTGCATATACTATTCCTCTGTCTGTGATGCTATTTCTCCAACATTATGCTTTGCTCTCTTACTCCTTTCAGGAGCTTCTCAAAAGTCACCTCTGACTACCATCTTTTTTTTAAAGATTTTATTTATTTATTGGATAGAGAGAGATCACAAGGAGGTAAAGAGGCAGGCGGAAGGAGGGGGGAGCAGCTCCCCACTGAGCAGAGAGCCCAATGCAGGGCTCAATCCCAGGACCCTGAGATCATGACCAGAGCTGGAGGCTGAGGCTCAACTCACTGAGCCGCCCAGGCGCCCCCTGACTACCATCTTTGAACTTCCTCTCCCAGTTATTTTTATCTCCCTGCCCTGCTTTATTTTTCTTCACTGTGCTATCACTGCTGATTTTCCTTTTTGCTTCTTTTTTCTGATGGTTTCTTTTTTTTCCTCAAGTATGTAGAGCATAGAGATTTGCTTTTGTATAAAGAAATAAAGATAAGCTTTAAGAAGTCAAAATAATTGAGATCTGGTCTATGTCCTCTGAGGCACATTTGCAAAGAGATGAAGTTTAGAGAATGAGCAAGAAGAATAAGACCTGCAGGTTCATAATTACCTCTTCTTGAATTAGAAAACCTGAGACATCGTGTAAAGAAGCTTAGAATTTCAGAACTGGAAGAAGCCCTCGTTAATATGTATGTATGCAGAGAGAGATAGAGAAAGAGCAGCCCAATCCTAACATTTTGCAGAGGGAAAGTCTCAGAGGTGGAGGAGAGGAAGCGGATCTTCTCCAGTGTCATTCAGTAAGCCAGAAACAGTATGGTGTTGGGGGTGGGAGGGTCTCTTGATATCCCATCATATTGGGGGGAGGGTTGCTACACAGTTGAATATTATTATAACCAAAGTTTCGAGCAACAATAGAAAGTCATCACAGTTCTGTAAGGAAGGAAAAGAAAGACAGCAATATAAGAATATTTTCCTCTAGGATTGAGTAATGCTATATAGCTAATTATTAAAAACGCTGTTTGGCATATCTCAAAATACCTTCCATATTCTGATATTGCTATCCCACAGTTTGGCCAAACTCTAGAATGAATGACATCATTCTAGAAATCTCAAAAAAGTTAAATAAATCTGGATTTAATTTTATTCAGTTTCCTTTCTGTCTGAACCTCTTGCTCAGTTTAATCTGAAACGGCAACCACAAAAAAAAAGTCATTGATCATGTCAGATTTTTTAAGCAACTTTTTGAGCCTGAATTATAACATAATGTGTCTCTCATCTTCTGAGAAATGGTCATTACATCTGCTAAATACTACATGAAGCAGTGTTATTAAAAATTAATGAGGTTTGTAATTTAACTGGTATTGCCCTTAATACTTATATTTCATATATTCATATCATTCTTCTAATTAATTCCACTAGGCCTTTTGTGCATACCCTTGTTTAGTCTATTCTTCTGTCATTTATATTTTTTTAATTTGTGATTGAGTTTCTTCATATATCTCAAATGGTGATAATGTGAAATTCCAGTCAATCTTATTCACTCAGTAGGATTTGTTCCTTTTTTAAGTACTTGTAGCAAAGATTCCAACTCCGTTTTGATGTTCAATCATTGATATCTTTTAAGCCCCACTTCTTTTTTCCTTTTGCCCCACATCTGGTCAAACCGATAAGAAAGCCCCATTCTCCGTCCTTTGGCCTGAGTGGAAAATTCAAACCACAGCAGCTCAGGCCTCTGTATGGGAGCCCTTATTGCTATCCTCTCCTCAACCCCCCATATATCATAAAAACCCCAAGCCATTCTTCTTTCCATACTATCTCAAGCCATTTTTTTTTTGACCAGTGAGGGTAGCCTGGCCTGCTCTCCCCAGAAAACCTCATTACATGAGTAATAAACCTTTGTCTACCCACCAGAGGCATATGCAATATCTCCTTCTCAACTTCTGAACCATATTTTGGGTTGAAGTCTCTCCTCATTATGCAGGGTGACAACAAGAACACTTCACTTTGGCATTCTAAAGGTTACTTGACAATTATGTAGAGAAGCTACCTAAAGGGAAGAGGAAAAGATCTCCGTTGGTCAACATCATTTGACTGAAGAAACAAAACTGTGCATCATGTTAGATTGAAATGGGCTACAACAACCTTTCAATTTTACTGGCAATCATTTACAAAGAAATAAAGTTGATCAGGTGATTTAAATTTGCTTTTTCCTGAATATAAGGAAGTCTTAATTGACAGCAATAAACATTACTAGGACAGTTGTTTAAAGCTTAAATAATCAAAATCTAACAAACATATACATTCTAGGATAAAGATTTGGTGTGTGTGTGTGTGTGTGTGTGTGTGTATACATACACCATGGAATACTATGCAGCCATCAAAAGAAATGAAACCTTGCCATTTACAAAAACATGGTTGGACTACAGGGTATTATGCTGAGCGAAATAAGTCAATCAGAGAAAGGCAATTACCATATGATCTCCCTGATATGAGGAATTTGAGAGGCAACATGGGGCGTTTGAGGGGTTTGGGAGGTAGGGAAGGAATAAATGAAACAAGATGGGATCGGGAGGGAGACAAACCATAAGATATTCTTAATCTCACAAAACAAATTGAGGGTTGCTGGGGGTGGGGAGGAGAGGGTGTTTGGGTTATGGACATCGGGGAGGGTACGTGCTATGGTGAGTGCTGTGAAGTGTGTAAGCCTGACGATTCCCAGACCTGTACCCCTGGGGCTAATAATACATTATATGTTAAATATATATATATATACACATATATATACACACACACACACACACATTCTACAGAATAAGAAATGGTACTTATTTAATAAAGTTATATTTCTGGTAGACTAAAATAACCTTGTGTTTAATATTTAATAAAGATGGTCAAGGAAGACTTTGTGGAATGTGACAATCTCAGTGGGAAGTTTGTTTCTTTCATGCAAATAAAACCAGGAAAAATACTTTTTCTCCACATTTAAAGTACTTGACATAACAGAATCATGTTCTGCCATGATTTTATAAGATACTTTCAACCTATAATTTGTACAGTAAAATAACTTACCTAAAATTATATTATTTCATTACTTATTTACTGATTTACTTTTTTAAGTTCTCACGTCAGAATTGAGTTGACAATAGTACTCAGACATAGCACATAATCCTTGTTTGTTGCTGTAAGAGCTTTCTTTTTTTCTTATCATGTTACTTTTCTCTCCATGTTAGGGTTGCCAGATAAAATATGGGATGCCCACTTACATTCAGATTTCAGATAAATAACACATATTTTTTCAGGGTATACATTTGGTGTCAGTGTGCCCCATGCAATATCTGGGACTCAAATGAAAAACAAAAACAAAAACAGAAACAAAAAAAAAACACTACTGCTGCTTTTCTACATAGGTCCCTTCAGGCTGGCCAGGGATGGTAGAGTGACCCTCTCAAAGGTCTTTTTAATCCCATATTCCTTGGATATAGTAATTAACTATTATTTGCTTTTTTAAACGTTTTTATTTATTTATTTATTTGACAGACAGAGATCACAAGTAGACCTAGAGGCAGGCAGAGAGAGAGGAAGGGAAACAGGCTCCCTGCTGAGCAGAGAGCCTGATGAGGGGCTCAATCCCAGGACCCTGAGATCATGACCCAAGCCGAAGGCAGAGGCTTAACCCACTGAGCCACCCAGGTGCCCCAACTATTATTTGTTTTTTATCTAAAATTCAAATGTAACTAGATGACCTGTACTTTGATTTGCTAAGTCTGGCAACCCTACTGCTTATCCCCCAAACTCAGTTCACAATTTTATAAATGAATAGTCTTGTGTATCTAATATGTATCTTTCATATATATGTGTGTATATACATATATATATATTTTTTTTTACTTAAATTCCAGTTAGTTAACATACATTGTAATATTACTTTCAGGTATACAACTTAATGAGTATAAAGTACTATGTATGCAAGTTCTTGTTTAAATTTTAAGTAAATATTGTTGGGTACTTTAATCACATTTTGTTTTCCCTTTAAATATCATTAATTTAATCACATTACTTTGTCCATGTGAATATGGCTCATTTCATCTGACCCTACATGGCATCCTACCTAGCCGTAGACCATAATTGATGTATATTTCCCCCTAAGGAAACCTAGATCATCTCAGTTTTTTACAAACAGCAATGGTCGCATTATATTCTTGTACATGTGCCCTTATTTTTCTGTGTTAGAATTTCTCCAAGGTATATGTACTTAGGAGTGAAATCCTGCATGGGGCATATGGTTGTTCATTTTAATACACACTTTTATTGTCAGATGATTCTCCTAACAGCAACTTCAGTTTATACTCCAAAGATTGTAAGTATATTCATTTATTTCTTAGATTCCACACATGAGTGAAATAATGCAGCACTTGTCTTCCTCTGCCTACTTACTTCATTTAGCATAATACCTTCTAAGTCCATCCATGTTGTCACAAATGGCAAGACGCCATCATTTTTGGCTGAGTAGTATTCCATTGTATATGTATATCACATCTTCTTTATCCATTCATTTTGGATGGACTCTGAGGTTGTTTCCTCATCTTAGCTCTTATAAACAATGTGAATAATGCTGCAATAAATATAAAGGCACAATTATCTTTTCAAATTATTGTTTGAAATTATTGTTCACTGTCTCTGGGTAAATACCCAGTAGTGGGATTATTGGAGCATATGGTATTTCTATTTTTAGTTTTTTGAGAAATCCTCATACTATTTTCCCCAGTGGCTGTACCAATATACATTCCAACAGTGCATGAGGGTTCCTTTTTCTCCACATTCTCGCTGACACTTGCTATTTCTTGTCTTTTTGATTCTAGCCACTCAAACCAAAAGCAGAATTATAGCTATACATACGGGGGGAGTGGAGTTGAGGATGGGCAAAATGAAGAACCTGTTAGAAACTGAAAATGAAGAGATGCCCAATCTCATAACAATCAGAGAAGTGAAAGTTAAAAGAATAGATACTTTAAATTCACTGTATTGACAAAAAATAAAGTTTATCAATATCTAGGACTGGAGAAGACGAAGAGAAAGAAAATGTCATTTTATTTTATTTCATTTTATTTTTATTTGGTTATAGCTGACACACAATGTTACATTAGTTTCAGGTGTACAACATAGTGATTTGACGACTCTGCATGTTATTTTTCTATTATTTTATTTTAATTCCAGCATAGTTAACATACAGTGTTACATTAGTATCAGGTATACAATATATCACAAGTGCCCTCCTTAATCCCCATCACCTATTTCCTCCATCCCCCCGCCCACCTGCCCTCTGGTAGCCATTAATTTGTTCTCTTCAGTTAAGAGTCTGTTTCTTGGTTCAAGAACACGGTATTCTATGCTGTGCTCACTGCAAGTGCAGCTACCATCTGTCACCATACAACAGTTCTTTGCATGTCTAGGTTGGTCAGGCCTCTCCCCTTGGGCTCCCTCACTTCCACCAAACACTAGTGATGTGCTCAGATCCCCTCCAATCTGGTCTAACCTAAAATCTTCAGAGGACTTCCCTTGAACTACTTGAGCCATTGTCCTGGGTCTGCACAGAAAGCTAGAAGTTTCTAGGAGTCTATCCCCCTAGCCTCCCTCCACATACCCGTTGATAATCATTGACAGATGTAGGACTTCGAAAACCCAGTTTATTTTCTTTGGGTCATGATAAATTATTATAATATTATATTAACTTATTATAATAACAAATAATCTCAATACATTAACATAATAATATAACAATAAGTTATGGTAACTTATTATAATATTATATTAAATTATAACAGTAATAATCTATCATCACTGAGTAATAACATTAGAAGCTCCCTGTGAGATCAAGGTAAGGTACCTTAACAGGATTTTGCCTGAGATATACACCTTTACCTGCCTTCCCTTTCTCCTGTTTCCTCCACTCTTTAACTGGCTTCCTCGGGCAGTGCTTCCTTACCTTCCTGCACAACCGTCCTTATCTGAGGGCCAGCTTCTAAGGAAGTCACTGACGGCATGGTCTTCAAGCCTGGTCTCCGGCTCTCTCAGGCTGGAATCATCCTGAGCTCCCACTAGTGGCTTAGACCCCAAAGAAGTGTGGGTTTGAGGTTCTCATGCAGTAATCTTGGTAGTTTCAGATTGCTTTCCCTTTGTTATCTTTGACCTGGGGGATTTCCTGAATTTCCTCGTGCACTCAGAAATGTACTGTTGTAAATTATCCAGAATGTACGTATTTTAAGGCGGTTGGGCTACATTTAGAACACCTGGACTGCCATACTGCTGGAAGCATAAGACTTTTTTTTTTTTTTTTGAGATTTTATTTATTTATTTGAGAGACAGAGAGTTAGTGAAAGAGAGAGACAGAGAGAGCAAGAGCAGGGGAAGAGGCAGAGGGAAGGTAAAGCAGACTTCCTGCTAAGCAGGGAGCCTGATTCAGGACTTGATCCCAGGACCTCGGGATCATGACCTGAGCCGAAGGCAGATGCTTCACTGACTGAGCCACCGAGGTGCCCCAGCATAAGACTTTCTGCTTGTATTTCTAGATTTTATGTTGGATGCTTAACTCACATTTTTTTTCAATCTTTATGGTTTTCTTATTAATGGATTAAAAACTGTATATTATATATATGTGTGTATGTGTATGTATGTGTGTGTGTATATATATATGTGTGTGTGTATTTATATATATATTTTTCACACCACACATTTTGTTCTGCATTATTTTATTGTCATTCAGCTATGAGTATTTTGTTATTTACTACATATTTTCTTTAACACGGGGGTTTTCTTTTTTTATTTTTATAGGATTTTATTTATGTATTTATTTATTGGGCAGGGGCAGAGAGGGAGAGAGAGAAAAAGCATGAGCACAGAGGGAGAGGGAGAAGCAGGCTCTTGCTGCCCACAGAGCAGAGACCTTGACACAGGGCTCAATCCCAGGACACTGGGATCACAACCTGAGCCAAAAGCAGATGCTTAACCAGTGGAGCCACCCAGATGCCCCAATGCAGGGGTGTTTTGTAAGAATTTTAATGGTTTAAAGATATAAGTAATTTAAGTTTTTATCTTTTTGAACATTATTTTCTAACTATGTGTATTTTATGTGGTAAAAGAAACTATATGGTACAATGTTAGTTCTTTAGAGATGCAGAAAGGGAAACCCTCTTGCGTCACTGGAGGGTAAGCAAACTGGTGCAACCACTCTGGAGAACAGTATGGATTTTCCTCAAAAAAGTTAAAAATTGAGCTTCCCTAGGACCCAGCAATTGCACTACTAGATATTTACACAAAGAATACAAAAATACTAATTAAAAGGACACATGCACCATCCCAATGTTAATTGCCGCATTATTTACAATAGCCATATAATGGAAATAGCTCAAATATCCATTGACTGATGAATGGAAAAGGAAGACATGTTATATATACAATAAAATATAACTGAGGCATTGAAAAAAATGAAACCTTGCCCTTTGTAATGACATGAATGGAGATAGAGACTAGTATGCTAAGCAAAATAAGTCAGTCAAAAAAAGACAAATATCATATGATTTCACTCACATGGAATTTAAGAAGCAAAACAAATGAGCAAAAGGATTTTTAAAAAACACAAGCAAACCAAGAAACAGACTCTTAACTACAAAGAACAAACTGATGGTGACCAGTGAGGAGATGAGTGGGAGCAAGGGGAAGTAGGTGTTGGGGAGTAAGGAGAGGACTTGTCATGATGAGCACTGGGTGATGTATGGAAGTGTTGGATCACTACATGGGACACCTGAAACTAATATTACACTGTATGTTAACTAACTGGAATTTATTTTTTTTAATATTTTATTTATTTATTTGACAGAGATCACAAGTAGACAGAGAGGCAGGCAAAGAGAGAGGAGGAAGCAGGCTCCCCGTAGAGCAGAGAGCCCGATGCGGGGCTCGATCCCAGGACCCTGCGATCATGACCTGAGCTGAAGGCAGAGGCTTTAACCCACTGAGCCACCCAGGCACCCCACTAACTGGAATTTATTTTTTTTAATTTTTTATTACTTTTCAGCATAACAGTATTCATTGTTTTTGCACCACACCCAATCTCCATGCAATCCGTGCCCTCTCTAATACCCACCATCTGGTACCCCCAACCTCCCATCCCCCGCCTCTAGCTGGAATTTAAATAAGAAAGTTTAAAAAAAAAATACCCTGTGTATAAAAACAATATGTTGGTAGTCTGGTACATGATAGATTTTTGTGACTCTTCCAATTGTTACAGGAAGTTCTCTGTGTATCTCTGGATTATTCTCATTAGTCAACTCATACAAATCTATGATCCTGATTATTTCTGTCTGTTCTATCAATTTCTGAAAGTGATCTGTTAAAATCTCTAATACAAGATTAATCACTCCATTAATCTGTCACTTGTCACTTTAGTATCTGGGATTTATATATAATTGCATGCATAGATTTGCTGACCTATCTTCTGGATCTATTACTGTTTCTCATAGTAAGCAGTGCTGCTCTTTGTTACTGATTTTGCTCTGCCATTAAAATATATCCTGTGCTCTACTAAAAATGTTACTCTATGTTTCTTTTGATTTACGCTTCCTCATATTTTAACTTTATTAAAATTAACTTTGTTTTTCACTCTTGCATGTCCATTAAGAATACCTCTTACAGAAATCACTGATGAAATAGGAGTTTATTACAAGCTGGTTGTTTTTGTTGTTGCTACGGAATACAGTCTGAGTATAGATGATCCCCAACTTAATGACAATTTATGATTTTTCAACTTTATAGTAGTGTGAAATTGACACACATTCAGTAGAAACCCCACTTTGGATTTTGAATATCAATATCTACCTGGGCTAGCAATGTGTAGTTCAATCTTCTGCAGTAGAAACCCCACTTTGGATTTTGAATATCAATATCTACCTGGGCTAGCAATGTGTAGTTCAATCTTCTGATCCTCTCTTGTGATGCTGGACGTGGGCAGCAAGCCACAGCTCTCAGTCAGCCAGCTACCACAGGGATAACAGCTGATACACTGACAACCATTCTGTACCCATACAACCATTCCATTTGTCATACAATATTGAAAATATCATAAATTTCACAAAATAAATATCATGTATCGCTGCACTAGAGATACTCAGGCAGTACACCCTGGAAGAGAAATTTGATCAACAAATTTACAGCAAGAGCAAAGATTTAACGCTAGTGGGATTTTTTTTTTCTATGAAAACTGTGTTGCACCCTCTTTCAGCTTTTTAAATGTTAAAATAAACTTAGCTAGTATCAGTTAGTACTAGTTGAGTGGTTGTTACATGTGAGGCACTATTCTAAGAGCTTTACCTGAACTATCTTGTGTAGTCCTCACAAACATCCCACAAGGTTCCCTATGATTCTATACTTCCAGTGGCATACATAATACTGTCAGAGAGTCAGAAAAACACTGCCACCCACTCCTATTGGCTGGCAAAAAGCAACTCTAATTATTGAGACCATGGACCACCACATGATGTCACTCAGCAGGAGGCCGAGAGACAAGTCATGGGTCTGGAAGTGATGCTGGGAGGTAGGAGAGAAGATGGCTGCTGAGCCCAACCAAGGCTACAGCATCCCTGAAAATGTAGGTTAGATGGTTTGACAGCACAGGTATCTACAGGACCTGCTAGCTGCTCCTGGGAAGCATCACTGGCAGGCACAGCCAACCAAGTGGCAAAACAGGCATCATTAATAGCAGCATGTCACATGGACCAAGGTTCAAGCAACACAGGGTGCTTTAGCATCTAAGTGAATACCTGCCTATGCCGTACAGGCAAGGGTCCAGGCATCTTCTGGCTGCAATAAAGTGCTAGATGTCAAGAACCTAATAACAATCAATGTACTAGGGCTGCTGGGAAATTTTGATGCAGATCCTAAGTCAAATCATGGCTTAAAAGGAGTCTCATTTAACCAGTGACAACTCGGTTAAACAGAAGGTCACAGTAATAATTTCTTAAAATTAACAAATGATTTGTGAATTAATCAAGTAACTTGATAAAGAATTTACCCTGTAACATTTTACTTAGTAACACTTAGTAACACATTACTATATACACTCTGTGTAACATATTTAGAAAATAAAAGGGAATATATTTCAATCTACCTATTCATTTAAATATTAATTTACATTACTTTACTAGCAGATGAGTATTTTGAATACCACATCTGGGTTCTTACTTGACAGATGAGCAAACTAGGCACAGAATAGTCAAGTAGCTTACAAAGGTTATAAACTAGTTAGTATCAGAGCTGAGATTCAAACACAGACAGACTAGCTCTGGTATTTATGATCTTAACCATTATGTTTTATTGCCTGTCAAGCTATCATTCTGATAAGTTATTTTTCCACCACTTTTTATTTAACATGTCATTTTTAGGGGCACCTGGGTGGCTCAGTGGGTTAAGCCTCTGCCTTCGGCTCAGGTCGTGGTCCTGGGGTCCTGGGGTCCTGGGATCGAGCCCCGCATCGGGCTCCCTGCTCAGCGGGGAGCCTGCTTCCCCTCCTCTCTCTGCCTGCCTCTCTGCCTGCCTCTCTGCCTACTTGTGATCTCTCTCCTTCTGTCAAATAAATAAATTAATTAATTTTTTAAAAATGTCATTTTTAATATTATTGCTTGATTCTAAATTTCCTCCTTAAGAGAATTAGTGCAAATTTGAAGTTCTGTCCTTTTGTCATAAATATTGATAAGAAACTGCATTTATGTTCTTTCATTACAGAAACTCTTTTTTTTCTTTTCACACATATATATAGATCAACCCAGAAGCAAAGCTATAGCAGATATTTTCATTTTTCAATTGATTGGCAAGGTATATTAAGGTAAAATACAAGTTTTTCTAATCCAAATATTCTTCTTAAATTTATTTTAATTTTGGGGATGCCTGGGTGGCTCAGTGGGTTAAAGCCTCTGCCTTCAGCTCAGGTCATGATCCCAGGATCCTGGGATGGAGCCCCACATCAGGCTCTCTGCTCAGCAGGGAGCCTGCTTCCTCCTCTCTCTCTGCCTGCCTCTCTGCCTACTTGTGATCTCTGTCTGTCAAATACATAAATAAAATCTTTAAAAATTTTTATTTTAATTTTTAATTCCTAAATTTATACTGTACCAGAGTTCACTGAAACACATGAAACATACTTAGAGGTTAAGATTTCTTAATCCCAGAAGAAATTCTTAACCCAACCAGGTCAAGTATTGGCTATTCCAGTGAAGTGGTTTTCTATCCAACTGCTATGATTGACATTTCTTTTATTACTCTTTTTTGTGCTTTTTGCCTTTGTGCTTCCTTGCTCTTTTATGTCATTTTGTATAAGAACAAAGTTTCATTTGCTTTTATTTTCCCGGTGTTTTGGATAATTCATATATCTCATTTTTGTAATTCTACAAATAAAAAATTACTAAGCTTAAAAAAAACCTTCTTAACCTCTATTTCTCTCATTATCAGTGGCAAATGAAATGCTATATTTATTTCTAAAATGTAAGATACAGAAAGTCAGCACATTTTATTCACCTCCACCTTTATCCCACCATTACAATACATACTTCCCAAGGTTCACAGAAGTAATCTGGAATTGTACATGGGTATTATTATTATAGTCATATATTATTATATTGAATATCTTGTGCTTGCAAGTGGTATAAACCATCATAAAAACACCAAAGTGCCTTTTCTTGCTTATGAAATACAGCTTCATGAAGATAAATGAAGGTTTTTCTCTGGCCACCAGAGTTAACTGCTATCCTGAATTGAGCATTTATCTTTCCCCACATTTAAGAATTATTACATATGCACTTTACTATACACACACACACACATACACCCGTGGGTATGTACATAGACACAATACATATCCATAAACCATATATAGATGTTTTGCACGTTTTAAGCCTTATGAAAATGATATATTCCACACACTATTCTGCAACTTGCTTGTTTCACTCAACATGATGTTTTTAAGATTATTTATATTGATATATATGCTTTCATTTGAGTAACTTCAAAGTAGTATTGAATAGAGTACAACTAATGTGATCATTCTCCCGTAAAAGGTCATTTAGGTTCTTTTTTACTACTACAGACAATGTGGCTGTAAAAATTCTTGTACATATTTACTCATAGAAGGGTCGCTAGGGTCTGTAACTCAGAAGACAAAACCAATTTACATTTCCACCCACACCCATGGCAGCTGGATTTCCAACTTCATTTGCATCCCTGCAAACACTTGGTTTTGTCAGAATGTTTCATTTTTGCCTTGCTGTCGCATATAAAATGTATCTCATTATGGGTTTTATTTTTACTTCTCTGGTTACTAGCAAGGCTGGACTTCTTTTCCAATTTGTTTATTGTCCAATAAGGCTTTGTTTTACCTGTGTGTTACCTATTCATGGTTTTTTTTTTTTTTTGGTTGCTTCTTTCTTATGAATTGGTAGGAGTTATTCTACTTTGTATTCTGGGTACAAAATCTTTATCATTTATGTGTCACTAAAATCTTCTCCAACTCTACTGTTTATCATTTTTATAATGTCTTTTTCTGAAAAAAAAAAGTATACAGTTTGAAAATAGTCAATGTATCCTTTTTTATTTAGTGACTTGGTTTTTGTGGGGTCTTCTTTCCTCCTTAAAGTCACAACACTGTCTTCTAACATTTTTAAAATTTACTTTGCACATTAAGACATTAATTCACCTGGAATATATTTTTGTGTATCATGTGAAGTAAAATTATATCATTTTTATGTGTTATTAAAAAATTATTGAAGCAACATTATCAAATTAGTCTACTTTTCCCCCTTTGGTGTTAATGACCCCTCTGTCATATATCATATATTATATTCCTGTATTTTTGTGGGTCTTTTTCTGGGTTCTTTATCCTACCTAGTCCATTGATCTAGGTCTATATATTGACTTTGGGGACAGTTCTATACTTGTTTAATTATTATATGTCATAATACACCTTGATATCTGATAATGAAGCTTACATTATATAACATTACAATTCAAAAATTTAGAAGTGTCCCTTCACATCAATTTTGGTTGGAATTTTTCAGTCTGAAAAAAAAAAATACCAGGGAAAAATTCAGCACAGGATGATTTTCTTAAATTTTTGATTATTAATGTTTTCAGAATATTTACCAAGCTGGATTTCCAATCTTACTCCTCTATGTCTACAGCCCTTTGTTTTCATCTGCTTGTCCTTTCCTTTAGTATTTCTGGAAAGTTAATCAATTTTGTCCTCTGCATAATCGATATAAAATTTTATACTTTAAAGTTGGATTTCACTTTCTTTATGATATAGCTTTAAACTTCATTTCACTTGCATTTCCTGTGGTCCTTCCTTATATCCCCTACCTTCTTTATATCCCTTTATATTCTCTTTTCAATTTATTTTCTTAGAGTTCCCAGTCAGCTTATTACCTCCCAATGGCATTCTGCACCTGTCTCATAGAACTTTCTCTTTGCATTCTAGAAGGATTCCAGAGTCCAAACATTTGTCATAGGCTCTGTATATAGGCTGTCCTCTGTACTCAAATGACATGAGGTTTTGAAAGTCATCAAGTGTGATGTTTGGCAACAGGTAGAGTACATGACTTGTCAGGGCTCTGGTCTGATGCTGTTTTCACATCCACATCAGCTGGACAGGTTATTATTTCAAGCTTCCAGTGTTTACCAGGTAAAGCAGATATTCATCCAATGGAACTTGTCTACATTTAGACAGGAAGAGGGCATAGTGGTATCCTTTTGGCTCTATTACTTGTTTCTTCTTTTGGTTTTTATACTTTAAATTAATGGAACTTATAAAAATCTGTCATCCCCAGAATGACCTGTCTCACTAGACCTTTAGTTTCAGAATGGCTACACACCATGTCTGATGGGCCTTGACACCTATAAGTCATACCTCAACATAGGAGTTGGCGCTCTTCGTCTTCAGTTTCCTATGCCATGCCCTTTATCCTCTCCCTTCAGACCAGCATCCCAACGCTGCACTGAAACCATTCATGACAATTTGCCAATGACCTTCCTCCATAATGGCAAATCCAGTGATCAATTGTTAGTCCTCATTACCTGACATATGTAGAATTTGACACAGTTGATATAGTCTCCCTGTCAAAACACTTCTTTAATTGCCTTCTAGAAAGCTCTGCCTTCTCGGTTCTCCTCTCCGACTGGCATCTCTCTCTGTCCCTTTACATTTGTCCTCATGTCACTGCCTTCTTAGTGTGGACGTGGTCCAGTGCTCAGTGCACAGAATTTTTCTCTTCTCCACATACACTCACTCCCTAATATCTAGTCTCATGAATTTAAATACAATTTATAAATATAAATAAATTTTTATGTCTACCCTGAGCACTCCTCTGAATGGCAGACTCATTTATCCAACTGCCTGTACAATATCTTTATGTTGATAGTCAATGGGCATATCAAACTGTATGCATCCATAACAAGAATGGCTATTTTCTCCCTAATATCTGACCAAAAAAAACAAAAACAAAAAACAAAACAAACAAACAAACAAAAAAAACCCCTTTTTACTTGTGGGTTAATGACTGAATTAGTCTGTTCAGCTCACCATAGTAAAATATCATAGACTGGGTAGCTTAAGTGCCAGAAACTTATTGCTCATAGTTCTGGAGGCTGGGGAGTCCAAGACCAAGTGTTAGCTGATTTGATTTCTGGCCTGTAGAGAGCTGTATTTTTATTGTGTCCACACATAGCAGAAACAAAGTCTTTTCCTCTTTTAAAAGGACACCTGCCCTGTGGGCTCCATTCTTATGATCTCATTAGTTAGCCTAATCACCTTCAAGGTCACATGGGGGGTGGGGGAGTAGTTTGTGCTTCATCCTATGACTTTTGGGAGGGCACAATTCAGTCCATAGCAATGACTATTCCCATTCTTCTAAGTGTTTGATCAAAATACCTCAGAATATCCTTGGCTTCTTTTTTGTTTGTTTCTTTTACATTCTACATGCAACTGATCGGCAAATCCTGCTGGCTTAATCTTTAAAGATGTTTCGAGTCTGCAACCCTCTCACTATCATGCTTGCTACTCCAGGTGCCATAACTCTCCACCTGGGAACAGCCCCCTCTCCCCCCGCACCCCCCCCCCGCCCCCGGCTGGTCTCTTTACATCTTTTCTTGCCCATCTCTCTACTGTTCCTTCATAACACAGCAGCTGGGATCAACACTAAAAAAGGTAAATGGGATTATAACATTCTTACCCTCAACACTCTCGTGGCTTCCAATCTCACTTAAAGGAAAAGTCAGGTCCTTACAATGAACTCTCACTCTTCTACAATCCAGCTATCTGTGTCTCTCTGATCTCAATCTGACCAACCTTGCCTTTCTTTTATTGCTATTTTCCAAACATATAACCAAGTCACCACCTCAGGGATCTATGATTTATAACACCATCTTCCAAAACATCTTTTACTAGACATCCCCATACTTTAGAGCCTTGGGAATCCCCTCAGGGCTTTAAAGAAAAAAACTAACTCCCAACATTTCCCTTTCCCTTTACTATCTTTATATTTCCCCACAGCACCGACGCAATCTTTTATTTTTTTTATTTGTTGTCTTATCCCATAATAAAATGTAATCTTCATGAAGGCATGATTGATTTTTTTTGTCTTACTACTTGCTTTATCTGGACCACCTAGATTACATGGCACACAGTTGATGCTTCATAAATAATGAGAAATTAATAAATGCATTAAAGGAGTAGCTGTTCACAGTCCTGGTTGTTATATACCCTGGAATGAGTTACTCCCCTACATTTTTAATCTGGCTTTCCTTCGTAAGAGGAGATCAGTGAAAGGTCCATGAGGCAGAATGAACTATGATGGTTAATGTTCTTCCATTGGACTCACCCAATGTTGGTTTTCTAATCTTTTTCTTTTTCTTTTTTGATTCTTTTTAGTAGAAACTTGGGACCTGCTTCATGAAAGACTGCTAGCTATTTGCCATTTAAAAATAGAAATTGAAGAAGAAAAAAACTGAAAGGACATATCACTCTATGATGGGTCTAAGCTACGAGAGGGAAGTAAAGTTGGGGAGGGGTCAAGGTCATCCTTTGAGTCAATTCTGCTGAAGAGTCAGCAAGGCAGTGGCAGCCCACAACAAGGCAAGGTAATTCCTAAAAGTGATGGGGCCAGATGTCAGGTTCAGTGTGTGAATGCCATTGCCCCACTGTCCATGAAAGGCAGGCTTCTCCGAATCCAACACAGAAAATAGATGATTTTGGTGTTATACTGAAAAATGGGAGAGAAATGACTCACTCATCTTTTGGGATGGCATTAAATGAGTGTAGGGGTTTACATTGCCTTTCTAAAAAGGGTGAACAACACTGCCAACTAAGCAAGAAGAATGTTAATGCTGCTGCCCGTCAACATAGAGAGCACCTAGTTACTGCCATCCAGTGTCAGTACATCACAAATTACTGAAGGTACACGCCCATGAATCTTGCCTGGTTGCTAGATTTGTGGAAACTCAGTCCATAGATTTAGAAGATGGATTATAGTTCTTTCCATCTTCCCCTAAGAAAGACATACAGCTAAAAAGTAAGGTAGTCAAAGTCAATGTCTACCACAGCCCCAGAACAGACATTGCAGAATATGAAGAAAACAAGAGTAATATGTCACTAACATGTTTTGGTGAAGCAACAAACATAGCCTTCCCTATCTTGAAAGGCATGTGATTTGCTGGATCACTCAATCTTCCCTGTGGCAATCCTGAACGTATCTCCAAGTAGAGGGACAAGGGGTGGTGAGTTTTATAGTCTGAGAACATTCCTGTATGGAAGGGTGGTACGTTAACTCCTTCTTATTGGTTTTGAAACCTTTCACAGATTTCTCTTCCTTCCAATGGGTCCTTCCACACAACTTAGGGAGCCCTGGGAGAGGGATATTTTATCTTATTCCTGTTTGTAAATTACATCCCTGTTATAAACTAGGTATCCCAGGGTACTCAAAATGACTGTTGAGTATAGAAATTAATGAATGTGGATGTTCAAAATGCAGATATTCAAACAGTATTGAATAAATAAAGGAATAAATGAGTTCAGCATTTATTGCACGGTAAGTATTTGCATCCTCACTTCTCTCCACCTGCAAGTTATGGCCCATCTCCATTTCCAGAATCAATCACCATGTGACATATAATACATTTCATTTGTTTATTTGTTCTCTAGCACTCTCCTAAAATGTTAACTCCATTAGAAATTGATGAATGCAATCTATCATATTAATAGAACTATGTAGGAAAATTTTGCAACATTGATGAGAAATATATTTGACAAAATTCAACACCCATGCATGTTAAAACATTAAATAAAATGTAAATTGGTAGATACACCTTCAACATAATAATAAATACCTCTTTCCCCAAACTGACATCTTACTTAATGGGAAACACTATAGACTGTATCATCTTTTCCACTGAATGAGGAAAAAGACAAGGTTGCCCACTATCTTCCCTATTATGTAACAGAAGCTTAAGGGCATTATTAGCTAGTACAGTGAGATAAAGGAGGCATAGGGTTTGGAAAATAAGATGTAAGTTAATCATTATTTACTAATGATATGGTTAAAAATCAGGAAACTTCTATTTTTCTCTTTTGTACTGTCTGCTGTCAGCACACCTACATGAAAGCCTACTTCTATAAAGCAAACCACCTCTGGGACTCATGGGTGGCTCAGTCAGTCGAGCATCTGCCTTTGGCTCAGGTTATGATCCCAGGATCTTCGGATCGAGTCCCGCACTGGGCCCCTCACTCAGCAGGGAGTCAGCTTCTCTCTCTCTCTCTGCCTCTCCCTCTGCTTGTGCTCTTTCCCTTTCTCTCTGACAAGTAAATAAAAATCTTTTTAAAAAATTAAAAAATAAAACAAACCACCTCTATTTGGCTTGGCAGCCACAGAAGAAAACTCCAAGATGCCACTTTGCTTTTAAGCCCCAACTGTCTGCCCAAAGTTAATTTGCTTCCCCTAAGTTGAAGGCTATCATGTATCCTTCTGATTATAAAATTTGCCAGTTAACACTGTGAGTGTAGATCTGCCAGTCAGGGGAAGGAAATGAATAGTGAAAGCTAGGATCCCAGAAGTTCACCCAGAAAACTTGTATCATCTGCATCACAACTGGCTCTCAAAGGGCTCTGTATTGTGACGCTAACAAAGTACTACAAACTTAACAGCTAAAAACAACACGCATAATACTCCATAGTGTATATGGTTTCACTTATTTGTTACGCTGAAAAGAAATTAAAAAAAAAAGATTAAAAATTTAAAAAAAACAACACGCACATTTTCTGTTATGGTTCTGGAGGGCAGAAACCTGAAAGGAGAAGCCAGCCAAGGCTAAGATTAAGGTGCTGGCAGTACTGTGTTCTCTCTGGAGCCCCTAGGGGAGAATCCCTGTCCTTGCCTTTTCTAGTTCCTGCAGGCTGCCCACATTCCTTGATTTGTGGCATTTCCTCCAGCTTCAAAGTGAGCAAGGTTGGGCATCATTCTCATACTGTCACTTCTCTGGTTCTCTATCTCTCTCCTGCTTCCTTCCTCCACTTACAAAATTTCTGGTGATGATATCGAGCCCACCCTGAGAATCTGGGATATTTCCCCCATCTTGAGGTACACCCATTAGCAACCTTAGTTTCACCTGCAGCTTTAACTCTCCTTTCCATGGAACCTAACGTGTGCAGGTTCTGGAAATTAGGACACAGGCATCTTTGGAGGTCCATCATGCTGCCTACCACAGGCTTTTAGATGAGAGGATCCTAATTTTACAAATCAGGAATCTGGGATCAGTAAAGGTAAACTGATCTGCCTCAAATCACACAGCTAACTCTTATCTTGGTTAAGTGGGGATCTGAATCAAAAATCCCATCTTTCATGGAACTAGAGGGTATTAGGCTAAGCAATAAGCCAATCAGAGAAAGACAATTATCATATGATCTCTGTGATATGAAGAATTTGAGAATTCCTCATTGTTGTGGGGGTAGGTAAGGAAAAAATGAAACAAGATGGGATTGGGAGGGAGACAAATCATAAGAGACTCTTAATCTCAGGAAACAAACCGAGAGTTGCTGTGGGGTGTGGGGGTAGTGTGGCTGGATGATGGACATTGGGGAAGGTATGGGCTATGGTGAGTGCTATGAATTGTGTAAGACTTGTGATTCACAGACTTGTACCCCTGAAGCAAATAATACATTACATGTTAATTTTTAAAAAACTCCCATCTTTCAGATCAGAACAGTCTTTTTTTTTTTTTAAGATTTTTTTTATTTATTTGACAGAAAAAGAGAGCACAAGAAGAAGGGAGCCGTAGGCAGGGAGAGAGGGAGAAGCAAGCTCCCTGCCAAGCAGGGAGCCCGATGTGGGACTCAATCCCAAGACCCTGGGATCATGACCTGAGCCAAAGGCAGACACTTAACCGACTGAGCCACCCAGGCTCCCCCAGATCAAAGCAGTCTTCACAGAGCAGACACAACACACATTATATACTTCGGTCGTCCCTCCATTAAAAAAATATATATATCACTCCATTTGTAGTATACAGATCATTTTCAAAGTGTAATATGCCAGCTGGAAATTCTACACACATTTTTTTTCCTTTTAGATTCAAAATACAATGCCTAATACTATTTTTAGCATACCAGGTAGCAGTGAAGATGACAGCAAACACAAATAGGGAATTGAGATTTTCATGACTGTTTCTGCCGGTGCAACTTACAAATCTGAGCACTGATACCAGAAGGAAGCTGTTCTTCTATTAAATATACATTGAACTTGCGCACATCTGAAAGGGCTTCTGCCACAGCCTTGAAACTGGGATCTCCAGGTTCATATCTGAGCTGACATTGTAGTCACCCTTCTTTTTTTAATTAATAACTGTCTAGGCTTCTTTTTCTCGAAAAGGTCAGTGTTCAGTAATATCATTAAGAGATGTCTCTCTCTCTTCCAGTGAGGCAGCGGGGAATGTTAGTTCTCGGAGCCATAGAAATTAGGGAGCTGAAGAGGTCAGCACATTCACCAGCATGACACTCAGGACTGCCTCGTACAAAAGCTCTTCAGTGATTTGTTCTGTTCTATTTTGACTCCAGAAGAAAAGGTGCTGTCAACCTCATTTACAAGGTTATTCCACATTTCTACTTATTAGGTGCTCTTTTCACTTAATTTCTTTCTTTTTTTTTTTTTTTTTGTTATAACCCAGTGCTCTTGGTTATTATCTTTCATTTCCCTTCATACACTGCCCCGGAACTTGTCCAGATAATCTGATCTGTGGAAACAACCAGTTAGATTCTGTACTCTCTAAAGAGGACTCCAGCCTCTTTTGGAGAAAGATGAGACAGGCAGACGATGGAATGAGAAAACTGACTCTGGCTGAATGCGGGGCCTGAGTAAGAAGGGATTGTTCTCTCAAGAATCACCTGTTCATTTGTGCTCTGGTGCTGACTGGGATTCTGTACGTGTGAATCCCGAAAATTTCAAGTTCTCAGATAGGGAGGATTGATAAGGATGCTATTGGGCTACTGGGGAAAAGTCAGTTCAGCATAATTCTCCTGCAAATCATGAGGTTCTTTTCTAGGCATCAAAGGTAGTATGAAGATATTATATAATATATACAAAAAAATTATAACCTTATTTGGGATGGATATGAACTAGATTCATTGTGACCATCTTGCAATATATACAAATGTCAAATCATTGTCCTGTGCACCTAAACTTATATAGTGTTGTAAGTCAATTATGTCACAATTTAAAAATGTATATTTTATATAAAATGTATAATACTAAAATATAAAAATAAGTGTGTATATATATATAACGTTAGAAACAAAGGAAAGTAGACATTGATTCCAACATCATCAAGGGGAAGGGATGATGAGTTGGGACAGTTCAATTAAAAAAAAAAAGTATTTTGAAGGTGGTTCTTCATTGTGATCCCAGTCCTGCACAGTGTGAGGAACCTTGAGTGTAACACTAAGAAGTATGACTTTTTTTTTCTCTTTTCTATCTGGACAGGAAATATGGTTTACCAGATGGAAAAGAGGCTTTGTAGTCATATAAACTTTGGTTTGAAAATCACTGTAATACTCAGTATCTAGGGGAGGTTTCAAATGTAGTTTATCATCCTAGCTTCAATTCCCTTACTAGAAAGGACAGTGGGCCATGGTGTCCAGATTATAGGCTTGTTTTGTCCATAAAATAAGAAAATATCCAGATGCTTGGAATCACCTAGCATGAATCAAGCAAAACTCAGTATTTCAACTAATAATCAAGATTACATTCCTTGTTCTTGTTCTGCTTCCCTTGCCTCCTCCTTTTTCCCCTTCATTATGGGACATCATTAGAGGCAATAAAGTAAGCAGAAATGTGGTTAAGAAGATAACATCCTTCAAACTATTATGGAATCCACCTAACTTATCTCCCTAGCTCTGTTCCCTCAGTTTCCCTCCCCATCACCTACCACTAATTCCAATATTCAGCTCCAAATTCCACATGACCGTGTGAATTTAATGAAGACATTTCTCAGTTCAAAATAAGAGCTCTTCAGTGTGGGATTAAAACCATCCACAGGGGCGCCTGGGTGGCTCAGTGGGTTAAAGTCTCTGCCTTTGGCTTGGGTCATGATCCCAGGGTCCTGGGATCAAGCCCCCCATCGGGCTCTCTGCTCCATGGGGAACCTGCTTCCTCCTCTCTCTGCCTGCCTCTCTGCCTATTTGTGATCTCTCTCTCTGTGTCAAATAAATAAATAAAATCTTAAAAAAAAAATCCACAGTCTGGTGTTTGTCTACAGCTCCAACTCAGAGATGTAAGACTATTCATTCATTCAATAGTGATAGAACATCTAGTATGAACAAGGCACTACATTCAGTGTTAGGGGATTAAACTTGATTCTGATGGGAAAAGATGGCAGAGATGTAATTTTATAGATTTAAATTATCATTATTCCAGTATATTTTCCAATATAAATATGCATAACTTTATAATTATTTTTTAATTTTTTTAATTTATTTTCAGCATAACAGTATTCATTGTTTTTGCACCACACCCAGTGCTCCATGCAATCCGTGCCCTCTCCAATACCCCCCACCTGGTTCCCCCAACCTCCCACCCCCGCCCCTTCAAAACCCTCAGATTGTTTTTCAGAGTCCATAGTCTCTCATGGTTCACCTCCCCTTCCAATTTCCCTGAACTTCCTTCTCCTCTCTAACTCCCCTTGTCCTCTGTGCTATTTTTTATGCTCCACAAATAAGTGAAACCCTATGATAATTGACTCTCTCTGCTTGACTTATTTCACTCAGCATAATCTCTTCCAGTCCCATCCATGTTGCTACAAAAGTTGGGTATTCATCCTTTCTGATGGAGGCATAATACTCCATAGTGTATATGGACCACATCTTCCTTATCCATTCGTCCATTGAAGGGCATCTTGGTTCTTTCCACAGTTTGGCGACCATGGCCATTGCTGCTATAAACATTGGGGTACAGATGGCCCTTCTTTTCACTCCATCTGTATCTTTGGAGTAAATACCCAGTAGTGCAAGTGCAGGGTCATAGGGAAGCTCTATTTTTAATTTCTTGAGGAATCTCCACACTGTTCTCCAAAGTGGCTGCACCAACTTGCTTTTAAAAACCATACTGGGTCCATCCATCCCTCTTTTATTAATGAAGACAGAAAGGCTCAGGGAATTAAGTAAATTTCTCAAAATAGAACAGGATAAGAGAAAGCCAAGCAGAATTTGAGTTATAAAACTTTAAAATGTACAATTTTTGTCTTAGTTTCTCCTTGGCCTTTAGGTTAAAGAAAATGTTTTTGTCTGTATCTTCCTTAATGAGCTTTGATAAAGATTTTTATGTTTTCAGAAATATTTTCATTAAGGTGACATTTAACCAAACACTGAAGGACATTTTTTTCTTCCCTCTGTGCCCCAGTAAAGGAATTTCCTGCCTTTGCCAGAAAACACAGAATGATACCATTGAGCAGTGTAGTTCCTACATCTTGGTAATTATTTTGTGGCTTAGAGTTTTTCTCCTTGGGAGGTTCAGAAGCATTATTTATACATGACATTTTGAGGCTAGTAACCCTCTTCACAAATTTTCTTTCCTTCCAATGTCAAGGAAAAGAAAATCTGTTTGCATAGTTTTTTCTTCTCAATCTCAAGAATTCTTTCGACAAGTAATCAATTTTGACTCATTTGGGGATCATGCTATCCATTGAGAAAACATGGTCTCTGTGACCTTGATAACAATTGCCCCAATTTTCCCACCAGATCCAAGGAACCAAGGTCTTAATGATGTAAAACTATTGTTAAAATGTTCTCACTCCTGTTAGCCAGGCTGGGCAGTGGCCTAATTGTTATGGAGTTTGTTTGTTTTGCTTTGTCTTCTTTTCTCCTTGAGCTGTAGTGTAGAGTAAGAATGTCATGCTTCTGCCAACCAAGGGCATGAATGACAAATCAAGGGATAGGAATGCGCCCTAGGTTACATTAAGGAGACTGTCCCTTTCTCTTCTAAGTCTCTCCTAGGTTGGGATCTTGTCTCATAATTCTGGCTCTGAGGGAGCACATCTGACTCACACCCAAAGCTGCTGGGTCCCCTGAACTGAGGCTCCTTCTCTCTTTCTCTTGAGTGTTGTCTTTCCCCAGACGTTTATGACTCCAGATTGTATGTTAATTTTTGTATGTGAGGTTTCCAGCCAACTGTCTGATGCATCTCTCTGCAGTGTGGACTTGGAGGTAACCACAGGACATGATTCTGAGGCTGTCTTCACTGAGATCACATGGTGTCTGAGAGTGACTGTCCTCTATTCTTTCCTGGAGTGACCAGTCATCCAGGGTACTGTTTCTGATATGTGACACAAGCTCCCAAACTCTCTGCTTGCACCTGGAGGCAGACATCCAGGTGAACTGATATGGCTGTTTGGTCAAGTACCAAGCTATTTCTATGGGCAAAACCAAAGCATCTATTTGTTGAGGGCCACAGAGTTGCTACTTAACCTGAATCTAGGTCACTCCCAGGTGTGCAAGCTTTTAGCTGCCAACCTCGATTTTGTTATCAGACCTCCTATGGTGGTTTTCATGGTAGTTTCTGTTTTCAGTTCTATGTTGGCTATTTTATGTCTTTCAGGGTTTTCTCACAGTTTCTGGTGCCTGCTTGACTCTTCTGTGAACATCATGTTTATGGATTTATTTATGCCATTTTTTTTTTCATTTTGTACTTGGTGCAAGAGCAGGAAACTGTGGTGTATTTTAGATTTCCACCTTAAATAAATTGAATAAATGTTCTCTATATGCTCAAGAATCCACAAAAATCACCAACAAACTTTGACAGTTATTCCACCATTTGCTTTTGCCCTCAACAAATTGGGCAGTTGAAACCATGTGTATCTCTAGGTCTGTTCCAGGTTGAGCCCTGATCTGTCACCAGAAGAGAAACAACAATGAAGCCAGCTACAGTCTCTGATTTCTGCAAGAATTCCCCTATTTAGAAATATTCTGTCAAAAACTTAAACTTAAGGGAGAATATGTACTGCCCATAATAGAAAGCCGAGACAACCCAAAAGTTCAGATTGTCTAATGAGACTCAAGAATGAAATATTTTGTCCACTACTAGGCCTTACTAATGTCTTCAAAAATATAGGTCATCATAAAACACAGGCAAAGCAGGAAGAAGCCCAGGACCCCAGTGTTGCTCCCCAGGCCCTTCCTGTCTACATCAGATGAGCTATGGCCCAGGTTAACTGATATAGTTTCTAAGTAAAATATGCAATCACCTCACTAACTCTCAAAGCTTCTCCATTTTATACTTAGAGAGTCACCTAGTTTATCCAAGCTCTTACACAAACCTAGACAAGCAGACATATTCTACTAAAAGCATTTCTTAGATAAGGATTCTCCTGCTAGCAGAAGCCTCTGTTTGATTGACAGGAGGTCTAGTATTAGTAGGTTAAAAGGCAATTAGACCGGCTTACAAGGCTTCTTTCTCAGGAGCATGTCTTTCCAGTTGCCACTCCACCACCACTTCTGTAAAAGGAGTAAGTGGGTTGAGGACTTGATGTTCATCTCCTCCCTTCCCAGCAAACAGTCAACATGAAATCAATTTTATCTCATGAGGGCCACTATCACATTCAGTTCTAATCTAACAGGTGTAGAAAGAAACTAAATTATTATTGTTTTTTTAATTCTTTCCTTAAATCAAAAATTCAAATAAAAACATAGAAGTAGAGCAGTTGTGAGTATCATTCTTTCTCTACATAGAACATATTTTTCTTTAGTTCATCTTTTTTTTTAAATATGTTTTGCAAAGTATCTAGTTGGTTACTCCCTCCCAACATTTTATGCCATTGAATGCATGGGATCTTAATTATTAGAATTTCACTCTTAAAAATTAAGGTTTCAGTGCCTAGTGAGTAGCACATTTACATAGAGAAAAACTAGTAATTCTCAAAGTCAGATGTAGAAAAGAGTTTCCATGTTGTTTGTCAAGTCCTATGCTTTGATAGTGCTCATCTGGAACACCCTTGAGAAGGATTCTGAAGTTAGTTATAGATTTAACATCAACCCCAAAAGCTCTATGGTTAATTAGTAATTTTGGTCATGAGCATGGATCTTACTATTCATGATCTAAGTTATCATTAGACACAGTAATTTACAAGTCAGTTGGAGTGAAGAGTCTGAGAACCATTTTGATAGAGATTGATAAACTGACATTGTTTGCCTGGGACAGTTCCAGTCTTTGTCTATTATCCCATGTAAATTTTCATAGTACACTCAAAAGTATCCTATGATTAGACTTTGTTGCATGGCTTCCCTAGTGATAGAATGTAAGAAGCTTAACGAGGAGGCATTAGACTTGAGGGTCCTATTAGGAATCTAAATAACAGGTTACAGAAAATAAGATATAATAAGGGATCTTAGGGACAATCAAATGTGGAGACAGGCAAGGATTATCATAGTAAAAGATAACCTGCATCAGTCTGTAGATCCCCTCAAACTTGAGATCCTGGTTTAAATACCTTATTTCACTGATAAAGTTACCAAAATCTAGAGAGTGAGAGGTTAATTGAATTACTCAATTGCACAGCTTGTTTTGGCACATCTACTGATTCCCAGATCAATGTCTCTTTCACATAAAGCATGCTTGTAACACTATTTTTTACCATTTATCTTAGGACAGCTGTGATGGGTTGATGAGTACCCCCAGAAGTTTGTGTTCACCAAGAACTTCACAGTGTGACCTTACTTGAAATAGGGTCTTAATAGAGATGGTTAACAGACACATGAAAAGATGCTCAACATCACACATCATCAGTGAAATACAAATCAAAACTACAATGAGATATCACCTTGCACATGTCAGGATGGCTGAAATTAACAACACAGGAAACAACAGATGTCAGTGAGGATGCTAAGAAAGGCGAACCTTCATGCACTGTTGGTGGGAATGCAAACTGGCACAGCTACTCTGAAAAACAGTATGGAGTTTCCTCAAAAAGTTAAAGATAGAACTACCTTATAATCTAGTAATTTCACTACTAGGTATTTACTCAAATACAAAAATACTGGTTCAGAGGGATACATGCACCCCAATGTTTATAGCAGCATTATCAACAGTACCCAAATATCCATTGACTGAGGAATGGTTAAAGAAAATGTGGTATATGTATACAATTCAATATTACTCAGCCATAAAAAAAGAACTAAATCTTGCCATTTGCAATGATATGGATGGGTCTAGTGTTACACTAAGTGAAATAAGTTAGTCAGAGAAAGACAAATATCATGATTTCACTCATATGTGGAATGTAAGAAATGAAACAGATGAACATAGTGGGGAAAAGAGAAGAGGGCAAACCATAAAACAGACTCTTAACTATAGAAAACAAACTGAGGATTCCTGGAAGGGAGATGGGTGGGGGGATGAGTTAACTGGGTGATGAGTATTAAGAGGGCACTTGTTGGGATGAGTACTGCATATTGTTAATTAACTGGAGTGTAAGTAAGAATTTGAAACTAAAGCAAATAAACAAAGGAATAGGATCTTTCCAAGATGTAATTAATCTCAAAATTAAATCAGCCTGAGTTTAGAGTGAATCCTCAATCTAATGACTGGTGTTCTTATAAGAGGAGAGAATACAGAAAGACACAGACACATAGGGAGAAATGTCATGCAACACCCAAATGAAGACAAGGATGTTGGATCTACAACAGAGGAATGCCACAAATGGCAGGCAACCAGAAATTAGGAGAAAGGCGTGAAACAGACTGTCCCTTACCACCCCTAGAAGGAACCAAGCCTTTCAGTGTCTTGATCCCAGAATTCTGTCCTCCTTAACTGCAAAGGCATACATTTCTGTTGTTAAAGCTATCTGGGCTATGGTACTTACTACAGAAACCTTAGGAAACCAATATACCAGCTCTCATCATTCACATAAATTTCATAAGGTCATTAAATTGTAATTTTTAGAGGGCAAGGATAAGATTATGTTGGTTCATGTGTCTTTTCTATTATGGGGGAATGAATTTCAGTAATGTTTTGATGGTATGGCTGGAAACCCAGAAAAGCCTAAATCCTGCTGCCTTATTTATCTCCCCATTCCCCACCCCTCTCCAGCCCCCAAAACCTCCACTCTGACCAAAACCAATTTCTTGGAGAGCTATATATAAGGAGCCATGGTCACATAGAAAACAAAGCAGTACTTTATTTAGTGGCATAGCACCGTGTAATTCCTAGAGCAAAGCTCTGGTAAAAATTAGACTAAAGTATATATATCAACTTTGAGTCTTAGGAGGGACCTTCTGGTTCCCTGCTTAGTTTAAGTCTTGGGATGGAAAGAAGGCAAACAAATTATAGACTCTGACTGAAGGAACAATTCCTTCTTTCTTGGAGAGGAACTAGGAATTAAGAGGAAAGAGGTAGAGGCTTCCTATCATGGAAAAGATTACAACAGTGTTTTGTTTTGTTTTCCCCTTTGTTCTCCAGACTGAACCAGTGTCTTGCATGTAATGAGGCATTCAATAAGTGTCTAAGAAGTAGCAAAATCAGCCCAAATGATGCACAAAAATTAATTTACTGCTATCAATTTATTGCACCCAGTGTTGGGAAATCCCAATGTGTTTTTATGTCCATTTATTCATTTAAGTATATATAAAGAGACTATTAAATTGTAGTTTTTTATGGGTCCAGAATATCCAAAGTTTAAGGCAAAAAATAGTTTATGGAGGTCAGAATCCAATGAGGATATGCATAAAAAATAAGCAAAGAACTATGATACTTGTGATAAATGCCACTATATGGGTATGTTCAGACTTCCACAAAAGCACAGGGGAGAGATATCTAACTCTGAATGTCAGTGCAAAGATTAGAAAAGGTGATATCTGAGATGAGCCTTGAACGATAAACACAAAGCTTGATCAGAAGAATAAAGGACAGTGGCACCTGGGTTAAAGGAGGGTCAGTGGGTTAAAACCTCTGCCTTTGGCTTAGGTCATGATCCCAGGGTCCTGGGATGGAGCCCCACATCGGGCTCTCTGCTCAGGGGGGAGCCTGCTTCCTCCTCTCTCTGCCTGCCTCTCTGCCTGCTTGTGATCTCTGTCTGTCAAATAAATAAATAAAATCTTTTAAAAAGAAGAAGAAGAAGAAAGGACAGGAGGTGGAATATTTGAAGCACAGAGGAGAGTTTGCATAAAGTCTTGTGGAGATGAAACGGGCTTGGGTACAGAGAGGAGCCACACACAAACAGCTTAGACGTCCTGTAGCACTGGGTGTGAGTAAACAAAAGAAGTAGACAAAGTTATAATGGTAACCAAGGGTCCTGCCAAGGAGAGTCAGGAGTGGCTGAACAGCATATCTAAAACTGACAATTCATGATATCCACGATGATGATGGCATCTTCAACCAAAGGCTAAAGAAGTAATGCTTGGCATATTCTGACAGGGGAAGAGTCACTTAAAAATTACCGTGTTACCCAGAACATTGATTTATAATAAATTGTTATTACAAATTAACTATACAGAAATAACTTATCTATTTTATTAATAAAATTTATATTAAAACTAATATGTAAGACTAATGTTTGAAACACATTTAAAAAATATTATCTCTCATAAAACAGTAAAATGTCTCCGTTTTACAGATAGGGAGACTGAGGTTTGGAGAGGTTACAAATATTGCCCAAAGTTACACACATGATCAGGCCAGGATTCTAACTCAGGCTGTTAAATCAGGAGTGTGTTCATTTATACCAGTGCATTACCACTTAATTAATGACAGACCACCAAGACATGCATGATGTGAGTGCCCACGGATTTTGGTTTCAATTAAGGCTGAAACTGAGGATAGAAATTCAGGGGTGGCTCTACCAAGGTGAGTCCTAACTGAAAGCCACACATCAAATAACTTGTTTTCCTCTTCCTCTACTTGTTTTGTTTTCTGCACAGCCTAACTCAAATATATTGCTTTTGTCATATTCCTTGTCACTTGCAGACAGTTTTGTGGTAGGCATAAAAACCTCATCTTAGCAGTCACTAAATGAACGGTTCCTTGTTTTTTCAACCAGTTTGCATTGCTTATAAATTGCCATGTCATCTTGAACTGGAGTCTGAACTCTCATATCTTTCATAAACCAACTACTCTAGGTGTGTGACTCCCACAGGAGCAGAGTCTGGCTGAGTTCTGATTGGGTAAAATCACTTGTGGCATGATAGATCTAAGCATATGGATATCACATGCTCTGGAGAGCATGTAACAGCTTTTATGTGCTCTATGTGAATACCAGGCAATGCATCTTTCAAGAGATTCTGCAGGTGCCATACCCCCAAATGCAATGTCTTCCCTTATAAATGGCCAAGGCAGTCACAGAGAAATTGAGGCTAAAGTCCTATTAAAGGCTGCTCAGCTTCGAATTTTGGATCCACCGTGTTAGCTGTTAGCTCTGACAAGTCACTAATGTTCCTAAGCCTCAGCTGCCTCCTCTGAGAATGATAATTGTGCCTAGGGATTTTTTGAGGATCAAATCCAATAATGCATGCAAAATACTTACTATAGTCCATAGCTTATCCAAGCACTTCACCAACATTGGTTACTGTCATCATCATTATTATTATAAGTGGCTGAAACCCAATACATTTATATTATGTTGATTATTAGTCTGCACTTAAGGCTGAAACAGGAACATAAAGTTTTGCAACAGTGGAGTGTGCCAAATTTCCAAGTAAACCAGTGGTGTTTATTACAATCTGGTTTATAAATCTGGATGTGCCGCAGTTGGGCTCTCACATAGTGGCAAATCTTGTAGGTTAGTTTACTTAACATCCATTCCTGACTATACCCTCCTCTATCATGGAAGGTGAGGGGACTAATACTTTATTTTCTTAGTCCAGTGTTGAGATGGAAATAAGAGCCTTCTGGAGAAAATTTCCCTTCCTAAATGAAAACACAAAGCCATTTCATTCCCAGAGCTTGGTTTCTAATGCTATTCTCCAATAAAAGGGACCAGGTCTCCTGAGAGAAATGGCTTATTCTAAGATTGGAACAGGAAGAATGCAAAATAAGCATGAAGAATCTAGTGCCAAAAAGTAAGGAATTGCTCAAAACAACAATGGGAGTATATCAAAGGGACACAGGCGTGAACTGAAGGAACTCCTAATAGCCAAAGCTAAAACAGTTGGAGCAAAAAGAATGCATATGGTAATATTGGCTTATAAACCAAAGCATAAAATAAATGTATATGAGCATAAATAAAAGACTGTATATATAAATGGATGGGAGAGGAGAGACAAATCTTTTGTGTAGAATCTAAATAATGCCATTGTGCCTTCAGCAATAGGCTTTCATTCCATAACTCTTTATGCATTATTATTCATGACAGCAATGGTGCAATGCTAAGATTGATCCTTGCCTCAGCCCAGTTCTCATGTTAAATCAGCTCATACACACCAAAGCAGAGTTCCAGACATATGTTTTCCCATATATCCTCCATTCATCAATGACCAGGCTCATCCTCTCTCGTGCATTTAGGAGAACTCAAGGACAGTGAAGTGGTTGTTCCATTGGGTAAATCAGTCAAGGACCAACCAAAGGGTAAGGCAGACACGGTATCTATCCATCGGCAGTTCTGGCTGTGCTTTGGACACTATACCAGCATCATATGTGTGGTCCCTCAGATGGGACAAGGATGGTGCTCACTCAGGCAAAACTGAGCCTTCCTCAAATGCTGATTCTATCCCTCCTATACAGCCCTTTCAGTTTGGGTACTCTCATCTGGGGCCACACAGTTCCCTCCCCCTTTGCACATTGTCTGTGTCCCTTTCCTCTCGACAAAGCCTGGGGGAAATTATTTTCTCATGTCATAGATGGAAGCCTTGTTCCTCTCTTCATATTTTCCAGTGTATGCCTTGAGTTATTTCTATTGATCACATTTTAGGATTTTGAATCTCAAAACCGTCTTTCGGCTGCCAAATCCTTTATTGAAGGCACTCGATGAACAGCCTAGCTTACTTAAAAAGAACCAAATGATGACAGAGCTGGAAACAAAAAACAGCTATTTCAAAAACATTCTACTTCAATCTCTCTTTCCTCCTTCCCTCCCTCCAGCCCTTGAAACATCCACATATTCTTATAATCATAATGAGAGTTAGAAAGTCCCCAGAGCTTTATGGCAGGCACAGATGACATGGGGATACAGATGAAGGAGAGAACACTGTCAGATAAACCTTGGAGGATGGGAAGTTGGACATACAGGACTTAGGAAAGGGCCTTCCAGGAAGGGAGAAAGGAAATATCCATTCCCAGCAACTATTGCTATACAGGGCCAATGTCTGGGCACAAGCTAGTTTGGACTTTGCTGACAATGTGAGGGCCTGCTGAAGGTATCAGAACAGAGAGGGTGAGCGAGTGATGTTTGGTGAAAATGAACTATGAAGTGTCTGAAGGACAGGGAGGTGGATGAGAACTGAACACGGAAACAGCAAGCCTGGTCCAAAAACGATGTTGCCACATGAGAGGTGACAAAGGGCCTAATCCAGGGTTATGGCCATGGAAACGGAGGATAGTGTGATCAACCCAGGGCTGTCTAACAGCTGGACCTCCTCACCTATTCACTGTGTGCCAGTGAACTGAACTATTTTGTTTAATCCTCATTATAAGCCAACTGGAGTTATATTATTATTACCCTATGTTACAGATAGAGACTGGGGTTGGATGACAATCCTTAGAACAACCCTGGGGGGACCTGGGGGCTTCAATGGGTTAAGCCTCTGCCTTGGGCTCAGGTCATGATCCCAGGGTCCTGGGATGGAGCCCCGCATCCACATCCGCAGCATCCGCATCGCATCGGGCTCTCTGCTCGGCAGGGAGCCTGCTTCCCCTTCCCCCTCTGCCTGCTTCTCTGCCCACTTGTGATCTCTCTTTCTCTCTGTCAAATAAATAAATAAAATCTTTATTTTATTTTTTTAAGATTTTATTTATTTATTTGACAGAGAGAGATCACAAATAGACAGAGAGGCAGGCAAAGAGAAAGGGGGAAGCAGGCTCCCTGCCGAGCAGAGAGCCCGATGCAGGGCTCGATTCCAGGACCCTGAGACCATGACCTGAGCCGAAGGCAGAGGCTTAACCCACTGAGCCACCCAGGGGGCCCATGAATAAAATCTTAAAAAAAAAAAAAAAAACAAAAACTCTGGGCTCTCTCTCTTCTCCTAGTGTAATTATTGAGATAGCTTCTCTCTGAGAAGGCTGCCCACTATCATTTGTTTCCTCCTGAATATAAGTGTCATTTCCCCACCAAAAAGTAGAGTCTATTCATCTAGCCCCTTAACTCCAGGCTGTTCTAGGACTCCTTTGGTGACAAAACAATGTGACCTGCCATTCTAGGCATCACCTTTGTGCAGACTTGCAATTGCCACCTGGTCTCTCACAGTTGCTTGTGTGGATGCTCCTTCTTAGAACCCAGCCACTATATTATGAGAAACCCATGCCACATGAAAAGGCCTGAGGTGCTCGTGTTGACAACCCAGTGGAGGTCTTAGTTAATAGCCAGCATCACCTACCAGTCAGATGAGGGGGTCGTCTTAGACATCCAGCCCAGCTGAGCCTTCAGATGACATCACCCCAGCCAAAAACCATAAGAAAGACTACAAGTGTGAACCACCCTGCCAACTTTAGTCAACAAGAGAATTGTGAGAGATAGTAATAATTCCTGTTGTAAGCCACTAAGTTTTAGGGTACTATGTTTCACAACAGTAGAGAAGAGAAGCAATTACTGATGGCACCTCTTTTGTCACTCAGAAGGGCTCTGCTATGGACAACATATTGCCTGGTTAACCTGCATTAACTGGGAAACCAGACTCAAACCCAGGTCTGCTTGTGCTTTTAACCATCAGTTCACTATGTAAGAAAGTAACTGCTGTGTGGGTTTAAACTCCCTGGGAAAATAAGATGTTTTATTAATCTCTTCACATACCAGATTACCAGGCACTCTGTAGGTATGGAATTTAAAATGTCTATTAAGTGATTCATTAAGTAAATGAATTGGTTAAAGAACAGATGAGCATTAGCAGCCATTAGTTAGTGGGTAAGACAGTTGAGGAGACCATTGTACACTTTTTTTTTTTTCAGAAAATAAAAAAATAAATAAATTTTAAAAATCAGCTCACAACAGGATCGCACTGCTTATTCCTCAGCCTAAGCTTTGACCATCATGGGGAGGAAAGGGTGGGGAAAAAATTCTAAAATAAAACCTAAGATGAGGTTTTAGTAAACTCTAGAGTAGACCTTTTTTAAAAGAATGATCTGATTTTTTTTTTTCTAAAACAGAAATTATGCCTAGCTTTTATAATGGCTCAGACCTTCCTCAAGCACTTTTCTCATAAATTTTAGCATTAGCATCCTTGGTGCTGCTAACTGCAGGTAATGTGTCTTTTCAACCATATTCTTCTCCTAGAGCTCATTAAAAGCTCTCACTCCTCTAATGATTTCTGGGCCTCCAGTCAGACTTATTAGTGCAAAAGGAGCAGTAGATGCGTAAATGTCAGGTCTATTTACCAGTTGAAAGTGCTGTTACTGGAGAGGCATTTGTCTTCTGTGGGACATGATGACTGTGGCTAGTTAATTCCCATCTTCCTGATGGGAAACGGTCCTCCTGAATCCAAAACTATTTAGTCCAACCAAGCTCCAGCATAGAGAACTGCACTCTGGGCCATACAACTTCTCAGTGTGTTTTTAACTGAAAGAGTAATTACTGAAGTTGCTTCAGAAACTTCCCAGCAGGCCAGGAATGCCTCTTGGGCAGGCACTAAACTTTCATTTAGCATTTATCCCACAACATAAATATACGTGGAAAAAAAAAAAACAAAATAAGGCACTAGAGGTGCTGAGTACAGCAGCACCAAGAAACAACATAGTTCCTTGTACTATGGAGGTCATGCAGCAGATCCCGTTGCCAAAACAAAAGCCGAATGAAATATTGTAGACGTAGGGAAAGTGTAGAATAACAGAATAAAAATCCGTGCACCCAGCACCGGGTTTAAAACATAAATCATTACATATACCTAAAATAGATTTTTTTTTAAGGGTTGAAAGAGTCTATGCATTCAAAATGTTACCTGGCTGTTAAAAATGTCATTAAAAAGCATAGCACAGGGCTTAAGGCAATAAATGTCGACTCCTTTCTCTTCCCCTCCTTTCAAAATATGTAAACGAGCTCTCTGGCAGTGAGACTTTCAGATGGAAAGATGTGTTTGTGGGTAAGATGGGGATGGTGAAATTGTTACAAGTGAATAAAGCAATTACTACTGTTGCACTTTCCAAATGAAATAATGTATTCTTACGGGAGACTTATTTTCCCCTTTTGTAAGTAAAGATTTTGTACTGAAAATGCTTTGGAAAGCTCCCAGGGATAATTCCACTATTCAAGTACAGTCTTGCAGATTCTGAGGGTGGAGAATGAATGATAATTAATTCTGCTCATTGTGGAGGTTTTTGTAATCTCATGTTTTAGTTTAAGCATTGGCTGGGGGAGGGGGGAATATGTCCTTATGAATCTATAGAGAAATGAGCCAAATGTGTAAAATCAACAAAATGAGGCAAGATAAGTAAGAAGAGCATAAAAGGGCATAATAATAATAAGCTACTTTTACTGACCAACCCTCAGGTGAGAGACATTGTACTAAGTACTTAACAGGTATCAATTTGTTTAGCCTTTGTAACAACTTGGGGAGTTAGGGATTGAGATCCATTTTTTTTTTCAGCCAAAGAAATCAATCATAAGAGAGGTGGAGAACATGTCCAGGATCATCACAGAATTGGGGATTTCCTATAGCAGTGTTCAAATCCATGTTTTTTAACCGCTGTGCCACTCAGAGTATATTGCCAAAGACCGTCATTTAGGGAACAGCTGCCTAAGAGATTGTTCCTCTTCTCCAACCTTTCCATTTTACAGGTGAGCAAACTGAGGCTAAATGGGACAACACTTCTGTAAGATTAAAGAGCTGAAGAAGGATTCTGATCCTTGAATCTGACTCAGTTCAGGACAGTGTCATTTCTTCTTTTTGTGTTTGAAATGAAATGGCTCTTTTTTGCTTCTGAAATCTGTTTCTGGGTCCCATGAGGTCCCAGTGTTCTCAGCCCTGGCTGCATTACAGAGTCATCTGGAGAAGACTTAAAACCAAACGGAAGTAAAGCCAGAGTACCAACCAAGAGATTTTGGTATAATCTGCCTGCACACAGAGGCTCCCTTCATTCCTATGTCCTCGACCTTGGATCTGAACTTTCTGCATCTCAGAAAATGGCACAGCCAAGTTGTTCAGGGTAGAATCCTACCATCTACCCTTGATTCCTCTATATTTCTTCCATCTACAACCAAACCATCGGCTTGTGTCAGGTGTTGGGTAAATGTTTGTTAAATGAAGAAATCAGATATTTATTGTGTGGATCTTTATTTGGAAGGGTAAAACTTTTTAAATTATGTATGTCTGTGTAGTTGTACACACACACCCTTTCCGGACTGCCTCTTCTGCTACTCCTATGCATCTCCTCTCTGAGAGGGTCAAATCCAGACTCTAAATACTGATCCAGTCCTCTGAGGGACAGCCTGACTCTACTGCGAGAGGACTTGGGGCACTTTTGAGCTCGGACATTTCTCAGTTTCATTCTTCCTACCCCATCACGCCCGCCTTTTTCATCATTGGCATATACAAAGGTAATGTGTGTGGCCCTGAGAATTCTCTGCCCTGCAAAGAGCTGACAAAGGTTCTTTAAAGCAATAATCTCTGCCATGTTTTAGTTAAGCAAGCAATAAACTGTTGCCAAGATTGATTAAGTAGAGAAGTCAAACAGAGGCCTCTCATCAGTCATGAGTACTGTCTGTCTGGAGTTATACTGCCACAGAGAAACAGTGAGCACTTCCTACCCTAGATGCCCTCACAGACCCTGGGCTCTGACCACCCGCATTACAGAGAGCCAGTGACAGCTAACCATATAAAACTCAGAAAGCCAAAGAAGGATATTTTTCTCTTTTGATGTTCATGAGGGCACATGGCAAGTACAGTGTTTCAAAGTTTGTGCCTGAGAAATAAAAAATTACTAGGTCAGTGCTGTCAAATAGAAGCAGATATGAGTAATATATGGAATTTTAATATTGTATTAAATATATTAAAATATTAAGAAATAATAATATATAATAATAAAATATATTAAAATGTAAAATATATTTTATTCACCCTGATTTATATAAAAAATTATCATTTTCTCAGGTAATAAATATAAAAGACTATTAATGAAATATTTTACATTCTTTCTTTATAATAAGGCCCCTTTTCCATGTGTCCAGAACAGAATGGATCTTTTTTATTTCTAAAACCTGTTTTTCCCAGTGAATTAGGGAATACTACATCAAAAACTAATGATGTACAATATGGAGACTAACATAAAATAATAAAAAAAATAAAATAAAATCTGTCTAACCATATTTCAAATTCAGTGTGTATCTTATGCTTGTAGCACATCTCAATTTAGATGCTAAATTTTCAAGACTTTAAGTGAAGTATAATCCTACTGAACTAATTGTTATGTTTAATGGGAACATATTTTAACTTTTAAACAAAATTAATTAAAATTAAATGAAATTATAAATTTAGTTCCTTGGTTATGCTATCCACATTTCAAGTGCTTAAACCCAAAGGTGGCTTATAGCCATTGTAATAGACAGCACATCTCTGGAGATTAGAATACGGTTTTTATTCCTTTATTGTATTCACAGGGCTTTTTAAAGTATTCAGTCCTCATTAAATGTTACTGACTGGTTCTTAGCTAATAAAAATGTAACAGGTCCCTAAAAGAAAGAGAAAGAAAACAGAGGAATAAAACTCAGAATGACAAAAAAGAGCAAGTTTGTTTTATATCTCACAAATTCGATTTCCTCATCTGCGAAATGATAAGTGCCATGGCACCTTCCACATTTCGTCTGTGGACAAATGATTCCAGAGCAAGGGAGTTTGGGAAATGCTGCATCATACATGCTAATCCATCTTCCTGAAGATTCACAAGGCACATCAGCATTATCTCTTTCATTCATGGATCAGATCTATAAAGAACAATCCTTGTTTCAGCTCTGGTTCCAATCGTTGGTCTACAGCTATCTATTTCTCTTTCTCCCTCTGTTAGCAATAAAGCAGGCATGTATGAGCCTACTATCCATCACAAATCCAAAGCTTTTGTAGTAGCTTACATCCCTCATCTAAGATAGTCATCATCCCAAACTCTATGCTCATTATTCCCTTGCTTTCACTTGACATAGTTTACATCACATATATGTATTATTAGAAATGTTATATATAATTTATTATATATACATATATTCATGGTATAGTGAGTTGTTACGCTATATAAAATCTTGACACTTGCCTAACACTGAGTCAGGTTTTAAAGTCCATAAGCTATCTCCTCCAATCTCTCTGTTCAAGCCCTTATCACCTCTAAATGGATGATTTCATTGTTTTTCTAAATACGTTTTGCCTAACTTCTGTCTTTTCTCTCTTCTGTCCATCTTCACACTGCCTTCAGAGTCATCTTTTTAAAACACAAACTGATCATATAATTCCCTCCTATTAATACATTTCAGAGATACCCCAGCCACCAAAGGATAAAGTCCAAAATCCTTGTTAGGACTCTGACAGGTTGTTTCATGTCCCTAACCCCTCCTCTATCGCAGTAAGACATGATACCACAATATGACTTTGCCTTCCCCTTCATCTGGCCGTGCAGTCTGTTTCTCCATCCTCCCGAATCTAGGCTCAGCTGTAACTTGATTTGCCCAATGGAATATTGTGGAAATGACATAAGTAACTTCGGGGGTTAAGCTTTAATAGGCCTCATGTCTTCTACTTCTCTTCTCTCAGCAAACTTCCCTGAGAATGCCAGGGAAGGCAGCTGAACTAGCCTACTAGCAGGTGAGAGGCCATGTAAAGGAAGATTGAAGAATATCAACCAAAATCCAGAACCAAAGGCCAAACACGTAAGTGAGGTCATTTTGCACATTCCAGTCCTGCTAAATCTCTAGCTGAAACAACACAAACACAAAACCTGGCAGAATCAACATGGGAATCTCCAAACTGGCTCACAAAATGACAGACGTATTAAAAATCATGATTGTTTTAATTCACTGGATGTTGGTTTGGTTTGTTGTATTGCAAAGGGTAACTGTAAAACATTTGTTAAGATCTCTCTGAAGTACTGAAGGTGGTGTGTAGTAGATGCTTAAGGAGGGTAAAAGGGTTGACCCTCTGCATCCTCTTAGGCAGTCAGAATGAGAAGATCTGACTCAAAAATAATTATGGATGCAGCTTTTGTGTCATAGAATTAACCTCTCTTCAACTTCATAAAAAAGCACACAATTTTTTAAATTTTATTTTATTTAAATTTAATCAATTAGCATATAGTGTATTATTAGCTTCGGAGGTAGAGTTCAGTTCTTCATTAGGTGCATAAAACACCCAGTGCTCATTACATCCCATGCCCTCCTTAATGCCCATCACCCAGCTACCCCATCCCATCCCCCCACCCACTTCCCTCCAGCAATTCTGTTTCTTAGAGTTTAGAGTTTCTTATGGTTTGCCTCCCTCTCTGATTTCATCTTATTTTATTTTTCCCTCCCTTCCCCAATCATCCTCTGTTTTTTTCTTAAATTCCACATATGAGTTAAATCATATAACAGTTGTCTTTTTCTGACTGACTTATTTCACTTAGTGTAATACCCTCTCTTTCTATCTGCATCATTACAACTTGTAAGATTTTGTTTTTTTGGTGGTTGAGTAATATTCCATTATATATACATATACATATATATGTATATGTATATATATAACATTTTCTTTATCCATTCATCTGTCAATGGATGTCTGAGCTCTTTCTGTCATTTTGCTATTATGAACATAGCTGCTATAAATATTAGGGTGCAGGTGCCCCTTCAGATCACTGTGTTTGTATTCTTTGGGTAAATACCTAATAGTGCAATTGCTGGGTCATAGGGTAGCTCTATTTTTAACTCTTTGAGGCACCTCCATACTGTTTTCCAGAGTGACTGTACTAGTTTGCATTCTCACCAACAGTGTAAATCCATAAAATTTTTAAGAAACTCGTATTAGTGAAAATGCTGGCAGTTTGAATTAAAAGGGACAAAGGTAGTGCAAAACAGGCTCCCAGATTCCTATATTCAGGAAACAAGCTACAAAGAGCTAACCATCTGCAATCATGGGCCATTTGTCTTTTTTTTTTTTTAACAGCTCTCTTGAGACATAATTCACATGCTATAAAATTGATTCACTTAAAATGTACAATTATTTTTATTTACAAATTTGAAACCATCAGTACAATCAATATTAGAATATTTTTATCATCTCAGTTGAGAAAACATATGGTTTAGCTATCACCTCCCATCCTTTCCAGCCCTAAGCAACCACTAGCTTATTTTCTGTCCTTTAAGATTTTATATTCTGGACACTTCATATAAATGGATAATACAATATGTGGTCTTTCATCACTGGCATTTTTTACTTAGCATTAATGTGGTTAAGGTTTGTCCATCTTGTAGCTTATGTCAGTACTTCATTCCTTTTTATGGCCAAATAATATTCCATTTATCCATAGGATATGGATATATCCTATTTTATTTATCCAAATAAACAATTGATGAGTGCTGGGTTAATTCAACCTTTTGACTATTATGAACACTGTTGCTGTAAAGCATTTGTGTACAAGTTTTTGTGTAGGCACACGTTTTCATTTCTGTTGGCTATATTTCTAGGAGTGGAATATCTGGGTCATATGGTAAATCTACATTTAATCATTTGAAGGAAATTTCAGATTGTTTTCCAAAGTAGTAGTGCATTTGCTTCCTCACTAGCCATTCCCAAGGATTCTGGTTTCTCCACATCTTTGCCAAGACTCATTATTATCTTACATTTTGATTCTAGCTTACTGGGTATGAAGTAGTATCTCATTGAGGTTTTGATTTGCATATGCTTGATGACTAATGATCAACAGCATATCTTTATATGCTTATCAGCCATTTGTATGTCTTCCTTGGAAAAATGTCTGTTCAGATCCTTTGCCCTTTTGAGTTAGGTTGTCGTTTTTATTATTGAGTTGTAAGAATTCTTCATATATTCTAGATATAAGTTCCTTATCAGATATACAATTTTCAAATATATCCATAGTCTTTGGGCTGTCTTTTCACCTTCTTGATAATATCATTTGAAGCACATTTTTTTATTTAAATTCAGTTAGCCAATATATAGCACATCATTATTTTCTGATGCAGAGTTCAGTGATTCATCAGTTACATATAATACCCAGGGCTCATCACATCACATGCCCTCCTTAATGCCCATTGCTAAGTTACCCCTTCCTCCCACCCACCTCCCCTTCTCCAACCCTCAGTTTGTTTCCCAGATTCAAGAGTCTCTCATGGTTTGTCTCCTTCTCTGATTTCTTCCCATTCAGTTTTCTTTCCCTTCCCCTATGATCCTCTACACTCTTTCTTATACTCCACCTATAAGTTAAACCATATGATAATTGTCTTCTCTAATTGATTTATTTCAGCCAGCATAATACCCTCCAGTTCCATCCATGTCAATGTAAATGGTAAGTATTCATCCTTTCTGATGGCTGAGTGATATTTCATTGTATATATAAACCACATCTTCTCTATCTATTCATCTGTTAAAGGACTTATTGGCTCCTTCCACAGTTTGGCTATTGTGGACATTGCTGCTATGAACATTGAGGTGTAGGTGCCCCTTGATTTCACTACATCTGTATCTTTGGGGTAAATACCCAGTAGTGCAATTACTGGATTATAGGGTATCTCTATTTTTTTTAATTTATTTTCAGCATAACAGTATTCATTGTTTTTGTACCACACCCAGTGCTCCATGCAGTCCATGCCCTCTCTAATACCAACCACCTGGTTCCCCCAACCTCCCACCCCCCCCACCTCTCCAAACCCTTCAGATTGTTTTTCAGAGTCCATATTTTTAACTTCCTGAGGAACATCCATACTGTTTTCCAGAGTGGCTGTACCAGTTTCCACCCAGCAACAGTGTAAGAGGATTCCTCTTTCTCCACATCCTTGCCAACATTTGTTATTCTTTGTCTTGTTAACCTTAGCCATTCTAACTGGTGCAAGATGGTATCTTATTGTGGTTTTGATTTGTAAGTGACGTGGAGCATTTTTCACGATTCTGTTGGCCATTTGTATGCCTTCGTTGGAGAAATGTCTGTTCATGTCTTCTGTCCATTTCTTGATTGGATTATTTGTTTTTGGGGTGTTGAGTTTGTTAAGTTCTTTTTTTTTTAAAAGATTTTATTTTATTTATTTGACAGAGAGAGATCACAGTAGACAGAGGCAGGCAGAGAGAGAGAGAGAGAGGGAAGCAGGCTCACTACTGAGCAGAGAGCCCGATGCGGGAATCGATCCCAGGATCCTGAGATCATGACCTGAGCCGAAGGCAGCGGCTTAACCCACTGAGCCACCCAGGCGTCCCGAGTTTGTTAAATTCTTTACTGATCTTGGAAACCAGCCCTTTTCTGATATGTCATTTACCAATATCTTCTCCCATTCTATAGGTTGCAACCTTTTAGGGCTTTTATTTTTTTTTTTTTTTTTTTTTTTTTACTGTTTCTTTGGCTGTGCAGAAGATTTTTTTCTTGAGGAGGTCACAATAGTTCATTTTTGCTTATGTTTCCTTTGTCTTTAGAGATATGTCTTGCAAGAACTTGCTGTGACCAAAGTCGAAGGGGTTGCTGCCTATGTTGTCCACCAGGATTTTTATGGATTCCTCTCTCACATATAGGTCTTTCATCCATTTTGAGTTTATCTTTGTTTATGGTGTAAGAGAATGGCCCAGCTTCATTCTTCTGCATGTGGCTGTCCAGTTTTCTCAGCACCATTTATTGAAGACACTGTCTTTTTTCTTTGATTTTATATGCTCTCATACATCCTATTCTTTCCTTTTTTGTTGTTTTTTTTGTTGTTGTTTTATTAACATACAATGTATTATTTGCTTCAGGGGTACAGGTTTGTGAATCATCAGTCTTACACAATTCACAGCACTCACCAAAGCATATACCCACCCCAATGTCCATAACCCAGCCACCCTCCCCTTCACCCCCAGCAACCCTCAGTTTGTTTCCTGAGCTTAAGAGTCTCTTATGATTTGTCTCCCTCCCTGGTCCCATCTTGTTTCATTTTTTCCCTCCCTGCCCACCATGACCCCCCATCCTGCCTCTCAAATTCCTCATATCAGAGAGACTATATGATAATTTTTTCTCTGATTGACTTATTTTGCTGAGCATATTACCCTCTAGTTCCATCCACGTTTCTGTAAATGGCAAGATTTCAGTTTTTGATGGCTGCATAGTATTCATTGTGTATATGTACCATATCTTCTTTATCCATTCATCTGTTGATGGACATCTAGGTTCTTTCTATAGTTTGGTTATTGTGGACATGGCTGCTATATACATTTGGGTGCATGTTCCCCCCCTTCAGATCACTACAATTGTATCTTTAGGGTAAATACCCAGTAGTGCAACTGTTGGGTCATAGGGTAGATCTATTTTCAACTTTTAGGGGAACCTCCATACTGTTTTCCAGAAACACTGTCTTTTTTCCATTGAAAAATTGTTGCTTTGTTGAAGTTTAGTTCACCATAGAGTTGAGGGTCCATATCTGGGGTCTGTATTCTGTTCCATTGATCTACATGTCTGTTTTTGTGCCAATACTATGCTATCTTGATGATCACAGCTTTGTAATATAGTCAGGCATTGTGATATCCCCAGCTTTTGTTTTCTTTTTTAACATTCCCCTGGCTATCTGGTTCCATACAAATTTTAGGATTGTTTGTCCCAGCTCTATAATGTTGATGTTATTTTTATAAGGATTGCTTTGAATGTATAGATTGCTCTGGATAGCATAGATATTTTAACAATATTTATTCTTCCAATCCATGAGCATGGACTATTTTTCCAATTCTTTGTGTCTTTCTCAGCTTCTTTTGTAAGTGTTCTGTAGTTTTTAAAGTACAGATACTTTACCTCTTTGGTTAGGTTTATTCTTAGGTATCTTATGGTTTTTGGTGCAATTGTAAATGGGACTGATTCCTTAATTTCTCTTTCTTCAGTCACATTGTTAGTGTATAGAAATGCAACTTATTTCTGTGCATCAATTTTTTATCCTCCCACATTGCTGAATTGCTGTATGAGTTCTAGCAATTTTAGGGTGGAGTCTTTTGAGTTTTCCACATAAAGTATCATGTCATGTATGAAGATTGAGAGTTTGACTTCTTCTCTGCCAATTTGAATGCTTTTTATTTCTTTATTTTGATGAAGCTCAATTTATCTGTTTTTCCTCTTGTTGCTTATGTTTTGGGGTCATATCTAAAAATCCACTGCCACAACTGAGTTCATGAAGATTTACCACTGTTTTCTTCTAAGAATTCCATAGTTTTAGTTCTTACACTCAAATTTTTTATCCATTTTGAGTTAATTTTTATATAGTGTGAGTTAAGAATCCATATGCCATCCTTGTGACTATATTAAATTAACCCAGACTAATTTATTAAAAACACTATTCTTTTCCCATTGAATGGTCTTGGCATCTTTGTCAAAAACTAATTGTCCATAGACATCTAGACACACAACTCTTATTGGAGTCATGAGAAAGAATAGACCAGGACTCATATAAATTGTATGGAGAAAACTGGTGCCTCTTTTCAGTAAATTCTTTCCTAGAAAACAAAAGTGGGGGAATATATTAACCAACTCTGTTTTCCAGGAACACAGAGCACAGAAAAAGTCCAAAATTGTTAATCCCTCCTTTTGTTCAATATGAAGAAATATAATAGGCTTCTGAACAACAATATGTTTTGCCGTTTGGGCTGGTTTTTCTTCAGGTAAATGACTATATTCTAAAGAACAATCTTCTTAAATCCCTAATAGCATGTCCTGCTTAATAACCTCATTCCAGTCGAGGAATTGTCCCTCCACAAATAATATTTGGTCAGATTTCTCAATGGGATCTCTAATACATTGTACATCTGCAAGGTACAGAAAGATTCCTAACTGAAGTAAGACAATCATGTTGTTGCCATTCTTTTAGGAGCAGGAGAGTGACATGTTTCCGGTTGTTTCAGGGATGAAAAGTAATGTGAGAGGAGAGAGTAACAGAATCTTTTAAGAGGTTAACCAGTTGGCTGAAAAGTGCTGCCTGTTCTCAGTCAATACTAATGTCTGTGTTGCATGAGGGACCATGAGGTTAAGTAAAGAGCCTAGAACTATTGCAGCAGAAGCATCAATAAGTTTTCCCATGACACTGATTACCTTAAGTCAAGGGGGAAAAGCCTTTACAACTGGGTCAAGGGCGAGTCAATAGTAAGCAACTGGTTTTTGATGACACCCAAGAAATTGAGTTGAAACCTGAAGGGCTTGTTCAAATTGTTGGTGCACAATTCGATGGAATGGCTTTTATAGTTAAGAGTACCTAAGGAAGGAGGCTATTATAAGGCCTTATTTAGATTACAGAAGACCTGTTGTATTTGTGCTCCCAGATCAGAGTCTCTTACTGAAGACTTAGACAATTCATAAAGAAGTGTTGGAATCACAGGGAAGTTTGGTACTTATTGCCTTCATTTTCCAGTTAAGCCTAGAAGTCCTCCAAGTTGCCACCTTGAAAGAGGTCTAGAATATTTGTACAGTCTTTAATCTATCAGGAAAATATTTCCCTTCATTAGATAGGTCATTTCCTAAATAAAGGACTGTGTTGTGAGACATTTGTAATTTATCTTTTGAAGCATCATGTTCTTTTCCTATTAATGCTGAGAATAAGCAAATGATCTTTTTACAACTTCCTTGTTCCCTGAACAAAATAAGAGATCTATTATATTATATTACATTATATTATATCATTAATCAGAACTGAATCACAAGGGAAATTTGAATCTTATAAGTCATGATTAAAGACCTGAGAAAAATAGTAGACGGCTTCAGTGTACCCCTGAGGCATGACTGCCCAGGGATGTTATTCTCCTTGGTGGAAGGTAAAAAAGTGTTGACTTTCTTGGTCCTCTTAGGTATGCTGAAAAAGACAAGCAAATATCCACTACAGTGAAGCAAGTGACTGTAAGCATAATAGATGATAGGATGGTGTCTGAATTACGTACTATAAAGAAACAAAAGATCACAATTTTGTTGATGGTTTTGAAGTCTTCAACAATTTATATTTTCATCCATTTGGTTTCTTTTTTTGGCAAAATGTGAGTGTTACAAGGGCTATTACAAACTATGAGAAGATCCTTGAATACAGGGTTTTTAAAGATAGGTTTGAGCTCTTCCTTTGTGTTTGGCCTCAAGAATATTGGGAAAGCTTGGGTGATGGTTTGGTAAGATCTAGCTGAATTTTAATAGGCTCTCTTACAATTATGTTCCATTTCCAGTGCTGGAAGTTTTAGCCCATAAAGTGTGAAGTATGGTGTCAAGATCTTTATCGGAGGAATGTATTAAATATTATAAAGAAGGCAAAGGTATATCCAGACTAAAAACAACTTGATTATGAATAAAGGAGCCCTCTCAAATCCCAAGAAATTTTTCCTTCCATGTGTATTTGCAAAAGCCATTTGCAAAGCATATATCTCCTTATTAACTTTGCAAGTGTGGTATCACAAAGCAAAAAATGAAAGTTTTTCAGTAAAGGATACAAGGGTTACAGTTAAGGACTGAATTATTTAAAATACCTGCTCCTGTGTTCTGTTTTCTCTGAGGAAGAGGTTGAGTAATGGCAGTACAATTTAACATAGAAAGAGTAGTACCCATTATCTATCAAGTCTTAGTGAGGTTGACCATTTATATTTATAATTCACTTTGTTTGCTTACAATAATCCAGAATATTGAATGCATTTTCCTTCCTTATTGATCTAAATTGATGGGTTTGTTTGTTTGTTTGTTTGTTTGTTTTGCTAGGATGAAACAATTTTTCTTCCCCAGTGTCCCTTCTTTTTACAAAATCTACAAGTGTCCTTATCAATAGGTGGCTGGTTGAGAAGTGGTCTGCTTAGCTATTTGATCTTTAGGGCCACAAGTTTAAGTCTTATCTCATTTTCATCCTAAAGGTATTTCAAAATGTTATGTCAGATGTTTTAGTTCAGATAATGGGGCTATTTCCTATTCTAATTTCTTTCTTTGAATTAGGTGCCCAGTTTCAGGTTCAGCTCCACTGGCAAAATGAGATGCAAGGGCTGCTGTTCAATAAGCATCTTCACACTTACAACTTTTTGGGAAGACATGGTTTAGTCTATTCTTAAAAATATATCCCATCATTTCATCTTTACTTTATTGCATGATTAAATGGTGATCCAATCAATGTTTATTAGAAACATTTCATGTATGGTTCAGGAGACTTTGCCCTGCTTCGGGAACTTCTTTTTGAGTCTCAAGCTTATTATGGCAAGAGGGATCCTGTAGGTCCCATTCTGGGTAGGTCCAATCAGCTTTGCCACACAGTATTCAGCATCTGAGCTTCCAACCAACTATGTGTACAAGTTGCTATAGGTCAAGTAACTCTGGATCATATGCACCAAAAAGAATTCTAAATTATTTTGTAAGTATTTGCTGGTCTTGTCTAGGTTTAGAGAAATCTTTATAGCTCGTAATTCAGCTTGAGTCCAAAGTTTAGATTCTGTAGTTCCCTGCATACCTAGTATATGGGAAGGATGGATTTTTAAAGGCAACAGACTTTGGTGGTTTTAGAAGAGTTGGGGAAAGGTAAAGGGTCTGGATAAGAGGAAGCAGATAGAGGGTTTGACAGAGTTGTGGAAAGAAAGAGATTGGAAGGATAAGAGGGAAGAGGGAGAACAGGATATAGGGAAGAAGCTGAAGGACAAAGAAGAGGAGGGCTTGCTAGGGAAATTACTTTGCTGCTTAAGTTTGTCTAATTCCTCATAACTTTGGTCAAAGAATCTTTTTGTAAAGTAATATTTTATTTAAACTTTCTTTGGAGGCCTCTGCATACCAATCAAAAAATGCTGCCCTTGTGAACGGAGAAATCACATTCCTTTCTTTTCTAAGGAAATTTTCAAAAGAACAATTTTGTGGAAGTCAAATGCCTCCCCCCATCTCAAGTGCCCACTAAAGGCTTAAATCATACTTGGGAAAATTATGTCATTTGGAAAGATAAGTATTAGAGTAAGCACTGTCATAAGAGTAGATATATGAAGCAAAAGTTTCCCCAGAAGAGGAGAAAATTGAGGCTTAGATTATCTCACGAGAGCTGGCAGTGCTGGTAGAATTGAAATGTTTGTGCAGCTCACATCTCAAACCCCAAACTCATGATTGGTCACCTCCAAACACAGACTTGACAATCTGTGCCTTATGGCAATGGAATACCAGAGAGAATGCTCTTTCTGTATCAAAAAGGAGGGGGAAAAAGCCCTCAGGACCAAAATTTGAGATGGAAAGAGAACCTCATCCAGTTTTACTGGTGACTTACAACAAAGTTTGTCCAAATGGGCAGTTGTGGTAAAAACAGCAAACTCATTGGTCTGTGAGACTGCCATCAACAAAAGGCTTAGAAGACATATGACTGTGTTATATCATATGATTCTCCTTCTTATGACATATAGCACTTTTAGGCAGCACTCCATAGAGCAGTAACACAAATATAACAAAAAAGGATGAAAAGACCCACCCATTTGCCAAACAAATGGGTGGACACTGATAACAAAACCTGTGTACCAAACTCAGAAGAATGACCAAAGAACTCAACAGGAAAAGAGTGGAGTTCAGCTCTCTGCTGACTTACCATTCACTGTGGACTTGACAAGCAGCAAGCAGTGAGACATAATAGGTTCTGGGTGCCCAGTTGAAAACTGGAGGCCATGGTGATGGTCAGTGCAATCTGTGTCTTGATGGAAACTCCAAAGAAACTGTGGTAATAAATGAAAATCACTGAAATGAACACAAACAAACATTTATTCAGAGCTTGCTATATTAAGCTACTTTTCACCATCACCTGAGATGAGCAGAAACTCAAACACAGGTAAAGTAGTGGAATGCTCTAGAGTGGAAAAAGGAAAGGCTTCAGGTATGCCCCAATTGGAAGCTATTGGCTTACAGAAGCTAGAGGACTAACTAGAAGTGAGCCACCCTATATGATTGATCAGGAGTACATATCTGGTTTTCTATGGTTCATCCTAAGTTAGAAGTATAGGCAAAAATTAGTGCAGCTGTGAAATATTGACCAGATCCTGATTTGGGACTGATGTTAAACAGGTTATGTGCCTTATTAGACTAATTGCTATAGAGGCTGCACGTCAGAGCTCTATTTCTGTATATGGTCTAACCATTGCTTATTTTTATATTCAGTCTCTTACCATTCATTGAGTTTTTTAAAGCCGAGATGTCAATTGTATTGGTGGTGTTGTCCATAGCATTGGTTACTAGTCCAATAAGGATGAATGACCTGAGAATTTCACCAGACATCGTTGGTAGTCCAAACAGTGGCCTATCCAGGGAAATAACTGGACCATGAATGGTCAGCTGCGATAATGAGTCTTTCTAGTATTATGAAAAGTTCTTAGGCTTGAGCTTATAATAACTCTTCAGATCTTGGAGGCAAAAACTTATTACAAGGCAACTTTAGAGTCCCAATAAAAACCTGCCAATCAATTTGTAGCTCACAGTAATTCCAATTCAAGGATACAGAAAAATTGGAAAGCTTGTTTAGAGGCTAAGATTAATTTTTAGCCAAATATTGAAGGAAACTGGAAGAACTGAAAATTTGGTAAGCATTACAAGCTGTACAGGTAAGAAAATGCAGTTCAGTTTAGAAGTTAACACCAAACAGGCTTTTGCACAGGAAATGAGAAAGCTTGGTTACCAGACAAGACAAAGTTTGCATATGGACCAGTTACCTGCAGTTTACAGAGATGCAAAAGAGCTCAAAGGCAATGAATAGGGTCAGAATCTGATAATCCAGAAGAACATGCTTAGTTTCCCATTGAAACACAAAATGCTCTTACAGTCCCTCTTCCCCTTTTGAGCAAAGACAATCCCAAAGAAAGATTATTCTTGATCACAAAACAAGGCTGCTCTCATTAGACGTGGCCTGGTTGTTTGCATAGATGCAGCAAGAATGACAAGTCACCACATAAATCGTCTATTTGCTTTGCTGGACAGTTTCATAAAGATACCTCAGATTTGACTTTTCAAAGCCTCTTGAGGATAGGAAGCCAAGCCACAACCTCACCATCATTTTTCACCTGCGGTATCTAGTGGTTTGGTGGAAAGACCTCTCTTCCTGAGGTTCCCCAAATATCCCAACATTCCTGAGCCCACTAAGAAGTGACCTTCCTTGCTCACCTATGAGGCCGGGAACCCTATGAAGCCAGTTACTAGGCCAGTTTTCCCAAGAGGGACGACTTTGTAAGCATTGGCCCCATAAAGGCTACCTTAATTCCTGAAAAGTGTGTGGTCACATCTGATGAAATGAGCATCCTTCTCAACTACGACATTCTAGGCAACGCCAGCCTTGATTGTAGCGTGTCCATTTTGTTCCTATTAACAAGGTGGACAGACTCTTACTGAATCTATGCAAATATCTAGAGTGTCACGAAAACAGGCATCCTCAATAAGAGTTCCCCAAATTTCACAGGGTGAGTCAGGGCAGAAAAGATCAATGTTTCATTTCTGCTTTACAAGAGCACAGTCTAATAAGTTGTTATGCGTGATAGATGGCTTGAGAGAAAAGAGCTTAATGCTCTGTTTTCTGGATGTTCCCTGATATCCAGAAAACAGAGCATTAAAGCATCACCACTGTTCCAAGCAAGGCCCACATCCAACCAGTTTATTCGCTTTATTAAGTTCTTTGTAATTAATTCTTGTTCCACATGATTTGGGGTTAGTAGTCTCAGGAACACATCTGCTTCATGACTAGACGTCTGGAACTCCTGACTCAGCTCACTGGTAGGATCTCATAGTTACTGAAGCAATCCCATCAGAATCCTGTGCCCAAGTATATGTGGCACGGTCCACTTCCACAGGTTTCTAGGATAGTCCTTTTTTTGTTGAAGACAGAGCTCTCAGCCAGTAGCTGACTTGCAAAGGCTCTTTGGGAAACATCAGAGTAAAGCAGAAAACCACTTGTAAAAGACAGAAAACTTAAAATAGCCATGGTTAGTGCATTTTTTTTTATAATTTTAAAAGTGAAAGATCTGATCATAGGTCACTATTAGACTAGTACAGTTGATAACGATATATGATTATTCATATGAGACTTAAAAAAAGTCAGTTTAGAAAGTTTTAGACAAAACATGCCAAACAGATTGATGAATCCTATTTTCAGCGTTAAAAATAGAGCTACCCTATGACCCAGGAATTGTACTACAGGGTATTTACCCCAAAGATACAGATGTAGTAAAAAGAAGGGCCATATGCACCCCAACGTTCATAGCAGCAATGTCCATAATGGCCAAACTGTGGAAAAAGCCAACATGTCCTTCAACAGATGAATGGATGAAGATATGGTCCATATATACAATGGAATATTACTCAGCCAACAGAAAGGATGAATACCCAACTTTTGCATCAGCATGGATGGGACTGGAGGAGATTATGCTGAGTGAGATAAGTCAAACAGATTAAGACAATATCATATGGTTTCACTTATTTGTGGAACATAGGGAATAACATGGAGGACATTAGGAGAAGGAAGGCAAAAATGAAGGGGGGGGATCAGAGAGGGGGACAAACTATGAGAGACTATAGACTTTGAGAAACAAATTGAGGGTTTCAGAGGAGAGGGGGTGGAGGGATGGGTTAGCCCGGTGATGCATATTAAAGCGGGCATGTATTGCATAGAGCACTGGGTGTTATGTGCAAACAATAAATCATGGAACACTACATCAAAAACTAATGATGTACTGTATGATGACTAATATAATTTAATAAAGAAAAAGGAAAAAAAAGAAGACTGGATGTTTTATCTAATTTGTGAAAATGGATCAGCATTATCTTTATAGAGGAAAAAAATCAGATACAACATAATAATTCTGAGACATGTTATGCCATGAACATATCAAGCACATTCTTAAAATATACTTGTTATCAAGCAAAAAGTAAACTTAATCTGATTGAGTTAGGAAGAACATACTTGAGTAAACTAAAAATGTATTCTTGCAAGGCTCATAACTCAAAAGGCATAACTGCATTTATTAAAACAACATTAAAATAGTCTCATTTGTCAAAGATTAACCTAAATCACGTGGGCTTGAATTTTAAAAGCATTTTGCTAAGTTTCTACAGGAATATTTCCGCCTCCCATATTGAACATATTAGGGATTTAATTGTCTTAATTTCTGGGAATTTCAGGAATATTAAAATTATATAAACTCTTACTTATCTCTTAGCCAATCCAAAAGAAACTCCTTTAAGAGATCTTAGAGTTTGATGTGATAATAATATTTAGAGGTAGGAAAATATTACATATGCATAATAAAACATATATTCACATATAGACACAAAGAGCTTCTAGCTTTAATCTTTTTCTTTTTTTTCTTTTATTTTTTCAGTGTTCCAAGATTCATTGTTTATGCACCATACCCAGTGCTCCATGCAATACATGCCACCCTAATACCCACCACCAGGCTCACCCCTCCCCCTACCCTACTCCCTTCCAAACCCTTCAATTTGTTTCTCAGAGTCCACAATCTCTCATGGTTCATTTCCCCCTCCGATTTACCCCAATTCACTTTTCCTTACCTTCTCCTAATGTCCTCTATGTTATTCCTTATGCTCCACAAGTAAGTGAAACCATAAAATAATGGACTATCTCTGCTTGACTTTTTTCACTCAGCATAATCTCCAGTCCTATCCATGTTGATACAAAAGTTGGGTATTCATCCTTTCTGATGGAAGCGTAAAATTCCATTGTATATATGGACCATATCTCCTTTTTCCATTCATCTGTTGAAGGGCATCTTGGTTCTTTCCACAGTTTGGCAATTGTGGCCGTTGCTGCTATGAACATTGGGGTACATATGGCCTGTCTTTTCACCACATTTGTATCTTTGTGGTAAATACCCAGTAGTGCAATTGCAGGGTCATAAGGTATCTCTATTATTAATTTCTTAAGGAATCTCCACACTGTTTTCTAAAGTGGCTGTACCAACTTGCATTCCCACCAATAATGTAAGAGGGTTCTAGCTTTAATTATTAACTAAAAAATCTTAGCCCTTATTCAGACATAAACACAAAAACTCAAAACTCACTGGTTCATAGAAAAGAGCTGACTCTACTCCTTGCCTCACTTTTATATTTTTACAAAGATTACATTTTTGGCGGTTGGGGCGAATTGAAGTAACTCGCTCAGTGCAAGAGCTGAACAAGTTTCCTTAGTATTTGTGGAGGAGATCCTTAAAATGTGTTTTGCCCTGGGCACCTGGGTGGCTCAGTGGGTTAAGCCTCTGCCTTCGGTTCGGGTCATGGTCTCAGGGTCCTGGGATCGAGCCCCGCATTGGGCTCTCTGCTCAGCAGGGAGCCTGCTTCCTCCTCTCTCTCTGCCTGCCTCTCTGCCTACTTGTGATCTCTCTCCGTCAAATAAATAAATAAAATCTTAAAAAAAAAAAAGGATGTGTTTTGCCCTGACATGTAATCCTATGGAGGCTGTGGACTGCATTTTGGGAGAGGGGCAGAGGAGCAACCAAGCGGCCATCTGGAATCTCCAAAGTCCATCTGAGTGTTGAAAACATGCAGCCTGTTCCTAGTTAGCTTTTTCAGCACAAGCTTTTGCTCTTGGTGTCACTGAGCTCCTCAGAGCCCCAACAGTGGTGGGAAACTTAAGCCTCAGCTATCTACAGGGAGTTGAGGAGCATGAGTGAGAAAAGGAAGGCCTGGCGGGGGTGGCTAGTGAAGAGGAGGAGGTAGAGGTATCGAAGGGGGAAGCACAAAGGATTCTAGGGAGCTGAAGTGAAGGTTGAGAATGGAAAAAAGGAGGCAGAAGTTAAGGGATGGTGATGGGAAGGCAGAGATTTTAGAAGACACTGAAGAAAGGAACTATTCTTTGAAGGAAGCAGTGGTATCTGAAAGTTTTTGTGGAACAGGTATTGTTCTGTTTCTTTATACCAAACAATAAAAGCAGTCCACTCTTTGGATGCGATCTTGGAGTCATTGCTTGCTCAGAATGATCTGAGCAAGTAGATCCTAGCTCAAAATGAGCCAATTTGCAAAGATCCTTAACTCCTCAAAGAAGCCATTGAAATTTTAAGTTTTTTAAAAATTTTATTTATTTTTTTTTTAGTGAAATTTTGTCATTTCGAAGAGATTGGGTGAAATCAGTGTGAATAATGTCCAAGCACATCCCCCACAGGCAAAAGAGTGTGGAACAATGAAAGGAATGGTAATGTGATAGTGAAACGAATACCTGTTGGTCTAAGTATCTTTACCCAAGATGTCTATCCCAGGATGGAGTCAGAGGCTTTAATTATACCCAGGAAAGCCAGAAGAAGGCAGAGAAGTAGAAGGAAGGAAAAAGACAAAAATGAAGAATAAAGCCAAATCTTTACCACGCTACAACAGACACGTGTTTGAAACACTGTACCAGGAGTTAGACTCACAGCCTGTGGATCATGACTTCCAAGCCAGGAAAGGACCCAGCATCTGCTAAGATGGCATTGACCTCTGAATGAAGAAAACAAAGTCCTGGGGGCGGAATCACAGCATCATCCCTGTCAAAGAAACAGAAATACAATCTGGATATTAATATGAGGGATTTCTTTAAGGGAATTATTGCAATAGGAGGAGGAGAGTAACATAATAGGAAAATGCCTGAAGACTAAGTCAGAAATGTCTCAGGGGAGGGATGGGTGAGCAAAACTTTTATGCAAAGAAGCCTGGGATAGGTGGCTGTGGAGAGTAGGAGGTGGGGAGGTGAAAGCTGGTGTGGGAGGGGGTTCCTGAAACTTAACCTTCACCAATTATTTTACTAACGAGGAAGTCAAGGCAGGAAGTATTGGTTTGTGGTTAAGCACATAGGGCATGTTCTGCACTTGAGATGAACAAATAAGGTACAGAAATTGTACATGGGTTTGAGGGCCTTGCTGTCTTAACATTGCATCAAACTCAAAGCTTGATTAGCCTTGTCAGGACCCAAAATTGTTTTTGAGATTTCTCAAAGGGTCCCCAAAAAATCTCTTTTGTAAAAAGATAAATGTTAGGAATAATGATGGTTATTTGTATATTTCTGATGATGAGTTATGGGAAATATTCTCAAATCAGAAGAAATACCTAGATTTCCTTAGGTTAAATTTGTATGGGTAAAATGTCATTAACATAAATATTTAAACAATTGTGTTCTGTATAGGAATGTTCAAGACAATGGTTAACATTTTTGCTGTCCATGACATGTTTCTATTTAGCATAGTCTTGGTGTTGCTTTGCCTATAAGACAAAAGCAGTATTGTATTAGCACTCATAATTTCAGTTATTTAGGAAAAAAAAAACATTAACTTGGTTGCAACTTTATTTTTTTAACTTGAATCTAGTGTATTTCAGGCAGTAGTGCTCTACTGGAGGTTCAGGTCATTTATACTAGATTTTATTAATCTACTACTGATGTTTAGAACCTACTTCAGATGTATTGAATCTATTTACTTGATAATCTTGATATATTCTTGGTATATGCTAAATTTATGCTGGGTATATATGGTATCTAACATTTCTGGATATTTATATGTTACATTATCTCTGTGAAGATTATGTTTATCTACTTTCATAAATTATATGTGATCTCTACTCTTCTTTGAAATAGGCATAAATCTTTATGCTTACACATATTTCATCAAAAACTTTTTTGGGGGGCGCCTGGGTGGCTCAGTGGGTTAAGCCGCTGCCTTCGGCTCAGGTAATGATCTCAGGGTCCTGGGATCGAGTCCCGCATCGGGCTCTCTGCTCAGCAGGGAGCCTGCTTCTCTCTCTCTCTCTCTCTCTGCCTGCCTCTCTACCTACTTGTGATCTCTCTCTGTCAAATAAATAAATAAAATCTTTAAAAAAAAAAAAACTTTTTTGGATTGACTTGGTTTTGTTTTGCATGCTATCAGATATGTTTGTCAATTCTATTATTCTATTTTTCTTATAATGAACTTTCCTCAGATCATTCTCTTTTGAAAAATATCAACAGAGAGTAAACAATAGACATTTTTGGTCTTTCATCATCTACAGAGAGCTTGTATGTGTTATTTTACCCCTGATGCTTCCATGAAGTCACCTGGAATCAGCTCTAAGGCAGAGTGTTCCATCTTCAACAAATGTTCTCAAACCAGATCCCTGTCTAAGAGCCTGGTAAAAAGACTATGCCAGGTCCTCTTGGGCACAGGATTCTGATGGGATTGCTTCAGTAACTATGAGATCCTACCAGTGAGCTGAGTCAGGAGTTCCAGACGTCTAGTCATGAAGCAGATGTGTTCCTGAGACTACTAACCCCAAATCATGTGGAACAAGAATTAATTACAAAGAACTTAATAAAGCGAATAAACTGGTTGGATGTGGGCCTTGCTTGGAACAGTGGTGATGCTTTAATGCTCTGTTTTCTGGATATCAGGGAACATCCAGAAAACAGAGCATTAAGCTCTTTTCTCTCAAGCCATCTATCACGCATAACAACTTATTAGACTGTGCTCTTGTAAAGCAGAAATGAAACATTGATCTTTTCTGCCCTGACTCACCCTGTGAAATTTGGGGAACTCTTATTGAGGATGCCTGTTTTCGTGACACTCTAGATATTTGCATAGATTCAGTAAGAGTCTGTCCACCTTGTTAATAGGAACAAAAGGGACACGCTACAATCAAGGCTGGCGTTGCCTAGAATGTCGTAGTTGAGAAGGATGCTCATTTCATCAGATGTGACCACACACTTTTCAGGAATTAAGGTAGCCTTTATGGGGCCAATGCTTACAAAGTCGTCCCTCTTGGGAAAACTGGCCTAGTAACTGGCTTCATAGGGTTCCCGGCCTCATAGGTGAGCAAGGAAGGTCACTTCTTAGTGGGCTCAGGAATGTTGGGATATTTGGGGAACCTCAGGAAGAGAGGTCTTTCCACCAAACCACTAGATACCGCAGGTGAAAAATGATGGTGAGGTTGTGGCTTGGCTTCCTATCCTCAAGAGGCTTTGAAAAGTCAAATCTGAGGTATCTTTATGAAACTGTCCAGCAAAGCAAATAGACGATTTATGTGGTGACTTGTCATTCTTGCTGCATCTATGCAAACAACCAGGCCACGTCTAATGAGAGCAGCCTTGTTTTGTGATCAAGAATAATCTTTCTTTGGGATTGTCTTTGCTCAAAAGGGGAAGAGGGACTGTAAGAGCATTTTGTGTTTCAATGGGAAACTAAGCATGTTCTTCTGGATTATCAGATTCTGACCCTATTCATTGCCTTTGAGCTCTTTTGCATCTCTGAAAACTGCAGGTAACTGGTCCATATGCAAACTTTGTCTTGTCTGATAGACACTAATTAGCTTCCTTTCCCAGTATGGATAAACCAGTATTGATACCTACTTATAAATCAAATTTGTGTCTGTTAATCTACAGATTGTCAACCTTTATCAAATTTTCAGTTCTTCCCGTTTCCTTCAATATCTGACTACAAATATTTCAAACTAACCTGTCCAACTTTTCTCCCTTGCTCCTGACTTCAAGTCACTGAGAATGAAAACATGATTACCCAGATCCTTAATAGGACGCCAAGTTGCCTTGTAACTGGTCTTCCCTCCCCACCCCACCCCACCAGGATTTAAAGAAACACTGCACCGGTCCTTGCAGGGACCAGACTTGCCCCTGGACAAACAGCCGTCTGAGTCACTAATAAAGTCTGGTAAAATGCTCATGTCATGCATGTCCTTACAAGGGAGGTAACCTAGACGTGGGCAACATAATCAGGAGCACAATTCAACTCAGAGAGCAGTACTGCAAAAACTATTTCATCCACTGATCTCCTGAATTTCATAGGACTAGATAGTCTTAGGGTTCAACCTTGGGCTCTTTATTTTAATACATTCCTTTATATTAACATTTATCTTCTTTATTTTAGGCATCCCATTGAAGGACACTGAAACAACTGACCTTTGCCTACATACCAAACAGCCTTCTAGTTTACCATCTATAGCCTCTAGTTTCAGTAGACGCTGAGGTCTGTTTCACTCACCCATCTCCTGTTGGAGTTATTCCTTATCTCTGAATTGTTCACAGAGAATGTCTCTGAACCCACCTTGAACAAGGAGAGGGACTGAAAGGCTGATGGAACTTTGTGCTTCACACAAATTTAGGTTGCTTTGCTGAAGACCACTAGGTCCCAACCCTAGGTACACTTTAGCTTGTTTACTTCATCTGATGTACAGAATCCCAAGCCCATGTGCCTGAGCACAAACCAAATTTTCTGCCTCAACTTTTCTGTTTGTACAATATTTGATGCTGTTCATTAAGTTCTAAGTCTCTCCCGCACACCAGCTGTTAACATGACATCATGCTTTTGCTTTCCACAGACAGTTATCCCAAGGTCTCTGCTTACAGAAGCTTCACTCCCACTTCCCTTGCCTGAAATTGTTCTGGCTTGGGCTTTGAGCAGGTCTCTGCAATAGTTTCATTCAATAATGTCTTTCCTTACTTGGGTCCAGACTCAACTTTTTTTTTTTTTCCCTTGACAACTTCCTTGTGATTTGAGCTCTGGAAGGTAAAATATGAAAAGCAGTCAAGTTTGAACACTTAATTACATAAGATCGTGGACTACTAAGAAAAATAGTTGGTTATCTAGTTAACTAAAATGACAATATAAATTTTAAGGTAGATATAAGAGGTATGTGACTATAAAGACTTTCAGTTCTCTTTAAGTGAAAAGGCTTTGTTCCCTCAAATGATTAAGGATATGACAAAATCAACAAATACAGAAATTATTCTAATAAGACCCTGAATAGTTATTTTCTAGGCAGATTATTCTCAAGGTAGAGGAAAGTACTTTACAAGCACTTATTAAGAGAACACCAGTATTCCAAGAAAAAATTGTCATTTTAATAAAGTGAAAACCAAATGCTAGTTTTGAAACAGCATATTTGGTACTAACACTCTTACTAAAAATCTTATAAATAAACTCGTAAACCTCCGCCAGCTTTGACTATAAGAAGTAAAATTCCCTTTCCGTGAACCATCTGCAACTTTGTCTCTCCAGACAAGTTTTGTCATACACTTCTCCCTCTCTCTTTCATTTTGGAATGAGTCATTTTACTTTGGAACAAAGCTTCTCTTGTTTTCCTTAAAAAAATACCTCCTGCACTCTTTGCGTGTGAAGTTTTTCCTCTCTGCTGCTCTTGCTCCTAATAGAGCCTCATTCACATATATTGATTCTAAGTTTTCACTACAGCTGCTTTTATTGCACCGAGAAGACTAGGAGGTGGTGTAAGAGAAGAGGTATTCCCAGGGCATGTGTCAAAATGGTGAGGCAGATCTTATTAGAGTTACTGCATAGAGAAGAGAGGCTTCAGAACAGCCCTGAGTCCCATTCCATACAGCACAGACAACAGGAGATCTGCAGCCAAGGAGCCGAGTGAGGACGTGCATGCGGGGAAAATTACTGAGAGGAATTTGCTTAGATACCAAAGTAGGGGGATTCTTGCTAACCTGGCTTAACAGGATTCTTACTAAAAGCAGACCAAGGACTTAGATATCCAGGGCAAGGTACAAGAGCTTGATCATATACCAAGGACGATCAGATATAAAGGGAGGTGGTTGTCACTTAACTAGCTTAGGCTTCTTTGTTAAAATGGGGCTAAGTAGTCCGAGGTTGAGGCCTGATCTAGAAGAAGACTTACGGGAGCCTGACTAAAGTCTAGTCAAAGAAGGAGTGTCTGTTAGTAAATAACTATAAACTGTCTTTCATATACCAGTATTTTCTAGCAGACTAGCAGAGCTTTTCAATATATATATCTTTTTATAGCCGTCAACATCCCTCATAGTATAGCATCTCAATGTGGCAAAAATGAACATGTCCATTAACAGACCCAAATATACAGCCCGTCTGTATTATATAAAAATAAGAGGCAAAAATATATAAGAATGAAATTGTTATTTAGCAATTAATGTTTCAGTGTCTTGTCCTACTTAGATATGACATAGATACATAATGATTTATGAATTAACTCAATTTAGCATCAGTCCAATATTTTAAGTTACCAATTGATTTTGGAAACTGTCTTCAAGCTGACATTCTACAAAACATAATTACTCTTGAAATAAAGTTTGTCCAAATACTGACTTAATTTGACTAAACACAAGTTTACATTTTTTCTAATCTTAAAATATAGTAACTGAAATGATAGCATATCAATTCAGAACCTTTACAAGTTGAGGAAAAACATTCCCAAGTAAAATAAAAATGTACATTTTATTACATTTAATGTTGACAACTCAAAAGACAAAGCTGTTCTTATTAAACCAACAATATTAGATTAGTCTCATTTGCCAAAGTTACCTAAATTATGTAAACTTGAATTCTTAGAACATTTGAGTAACTTGCCTATAAGAAAGTGTTTTGAGCACATTGAAATATTCAAAATTTAATTTTTTCAATATTTGACAAGTTTTAGGAATAGACTCATTTGTATAAGACCTTAGCTCTGTCAATTAGAGTAGGGCTTTTTTAAAAAATTTTGTAATCTAATTTAGTAATACCATCTGGTGGTAGAAAAATATTAAATACCTGTAGACACATAAACGTACACCTAGATCTAGTAAACTTAGACCTTCAATTCCAAACTACATCGGGGTAAACCCAGAAATACAAAACTCACTTTCATATAAAGAGTTCTTTCCTTACTAATAGGTATAAATTCTTAATGGATTTGAATTCAAAATGGAGAAAAATGGATAAACAGGAAAGAGTAGCAAACTCAATTTTCCATCATCCTTCATTTAATAGAGACAAAATATCAATAAATCATTTAATTCATTTATAGAAATAGCCAAATGGTTTAAACATTAAAAAAAAAAAAAAAACCCACACCAAAAATCCCACCACTGGAAATCAACTAAAGTACTCAGAAAGAATCAAAATCAAATTCTTACTGTGCTTCCAACAGATAAGAGTTTGGAACATATAGGACCAGGATCAGGACTCACCTTTAGATCTCTGTGGTTCCAGCCAGAGATGGAGTACAAAAGGCTCCAAATGGCCTTATGACCTGGCTAGGGTAAATGAGAATCTGAAGATAACTTCAGATCCTGGGTCATGGCACCAAACTATCTGAGACAAAAACCAGACAAGTTAGGAAACTAACATGATGGAGACTATTGCAAGCAGTATCAACCCCACTGTAAATATCTTTGGAGCTCCTCAGCTTTTATACATGCTTTTAAATGAGGTGGTTTACACTGTGGTTTTGCAAGCTGCAAACATAAATTATAGGCTTCAAAACAGGAAATGGATGTTTTTCCCAAACATGGCAAACTTCTGAGAGCATGGAGTTTTAATCTCTATTAATCAACCATGAGATAAAGAACAGGAAGCTGAAGGGTCTGTTTTCCCTTGTTGGCAGATTCAGACCAAAAGAGAGAGTTTGCTGGGTTTTGTCACACGTGATCAAAGGTCTTATAACAGAGTTTCAACCGGAAGAAATAACAAAAGGAATGAAATTTCTAGTCACCCTTGAAGCAAGGCTAAGTCGTGTCTCCTTCCTCAACTTTGCGCTCCCTTGTGCATGAAGTGCACTTACTTTCCATGCCCCCCCACACACCCCTCCTTACACATAGCCTCTCTTCCCCTCTTAACACTTCTACCAACATCTCTCCATCTCCACTGATGCCAGCCTAATCACTCTATCACTTGATCCTTCCAAAGCCACTGTACCACCTCCTAATTGGTCTCCTGCCTTCCAGTCTTTTCACCCACAATTCAGTTTCCATGGAAGAGTCAAAGCAAACTAAAATGAAAATCTGATTTTTTAACTAATATGTTAAAAAATTTCTGTCTCTCTTTGTTATCCTTCCAAAATGGTCTTCTTGCATAGCAGAACATTCAAGCCCTTCATGTTCTGACTCACCTCCTCTCTTTTGCCAGCCCTTAGCAAACTCTACACCCAGCTCTACGGAACACTTGTAGTTCCCAAACACCCCATGCTCTGTTCCATGTCTAGACACTTTCTTGTGTTTCCCTCTGCCTCCAGTGCCTGCTCTCTAGCTAAGTCCTTAAAGCACATGCATATGAGATTTAGATTACAGGTACCCTGGGATCATCCCTGGCCCCACTTGTTTTCTCAGCCTTCCCAAATCTGAATGGACTGGAATCCCTCCACCCCATACTCTCTCCTTTCTTAGCACTTACCGTTCCATTTGGAAAATTCCTCTTTCTTTGCCTGTTTCTGCAAATAAACCAGAACTCCCTGCAAGTTGAGACCATGTGTTCTCTATTGTTTTTTCATAACAAGGGGAGATGGGGGTTGTGGTAGTAAGCAGCCATCTCAGCTGATACACCACAACAAAAGAATTATGTATTTCTTGAGCTTCATTAAATGTCTGCAGTGTGCCCAGAAGGCAGTGCCTGACACACTACAATCATGCAACGAACACTTGTGACATTAATAAGTGGGTGAACTTACCATGTACCTTCATAGTTATACAATATAGTGGGATGATACGACACATCTCACTATTGTGTTGTGGAGACAAAACAAGCTTATGGGAAGTGATTAGAAAAACTAAAGACTGTATGAGATAGAATATGAAATAAAGTGATTTATTTTTAAAGAACTGTGTTGCATTTCACAAAGCCTAATGAATGTTAGCACCCACTAGCCAGCCACCTTACGGATCTGGATATGCCCTTCTTTGGCAATTGTCTCTCTGTGTCTCTTCACTCAAAAACAACAAACAAAAAAACAAAACAAAACAAAAACAAAAAACAAAAACAAAAACAAAAAAAACAGGAAGGAATTCCTCCTTAGATCCTGATTCCAGAGAGAGTATCTGAGCAAGTTGCATGCTTGCAAATCTGTTCATTCTTTTTTAGTTAACCAACTTGAATATCTTCCTGGCTTTCATGACTTTGGGATGCATTCTCCAAAATCAAATTTACAATTACAACGATCTTGGCACTACACAGTGCCCTGTGCATAAATAAGACTTGATAAATACTTGCTGAATCAGTGACGTGAAGAGCTTCCCACCACTTCGGGAATGATCGTAATTTCCTTAATTTCCTTGATTTTCTTCTGCTAAAACATTCTGCTTCCAATACCACTCATGATTATTCAGACCAGAGCCAAAGGAAAAAAAAAAAAATCTTTATCCTGACTAACCATGTTCATAAACACGAGTTACAGTGACTGAAACATTTTCCAGAGGAGTGTGCTCTGAACCTGCCCAGCAGCACCACAGGTAAAGTGCCTTTTAAAGGAGCTGCATCTCGGCGGAGAACATCCATGGCAATATGAAAATTCTGAGGTCCGAACTGTCTGTCTTCATGTGGGTTCCCCAAGAAGCAGATTCTGGGGCGCCTGGGTGTCTCAGTGGGTTGAAACCTCTGCCTTCGGCTCGGGTCATGATCCCAGAATCCTGGGATCGAGCCCCGCATCGGGCTCTCTGCTAGGTAGGGAGCCTGCTTCCTCCTCTCTCTCTGCCTGCCTGTGATCTCTGTCTGTCAAATAAATAAATGAAATCTTAAAAAAAAAAAAAAGAAGCAGATTCTGACCACAATATTTATTGCAAAGAGACTTGGAATAGATCCTAGCAAATATCAGCATGGGGATGGAGAATGGGGACAGACAGGTAGCCGGAGCCAAGAGAACCCCTGTGAGAGATGCCTTTCAACCTCCAGGGGGCAGTGTAGTACACTTCTCAGAGATGGCTTAAGAACTGAGAAATCTGGGCTGTTTCAAGCACTAAATCCCATTAGATGAGAACTGCTCTGAGGATATTAATTCCCTAGCACTTACAGCCCACCTAACAGGCCAATCTTTTTTTTTTTTTTTAACATTTTTTTATTTATTTTCAGCATAACAGTATTCATTGTTTTTGTACCACACCCAGTGCTCCATGCAATCCGTGCCCTCTCTAATACCCACCACCTGGCCAATCTTGATAGCTTGCCAGAGGAAGCTCTTAGAAAACCACAAGTTCTCGTAGCATGTAGTTTCCTGAACCACCAAGTCCTCAGGAGACACTGGTGAGCAACACGGGCAGTGTCTCTAACCTACACGTCGTACAGTCACATTTTGAATTGCAAGATGCATTCATAGAACTTAGACTTGGTCACATTTCAGCTGAGCCAAGGCAACTTCACCTGTAATAGGCTGTCTCCGCCAATACACTGTGAAAAAAGAATTATGAATTTCTTGAGCTTCATTAAATGTCTGCAGTGTGCCATGCAGTAGCAACAGCTGGGTTTCTAGACTCTTCTTCAGACTTTCATTCGATCCTTTTGTACCCAAGTGAGACTAGTTCTCTCAAGCAAATGAAACATGCTTATCCTCTCCTTGAAACTCTGATTACATCCACCCTTTCAGAAGCAGACCCTGCATTGAGGAGTCCAGGACAAGGGGTGGGTTGAGGAAGTGCTCCCTCCCCCAAGAAACCCGGAAGGAAGGAAAGGAAGCAGAGGAGGGTGTGGGAGGAAGCCAAGAAAGGGTGTGAGGTCCATGCAGCCCCCTCATCTGCAGCCTAATCCTGCAGAGAGTTCTGAGTATAAGTTACACTCTGGAGGTGCTCTTGTCTTAAGACAATGGAGAAGGGCTCTTGCAGTCCTACAGTCGCCCAGGATTAGCAACAGGCTGCTCTAAGGGGTGTGAGCCCCCAGTGCTCAGGCACAATCCTCTATGGCAAACAGGAAGAGGTTAGTTGCTGGTAAAAGGAATCCAAAGTGCTCTGCGCAGGGCACATTAAGTTCACTCCTCTGTCATATTCTTCCATTTTCTAGATGTTCACAGTTTCTGGGGAGAAATTTATGAGAGGAAGGTTAGTGGAATAAGTTAATCTCCTGTGCTGCTTTTGGATCTCAGACCTCAGGTGGTACCCGTTCTCTCCCTTCCCTATCACTCTTTTAGATTCCCCTTGAGCTCTGATGGGTACTTCTTGCCCTCATCCCTGAGGAGTCAGGGCCCCCAGTTGCCATGTTTTACGAGCTCATAGCACAGGAGTACTAAGGGATGCCCCAGTGAATTTCCTGACTGCCAAACATATCCCTGCCTGCGCCCATTATACGACACCAACCCCTGCTTATGCCCCAGGAACTCACCACTTTCATAGTTCTCCTGACACTATACTCCTACCAAGTTTTAGCCCAAGATCTTGCCTCTTCCATGAAGTCTTCCAGCTGACTGCAAACCTCAGAGTTTTTTTCTTGCCCTTAATGCAGAGTACTTACTACTTATTCCTCTCCTCTGGGATGCATCACATTCTACCCTGTGATTCCTCATTACGGGATTTTTATTGACTTTGGACAGTGTCATTGGGTTGACATCTGACTGTATGTCTTGTCTTTCCAGTGGCAACCTGACCAGTGTTTACTGGTACCTTCAACGCCAGTACAGACTGTGCACCACCCCAGGGCTTAGTGAACACAGGTTGGATTTGCAGCTGAACGGCTTACAGAACTGCACTTCTGCACCCTAGTACTGGAGTATGATTTTCTCAACAGAAGCCTTGCTTCCCATGGTTCACTTGGCTTTTAATGACACTCTCTATCACTTAGTTCACAATTCACTTGGCTTTTAATGACACTCTCTATCACTTAGTTCACAATTGTCTTTCAAACAAAAACAACAACCAAAAATATAGCTTTCATAAATTTAAATTTTTCACATTTTGAAACTGGCCCAAGACTTCAAAAGCATATATTTTTAGATACTTTATTAAAAATGAGTCGCAGATGGAACCATAAATTTCCCCCACCCAGAGAAATTTTCTCTTTTTTGGCATTGTTTCAACCTTGAAGTTGACAAACCTACTTTGTTTGGAGATAGTGAGTATTTGTGAAGATGGCATAGAGGACATTTTCAATAATCACATGAAAACTCAGTTTAACTTACAGTGAACAAGTTTTTGGTATCAGGAATTGCCCTAGGTATTTTATACAGACTGGATTGTCCAGAAATCCTTTTTTTTTTTCTCTTCTCCTTTGTGAAGCTCATACATTGCAGTGTTTTGAAGTATGGCAGATCCTCGTGTGGAAGCTTGAAGAGAAAGGGGAAAACCCAAGTCACTTCATTTTGCAATTAATTACTTCTGGGAAGGCTTTGCTTTGTAATGGTCGTATTTCTCTCTATATATTTATTATTTCTGATTGTTTCTTTCTTATACACTCTACCTGAAAACAAAAAAAATGTACACAAAAATAGAACTAATCTTGACTATGTGACTCCAAGTACGTAATCTGCTCTCCACAAGCAGTACTGGAATGAAATAAAACATTTATATGACTATTAATAAAAACCAAGATATATTGAATGCTTGCTGCAAGCAAGGCATTCTGTAAAGCTCTGTATACACACCATCTCCTTCAATACTCATAGCAAGTTCTAGAAATGGGTACCATTATTCTCTCTGCTTTATAGATACACAAACTTGGGCTCAGAGAGTCTGAGTCACTTCCCAGAGTTTGCACAGCTAGTAAGGATAGAGGCTGAGTGGGAAAAGAGCCCTAGTTCTCTACCTGGAGATGGCTCTTGGAGTCATATTCTCAGGCCCCGTCTTGCTATCAAAAATAAATCACGAACTCTTTATATCTATGTTTCTTCACTTACTGACTATAACCACTGACACCCACACTGTCTATTCACGTCTGTCTACTCATCCATTTGTCTGTCTTAGAACATTTAACTCTCACCATTTTATGCTTTGTTTCTAAGAGTGGTGGCTCTCAAAGAGCGGAAAATATGTCACGCCCATCTTCATACTCATAGCTCCCAGACCACTATTTCACACATTTGAATGTATTATTTAATCCTTAAAATACCATAAAGAAGATTTTATTATTATTATTATTATTATTACCACTTATTTCACACTTAAGAAGGTTACTGGACCCCAAAGACGATTATATAAATGATGTCGGATAATCCAAACCTAGGTCGTCTGGTTCCAGAACCCATGCACCTAAAGACTATGGTATCCAAGAAAGGAATTTGTTTTTCTTTTTAAATTCATGTCTAGTTCAGAGTAGGTTTTTAAATTATTTCCATCTCCCTTCTCTCCTGAGTCTTTAACTTCTATGTTTACTCTGTGATCTGTATTTAGTTTTGTGTAATCAGAAATGTGATTTTCATTGCACTCTGTTTTAAAAAGCCCAGATATTAAATCTCGTATATGCATTAATATTACTTTCTGATTGATTTTTCTTAAGAACAACTTTGAAAGAAAAACAGCTTCCTCTAATTTTCAAATTTCATTGCCTTAAATGTGAAGGCTAGCAAAGTTTGTCTACTCCAAAATATGCTAGCTTGGCACATGGATTATTTCAGACTGAAAGCAATTAAGAACAAGCAGACACAAAAATGCTCTCTGCCCTTCTCCTATTTGCGTAAAAGTAAGACATAAATTTGCCAAAGTGTCGCCCTTCCCCTCTCTACCAGAGAGGACAAAAGCTAATCACCAGAGACAATTTTAAGTCCCTTATCCAGCCTGGAAGCACAAGAGAAATCCACATACAAAACTGAGGTAACTAGACTTAGTTTATCCCATAGTTGTTTCCACACAATTTGTTGCTGGTAGAGACCCAACGTCCTTTTCCTTTGTCTTGTCACTTCCCCAAAAATGTCTTTCCTTGCTAAGACCAGGCTCTAAATAAGAATGTGAGTCACTCATTCCCAAGTTACTCCAATGCATATGCAAGGTAAACATGTTAATAAAATGTGTTTGTTTTTCTCTTATTGATCTGCCTTTTCTTACAGAGCCCTGATGTGGAGTCGTGAGCTAGCTAGGATCAAGAAAGAATTCTTGAGCAGTTTTCAGTGCAAAACTGTGCTTTTATTACAGCACAGGGACAGAACCCTGGGGGCAGAAAGAGCTGCACTGGAGTTGTGAGGAGTAAATGATTATATATTTTATTTCTTTAGTGGGGGTTAAGGGTAACGTTAAATCTTAAGGAATTTGGAAGTAAGGTTTCCAGGACCTTGAGGTGCTAGCTACTATTAAGATAAGGTTATTTACTACCGTCTAGTAAAACATTAGTCATGAGACCCTTCTGATGTATACCAGTGGGCCATATGTTTGAGGGATGATTGCTAATCTTATGTTGCTGGGGGGATATTTACAGTCATCAGAGCAACTTAACACTAACCAGAGCAAAACTCTAGTGGTAAAACCTAAAAGGAAATCCTTGGGGTAGCTGGAAGAGTGTTATGCCCCATATGTCTCAAGACTACTGCTTTTCGACTATGAGCCACAGAAAAATCTGGCCTTTGTAACTTTTTCTCCCATCAAGCCCTAGCTGAAAACCTAGAAGGGTAGAATGAAAAATACTTTTTTAAGATTTTTTATTTATTTATTTGACATAAAGAGAGAGATCACAAGTAGGTTGAGAGGCAGGCAGAAAAAGAAAGGGGGAAGCAGGGTCCCCGCTGATCAGAGAGCCCGATGTGGGGGTCCATCCCCGGACCCTGAGATCATGACCTGAGCTGAAGGCAGAAGCTTAACCCACTGAGCCACCCAGCAGCCCATGAGAAATATTTTTTTTCTTCCCCTACAAATGCAAGGTCATAATCTTATACAGTTCCAGGAGGAATGTAAGTAACAAAAAATACAAGAATATGAACAACCATAGATTTTACCTCTTAGACTATAAGAAATCCAGGGTTAGCTAAAAATCAACACAAATCTAAAATAAACAAAACACTCACATGAGCATTAGATCCCAGATATGCTAATTTTGGCCTAGTAGGACACAGAAAACAGACACACACACACTGAAAAATATTATTAACTCCTTAAAAGATAAAAGTAATAAAATAAATAGTTCAAGAGTAAAACTAAGTGAGATATCATCTTAAAGAGTAACTAGTCTTAGGGCCCCTGGGTGGCTCAGTCAGTTAAGCATCTGCCTTCTGTTCAGGTCATGATCCCAGGGTCCTGGGATCTAGTCCAGAATCTGGTTCCTTGCTCAACAGGGAACCTGCTTCTCACTCTGCTTCTGCCTCTTCCCTCTGCTCATGTTTTCTCTTTCTCTCTCTCTCTCTTCCTCTCTCAAGTAAATATTTTTTTTAAAAAAAAGCACTCTTGATTTTTTTAAAAGGAAGTGATAAAGCACCTGTAGAAAACTAGTCAATTAGGTATTTCCTTGTGAAATCTTAAGGTATACCCAAAGAGTATCCAAAACAATTTCTGATAACCAAAAACCCTCAAAGGCTTCTATCACGAACAAAGGAGTCCAAGCCTAAAATAGAAAGATTCACTTTTTAAGGGGACTTTTATCATTTACTTTAAAAACTGCATTTTGAAATATGAAAGGAACATTCACCAGTCACCAAGTGACTACTTTCCCATAAATTTTTAACACATCGTGGTTCACCGTTACAGGCATTACCAAAATCATACACACGTACCTGCTACCCAATTGTTCTGGGATCCACAAGGAAGAGAGGCTCCTGTGGCCACAAGCTAAATAAATTCAGAATGGAATGGAGCGGATACAATGTAGAATGGAATAGAATGGAATAGAAGAGAACAAGATTCAAGTATACAGCTTGAAACTATGGAAGCAATAAAATACAAGATAAAGATAAATGATAGATGACAAATAGATGATAGATAATAGAGAGAGAAAACGAAAGAAAGAGAGAAAGAGAAGGAAAGGAAAGAAGGGGAGGGGAGAGGGGGAGGAAGGGGAAGGTAGACAGGAAGGGAGTGGGAGGGGGAAGGAAGGGAAGGGGAAGGAAGGAAAGAAGGAAGGGAGGAAGGAAGGAAGGAGAGATTTCAATACATGTGTGTTTAAAAAGGTTAATCACACTATTCTCTCAAGATGTTTAACTTTGGAAAGTGATACTCCAAGGCTGTCCACAAACCAGAACAAGTTTGCAAACCACTTATCACCTATCTGTGAAAAAACGAGTACTGAAATCGAGAGTAGGTCTGGCAGAGAAATTTCATGTCTGTTGAATCTAATTATGCCTTTTAATTTTTCCAGTTATTTATTTTTATGATTTTTTATAAAAGAATCAGGGTGTGATAGATTAGAGACTTAAAAAACAAAACTGTCACATACCAAAAGAAAAAAAAAAAAACACGAAGGAAAAAAAAACACAAAAAAAACCCAAAACTGTCCCTTTTCCACAGGTAGCCTGGGAACAATGGAATAAAGTTACATTTGGTCAAGGAGTCGCTATGAATTCTTCCCCTCTCTGTGGTTGTAGAAATCCCCACTTTCACTTTTCTGAGAATTGTGAATTGTCATGCCTTGCACTGCAGGAGAAACGAGAGGAGGTGGGTAAGCTGAGAGAAAGGGGAACATGGCCTTCCTGCTGAGCAGCAGCAAGCTAGAACTGTAATAACAAGGTGCAGCCTCAGAATTCCGGGGGGCAGCGCAAGGCCCATAGTTTGTCCACTTATGCCAGCGTACTAATATTTTTCTCATCTCTACACACAGTTCTTCAAAACGTTGCCCTGGACTTGACTCCATCACTCACAGACACCACAAGGTAACCTCTCCCTTTAACTTCAAGACTAATGGGCATGAATGTACGGGGACCATTTCTGGCTTTGGGGAGTTAAGACAGTATCTATGATTTGCACCCTTGTTTGGTGGCATTCGTTCTAGGGAGGTGGCTTACTGTCTCTGTGGGGCAGAGCCGACTCTCAGCCATGTATGGGTGTACTGGGTGCTCAGGAGTGTTGACCAGCTAAAGCCTTTCTGCAAAAACAGAGCTGGAAGTCTTAAGATAACACCCCCTCCCCCCACATATATTCTGCTTTGCTCCAAACCACAAAAAGCATAAAACTTATTTTCTCAGATTTGTTGACTTCTATGTCAGATTTTCTGAGAAGACACAAGGATTAACTCTCGAATTCACGATTCAGAGAAATGATAACAGCTCACTGGCCTCAGAGATAATGTGCCTGCCCCACCGCCCCATCCCATACCCCACTTGTCTCAGGACCCATAGGACTTCGAACACATCAAGTCTCTGCTAAATGCCAGATATCAGCCCCATTGCACTTCCAGACTGATCCTCCTACTAGTAGCAAATAAAACCTTTTCTTTTCTCACCTCTATATCCTTCACTGCCAGGCAGTGTTTTCTGCAGAATTCCTTTATGTACACACTGTGAGCTGGAATGTTGAGTTCAATGCTGCAGAGGACACTGATGTTGAAAAGGACCTGGGGATAGGAGGGAGACTAGTGTGTCCTCCAAGTGGGAGATAGAACAGTTGGAAGAGTTTAAATGATCACTGGCTGAGCCCCATCTTTCAGTGATCTGTAGCTCCTCATCTGTGGGGTTGGTTGGAAGGCCCCCAAGAGCACTTGCAGCCACTTGAGTTAAAATCAACACGGTCTACTGACACGGTCTACTGCCACAGACAGTAGAGAAGTGGTTTCTCAGAGAGTAGAGAAGTAGTATGCTGGTTTAAAAAAAAATAGTAGGGGAAAAAAAGAGTTCTAAGCACTCGTATTAATATTTTAAGATAGAAGGAAAGTGAGATGATCTAGAGTTATCTTCCAAATGAGTTTAAGAGAGGAAAGAAGAGTTTAAAAGCATCTATGGCATGTAATATAAACATGTAAAAAGAAAACACTGGGAACAGGAACAGTAAGCTTGTAGAAAAAAAGAGAAAATCCAAAATGTATCTGATATATAACTTTTACTGGGAACATCCTTGTGATTTCTGCTAAAAAGAGCCTCTTCTAAATTTCAAAATAAAACACAACTAATTGCAGCCTATGTAGCAGAGGAAAACTTCCTCCTCTGTCCTTCAAGCTCTTCCAGCTGGACTAAAAGTTAAAATGACGTGAGGCAGATTAATGGCAGGAAAAAAAAAAACCCTAAGTTTTATTATGTGCCCATGGAGATCCATTATTGAAATTGTGACCGAAAGAAGTGACCAAAGCAGGCTGTTTTTATACTCTTTACACAAATAGGCAATACATCTATAAGGGATTGACAGGACAAAGAAAACTTAACTCTGAGAGCTTTAATTAGTGAGGAATCATAAACACAATTTGGGCTGAGGTAGTAAGTTAATAAAAAGTAATAAAAGTTGTTTATCCAGGCTTCTCTGCTCTAAATTTCCCATCTCTTGTGATAAGGATGTCTCTTTACCTCCTGGTTCAGAGAGGACACTTTTTGCAAGGGAGATATATTTCCTGCTTTTGGGGGGACAAAATGTGGGGCAGAGTGTCCTTCCTACACAAGCTGACTCTAAACTAAGTTTAGTACAAAATAAGTAATATACTAAAGTGGCACATTTTGGGGTGGCCTGCCTTGGACTCATACACCTACAAAGATATGTTTAATGGTAACAAAATGAAAAGAGGCATTCAAAGTATAGGTAATAGTGCCAGAAGAGTAATTAAGGGCAAAAATATAGTAAGTCATGGTATTACTACCACTAACATAAAAACTTACCCTCAAATATGTATTAAATAAGTAAATATTTAAAAGACATAAAAAATGGGGAAGGAAGATGACAACCCAAAATCATGAGTAATAAAAAATTAAAAGGAAAAAAATTGAAACCATGACTAAGACAATGAAAAGACAAAACATATATGCTAATATGGTAACAATATTTACAGTGTTTTGGAAAAAATCTTAAAGTTTATATATTTGAATTTGGACATTGTATAAAACACTGAAAAGTGTAACAATAACATTTGGAAAGAAAAATGAGAAATCTAGTAATTTACTTGTACCTGTATAATATCTATTGTTTTATTGTATCTAAAATAATTTATTTCTGTGTCTGACTCCCCTAGTGGATTGAGACCTTCATGGGGATGGGTGGTAGGTCATGTTCAGATTCTGGCTTCCCACATAATAAATGCTTGGTAAATGTTTTTAGGTGAATAAAAATGGGAAGAAAAAGATTTTTAAGATACAGGGCAAAATCAAGATATTTAAACAACATAAAAGTTTTAGAGCAACTTAAAAATAAAAGCATCTAAGTCTAACATATTTACTGGACAATGTTTCCACACACCTGAGAAAAAGAATATAAGAATGAGTGATTATTTTGGAGAAGATCATATGTGCTGAGCACCATGTTCAGACTTTACATTTTAAAAAGCGGTGTGAGAATCAAAACAGAAGACACTGAAATAGCAATGTTTGTGGGTGAGATAATTGCATAACTAGAACACCACAGGAAAAATAAATCCAAAGACCAACTAAGCCCTTTTTGCTGTAGCACATAAGGAAAGCCCAAGCATTGGATTAAACTCTTCAGCATTAGTGATAGTTAGAATGTGAAGGAAAGGGAGCCTATTGGCTGGCAGCAAAAACTGAGTATATAGGAAGGAATGCTTTAAGAAATAGATGTTCATCCAACACACACACACACATACACACGCACACACCTCACCCTAAATGCTCAAGAACACATGTATCTATGAAGAATTAAAGTCTCCACGGGTTTGAAAACACTTTTTAAAATACCTGTATTATTCCAAATATCAGTCCATTTCAATGATAATAGGTCTGAGTGCTATCATACCCCAACTACACCCCATCCTAACTTTCCCCACCAGATCAACGACCCTAAAACAGAAATTTATGATGCATCCACTGGTCGAAAAGCTCCTCATCCACCAGACCCCAACCCTGCCATAGCACAGAAAAAAGTCAGAACCCAAAGTTATGGACAATAGTCCCAATTTTTCTTGAGGTATCTCTACTTACTTTTTTCAATTCATACTTTTTTTTTTTTATTTTTTAAAGAATTTATTTATTTATTTTAGAGGGAGAGCATGCACACGTGAGCAGGGGCAGAGGCAGAGAGAAAGAGAGAGAGGGAGAAAATTTCAAGCAGACTACACCCTGAGTGCAGAGCAGGGCTTGGTGATAAATCCCACAACCCCAAGACCGTGACCTGAGCTGAAATCAAGAGTCAGAAGCTTAACTGAGTGAGCCACCCAGGCACTGCTTTCTGTTGTTTTTTAAGCTGTAGAAGATTCAGAATGAAATTTACCCTTTTAACAACTTTTTAAGTGTACAATACGGTATTATTAAAGGTAGGCACAGGGTTGTGCAGCAGATGTCTAGAACTTAACGTCTCATATAATGGAAACTTGATTCCCGGTCAATAGCAGCTCTCCATTCCTTCTGCCAGCCTCTGGTGGCCACCATTCTTCTACAGGTTTGACTATTTTAGGTTCCTCCTGAAAGTGGAATCACACAGTATTTCTCCTTCTGTGACTGGCTTACTTTACTTAGAATTATATCTTCCAGGTTCATCCCTGGTGTCACCCTTAGTTTTCACATTCATCTTCTGACTTCTCCATGATTGCCTAATAATTGACCTCCAATGCCCATGCCACAGGCTCCCCACGCCTGCATTTTTTCTATTCATGTGCCTTCGTGAAGCTTTTCCAGATTTTTCCAACTTAGGCAATCTATCTCTTCATCATACAATATGCACCATCATTTACTGAGAACTTACACTTCATTAGGATATTTTCTATGGGATTTACTTGTACTGCAATGTACCAGTCTGTGTGTTTCTGTCTAGATTTCCAATTAGGCTAAATATATATCCCATCCAACATTTATATCCTTCATAGTATTTAGCAGAGTGTCTTATGCATAGAAATTATGCAGTGAATATCATTTAATCAATTGGATGGTTGTAAACTCCTTAAGGGAACATTTAACTTACCTTAATATCCCCAAGTCTATGACATATGTGACATATATTAATGCTCAATAACTACTGTGTTGTGTATGGGGAGAAACAGAGAGAAAGTAAGATCACTTGCTGAAACCACATTGCTTATTACAGAGGTCAGTTTCAGTTCTCTCCTTACTTGACTTAGCAGCAGCACTGACCCAGCTGCTGGCTCCTTTCTACTGGAAACACCTCCTTCGCAGACTTGAGGACATCCAATTTCTCTGCTTTCCTCCTATGTCACTGCCTTCTCCTTCTCAACCTGACTGTCCGTCCCTTTGTCTTGTCCCAGCCTTTTGACCTTGCAATGCCTCGGGCTCAGTCCCTTCCCTTCCCTTCCCTTCCCTCCTCTCCTTTCCCCTCCCCTTTCTTCCCTTCCCCACCCCTTCCTTCCTCTCCTCTCCTCTCCTCTCCTCCTCTCTCCCCTCCTGTATTCTTCTCAACACTCGCTCCCTTGGTAATCTCATTAGTTCATGACTTCAAAGCACCCATGTGCTGAGAACTCCCATATGTACAACTCCAGCCCTGATATCTTCACTAACTCCAAACCCATAATGTCCTACCGCCTACTTGATGTGTCCACAGAGATGTACAACCCATGGTCCAGATGGAACATTTCCGGAGCTGAGCTCTCAGTCTCCCTCTCTGTGCCCGCGCCTCCAGTAGCGTTCCTCAACTCAGTTAAGAGCAGGAACATCATTCTTCCTGTATCACAGGCATCTTGTCACTATCATTCTCTCACATCCCAATCCATCTGGAAAGACTTTTGTGCTCTACCTCCAAAATACACACAGATGCCAACAACTTCTCATCTCCCAACCCTCCACCAGCCTGATCTGGGCTGCCATCATTGTTTGCCCGGATTGTTACAACAGTAGCTGTGGTTGATTCCCCCACAGCAGCCAGGGAGATCCTTTCGAAATGTTACTCAGATCGTATCACCATGCTTTCACAACACTGCACCAGGCATCCACCTCACTCAAAGCAAAATTCAAAAGCTTTTGTGAGGCAATACCCAACTGGATTTTCAATGTACCTTTCTAACTTCATTTCCCTGTGGATTAATCTCCCTGTGGCCCAGTCCCCTCTCCCTACAATGTCATCCTTGCTATTTATCTCAGTCATCTACTTCCCATAACTAACTTCCCCCAAATTAAGTGGCTTAATACAATTTATTATCTTCTCGTTGCTCTGTAAGTTGATTGACTTCAGCTAGGCATTCTTTTTTTTTAAGATTTTATTTATTTATTTGACAGACAGAGATCACAAGTAGACAGAGAGGCAGACAGAGGGAGAGAGGAGGAAGCAGGCTCCCTGCAGAGCAGAGAGCCTGATGTGAGGCTCGATCCCAGGACACCGGGATCACGACTGAGCTGAAGGCAGAGGCTTTAACCCACTGAGCCACCCAGGCGCCCCTCAGGTAGTCATTCTTGTTTAATGTTCCTTGTATGGTTGCAGACCACTGTCAGCCAGATCTGAAGCGATCTACTGGCCCAAAAATCTGGGTGTCCAAGATGACTAGAATTACAGTTTCTCAAAACTGTAATGACTCAGTTGATGCTTGGGTTAGCTGGGGCTTAGCTGGGGCTGCAGACCAGAGCGCCTCCCTATAGCCTCTTGGGGCACCTCAGCCTTCTCACAATGCGGCTCCAGGGGAGTCCATGTTCTGGGAGGCAGTGTGCCAAGAGCAAGTGTGCCAGGAACCAGGACATTTTCTGCCAGTTAAGAAAGGGCCATACCTAGAAACTGGCACCGTGACATTTCTGCTGTATTCTATTGATGTCAGCAGTCACAGAGCCTGACAGGATTTAAGGACACGGAGAAATAAACTCTCCCTGCTCATGGGAATGTGGCAAGATTACATTGCAAAAAAAAAGCATGTGGGATGTGAAATATGATGGAGATAATCTTTGGAAAATATAATCCGTTGTGCTTTTTTTCAAACATAACAGCTATACGCCCACCTCAAGGCTTTGTGCTAAACTTCCTTCCACCAGAAAGGCTTTTCTCTCAGTATTGGCTTTGGTCCCCTCATTGCTCTGAAGTCTTTGCTTCTCTGCTTACTTCAGCTCCGACAATATGCCAATGACCCCACCACTGACCACTTTATTTGACATCATACATAAATGCTCTTCCCTATGCCCAAGTGCGCAAAATTGTCCATGGTATACCTACTGAGCTTTCTTTGACCAAATAAACTTTAATTGGCCTCCTCTCCTCCACACATGCCCCTAAATATTGGCTTGTCCTCAAGTTTAAGCAAACATTATACCACTACAGTGCAGAACACCCACCCCTAAACAGCTCATTCTGAGAATCTGCTAGCAATAAAAAAAAAAATTTTTTTTTCACTGTGAAAATGCCCCAAAGATACCACTGCCTCCCCATCCACTTGTCCTACTCCCCTACAGACTTCCTGCTAATTCTGCCCACCCCCCATAAAAGAAAAGCCTTTTATTTTTGTTAAATTTCGAGATACTTACAGATTTCTGGGGTCAGAGCATTCTACCTGTTGGAATAGCCTTTTTAAATAAAGTCTCACTTTATCTAAGTCTGTATTTACTTTGAATTGACACTCAGCACTCCCAAGCCTTTACACACTGCACCATTTTTTCTTATCACTTATTCCCTTCTAACATACTATATATTTATCTATTTATTGTGTTTATTGCTTCTCTTCTTCCATTAGAATATAAAGTGTATGACAGCAGGATGTTTTTCTATTTAGCGACTAAATTTCCATCACCCAGTACCAACCGTCGAAGGTGCTCAAAAACTATTTGTCAATTTCGTAGATAAACTCTCTCACCTGTGATGTGATGAAAGCATACCCATCTAATGCATAAAGATACGGAATAAAGAAGTATTTGCTACTGATCTTCTAGAATCTCATTCTCTACCCCCAAGTAATTGAATCTCTGATATGTTCCTTGAGCCAGCTTCTCATTTCAATCATGTGGTTCCTGTAAAACTCTTATTAGAGCTATCATATTTTTCTTAGTCTCCCCTGACTTCTTTCTCTGTTCTGGAACTTAGCTCAGAAGCTGGAGACTGGTTATACACACACGTCATTTTCTCTGATGCCATTAGCCACTGGATTTTCCATCATTTTCTTTTGGCATATTTCTGCTAACTTATGTTAGCATGTCTGCTACATTTTCTCCAATACTGGTCTGGACGGTCTTTCCTCTTGTCCAGATAATCTGTCCACCTGAGCTTGCCCAGCCTTACTGGGCAAGTACATGGCTGTTTCTGACACCTCCTAGTCCATATCCTGCCTGAGTGATTTAAGTCCCTCATAGATACTTCCTGAGGCAAAAGAAAAAGGAACATCTTTTCTTTGTGATCATGCATAACGTTATATTTATGGAGTGAACTTTTGTCAAAAAGATCTCAGGATACAATGACTTTATGCTCCAAGTTATTCCTCCACTCCTAGGTTCTAGACAGAGAAGGAAAGAGGGAGAAAAAAATGATCACATGATCATAATGAGTTTCAGTTCTTGATCACATAATTCATCTTGTTATTACACACTGCTGCTCCTTTAAATAAAGTACCAGAGCCTGATTAAAATGAATGAGATAGCAATGCCTCAGAACTTCATCCAAACATTGTTAAGGAGTAGGTTTGTCTTATCTAATATATAAAATGAATCATTAGGCTAAAATAGTAATTCTCAACTGTGGGCAATTTTGTCTCCCAGAGGATATTTGCTAATGTCTTTGAGACAGTTTTGCTTGTTGCTACTGAGTTGCAGTGGGGGCAGGACATCTAAGAGGGCAAAGCCTAAGGTGTCACTAAGTATCCCGCAGTACCCAGGACTTCTCTCCACAACAGAGAATTATCTGACCCGATATGCCTGTAGTGCAGAGGTTAAGAGGTTAAGGGGCACCTGGGTGGCTTAGTTGGTTAAGTGCCCACCTCTTGATTTTGGCTCAGGTCATGATCTCAGGGTCCTAAGATCAAGCCCCTCATCAGGCTTTGAGCTGGGTGTAGAACCTGTTTAAGATTGTCTTTCTCTTAATCTCAGAAAACAAACTGAGGGTTGCTGGAGTGGAGGGGGGTGGGAGGGATGGGATAGCTGGGTGATGGACACTGGGAAGGGTATGTGCTATGGTGAGCACTGTGAATTGTGTAAGACTGATGAATCACAGACCTGTACCCCTGAAATAAGTAATATATTATACATTAATTTAAATATATATAGTGTGTGTGTGTGTGTATATATATATACATATATATCTTTATATATCTATTTATATACATATATCTTTATATATCTTTAAAACATATATACATATATGTTTTAAAGATTCTCTTTCTACTTCTCCTTCTGTCCCTGCCCCCGCCCACAAAAAAAAAATAGGAAACTGAGTTTAAAATATCAAAACTATGGTGCAGGTTAAAGACTAATCAACAAATAATAGAAGAGGCTGGAAAGTCCAAAAACACTCTCAACTCTACATAAAAGCATTACATATTATAAAAATGTCTCATTCATTTGCTAAAGTATTCAATAAATGTGAGTGGACCAGTTTGACTAATGAATTGCAAGGGATAGCATTAAAACCTTATTTTACACAAAAAGAGATTCAATTATTTTGTAAACAGAAGTAAAAGAAAAAATGTAAGGTGAATAGTGATTTAACCTTAGGATAGACAAACTATTCTGAAAATGACATTTATTCTATCCATCTTTTAGGGTCCAGTTCAAGTTTGAGTTCCTGGGCCATGCTTCTGGGAAGTGGCAAGAGGGAAAAAATAAATTTTTATTGCCCAACTATGTAAGTTTCAGCTCTCGGCAGGCTGGCTTATGCCTGCAGATAAGCAAGAGGCCTAATTAAACAGGATTTTATCAAAGGAGCTTAAGTTTCACTTCCCGGTCCATGCTTTCAAACAAGGATAAGGAGTGTTCCCAAAGAGATATGGATGCGGGAGCATTAAGTCCTAGCTCCAGGGTTTGGCTTCCATCTAGAGAACACAGCCATCCAGAAATGAACCCATTTCTTCCCCAATTATGATTGCATAATTACATTTTAGCCCTTGTGCCTGGTCTGTTCACCCCCCTTGAAAACCATATGGGTTGGCTCACCTTGATTGATGAAAACAATACCAATGGCTACAGTGTCATTTTCCAAGAGAAAAATATATACTAGAGAGTAAAAGGACAAATTAGAATGTTATACCTCCAGCTAAAGACAAGAACAACTTTTAATATGGCTGCAAGTCTTCCTCTTTGTTCAATGTTTTTTTTTTCGCTGTTCCTGTGGGCTTAGCTAAAGGAAAGTTGCTCTGGTCTGGTCTCAAACTAGTAACATGCTGAGCTGTATCTGCAACAATTTTCTTCCAAGAGGCCATGTATAATCCAATGACAGTTTGGGGTGTGTTTGGAGATGCTCTCCCTAGTCCATTGCTCCTCATTCACTTACAATCTGGGCAGAGAAGTGCATGTTGGCCAATACCCTTGTTCAGAGTCAGAATGGGGAGCCAGTCCCTTATCGCTTGCATCACAAGTGAGGAGGCAGGAACAGAAGTGGAGGAGTGGGGTTCTAGAAAGCAGATGAGCTTCTTTACAGAGAAAAAGAGAGCAGAGTGCAAGGATGGTAAGCTATGTTTTAAATAAGGAGATAGAGTATCAAACTAGACAGCACACCCTATTACATTTCAAAAAACAAAGTGCTTTCCAAACCTTTGGGTATAAACACAGTCATGGAGTTTAAGCATTGAGATTTTTTTTAGGCTACAGTAGTTATCTGCAGGCAGCGTTCCTGGAAAAGATGTCTCAGCCCATTTCGGAGCTCCATTTTTTCACACTGCCTACCCAATCATTTTTCACAAAATTTCCTGTATGTCTTGTATTTCAAAAATTTGGAACTGTCATTTAGTTTTGCATGTAGCTGCACCTAGGTTTTCCACATATGCCTTGAGCAACTTGAGAGCAGGGAGTTTGCTTCTCTTGTGTTCTCCAAAGTATAAAGCAAAATTCTTTTCCCCCAAATCATGGCATTTGTGATTTTAAACTATAACTGCTTAATGAAGCCACACAAATGAGTGGAAGATAGAATAATATCTCATCCACCCAGAATTCACAGCTCCAGTGGTCTCATCTTTTTGAAGCATATGAAAGAAACATAAGAAAAAGGAAAGCTGTTTCAAATATTCAAAATGGACGTTATTAAGTTCATTTGTACCATCCTAAACAAGCATAACATAACTAAAGGGGAAATCTTGAGACTGTTAACAGTGTGACACAGGAATTGGTATAGGGTAAATAACCTTTGACCCGGTGAAATAGATTCTTTTTTTCAAATAGCATAAAATTAGACTTTTTTTTTTCTTTTCATCAAAAGCCAACCAGCCTCTAGAACCCTCCTTTTCCTGTACAGAGAAGACACTATTCCTAGATAACAAGGAGTTTTAGCACTGCGATTTTGCCGAATGTACTCTGGAGGGGAAAAAGAAACCCAAATCTTTATTTTTCGGCAATTTCATGGATATGTGCAGTAGGCAGTGGGAACATGAATGGCTAGGAAATGCAATAATTGAAGATTCTGTTCATAATGAGTATACTACAGGAAATTACAGACGAAGTATTTAAAAATTCTCTGGAGCTAGATTTTTTTTTTTTTAAATTTATGTATTTGAGAGAGAGAGAGAGAGCACATACGAACAGCAGGGAGGGATAGAGGGAGAGGAAGACTTGGGCTCCCTGCCGAGCAGGGAGCCTGATGCGGGACTCGATTCCAGAACACTGAGATCATGACCTGAGCAGAAGGCAGAAGCTTAACAGACTGAGCCACCCAGGCGCCCTGGAGCTAGATTTTCAATACAGGTATAAAGTCATGCTTTCATGAAGCAGAATTATTTGGCACGTCTGGCAGAGACAAGTATGAAACACAGGAGAGAGTCAGGAAAACAGAAAGAATTGGACATGAATCAGTGTGAACATCCAGCCAGGAGCAGGAAACCGATGTTAGCTGTAATGTTTTACTGAAGGACTCGTCATCACCCGAGGGAGAAGACGGGAGGTATCAACCAATTATGTCATCTGTGCCGTGAGATGGTAGCATTGTGCTGAAGTAAACCATAGTAGATCTTCTGTATTAAATCAGTCATTCTTAACTAGGTCGTTATGCTGTCTTTAAAAAGCATCAAGTAAAAAAGCCCTGCTCAGGTATTGTTAGAAACAGGTTTTATACCCCAGTTGAGGTTCAATTTAGTTGTGCAGAGTGATGGAAGTTCAGAAATCGAGTGAGAAAAACTGACTAATTTTTCTCTTGGAAGTTCATAACCAGTAATTTTTTTCTTTGCTACTAGAAAGACAAACAGGGTCACCTGGGTGAGTCAGTCGGTTAAGCATCTGCCTTTGCCTCAAATCACAATCCTGGGGTCCTGGGATCAGGATCTAGCCGGAACCAGGATCTGAGAAGCAGGCCGTCTGCTTCTCCTCCTCCTCTGCCTTCCTCCCTGCTCATGTTCTCTCTCTCTCTCTCAAATTAATAAATACAATCTTTAAAAACAAAAAACACAAATATTAAGTTGAAACTGCTGATAAAAATACATGCATTTTGTTAAATTTTAAAAGCATGCATTTTAACACCTAACTTTTCAAAACCACTTTCTTCAGTTTACTGTTAGTAACTTAAATAGGAGTAAATTCAAAAGGAGTACTTTGGGGGTGGCCATGACAGAGCATGGGTTTTCTAGACCACTCCCTGTTCCCCTACTGTAAACAACTTTAAAAGTGGTCAAAATAAGCAAAGCATTTTTGAAGGAGAAATAGGAGAAGAAGAGGGTAGAGTCCATGCAGAACTGTGTGCTAGCAAAGGAGCAGACACACCTGTGGCGAGCTTGATGTTTCCCACCTTTCCGCCTTGGGGAACTTCAAGGTTCCCATATGTCACCAAGGAAAGAGCTAAGGAGAGTACGGCACTCTTGCTAAACTGAGGAAGCAGAGATCAGAGTCCAGGGCTCCTGAAACCACGGCACTAAAGGGAAGGGCACCGTGCAGATTGGAGTTCCCAGAATGGTGCATGGGGAAATGGATTCCTGGCCCAGGGCTGGATTGTACATCTTAGGGAGAGTTTCTTCCAGAGAAGAAAGGAAACACCACTGTGCATCTAGACTCTGTTTCTGAGTATAAAGGGGAAAAAAATTGACAATTCAATAACTAAAAAATAAAACAAAAATACACAAACATTTGGAGATTAAACAACACACTTCTAAATGCTACTTGGGTCAAAAAAAGAAGTCACAAAGGACATTGGAATATTTCAAATGATCATAATGAAAAGCCACCACGTCAATAATTTTAAAAAGTATCTAAGGTTGTACTATAGGAAAACTTACAACTTTACTTCTATGCAGACCGAGGGAAAAAAAAAAAGAGCTGAAAATGAAAGACTTATGTTTCCACTATAAAAGACAGGTAAAAAACAAAATAAATGCAAGGTAAATAGAAAGTAACTGGTAAACATGAAATCTAAATCAATAAAATAACACACGCACACGCACACACGCACACACGGGAAGTAAGAAAGCCCGAAGTTGGATCTTTAAAAAGAGCACCACATAGCGACCTGGGTGAATGTTATTGTGTCACATGTTATGCTATATGTTAATCATAAATTAAAACAGCACAGTCCATCAGGCTCCCGCTCCCCAGTTCAGCATATATGAGGTCTCACAGATGGACTTCACAGATGGTTCAGACGTCAAACATCTACAAGTTCATCTAGTCCAGCAGTGTCTGAAACATGTAGGGTCTCAACACATACCTAGTGAATAGATGATTGAAGTGTTTCCTTTAACAGATGAAGAAGAGGAGAGGCAGGAAGGAACTTCCCCAAGGTCACCAAAGCCATAAGTGTTGGAACCTGGGTGCAAGTCACATCTCTGGACCGTGGTTTTTGTTTTCCCCACAGACAATGTTTTCAGCCCTAGCTAGAACAGACTTTAAAGTTTCAATCCTCTATAACTTTAATGAACCTTAATAACTAATTCTGTTTTTATTTATTTCTTATTTTTTTAAAAGATTTTATTTATTTATTTGACAGAAAGAGAGAGATCACAAGTAGGCAGAGAGGCTGGCAGAGAGAGAGGGGGAAGCAGGATCCCCACTGAGCAGAGAGCCCGATGCAGGGTTCGATCTCAGGACCCTGAGATCATGACCTGAGCCGAAGGCAAAGGTTTTAGCCCACTGAGCCACCCAGGCACCTAATTCTGTTTTTAAATTGCCCTGGCAGACCTTCTCACAAAGGCATTTCATGAACATTCCTTTACTTTTTTCAGCTTGCTAGTCAGGAGTCCGACAAGAGGTGAGAAAGGAGAGCAGTAATGCACACGAAAGTGAACACCAGAATTTAGGCAGCCCCACTTAGCACAGTGGAACTAAACTGTATCCACCCACGCTGACAAAAGTCATCTTTCTCAAGCTTGCTCCCCTCCCAACACTGTTCCTTCCAGTTGATTAAATCCATTGAGCCAAATTTTCTTGGGGCAGAACTGAGGTTTAGTTGGGACTACAGGTCCATTTTCTACCAGTGGAGAAATTTCAAAGAAAATCATATTGAGGGCACGTAGGTGGCTAAGTCGGTTAAGCATCTGCCTTCAGCTTGGGTCATGATCCCAGGGTTCTGGGATCCAGTCCCGCTTCTCCCTCTCCCCCTCCCTGCTACTCGTGCTCTCTCTCTTTCTCAAATAAATAAATAAAAATCTTTTTAAAAAATCACATTGAAGTTGAAATTGAGTTTGACATAGAAATTTTAGATTTGAAATAATAATTGGAAGGAAATTTTTCTTTTCAATTGAAATCACAGAGAAAAAAATTGCTGTCATCATCACCTACGTTCAGGAAATGGTCAGATTTTAGCAACTCAAGTCAGAAGGGAGGCAGAAGCAAGAGGAAGTAGCTAGAAGGGCTAACAACAAAGGCATGAAGTTATATACCTCCTAAACAAATAAAACAATAGCTAGCACTTAAATAGCATGTACCTTATGTCAAGAGCTGTTCTAAAAACTTCACAAAACAAATATTGAAATACTCAGTCCTCACAACAACCTTACAATGTAACTACTATTATCAACCCATTTTAGAGATGGCAAAGCTGACTTAAAAGTGGGTTAAGTAACTCACTTAAATTCATGGAGCTGATAAGTGGTGGAGTCAGGCTTTAAATCCAAGGCAGTCTGGTTCCAAAGTCTGTGCCCTGCCACATCACATGAAGAATCACTTTTACTATGGACACCAGCTCCTAGTTGGATAAGCAGACCAGCCCTCGAATTCTCCTCCAGAGGTTGAAACCCCACAACATAGTAACAGGTGTGCCTCGAAGTGCAAGCCTTGCAAACAGTTAATGGTATGGTAAGTACCAATGATACCCAGTCCTTCCGTCCTTCATTTATTCCTTATTAGTCATTTGACCCACTAAGGAGTGTACAGAGAGGAAGTGAATTCGTGTTCTGAAAGAATGGAAGACAGTTTTTTGAGAGTGAACCACAAATAGTTATTTAACACCTACCATAACTAGTTTCACAGATTGGAGACTGGGATTTAGACAGTATTTACATGGTAAGTGATCTGTGATCAGAAGGTCTGCACCAGCCATGTTAGACTGTCCCTGCTCCCCTGGAGCTCCCAATGTAGAAGGAAAGACAAATATTAATCAGTGAATCCATCAGAGAATGTATAACCACAGAACGAGTGATGTGCTCTGAAGGAAAGGAAGACAGGGCTGTATTAGGGATGCACAAAGGACGCTGAGCTGGCCCGAGGGCAGCAGAATCACCTGCTTTGGGAAAAAGATGCTTGGCTGAGAGCTGAAGGATGAAAAGATGACACAAGAGCCGCAGGGAGAGGGTTCCTGGCAGAAGCAGCTGCACTCGCAAAGGCCAGAGGGAGCAGGCACTGGAGCGGCCGGTGGGAAAGCCCGAAGGAGCAAGGTCCGGGGAGGTGAGGCTGCAGCAGGAGGCAGAGGCATGCCAAGCAGCATCTGACAGCATCGTGATCTTTGTGCAAAGCACATTAACTAAGAACTCAACGAGGAGGACCCAAAACACCTGATGAGTGACTAAACAAATAATGAAACTCAGCTCCTCTGTCCTCTTCCTCCCAGTCTGCAAGGTCACTGGTGTTCACACGAGACTACACAATACAACCAGCAGGGGTCCTCACCAAGCCCCCAGATGATAGAACCTGGGTGTCAGTAGAGACTTAGACAGCATCTAGTCGCACCACCTGTTGGGCAAACACTATCTTGTCCCCTCTGTGGCCCAGGCAGTCTCTAATCTCTGCAAAACGAGGTATCTGGAACCAGCATAGGCTTAATAGCTGAGCAACCTCCATAAAGTTAAATTGTCTCTATGAGCTCCATTCCTTCAAATTCACAGAAGGCGACTGTGGTGTCAGTTGATTCTGAAGATAATGGATAACGTAGATAGAAGTATTTCCAGCACCATACTCAGTCTTTGGTATGTGTCTAATAAGTGACAATTTAATCTGAATTCAGCCACTCTTTTGAAGCTGTAACTTCCTCCCATTTGATTCTCACGGTATGGGATGGCTATTATCCACCTCCAGCCAGCCCTTCTGCAAATGATGGAACAACCCAAGCCCAGACTAGTGAAGTAGCCCACCAGTTGCCAGTAAGCAGTGGAACCGGAACTCAAGCCCACTTCATTCTGCCTTGAGTCAAGTGGCCAGCTGAACTCTGCTCTCACATTTTGTTGGAAGAGGTGCCAAGAATCGTGTGTGCCTATCAGAGACTCACAGACATTGATGAGGCCTGGGCAAGTAAGAGCAAATATTTTGTATAAGGGAATGGTGAGCAGAAGCCCAGTCTTTCCCAGCAGGCAGGGGCAGTAAAGGGCAAGAAGGCATGCCTGAGCTAGTCCTCATGGTGGCTACTGGTCCCCCATGAGCTCATGCAGCCCTGAAACTGGGATCTCTAAGCTTACAGGCTGCTGATTATGGCAGTCAACCCCGGAGGGACTTACTCTGGCAGAGAGAGTAACAGTCACAGCTTCTCCAGTTGTAGGACATTTCAAGGCTGGAGTAAACATGCTACCGTTTCCCTAAAGCCTCTCCCGCCTTCCCTTCCTCTTTCAGTCTCTACCTCATACTGGGGATGGTGAAACAGACTGAAGTTTTGGAGATGATTTTCTGTCTGCTTGTATTCCCTGGGCCGCAGTTGCAGAATCCTTCTGCAGTACTGGAGCCAGCGCCAACCCATCCTGTCACCACCAACCTCTGAGCTCCATTTACCTGCATGTCCCTAGTGAGTACATCACAGATGTGCAATAAATAATTCCTAAAGTAATAGGGAAGTGATGAGTGCAGCTCAAAACATGTATATTAGGTTTGATTGCATGGAGTTATATTTATAAGCAGGAAGACCTGACTCAGAATCTTCTCAACATGAACCATGTTGTAATGGCCTCCTCCTCCTCTAAAATCCTGAGCGACGTTAACCACGCTGAAGAAACAGCCAAATTTCTGCTTGCTCTGAAACATGTCACTCTTTCTCTCCCTCTCTCGTGCACACATACACAGGCACACACACAGAGAGACTATCCTTCAATCTTTTTATAAGTTTCAGCTAGCAACTGAGTGCTGAATAGTTCAGCAAACTATGAGTGACTTCTCATTTGCTGTCAAAGTAGGCAGACTCATGGTCCTAGGGAGTGTGCCTGGGCTTTGGTGGCCTATGATGGGCCCTACACTTTCTTAGTATGTCATTGGAGCAGCTACTTAACTCTGAAACTCTATCTTCATCAGTGAAGTGGAAATGGTAAAAGGCATGGAGTGGCAGGGGAAAAAATCATGATGCAGTCATAAGGGGAAAGACATGCTGAGTTTAAACCCGCTTTACTGCGGCAGATGCCATAGTGCTCCATCCAGAGTCCTCCCCACCAGAACTGAGAAACCCATTCCTGCAGCTGCTGGAGGAGTGGGGTGCTCAAAGCTGAGTTCCTCTCCAGGAACTGCCCTGCCCTGGCCTTGCCCAAAGGCACACGCCTCTCCTGGGGATGACATGCAAGGATTCAAAGGCGTGGCCCTCTTTCTCAATTCAGGGCAGCTCTGAGGCATCCCCATTCCCCCGCCCCCACCACCAGCTCCAGAAATGTCCAGAGGGGCAGCTCCCCATTTGCAGCAGTCACCCCAACATGTCCTGCTTCTCTCCGTCTCTGACAGGTGCCTTTACAGAGAAGCCTCGCCAGTTAAGTTTCCACCGGAAAATCTCCATTTCAGAGCCCGTTTTTTGGATAGTTCCTATGAATGTTATTGCTTATGGCAGGCCAAAATGTCACATGGATAATTACACATGGTGGGGTTGAAATTCTTAGAAGAATCCTGAGATTTCAAGTCTATGCCTCCACTTGGTCTCTGTCCTTTTGTCCCTACACATGAAATGGGGTGAAAGAAACTCCAAGACGACAGACTCTTATGTTTCAGCTCCTTAGTAATCACTGCATTCTGATCTTAGTGGTAATTTTGGTCAAGAAATTGGATGCTTTGGGGCGCCTGGGTGGCTCAGTGGGTTAAAGCCTCTGCCTTCAGCTCAGGTCATGATCCCAAGGACCTGGGATCAAGCCCTGCATTGGGCTCTCTGCTTAGTGGGAAGCCTGCTTTCCCCTCTCTCTCTCCACCTGCCTCTCTGCCTACTTGTGATCTCTGTTGGTCAAATAAATAAATAAAATCTTAAAAAAAAAAAAAAAGAAATTGGATGCTTCATCATAACCAGGATTTCATCCAGTTTTCCCACCACAGAGGGACAGACAGTCTAAGCCCCGGTGAGATACAGTAAATTTTCAAAAAAGTCTTCTTGAGATTCTTTTTTTAAAAACCTCATTGAACTAATACTAAATATACGTTTGAGTGATCAGAATTTGGGGGAGGTAATTGTACAAATGAGTAATGGTCTCCGCCATCCATTCACTTATTTATATTTTTTACCCACCCAACCACTACATGTTGTATGCATTCTATGTGCCATTGAACATTCTAAGCTTTCCATACATGTTCTCCACTCATCTTCCAACAACAATATGAAGCTTAGGAGGTGCCAGAACTTGTTCAAGATGACCCAGATAGGAAGAAGCAGAGTGAGAAGTATAATCCAGGTACCCCCAAAGCCCATGCTTCCTGATGGTTATATCACATTGCCTTCCTCCTCAGAACATTGCTAAAATAAAACTCAGATTATAAGAAATGATAGAAAGTCCTTTGTTTTTTGGGGTTTTTTTTAAGTTCTATGAGATACAGGAAAGGTGAGCCATGTGAGATTTCCTGGAGAAGGTACAAGTTGGCCTTTGGAGGGACCAACGCTTACATCCAGATAGAAAGCTCAGCAATTTTGCTAGAGAGAGAGATCATGGAAGGGGCCCAGGCTTCAGAGTCCTTCAGAGTCCTGTCTTCATCTGTTAATAGCTGTGTGATGCTGGAAACCTTTATTAATCTCCCTGAGCTTTCATTTTGTCAACATGAGAGATTTCATTGACTTCTTGTAAAGCTTGAAGAAAGCATGAAATACATCTAGGCCAGTACTTGAAACTACAGTGGACATTAACAAATGATGCTTGATTTGAGCCAACTCAAATCTCTAGCTTACAGTAAGAAATGGAGAAAAGCTCTTAAATCAGTTTCTCTAGTTTATGCCTTAAAGAAGACTAAGCCAAAAGAGGATTTTGCTCTTGTCCTTGTATCTCATATCACACTCCTGGTCATGAAGACCATACATTCACACAGGCACCCCGGTGAACACACACACATGCACACACATGTATACATGTGTGTGCATACACACGTGCAAAGACACTCACGCATGAGCCACAGGCCCAGAGGGAAGAAGTACTTAGAGTGTCCAGGCACCATAATAAACCTTCACATGAAGTACAATGTGTAGTGCTCTTAATTAAAATCTCAAAAGAACTCTTGTGTTGCCAATATAGCCACCCAAAGCCATATTTACATTGTTAATTATTCAAGTTACAGTGAATAAGAAACAATGCTCAGGCTTCTCATAAAATTTCCAAAAATTAAACCAGGGAAATGGGCAATAAATGTCATTTGAAATGGTACTAATGCCAGTTAATTGCAAGACAACTGTAAAATAATGGGGCATGAGGTGCTTCAACAATGCCTAATTAGTAACTATATGGACATTTTCTTGGAAAAAATGCCAATTACACGGTGCAAACGCTTAGCAGTCATCATCAAAGGCCCTTTACCAATATTAGCTAATTAATCTTCCCCACAATGCCCAGCAGGAGGCAGCACACATCCTCACCCTCAAGGAGGGAGGGAGAAAAAGGCCAAGAGATGCAAATGGCTAATCCCATTCTTGCTTTGGTTGTCTAAAGTACAATTGGACACACTCCACCTAAAAGCACCTAAGAGGGCTCCCCAGGCCAAGAGAGAAGGGCTTCTTTCTCAAGGAGTGCCCTGCCCAGGTGCTGTGTATGATTAGTGCAGTAAATTCTTGACTTCCTCCTGCTTGCCAGCCATGCCTCCCTGCCTGGCTGGCCCTGGGAGCTCCCCACACTGAGCTGCCATCCCCAGAACATGCATACTCTTGAACATATCAGCCCTTGCCCCTTTACTCAACAAGAAGGCTTTTGAGCTCAAACATCTGAACCCAAAGAAGGGGCGCAAGAGCTCTGCCTCTTTCTGTTAAAGTCACACTGACTTTCTTAGAATATAGTTTGCAGCTTTTAGATTCAATCCAACAAAAAGGTTTAACATTATTTCTGGAGTATGACTTATTTTAATTAGGTGAAAATATGGGAAAGGAATGAATGATATCTTGTATGTAGTAATAAATCCACATTAAAAATTTGTGAGCGGGGTGCCTGGGTGGCTCAGTGTGTTAAGCCTCTGCCTTTGGCCCAGGTTGTGATCCCAGGGTCCTGGGATGGAGCCCCACGTAGGGTTCTCTGCTCAGTAGGGAGCCTCCTTCCCTTCCTCTCTCTCTGCCTGCCTCTCTGCCTACTTGTGACCTCTGTCTGTCAAATAAATAAATAAAATCTTTAAAAAAAAATTTGTGAGCAACCTGGGGTGCCTGGATGGCTCAGTCGGTTAAGTGTTTGACTCTTGATTTCAGTTCAGGTCATGATCTCAGGGTCTTGAGATACAGCCCTGTGCCGGGCTCTGTGCTCAGCAGGAAGTCTGCTTGGGATTCTCTCTCTCCCTCTCCCTCTGCACTCCCCCACCACATGGGCTCTCTCGCTCTCATGGTCTCTCTCTAAAGTAAGTAAATAAGTCTTTTTTAAAAATCTATGAGCAATAATGAGAAAATGAAGAAGAAAGGGGAGAATGGAAAGTAACAAAGTGGGAGAATGGAAGGGAAAAGAAAGAAGACAGATGACAAGGAAAAGGAAGGAAATTCAATGTCTTTACTCATTATAGCAGCACTATGAGCTGAGTATACTTATTGTTCCCATTTTACAGATGATGAAACTGAGGTATGGAGAGGTTACATGGCCTGCAAGTTCCTATAGTCAGGAAATTGGTGAACCAGGCCCTAAACCCATCTCCACAACACTGGCTTTATGATGAGTTTCTTTGCCACCTCCTACCCTTCCTCTAAACACTTAGTTAAGCAATGGCCAGGGGGCAAGCAGAAAGCATTCTGGAATGTTACAATCCAAACAAAGTATTTGATGAGCTGAGATCCAGTTCCAGGTCAAATCCAAGCACAATTTTCTTAAAGGAACACATACTTACTACAGAAGAAGATTCATTATTCACCTCTTCTGTATCACAAAAAAGGGAAAACCACATAACATTGGAAAGATGAGCTTTAGGATCCAATAAACCTCAAAATCCTGGATCTGTTCCTTATCTATAAAATGAGCACAGTAATAATACCTACATTATGAAGCTGCTATGAGGATTAAGTGAGCAAATACTTAGTGCCTGGCATGTAGAGAACACTCAGTAACTGCTAGCTATGTTTTGCACATATTCTGCCTTATTAATGATTGCTAATGGTCATTCCTTCATTCACAGTATAGTCCACTGATGAACTATGCTGGCTTTGAAGTCACACTGCCTAAATTTAGATCCCGCTCCATCTAATTGCTCTCTATGTAACCACGGGGGAGCTGTTTAGCCTCTGTGTGCCTCAGTTTCCTCATTAGTAAGAAGAGTGTGATAGTAATATCTATTTGATGTTTCTTTATAAAGATTTTATTTATTTATTTGACAGACAAAGATCACAAGTAGGCAAAGAGGCAGGCAGAGAGTGGTGGGGGGAAGCAGGCTCCCCGCTGAGCAGAGAGCCCGATGCAGGGATCAATCCCAGGACCCTGATCATGACCTGAGCCAAAGGCAGAGGATTTAACCCACTGAGCCACCCGGGCACCCTCTACTTGATCTTTTTATAATAAGGTTGTTTATAGGGTTTGAGTGAGACGATGTATGTAAGGCATTAAGCCCGGCATCCGTCCAATAATAAGAGATTGATGTAAATGTTAGCCATTGGCTTTCATTCCAAGTAGGCATATCTAGCACACAAAAGGGATTCAGTCCATGTTCTACTCCTAAATACAAAAAAAAAATTAATTTGAGACTCATTCAACAAAGATTTATTGCACAGCTACTCAATAATAGGCAGTATCCTATGGGCTAGAGATTCAGATGTAATTAAGCACATAGTTTTTGCTCTTAGCTGAGAGAACTGTCTTCCCATACAGACCATGGAGTAAGGATCTTTAGAGAGGTGGGCAGACTGGGGAGACCCATCTTTTACAGAGCATCCAAGAATACTAAATAAATAAAGCATGTTGCATATCATGAAGTCTCAGGAAAATACATTTTAACCAGCTTCCATCCCAAGTAAGTGTTCATTTAATATAAAGTGTTACTTCAAAAAGGAACCACCAATGACTCCCTTTCTACCAAATGACAGCTGGTCTTTAAACATCACTACAGAACAGGACACTTTGTAAAGCAGCAGTTTCCACTGTCTGATAGCCCCAAAGATTTTCCACCAAGTGGTTACACCAGTCCCCTTGAAATGTCCACCGTTGGTCACTGTCCCTCCTCTGGAGCTGGGCAGAGTTGGGGTAAGCCCTCTCCTCTCCATGGACCTTCCCACATGTCTACCCCACATCCAAGGCTTTGGTCTTTGTTTCCTTAATTTGAATTTGTAGATGCGCTATAATGGAAGTCCAACATGTACAAGCATCTTTTCCCAGTGGGTAGGTGCCAGGTGCAGGGGCCATGGTGCTGGTCTCGGGGTCTGAGTCAACCTTAATCCATATTTGTGAACTGGGCAGCTGTGGTGGCTGAGTATTTACTATTGGCCTAACTTGTGCTCCAAAATCAGCCTCTGCATAAAGAAGCTGCTATCAAACCTGCCTTGAGGGCTTTCAAAGATTTACTACCCAAAAAAGAGATGAAGTTAGGAATTTCTATGCCCAAAATAGGGCCAGTGGGGTTCCTCAAAGGATTCCCTGTCAGCTAAGACCAAAGCAGTGTGGTCTAAATCACAGTCCTCTTCCAATGTAGAATTGCTCAGCTCACCTGTAAATCCTCAGAACAGCTCACCCTTTCTGTAGAGGGGGCTTGTGGGCAGGCATTGATCAGTGACTGTCCTCGGTATCCTCTTTCTCCTGCCCAGACAGCCAAAGTATAATGATGTCCTAACCACTCAGCTTTCCCTTAAGGCCTCCCTGAGCTTGGTTGCTAATCATCTGCCCAGTCTTATTTCCCACCACATGCCCCCTACCAATACCCAAAGCCCCATCTGATCTGTCGCCTTGTGGCTATCACCTCAGTACCATCTTTATGTTTAGATTTGTTTGGGGATCCCTTATGGCATTCAGTTATTCAGTCCAAAATTTTGCAAAATCTTATTAGAGGGCAGGGTCTGCTAAGGGTACAGCAAGTTTTACTTAATCTCCCCCAAAATCATATGAGGCAGGCATAATAATTCACAATCATTTTTTTACAGATGAGGAAGCCAAGTCTCAGTGCCATTTAGTACCGTGTTAAGATCACATGGGTAGGGGTGCCTGGGTGGCTCAGTGGATTAAAGCCTCTGCCTTTGGCTCAGGTCATGATCTCAGGGTCCTGGGATCCAGCCCCTCATTGGGCTCTCTGCTCAGCAGGGAGACTGTTCCCCCCTCTCTCTGCCTGCCTCTCTGCCTACTTGTGATCTCTCTCTCTGTCAAATAAATAAATAAAATCTTAAAAAAAAAAAAAAAAGATCACGTGGGTAGTAAATGGTAGAGTCATTTACTACCTCCTCCGATGCCTGTGCAATCGGCCCCCGGGCTCTGCTCTTCACTGACACTCCTAAAGGGCTGGAGGTTCAGAAGCAAAAGCCACTGAGGACGAGTTTCTGGAAGCCAAGCTCCTTGCTCAGAGCAGAAGGAGAGAAGTGTTCCCGTCAGGAGGTGATGGAGAGAGGACAGGAGGCTACAGGCAAGACAAGCACAAGGTGGACCAGCGCTGAACTGACGCCCCCTAGTGGCACACGGGGGAGAGCGGGCTGCCTTGAGCGAGGTCTGGAGGGCTCTCCGGAAGGAGTGAACACTTTGAAATGGAAAGATGGGGCTCATTTGCAAGTACATGGATGGACCTAGAGACTATTACACTAAAGGAAATGAGTCAGTCTGAATAAGGCACGTACCATATTATTTCACTCATATGTGGAATTTAAGAAATAAACTATCATAGGGGAAAAAGAGAGAGTAGCGAAATCAAGAAACAGACTCTTAACTACAGAGAACAAACTGGTACTTACCGGAGGGGAGGTGGGTGAGGCATGGGGGAAATAGAGAATGGAGATTAAGGAGGGAACTTGCGATGAGCACCCGGTGTTGCATGTAAGGGCTGAATCACTGTATTGTACTCCTGAAACTAATATTATACTGTATGGTAACTAACTGAAATTTAAATAAAATCTAAAAAGAAAAAAGAATAGTAGGGCTCTGGTGTGGAGGCAGTGAGAGGAGACAGGCATGGGCCTAAATATTGAAGGGCTTTTTTTTTATTTTCAAAGATGTATTTATTTATTTGAGAGAGAGAGAGAAAGTACAAGCAGGGGGAGGGGCAGAGAGAAAGAGAGAGAGAGAATCCTCAAGCAGGCTCCCCACTCAGCTGGATTCGGGGCTCTATCCCAGGACCCTGAGATCATCACCTGAGCCAAAACCAAGAGTCAGGCACTTAACCGACTGAGCCACCCAAGCACCCCAAAGCACTCTTTAATAAGAAACAAGGAGGGGTTCTTGGGTGGTTCAGTTGGTTAAGTGCCTGACTCTTGGTTTTGGCTCAGGTGATGATCTCAGGGTCCTGGGATCAAGCCCCACATCTGACCCCATGCTGGGTGTGGAGCCTGCTTAAGATTCTCTCTCTCCCTCTCCTTCTACTCCTCCCCTGCATGCTCTCCCTCTAAGAAAATAAAACAAATAAAAAGGACTTCAAAGGCAAGAGTACCCTTCATGCCAGAGGATCCCTCAGACCCTTAAAAGAAAGGGGTTTAGAGGCTCCTAGAGGGACCCTGAGTCATGTGTTCCCAGCCCAGCTTCCAGGTAGGCAGAAGTCATAATGTCCTCCCCATCCTCCATTCAAAGACAATAATGCCCCAGGTCATCATCAGGCAGGTACACTGAGACTGGATAGTGAAGGAGTTCGAGAGCTCCCCTTTGCCTTTCCAACCTTCTCCCAGCCAAGCCCCCTTTCCCTTCCATAACGAGGAGCTCTTTGTGAAGACCGATATTGAGCAATATGCATGATATTGGGGATTTTTTAGAAATCTAAAAATGACAATTCCCCTGATGGCGACTGCAGCCTTGTATAAAAAGCAATTTCGTGAACTATTTCAATACAACATAGGAAGTGTCATAAGTGAGGCATGCCCTAAATTGGGACTGGCAGGCAGGTTTCATCCGGATCATCAGCTCTGGTTCATTAGTGGTGGCTTCCTTGAATGCCTTAAAAGGGATTCTAAAGTGGAATCCAGGCTCAGCCAAGAAAGCGTGCCATCACTAATTAGTAATGTGTGCCCGGAACGTAAGGGGAAGGAAGTGAGATGCAGGAGGTCCTGTGGGAGCAGAGAAGGGGCAATGAACACATCCCTGGGGGACAGGAACAGCTTTCTATGGAAAGTGTCTAGTAAAGTCTAGTAAAGGTGCTAGGGTTATTTCTCAGACATAGAAAAGTAGAGGTGTGAAGGTGTGATAAAGAAGAGTGTGTTCAGTAGTTGAGTCTGACTGAAGTGTAAACGGGGAGAGGTTAGGAACAAGATGAGCTTGACAGATAGACTGGAATCAGGTTGTGTGGGACCATTTTGTCCCCTCTGGTATACAGGTGATTTGACATTGGACGAATCATCATGCATATTCTCATTTAACAGGGACTAATGATGTGTTCTATACACCTAAAAGTGTGGCCAATGAATTACCTGTCCACTTCACACTCATGGCTGATTTTTCACTTCCATCCAGGGTTTCCCCACCTGAAAGAGTGAGGTTCAATGACACAGACAATGTGTCAACATAATTAGAGACATGAGAACTAAGCCTTCTTGAGGTGGATACCCAGAACTGTTGAATATTTCCAGAGAAGTCCTTTAAAACCAACTGCTTACCCAGTTAAGGAATCCCTACTTCCCAACAAGTGTTCTTGAAAATCTCTGAAAAAAAGGGGAGTTTATAAAACACCCCTTTTATTGCTGAATATTTCTAGCATTCTTCCACACCAGGATGAGTTGAAATCTGCTCCCTTGTCACTACCACCCCTGGTCACTATCCTTCTCTCTGGAGCCAGATAGAATGAACACAATCTCACTCCCACACATAGATATTTGCATATTTGAACATTTCTTATGTTTCCATTCTCATTTCTGCATCTTTGTTTCCTCAGCCTAAAATTTTATAGCCCCTTGTTTGTTCTTTAGGAGGATGCTCAGGTTCCTCATCATATGAATGTCTCCTCCTGGATGCACTCCAATTTTTTAGCATTTCTTTTAAACTATCACACCTAAATCTGGACAATCCTAATCATTTCAGATTGCTAAGCCTCTAAGGAAAAGATAGATAATTCCATAGTCCCTAGTGAAGTTTTCAGCAGCAGAGTCTTCTATGCAGTAGAAATGCCAGAGACCTCTGGGAATCAATCACTTGGTGGATCCTCTGCTATTATTAGTGGCCTGGGAATATCTACGTACATCGATTGATCCTGAAGGGTGTTAATATCACTTTGATTCCACACATAAGGAGGACATTCACCCACACTTCATTCCCTTAAGAGACAACTTTCCAAATCAGCCATAAGGTTAATTCTTAAAACACGTTCATCATCAACTATCTTATGTGCCAGACCCAATCCAGATGGCATTTGGCTTAACACTTTATTAGCTGACAGAATGGAGATCTCTAAAAATGAGACTTGTCTGGCTTCTTCTTTATATACATTTGGACTAATTCTCAGTCCCCTAATTAAACCTTTCTATGATTGACAGAAGCTAATGACAACCAGATCTGCTGATGGAACTAAATATTTTCTGTTTTCTCTTCAAGACAATAGGTATACAGAACATTAGATGGAAGAGAAATTTGGTGAAAGTAAGAAATCATATACAAAGGATATGAGCTTCAGGTTAGCATCAGAAGAGGCCTTTGACTGGATGGAGGAAAGATCTCAGGAAACGTGTGGACAGAAATAGTCCTCTGCTCCCTCTCCAGAAAATAAAGCTCTCCAAACTAATACGTAAATATAGTCTTGAACAATTGCCCTCACTCAGGCAATCAAACCCAACCACTCTTTCCTGAGCACCACAGTATAGCATGGAATGCGTCAGCAAGGACTGACCATGGAGTTTGTAGACATGGAGGTGTGGACTGACTTGCTTCTTCCTGGCAAAAATGTTGGTCTCCTCTCTGAACCTCAGAGAGTGATAGCTGGCTGCTTACATCTCAAGAACTATTGAGTAAGCTTCAAGTTATATAGGTTGGTAAACAATCCTTGTGCTACCGTGAAGTGTTAAAGGTAAGACATTAATAATACAAAATTCTGCCTCATCTACTTATTTATACATACCACCCACTGGAATATAAAAGCAAGACAGCAGGACTTGCTGTCATCTCAGCCTCCTCTGTATCTAGCATCATCCCTGTCATGCATAAGAGCTTGATACATGTTTGCTGAATTGACATCCATTGAATTGATTTACTAACCTGCACAGTCTTTGGGGCAATTGTAGAATCTCTTTTAACATCATCACCATCACCTTGCTCTGAGCTGACATGAGGAAGTGTGCGATAAATGGTGAGTGAATGAGTGAATAAATTGTGAGGACCTGGAAAGATGGTTCTAACTCTGAGTGCACTTTAGAATTGCCTGGGGTGCTTTTAAAAATCAATCTCTGGGACCCTGCCTCAGAGATTGATTTAAAAGTTCCCCAGGAGAGACTGTGGGAGACTGTGGACTCTGAAAAACAATCTGAGGGTTTTGGAGGGGAGGGGGTGCGAGGTTGGGTGAGCCTGGTGGTGAGTATTATGGAAGGCACGTATTGCATGGAGCACTGGGTGTGGTGCATAAACAATGAATTCTGGAACACTGAAAAGAAATTAAAAAAATAAATAAAATTTTTTTTAAAAAGTTCTCCAGGATACTCTAATGTACCATCAAGGTTGACAACCAACCACTTCAAACGATAGGAAAATATAAGGAGGAGTCCTACCCCCACACTTTCTTTTCAAGCCATTCTATGTGTTAGATTCTTGAAGGAAATAAAGCATTCTGAAAGCTAGGGCACTCTAAAGTGGAAGAGTGATAGGGCTACTGCTTTTTAGAAAACACTGTCGAGAAGTCGTTTCCATCAGTGTTGGATGATGGACCTGCTGGCAGCTATCACCTTGGCAGACCCTTGACCTGGATATGGCTGAGCTGCAAAGCCGGGGCCGTTGCTCAGGATGTCCACTAGCCCAGATGTTCTAAGAGGCTGCCACCTTGTGGCCACACTGCAGGGAAAGCTATAGCAGCTTCCTTGAAATAGGCTTTGATCTAGGGCTGCTCTAGTTTTTCTCTTCCTCAAATTACATGTAAAGCCTACTGGTATCTATTCCAATATTTCTGGACAATGAAATAAGGAATTCTTGATTCTTCAGCTTGGGTTCTTGGTTCTCCATGGTGAAAAGAATGCTTCAAATATTAAGACCAGGCACAATAGAGAGGTTATATGAGCAGGTGATTTCTTTATCACCGTTGAAGAGCAAGTGACAGAGGTCAAGAGAAGATCATGTACTCAAAAATAAACCAGGTTTCCTTTCTAGGAGAAAAGTATTGTTATGTCAAACCCATTTATAAATCTCTACTTCCATGAGGAAAAAAGTAGAACAGTAATCTGGCCATCATTCTCATTTCACAGGTAGAGAGAACGAGGCACACACACTGCTTTTTTAAGTGGATTAATGTGTGAAAAATGTAGAGAGCTATCCCTGGGTCCACAGAGACCTGGGTTGTGTGTCAACCCCACGAAAAGGAGCTACAAAATCTGCAGAATTTTCTTTATTCCTTGGACATCATTTTCCTCACTGACAAGTAAGAATGGTAATGCCAACCTGCTAATAATTCTTATTGTTGTTAAATAAAGGAAATATCCCCAGATAGAGGTCCTCAGACAGGAAACACCAAATACTATATGAATGGATAACAGCTCCTTCATGGACACTATGATTTTCTTAGAATGTTGGTCTAGGTGATCACATTGCTGATCAGTGGGGTGCAAAGTGGGGTCTACACCACAGTAAATGCCAAGGACTTTTTTTAAGGCTGCAAGAAACTAACTATGCACATCATCAGAAAAAAATATATATATGAAAAGGATGTTTTAGACAGTGAAGAGGAGATGGAGACATTGTTAAAGAATTAGCATGGTCATTACAGTGGATAAATTGCATATTTGGTCTCAGTTTTAGGAAGTAATTTATTAAAACAATGGCTTTAGAAAGCAGCCTGTACTCAGCTACAAAAAAGGGGATTCCCATCTAACTATGTCATGAGCCAGCTGGTGTCTAGAAAGTCAAATCTTGAAGGAATGGGTCTGGGCTTCAGTAGCCACAGGCTGTGCACTCAGAAATCACTGTTGAAGGATGTGACTTCAGAAGATTAGAGACAAGGACTTCCCAAAACAAAATCTCTAGGCCAGACACTAGACACTAGAGGGGGAAGAAGGGAATTTCTATTGAAACTAAGAAACCTTCTTAGAGCTACCTTTGAAATACTTTGTCTGTCTTCTACCTTATAATACAAATGCCCATGTTCATCTTGTGTCCTTTTTATCTCCCTCCAGCAGTAGTAGAATGAAGGAAGCATAGTGTTTGTGCAATGAATAAACACAAAAAAAATTGAAAAGCCAGTTGTGACATGGGTATCTTCTATCCTTACACAGCACATGGAGGGACTAGAGATAGATGAGCAAAGCCTTTAAAAATGAAATCATTACCTATTTTAAGAACGAAGTCTAGACTTAATGACTTAGAGCACTAAAAGCTGTTGATATTATGATGTACATCAGGTTATTTAAAGGGGATAAGACATGATGACAGCATATCAAGAAATGTCAGTGCCAGTGATATCAGAGATGCTCAGCTGTGACTTGTATTCTGAACTGGAAGAGGGGATACTTATCTGTAAGGTGTGGTCTGAGGGGATGGGTTAATCACAGACCTCCTTAACCTCAAAGAATTTCCTTCTCAAGATTTTACAGAGCCTGATATTCTCATTTTTTTCCCAGTTCGATCATCCCCAAAAAGATTCCAGTAAGAAGCAAAATATGTCTCCTTGGAAGAAGCGCCATTTGGCCTGGGTTGCTTTATCATGTATAGAAGAAAAAACTTGAAGTAGAGAGACTTGGGGAAAGCAGGAAGAAAGAGAGGAAAGAAAAGGAAGAGGTAGAGAGATGGGATCCTAATATCTATCCATCCAAATTCTAGACCTGAACTCTCCAATATGGTAGCTTCTACTCACATGTTGACATTTAAATTTAAATGAACCAAAATTAAGTAAAATTAACAATTTAGTTCATCCAACACATTAGTCCTATCTCAAGTGCTCAATAGCCCCACAAGGCTAGTGGCTACCATTTTTGTCAGGGAAGACACAGAACATTCCTGTCACTGCCAAGATTTCTGTCAGATAGTACTGCCCTAGTGAGTGAGTCCTACAGAAGAACTATATTATTGAGAAGGTATGGGTTTTAAAAAAAAAGAACTGAACAAGCATATTCTACTAGAGAAAAAAGTATAGTATCTTGTAGCTCTTTTTAACTTTGATACATTAAGATTAAGAAAAACAACAAAAACAAAAACAAAAACAAAAAAGAAGCAGATATTTTGTTGCAGACTAATGTCCTGGGAAAAGGACAGGATGGGTCACAGAGAAAAAGATTCAGCCATGACAAGCTGGCAGTCTCTTCCTTAGCAGTCCCAAATGAGAATAGTTCACTTGTGGGCACTAAATGAAGACTGACTTTGAAATACACATTTTTCTGTAGAGCTAAAGGACTCTAATTATGTGTTGTGTACAATATGAAGTTCTCATGGTAGGGTGGGATCCTTTGTCATCTTTATAATTTCAAGGTTATAGAACACTTGTAGGTAACTTATAGATAGGGTGGCTACTACCTAACCATAGGATTATATAAGAATCAAAATTATGGAGGCTGGCATTTTTTTTAAGTAATCGGAATTTGAACCCTGGTGTATATGACTCAGAAGTCCAAACTTATTATTTTAAGATTTTATTTATTATTTGTCAGAGAGAGAGCACAAGCAGGGGGAGTGGCAGACAGAGGGAGGCTCCCCGCTGAGCAAGGACTGGACACAGGACTGGATCCCAGGACTCTGGAATCACGACCTGAGCTGAAGGCAGATCCTTAACTGACTGAGCCACCTAGGTGTCCCAGAAGTCCTAACTTAAATTACACCATGATGTCCCTATGAAAAGGAAAAAAAATACCATGAAAGGGTTATTTAAGCAAGAAATAAGTCTAGAGAAGGCCACCACGGCAGGACCCTCTATATTGCATTGACAATATAGGGGACCTTATGACCTGATTGTAGTTAAAAGAGACTCACGGTATTTACAGCTACTCTGGATCTCAGTATCCTCTTCTGTAAAGTAAAGAGGTTGGACCAAAAGATCTTAAGTTCCTTTCAATTGCATAATTGTTTAATACCCTTTATTTCTATAAAGCATTCAACGTGAAGCCTTTCAAGTGAGGATTACTTTATTATCTAGTAAAAATGGTTTTATTGTCACACTTTTTCTTTAGTGCTAGGAATGGACATCAGTGCGCATTAGCTAGCCACAAAAATTGATAGTTAACAAATTAACTCAGCAGCCAATTTCTGTACTGCATGTGAACGCTAAAAGTATACCTTAATTAAAAGAAATTATTTTTAAAAATAGGACTATTGTCAATTTTTGCAAGACTCAGTACCTGGAAAGTGTTTGCATATATATGACATCTTCATGCGCATGTGTGTTAGTTTCTGCCCTTCCCATTCCACCAAGCAAAATATGTTTATGTTTGAAGCTGTTTTGTGAATCCCAAGAAAACATTTGAAGAAAATTAAAAATCTCTGCCAAAAACTATAACCATCACCAAGCTTGGTCATAAACTTTAATTGGAAAACTGATATTATGTATCTTTATTACATTTTGAAAGCATGAATAATATATGTAATCATCCAAGGGCTGAGCTACGAATGTTGCTATATTATTATTCAAACATAAATAAAAGTGTACTGTATTATCAATTAGCATCCAGCTTCTTTGGGAAAGTGAGAATGAAATCTGTTAAACCTCAGCTGGTGATTTACATTCTCAAACATCTTTATTCACAAGCCTAAAAAGCAGGTTGTTAACAGTCGCCAAAACAGTTGCCAAGACAACTTATCTCTGGATTTAGTATTACTACATCAGGAAAGACGCCTACGAGGAATTTAATTAACTAACGCCAAATCCTCTTTGGCCAAAAAGGGATAGATTTTCCTTTAACTCAAAGTCCTTAGAGAATGAGATTTAATGGAGTGAGGGTAGACACAGACACATGAGATAGACACACACACATACACACACTCTCTCTCACAGATGCTGGGATCTAATTATAGTGTAAGTCCAGTTTTCAGGTGGGATTTACGTAGAATCTGCCTCAGTAGTTCATGTATGTTTATTGAATAATGGTAAATAAATATGTAGCTAGGATGTTATTAAATTTTATACTTAATATATGATATAAATGTGTAAATTATATATAAATATATATTCATATTAGATATTCATATATATTTATATACTTCTTTATATATAATTCGTTCATTTATTCCTTAATTCATGCACCCATTCATTCATTCACTTGTTTACTTTCCTTCTTCCGACCCTCCTCCCAGAAAGAAATGAGTGGTTTACGGAGGTTAATTGAAAGCAAATGTGAATCAAATATAAAATTGATAGGAATTTTGGAATTGTTAGAACTAAGCTTCATAATTGGTTCTGAGCTCCCAGGTAACCATGGCAATAATGGAAGTAGAACAAATTGTATGGTTTACATTATTGTTCACAAAGGGGAATGATTTTTACTCTCCTAAATTTTAACATTATCTGGGTGGGGGGAGTTGTTTGAAAACCATGTATACTTCTGATTAGCATTATAAAATTCCTAATATAAGCACCATACTTCATATGTCATGCTTCTTTCTCATTTAATCCTCAATGCTCACTACTAAAGCCCAATATTTACTGAGCTAGTACAAAGTGCTATATGAATCTTGCTCGATAGTATAATTAGTATATACCTGGATTATATATCCTTCTTTCCCACATGCTACCCTTCTAAATTAGTGGCCAGTCCAAAGCTCAGGATGTGGGGTTGAGCACAAAGCTTTCACATGCTACAAGTGGTCCAGGCTGTGACTCTATCTCCCAACTTTTGGGCACTTTTTCCCCACAATGGGCAAGAGCTGGACAATTTTCCCCAACTCTTAGGAGCTCCAAATACATGTTATTAAAGATGTGCATGCATAGGCTAGCAATTCTAGAGCTGCATAGCGTTTCATCCTTTGAAAATATATTTGCATGTTTTCATCCTCACAATAAATAAGAGCAGGTAGGCAAATACTGCTTCTCCATTTATATGCATTAAGAAATATGGGTTCTGTTAAAACACAAGTTGTAGATCCCTACTTTGTGCCCATATGTCATATTTCCTTTCTTCTTGTAGGTAACCTGGCAGCTAAATCATAACTCGTATACCTCCAGGATATTGTTTACCATCTCAGACTAGTCATTTGCTAAATAGGAAGGCAATGACTTAGTACAGTTTCAGGATATTACTAATTGTCTGCCTCAGAATATAATTTTGAGCTAACCAACTCTATCAGGTAGTGTTAGCCCTCTGACTTTGTCCTTTGCAAAGGGTTTTGTTTTTGTTTTTGCTATTCTAGATCCTTTGCATTTCCATATGAACTTTCAAATCAGTTTGCCAATTTCTACGAACCGCCCCCCAAAAAAACCTCTTGGAATTTTGATTAGGATTGTGTTGAATCTTCAGATAGATTTGGAGGTAACTGACATCTTAACAATATCGAATCTTCCAACCCATAGACAAAGTAAATCTCTCCATTTATTTAGGTTTTCTTTAATTTCTCTCATCAGTATCTTATGGTTTTCAAAATATGGGTTTTACCCATCTTTTGTTGGATTTATCCCTAAATACTTCTTAATTTTATGCTTTATAATTGACATTTATTTTAATTTCCAGATATTTGCTGCTACTATATTTAAATACTATTGAGTTTTGTATATTTTTATATCCTGCAACTTTGCTAAATTCACTTATTAATTCAAATATCATTTTTTATATCCATCAGATTTTCTACATAGACAAGGCCACCTACAAGTAAAAACAAGCTTATTTCATCATTTCCAGACTGGATGCAATTATTTTTGTTTTTCTTGCCTAATTGCAGTAGCTAGAACCTCCAGTAAAATGTTGGATAGATGCGATGATAGCGGATGTCCCTCTCTTGGTTCTGATCTTCAAAGGGAAATAATTCTGCCTTTCATCACTAAGTATATTAACAGCATGGTTTTTTTCATAGATGATCTTTACCAGGTTAAGGTCTCTTTTTTCCCTAGTTTGCTAACAGTTTTTATCAGGAGTTGATGTTGCATTTTTCTTTGCCCTTATGCAGTTTGTTTGTTTGTTTGTTTGTTTTACATATATATACTGATCAGAAACCAGCTGAAGCCTGGAGAAGGAGTCATTGGCAGCTTTCCAGGGCTCCCACTGTACCCCGCTCTCTCTCTTCAGGACTTCGCTTTGCAAACCGTAGCCACTTTGGCTTTCTTGGACTCCCATGTCCATTTTCCCAACACAGGGATACCAACAGGCTCAGCTTCAGTCCTTCCCACCAGTAACACAACCTGGAAACTCTCTCAAGGCAGTAATCTGGGATGACGGTAGAGCTCACCTCATTTGCTTCCTGTCTTTCAGCGATTATTGCCCTGTGTTGTGTGATGTCCAATGTGTTAAAATTATTGTTTTGTATGTTTGTCCAGTTTTTTAGTTGTTTCTGCAGGATGGTGAACATAGGCCCTGTTATTCCATCTTGGGTGGAAACAACCATCTTACCTGGGAAGTTTTTATGCATGCACATTCTTCAGCCTTATTCTGCACTGAAATCACGGGCTAGGTCTTGAGAATCTGTACATTTTTAAAACTCCTTACTAAATTTATTGACAATCCTGGCTTATGAAGTTCAGGTTTACCCTTTATACCTACTGAAGCCTGTGTTCTACGGATTAAGGCTCAGAACATGATTAGGATTCTAGACCCAGGTTCTCTGCCTCTTTACCTTTGGTTTCACTATGTGTATGACACTATAATGTCTGCTACATTAGTGCATGCTGGGAATGCTAATTTAATTTCATATAAAATTCAGTAAAGCTTAACATCTCTACATGTTCAGAAAACCAAATGTAATTTAATCGGGTTGCTGGACAGAAACTAGGTGTTTCTTGCCCTATGGTAAGTATTACAGGTTTGTATCAGATGAGGAAGAGACTACAATAGTTCCATTTTATGTATGCAATCATCTTCCTAAAGAGGGAGCCATCAAAGTTTGAATGCAGTGAACCTTTGCCAAGATTATGTGTGACTAGATACCTTCCCAAGATAATACCACCATGGTAACTGCACTGCCCAACGGTATTGGTTAAACTTAGACATGTTTTTTGTGTGTGTTTTGGTTTGTTTTTTTTTATTATTTTTTTTATTTATTTTCAGTGTAACAGTATTCATAGTTTTTGCACCACACCCAGTGCTCCATGCAATATGTGCCCTCTCCAATACCCACCACCTGGTTCCTCAACCTCCCACTCCCCCCACCCTTTTAGAACCCTCAGATTGTTTTTCAGAGTCCATAGTCTCTCATGGTTCACCTCTCCTTCCAATTTCCCTCAACTCCCTTCTCCTAACTCCCCTTGCCCTCCATGCTATTTGTTATGCTCCACAAATAAGTGAAACCATATGATAATTGACTCTTTCCGCTTGACTTATTTCACTCAGCATAATCTCTTCCAGTCCCGTCCATGTTGCTACAAAAGTTGGGTATTCATCCTTTGTGATGGAGGCATAATACTCCATAGTGTATATGGACCACATCTTCCTTATCCATTCGTCCGTTGAAGGGCATCTTGGTTCTTTCCACAGTTTGGCGACAGTGGCCATTGCTGCTATAAACATTGGGGTACAGATGGCCCTTCTTTTCACTACATCTGTATCTTCAGGGTAAATACCAAGTAGTGCAATTGCAGGGTCATAGGGAAGCTCTATTTTTAATTTATTGAGGAATCTCCACACTGTTCTCCAAAGTGGCTGCACCAACTTGCATTCCCACCAACAGTGGAAGAGGGTTCCCCTTTCTCCACATCCCCTCCGACACATGTTGTTTCCTGTCTTGCTAATTTTGGCCATTCTAAGTGGTGTAAGGTGGTATCTCAATGTGGTTTTAATTTTAATCTCCCTGATGGCTAGTGAAGATGAACTTAGACATGTTTTAAAACACAGGTGGGTAGTCATATCTGCATGATGTCTTCTCACAAAATTTTAGGGGACTTTAATATTTCCCACCCCTGAATGCTTAATATGCAACACACATACCAGTATTTTAGCCTTCTTCATGGTGTACTAAGAATGTGTATTTGTATAATGACACCCGTACCTTCTCATATGAATTTTCCCAGGTAATTGATTTCATGGGAAATTATTGATTTCCTATTTCTCCTATTCAGTTAGTCTAGAAATATCCAGAAATTTAGAATATATGATAATGTTTTACATAATGTGAATATATAATTATGAGAACATTTATGATTATGTAATTTCAATATACATAAAATATGAATATAGATTTATTTCTTCTTTTCTGGTATTCTTCCTGGGAATATCTGAAAAACAGGTAACTGAGCTATATTAAGTTTAATTAATATTAAACAGCATTAAGTTGGCAAGTCCCCTCTCTCCTGTGCTGCCAGATTTCTGATCTCATGGGTATCCAAACTGGCTTACAGTGGCTTAATGTGTGAGGGGTTCTCTCCATTCGGGATTCTTTGGTAATGAGCACATCCTGATAATAATTCCTTAAGACTCTCTATACCCTCTGATATACTGCTGGTTTTTAGGGAGTCAAGAAAAATCCCTTTGGCAGTGCCTAATCTCTTTACTCAAATGTTAACTCTATGAAATTTTATCCTTTTGTTCTTTAGATCATCCTAAAATTATCCATAGCCTGACAAACAACGTATAAGCCAAAGAATAATATTTTGTTACAGCTCAACAAGTTGATTTTAAGCCCAAATGCTGTGTCATCTGTGTGGTTTGACTGGCTGAGGATTTAAAAGGATAAGTGGGTTCTGGGTACATATGCAGCCGGAACTTAGACTGTCCCACTAACCTCAACAGGAACCTTGGTCATGGGCAAACCCAGTTGATGAGGAACTCAATTCTCTGGGGTTCAAATATAGGATCTAGCCCAATCCATTGATCAGAAGAATCCTATAATAGACAACAGCAATTGTGGACATATTTTATCTCCAAGAGGCGTTAGAAATCATCTAATATAACATTTCTCAAATTGGTTGAGGAGGGGACAATAATCAGAATTACCTAGTGCAATGAGTAAGAGAATGGAGGAGAGCTGAGAATATACAGTTTTTAAAAGTTCCAGAGAGATCCTTTTCACTTTTTTATCTATCTATCTATCTATCTATCTATCTATCATTTACAAATCATTAATCCAAACAGTGCTTTACAGGCCAGGCTACAATTCAAGCCATCGAGGGAGCTTTCAAAAATCTTGTAATCCAGGTCATATCACAGGCCAAATGAGAATCTCTTGGTTGGACTGGAGATAGCAATAGTTTAAAGAACCACCTAGATGAGGTTGGGAATCTGTAGGCCCATACATAGGGTGAAGCTTGACAACACTGGACCCAGGAGAAGTACCTAACTCATATCTGAGTAGCCACAAAGAGTCTCTACCTTCCTTCTAGACACCTCTTCAACCAAGAATTACTGTGCCCTCCAGAAAAACGGTTATCTATTGTTAAATTAACAATTTTTCTTGAATTGTGGTAAAACACACATATAAAATTTACCACCTTAACCATTTGTAAATGGACAGTTCAATAGTGTTAGTACATTTATGTTGCTTTGCAACAGATTTCCAGAACTTTTTCATCTTGCAAACCTGGAACTCTATACCTAATGAATACTGACTCCCTATTTCCTCCCCTGTCTATGCCCTGGAAACCTTTTTATCTTCTGTTTCTATGAGTTTGGCTACTTTAGATACCTCATATAGATGGGGTCAGATAGTATGCGTCTCTTTGTGACAGTTTATCTCAGCATAATATTCTTAAGAGTCATCTATGGTATGGCATGAAGCAGGATTTCCACTTTTTAACTGAATAATATTGCACTGCATGTGTATATCACATTTTCTTTATCCATTAATTTGTCCATGGATATTTGGATTACTTCTACCTCTTGGCTATTGTGAGTAAGATGCAATGAACTTGGATATACAAACATCTCCTTGAGATCCTAATTTGAATCATTTTGTATATATACCCAGAGGGAGATTACAGGATCATATGGTACTTCTGTTTAATTTTTGAGGAATCTCCATAGCTATTTTCCATAGTGGTTGCACAATTTTTGATTCCCACCAACAGAGCACAAGTGTTCCAAAAAATATGGGATGCCTCATGAATTTGCATGTCATCCTTGCACAGGAGCCATGCTAGTCTCCTCTGTATTGTTCCAATTTTAGTGTATGTTCTGCTGAAGGAAAGAATAAATTAAAAATTTTCAAGATAAACTTCATTTTGTATTATCATTACACTATGTTAGTCACCATACAGTACATCATTAGTTTTTGATGTAGTGTTCCATGATTCATTGTTTACATATGACATGCTGTGCTCCATGCAATACCTGCCCTTCATAATACCCATCACCAGGTTAACCCATCCCCCGATTTCCCTCCCCTCTAAAACCCTCAGTTTCTTTCCCAGAGTCCATAGTCTCTCATGGTTCATCTCCCCATCTGATTCCCCCGCCCCTTCATTTTTCTCTTCCTTCTCCTAATGTCCTTCATGCCATTCCTTATGTTCCACAAATAAGTGAAACCATATGAAAATTGACTTTCTCTGCTTGACTTATTTCACTTGACATAATCTCATCCAGTTCTATCCATGCTGATGCCGAAGTTAAGTATTCATCCTTCCTGATGGCTAAGTAATATTCCATTGTGTATATGGACCATACATATCTTCTTTATCCATTCATCTGTTAAAGGTCATCTCAGCTCTTTTCACAGTTTAGCTATTGTGGACATTGCTGCTATGAACATTGGGGTGTATATGGCCCTTCTTTTCACTACATCTGTATCTTTGAGGTCAGTACCCAGTAATGCAATTGCAGGGTCATAGGGTAGCTCTGTTTTTAATTTTTTGAGGAACCTCCACACTGTTTTCCAAAGTGGCTGCAGTGACTTACATTCCCATGAACAGTGTAAGAGGGTTCCCCTTTCTCCACAACCTCTCTAACATTTATTGTTTCTTGTCTTGTCAATTTTTGCCATTCTAACTGGTGTAAGGTGGTATCTCAATGTGGTTTTGATTTGAATTTCCCTGATGGCTAATGATAATGAACATTTTTTCAATGTGTCTGTTAGCCATTTGTATGTCTTCTTTGGAGAAGTGTCTGTTCATGTCTTCTGCCCATTTTTTACTTATTTGTTTTTGGGTGTTAAGTTTGAGTTCTTTATAAATCTTGGATATCAGCCTTTTTGCCTGTAATGTCATTTGCAAATATCTTCTCCCATTCCTTGGGTTGTCTCTTTGTTTTTCTGACTGTTTCCTTTGTTGTGCAAAAGCTTTTTATCTTGATGAAATCCCAAAAGATCATTTTCGCTTCTGTTTCCTTTGCCTTCAGAGACCTGTCTTGAAAGAAGTTGCTGTGGCCAATGTCACAGAGGTTACTGTTTATGTTCTCCTCTAGGATTTTGATGGATTCCTGTCTCACATTGAGGTCTTTCACCCATTTAGAGTTTATCTTTGCATATGTTGTAAGAGAATGGTTAAGTTTCATTCTTCTGTATATAGCTGTCCAATTTTCCCAGCACCATTTATTGAAGAGATTGTCTTTTTTCCACTGTATATTTTTTCCTACTTTGTCAAAAATTAGTTGACCATAGAGTTGAGGGTCCATATCTGGGCTTTCTATTCTGTTCCATTGGCCTATGTGTCTGTTTTTGTGCCAGTACCATGCTCTCTTAATGATCACAGCTTTGTAATATAGCTAGAAATCAGGCAATATGAGGCCCCCAGCTTTGGTTTTCTTTTTCAGGATTTCCTTGGCAATTCGGGGTCTTTTCTGGTTCCATACAAATTTTAGGATTGTTTGTTCCAGCACTTTGAAAAATGTCATTGGTATTTTGATCAAGATGACGTTGAAAGCATAGATTGCTCTGGGCAGCATAGACATTTTAACAATGTTTATTCTTCCTATCCATTAGCATGGAATGTATTTCCATCTTTTTGCGTCTTCTTCTATTTCTCTTGTGAGTGTTCTATAGTTTCTAGAGTATAGATCCTTTACCTCTTTGGTTAGGTTTATTCCAAGGTATCTTATGATTTTGGTACTATTGTAAATGGAATCAATTCTCTAATTTCTCTTTCTATGGTTACATTGTTAATGTATAAGAAAGCAACTGATTGGGGTGCCTGGGTGGCTCAGTGGGTTAAGCCTCTGCCTTCGGCTCAGGTCATGATCTCAGGGTCCTGGGATAGAGCCCCACATCGGGATCTCTGCACAGCAGGGAGCCTACTCCCCCCTCTCTCTCTGCCTGCCTCTCTGCCTACTTGTGATCTCTCTCTCTCTCTCTCTCTGTTACATAAAGAAATAAAAAATCTTAAAAAAAAAAAAGAAAAGAAAGCAACTGATTTCTGTGCCTTGATTTTGTATCTTGCCATATTATTGAATTGCTGTATGAGTTTTAGTAATTTGGGGGTGGAGATAGAGTTTGACTTCTTTGCTAATTTGAATATCTTTTATTTCTTTTTGTTGTCTGATTGTTGTTGCTAGGACTCCTAGTACTATGTTGAATAATAGTGGTGAGAGTGGACATCCTTGTGTTCCTGATCTTAAGGGAAAGGCTCTCAGCTTTTCCCCACTGAGAATGATACACACTGGGTTTTTCATAGATGGATTTTATGAAATTGAAGAATGTTTCCTCTATCCCTATACTCTGAAGAGTTTTAATCAGGAAAGGATGCTGTATTTTGTCAAATGCTTTTTTCTGCATTAATTGAGAGGACTATGTGGTCCTTGTGTCTTCTCTTATTTATGGGTTCTATCACACGATTGATTTGTGAATGCTGAACCACCCTTGCGTCCCAGGGATAAATCTCACCTGGTCATGGTAAATAATCCCTTTAATGTACTGTTGGATCCTATTAGCTAGAATCTTGTTGAGAATTTTGGCATCAATATTCATCAGGGCTATTGTTCTGAAATTCTCCTTTTTGATGGGTTCTTTGCCAGGTTTGGGGATCAAGGTAATGCTGGCTTCGTAGCCTAAGTCTAGAAGTTTTCCTTCTATTTCTGTTTTTGAAACAACTTCAGGAGAATAGATATTATTTCTTCTTTGAATGTTTGGTAGAATTCCCAAGGAATCCATAAGTCCCTGGACACTTGTTTTTAGACTTGTTTTTTGCATTCTGCTTCAATCTTGTTACTGGCTATTGGTCTATTCAGGTTGTCAATCTCTTCCTTTTTCAGTCTTGGTAGTTTATAGGTTTTCAGGAATGCATCTATTTCTTCCAGGTTGCTTAATTTATTGGCATATAGCTGTTGATAGTAATTTCTGATAATTGTGTCTATTTCTTTGACGTTAGTCGTGATCACACCCCTTTCATTCATAATTTTATTAATTTGGGTCCTTTCTCCTTTTTTTTAGATAAGTCTTTATTTGGATAAGTCTAGCCAGTGGTTCACTGGTCTTATTAATTCTGTCAGAGAACCAGCTTCTGGTTTCATTGATGTGTTCTACTGCATTTCTGGTTTCTAATTCATTGATCTTTGCTCTAATCTTAATTATTTCCCTTCACGTGCATGGGTTAGGCTTAAATTTGTTGTTGATTCTCCACTTCTTTAAGGTGTAAAGATAGTTTGTGTATTCTGGATTTTTCTACTTTTTTGAGAAAGGCTTGGATGGCTATGTATTTCCTCCTTAAGACCACCTTTGCTGTATTCCATAGGTTTTGGACCAATGTGTTTTCATTCTCACTGGTTTCATGAATTGTTTAAGTACTTCTTTGATTTCCTGGCTGACCCAAACATTCTTAAGCAGGATGGTCGTTAGCTTCCAAGTGTTTGAATTTCTTCCAAACTTTTTCTTGTGAATAACATCCAGTTTCAAAGGACTGTGGTCTAGGAATATGTAGGGAATAATCTCAACATTTTGGTATTGGTTGAGACCTGATTTGTGACACAGTATGTGGTCTATTCTGGAGAAAGTTTCATGTACACTCGAGAAGAATGAGTATTTTGTTGTTTTAGGGTGGAATGTTTTGTATATACCTATGAGTCCATCTGGTCCTGTGTGTCATTCAAAGCTCTTGTTTCTTTGTTGATTTTCTGCTTAAATGATCTATTGCTGAGAATGGAGTGTTGAGGTCTCCTACTATTAACATTATTATCAGTATGCCTCTATTTTGGTTAACCGTTGGCTTATGTAGTTGGTGCTCCCATGTTGGGGGCATAGATATTTACAATTGTTAGATCTTCTTGTTGGATAGACCCTTTAAGAATGATATAGTGTCCTTCTATATCTCTAACTACAGTCTTTAGTTTAAAATCTAATTTTTCTGATATGAAAATTGCTATCCCAGCTTTCTTTTGAGGTCGATTGGCATGGCTCCCTCCCTTCACTTTCAGTCTGGTTGTATCTTTAGGTTCAAAATGAGTCTCTTGTAGATAGCATATGGATGGGTCCTGTCTTTTTAACCAATCTGCAACTCTGCCATTTTATAGGAGCATTTAGGCCATTCCCATTAAGGAAAGATGATTTTATTTTCATCATGTTGCCTGTGAAGTCCTTGTTTCTATAGATTTTCTCCATTAACTTCTGTTCTATATCACTCTTGGGGTCTTTCTCCTTTTATAGAACCCCCCTTAATATTTCTTGCCGGCTTACTGGTCACATATTCTTTCAGTCTCTGGAAGTCCTAGAAACTCATTATCTCTCCATTCATTATGAATGACAGCCTTGCTGGATAAAGAATTCTTGGTTGCATGTTCTTCTCATTTAGGACCTTAAATATGTCTTGCCAGCCCTTTCTGGCTTGCCAGATCTCTGTGGACAGGCTGACATTATTCTTGATTCCCTCCCTCCATATGTAAGGAATCTCTTCCCCCTAACTGCCTTTAAGATGGTTTCCTTGATTCTAGGATTTGTGAGTTTTACCATTACATGCCAGGGCATCTGTCTGTTCTTGACCTTGGGGGGCGTCCTCTCTACCTCTAGGACAAAAATGCTTGTTTCATTTCCCAGATTAGGGAAGCTCTCAGCTACAATTTGCTCAAATATATCTTCTAGTCCTCTCTCTCTCTCTCCACCCTCTCAGGGATCCCAATAATTCTGACATTAGAACATCTCATGGTGTCATTTATTTCTCTTATTCTGTTTTCATGGATTTTAAGCTGTTTGTTCCAGGCCTCCTCTTGTTCCTTCTTTTCTATCAGTTTGTCTTCTAAATTACTTATTCATTCTTCTGCCTCATTTACCTTAGCTGTTAGATATCTAGATTAGATTGGATCTCATTGATAGCATTTTTAAGTTTTGCCAGATCAGCATTCATTTCTGCCCTTAGAGAATCTATGTTGCCATTAATGATTTTCTCCATTATAGCTATTGTTTTCATAACTGTTACCCTGAAGTCTATTTCCAACATCTTGCTTATATCCATATCCATTAGTTCTGTGGTAGAGGTCACCTCTGTGGTAGAGGTCTGAGTCTTTCCTATGTTGGGGGCATCTTCTCTTAGTCATTTTGTTGAGGGGTGGTTGAGGGAATATACAAAGTTCAAATTATTGACCACAACCCAAGCAAGATGCACCTGTTTTTTATGGACCTTAAAGACCTCTTGTTCTTCCAGCCTGTCTTCTGGGGGAGGGGCCTGTCTTGTTCTTACTCAGGCCACCCTATGCGGCAGAGTTGTCCTGCCCCCTGTTGGGGGTGGGGGGTAGGTTCAGCAAAAACCGGTTTTGGGGGTATTTTTTCTCTGGCAGCTTTCCCTGGTGGCTTTCTGCCTCTCTTCTGAGAGTTAGAGCAGAAATGACTGTATCCAAACCTCTGTCTCAGAACAGAGAGATCATAGTCTGTTCTACAGTAAGCTCTCCAGTCCACACTGTCTGTTTCTGTCTGTGCTGCTAAAAACCACAACATCCTAGGTTATGCACCCCACAGCAGCATTCCCAGCCCTCACTTCCAGGTCCAGGCATATCTCTGTCCTTTGTTCTTCTAAAACCGCCAGCCACCCCCCAGTTCATAAGCATGCCCCTGCAGCTCCAGGTTTTAGTCTGGAGGGCTTCCCTAAAGTCCTTTCCATGCTGCTGCTGGTCTGAGGGTCTGTGCCTGGTCCCCAGCACAGGATGTTTTGCATTCCAGTGGCACAGGATCCTGGAGGCTCCATCTCTCTTCCATTTATCTTCCAATATCTGTTCACAGAATCATGTCTCCCCTTTTCATACCTTGAGACCAACCACCTGAGATATTCTGTTTTTAGAGATCCAGATATATATTCTTACATCACAGGCTGATTTTGTGCATGTTCAGAATGCTGATAGATATCCAGCTCAATTCAGAGGACCAGTTGATATAGGGTCTCCTACTCCTCTGCCATGTTTGCATCTCCCCTCAAGATAACTTTCATAACTTATTAACAAATATCATGGGAGTGGCAGATTTTTTCCCCCAAATTTATAAAAACTGCATGTTTGCATAATTCATTTCAAAAGGAATCAGATCAATTGTCAAGGGAAAGTTATGAATAGGGAGCCCTCAAAATGTAGTCACAGACCAGACCATCAACCTCATCTGAGAACTTGTTAGAAATGCAGATTCTGAGGCCCTACTCTAGCTGTAATTACTGACTCAGAAATTCTGTAAGATCCAGCAACTTGTGTTCTAAAAGCCTTCCAGCAGGGGGTACCTGGGTGGCACAATTGGTTAAGCAGTTGACTCCTGATTTCAGCTCATGTCATGACTCCAGGGTCCTGGGCCCCATGGCAGGCTCTGTGCTCAACAGGGAGTCTGCTTGAATTCTTTCTCTCTCCCTCTGCCCTCCCCCCAGCCCCCACTCATGCTTGCTAGCATGCTGTCTCTGTCTAAAATAAACAAATAAATCTTTTTAAAATAAATAAATAAAAGATTTCTAGCAGCTACTGAAACACTAATGTTTGAAATGCTCTTTATGTTATGATTTTATGGATTTTAAAAATAATCCTAAGCACTAATACCTTTTCTATTGATGCTGGTAATGTCAATAAATTTATTTCTTTTGGAGTTCTGTTTTTGTTTTTGATTTTGATTTTAGTTGTTTGTTTGGTAAAGCAACCTTATTGTAAACATCAGTGACTTCAGGATTAAAAACAGACTTAGGCAGTAGTTTAGCCTATAAACTGTAACTATATTGTCGGTCATGGTGTCTTCTGTAAGGTGGGGAGATTAGGTCAAAGATGGTGACATCTGCCCTACAAGCCATCACCACTTTTCTAGAACCCTAGGGAGACATTGCTAATTAATCAAAACACTCTATCCCACCCAGTCCACACAGATGGAGTCCTAGAACACTTCTTAACACAGCCTTATGAAAGAACTAGACTTATGTCACAAGATGAAACCCATATCTGGTGAGATAATCTTTACTGTCTCATCTAGCTATGTCCTCAAGAATATGGACTCCAAACACTTTCCATTCAAGGATATTCTCTAGAGCTGTAAATACTCAGTGAGCGTAGTTTCCTCAATAATAAACTACTACTAATGTTATCTACTTTGTGAGGTTTTTAGAAAGATTAAAAGAAATGTTATATTTGAACCAGCTAGATCAGTGGCAAACACAAAGTTTTTAAATATCGTTAAACCTTAATTCTTGCATTCTTTACATTTTTTGCTGACCCCTCGCCTTACCCTTGACCAGCAACTCCAAATGAGAGAGCTCAGTGCTGCTCTGAGAAGCATGAGTGCTCCTTGTACTGACCTGGCAATAATGAGGATTGACTGATTCCTTAGCCTTTGCTTCTATACAGTGTTTCCCTCATCATTCTGCTTACCCGGTCTACACAGTGATTGAACTAGTGCCTTTGGGTGAAAAAGGAGCCCTTTTATTTCTTATTTAATCTACTCTCACAATAGCAAAATCAAAATAATTATCTTATCCACTACAAAACCAAACTCCACATGCATATAAACAACGTTTTCAAGCTAACAAAGGAAGATGTTAATGAGCAGATTTCCCTTCTGGATTAGATGTGAAGAAGTTAAGAATTATTGAGGACCATGCCTGCACATAAGCTGTTAGCCAATTTGCTGTTCTGATTTATTCCACACAAAAAATCTTTAAGATATGCATATCTACAGAGGCACCTGGGTGGCTCAGTGGGTTAAGCCTCTGCCTTCAGCTCAGGTCATTATCTCAGGGTCCTGGGATCGAGCCCTGCATCAGGCTTTCTGTTCAGCAGAGAGTCTCCTTGCCTCACTCTCTGCCTGCCTCTCTGCCTACTTGTGATCTCTATCTGTCAGATAAATAAATAAAATCTTTAAAAAAAAGATATGCATAACTACATTGTTTACAGATATGATGTACAGATATGAAAACTGAGATTTAGAAAAGTTAAGAAATGTAACCAAAGAGACACCTGGATGGCTCAGTCAGTTAAGTAGCTGCTTTTGGCTCAGGTCATGATATTTGGGTCTTCAGATAGAGCCCCACATCAGGCTTCCTGCTTAGCAGGGAGTCTACTTCTCTCTCTCTTTCACTCTTCCCCTCCCGACTGCCCATTCTCTCTCTCTCTCTCAAATTAAAAAAAAAAAAAAAGCTTAAAAAAAAAAAAGAAATGTAACTGAAGTCATAGGCTTAAGAGAAGGATCAGCTACCTAATTTACTGCAGATCATGAAGCCAAGCACAGGGACCTCTGTGGCTATTTAGGATTTAGGCTATTGCACAGGTTGTATATTCATGAAACTGGCCTTTGTTATACCACAAAAGGTTCCAAAACCTGTATCATTTTTCTGTTCCATCACATGGGAGAGCCAAGTAACTCAGCAGGAAGTATACCTTAGAACTCTGGCCTTGGAAAGAGGGTTAAGAGCTACAGGGATTCAGAACAAGACCCAGAGATAATCCAGTCAGCTTCATGGCTTTGGTGAGGCTTAGTTCTGATCACGAGGAGAAGCCTGAGTAGACGAGGCAGCACTGGATTTGAGTCCAAAAACCTGGGTTCAGGTCCTGCCTTGGAAACATTATTTGCACAAACTTAAGCAAGTCATCCAGCCCTCCTAAGCCTCTGTCTCTTCCACTGAAGAAGTTAGGAGCCACAACTTTTTCTTAATTCACAGATTGAACCACTACATGGGCTGAAGCATATAACTGCATACAGTATACAAGGGAGGATATTGCCTGTGGAGCCATGAGAACTGTAGCTTCAATGCTGTACCCCAACTACCTCTTAGATCCAGTGATTTGAGTGGATGCCATCAGGTCTCTAGGTGAGGAAGAAAATCTAAACTATGTTCAGGAATGGGACTCTGACATAGAATGGCAAATGGTTGAACTATAGGGAAGTCAACTGAAGACTGCAAGGACCATGTGGGAGAATTCATTGAACACATAATAGGTTCTGATTCATTATCTTGTTTACAAACTGCTTTCAAGGTATACCATTCCAGGGAGCAAGCCATTCTCTCTTAATGCTGTCATCTGCCATGGTTACATAAGATGAGTTGTCTTGAATCTGATGTCATAGCTCAAGGTCTCAAGGCCTTCATCCACGGGTACTCGTGGATGTTTTTGTGGGACTCATCCATAGGACAGATGGACAAGATTAAAAGGGATTCCACCATCAGCCACACGATGTACCTAATATTATATCTCCACTAAGATGCAGAGACAGGTGTAATACTACTTTATTCCACTCCAAAAATTCAATCCCTTGTCTTCTTACCATTTCCTAGGAAGGCAAGAGTAAATAAAGATTTGTCCATGGGAATCTGGGGCTCCACCACATGGGGGCTGCCATTGTTATTCTCTCTGTCACTGCACTCAGCTGAAAGTAGTTGAGCTCATCCTTGCTTGTCTCTGTGAGAACAAGGGCAATTCATCTGTCTCCCTCTCATGTTCCAAAACACCCCAAGGACTGATGTCCTGCTTCCCATACTTCCCTCTTTGATCCCTAAAACAATAAATACTCTCCCTCTCCCCTTTAGTGATTCACTTTATTCAACATTCATTCAACAGACACTTATTGATCACTATTCTAGACACTGGAAATTCAAGTGTGAACAGAAAATAATCCTTGCCTTCATAGAGCTCACATTCTAGTCCCAAAGGTCTACTTCACTTCCTGTACCAACTATTGGTAGTTCAATGATACTCACTCTATCTCACCTGATGACCCCAAATGTAACCTCCTAAATAAAACAGCATGAGTTGGTGTATTTTCAAGGTCTAAACTGCTTAGTATTATTAGTAGTTTGACACATCAGGAACAGAAATCCATATTGGAACTTAAGACTTAAAGTAGAAAATAATGCTTCTGGTGCAATGTGGAGAATGATTCTTGAAGCAATCACAAACAAGCCTTCTGTGGCTGGTTTTAACAAAAGGCTGCCTATAACCAAAGGGTGACAAAACCTAAGCAGCAAGGCCATGGAACCCTTCTCAGCAGGTGTAATCTATGAGACAAAATTAAATGATAGAATCCATTGTTTTATTTTACTTTCCTCCATCCCATGATAATTCCAAGAACCTCATCATGGCTCTCTAAGATACAAAATCAATGGAGTCTTGGATGAATGGACTCACCCAGCAATCCATTAAGTGCAGATGTAAAGGAAGCAGAGCCTTGGAAGCAGGAACCAAGTAGCCCCCACACAGAAGCTGCAATAGTGTTACAGCTATGAGACCAGAAGTTGCTGAAGGTAAGTGCTCAGAAGAAGAGAAGCAATGGAGTCTTGGATGAATGGACTCACCCAGCAATCCATTAAGTGCAGATGTAAAGGAAGCAGAGTCTTGGAAGCAGGAACTATGTAGCCCCCATGCAGAAGCTGCAACATTGTTACAGCTGAGAGCCCAGAGGTTGCTGAAGGTAAGTGTGCAGAAGAAGAGAAGCAGTGATAGGAGGGTTAGCCCAAGGGAAGTAGTGAGAGTGGCAATCGAAGACAGATTCCAACTGTGAGTCAAAACCTAGATTAACACAGGTTCATGAGAGACCCTTCTCCACCCTCATCCCACCAAGAGACATCCAGGAGACCAGAGAAAGAAGAGAATGGAATGAGTGACCTGGGCTCTGCAGTTAAGTATATCATGTTGGGGACTAAACTGTCATTCTGAATTCACAGTGGAAAACCACCATTATCCTGTGATGTTTGCCTTGAAAACCTAGATGCTTCTGCCCCTGCCATTCTGAGAGTGACAGAAACTGATGGAATCATTAGCAGAATACCTGAGTATCATAGGTGTCTCTGTCACCCTCCTCACCAGATCATTCCACATTTTGTTCTACTTGGTGACTGGTGGGTGGGCTGTAACTGACAGAAGAATCTAAATTACCATCTTGTCAAGCACAAGTCTAAACTAGGTCTGCATGACTTCATGGGTTTAGGGCAAGGGTTAAGAAAGATCTAATTTTAGCTGATGGAAATTTGCAGAAGTGATGAGAGAAAAAAAAACCCTTATTATTCAATAAGGGATCCTGCTGAGACATCCAAAGCACCTCAAGTTTTTAACACTTTATAAAAATTACTTATCTTCGAACTTGTGTACTGCCTGATCTTATTTATGGTCAGAAAAACCCAAGCTACCATGTCAATTTTGTCATTAGCTATGTGACCTTAGCCTAAGTATTTTTCTTTTTTGGATCTCAAATTTCTCAGTGAAGTAACTACCTTTCAAGGCTGATATAAACATTACATGAAATAATACAAGTGCAAGGGTTTAGTAAGCTACATTCTATCACAGCATCTGAATATTTGCTTAATGATAAATGAGTGTGTGGATGAATAATTAATAAATGGGAAAAAAATTTCTTTCCTTCTCTTATATATTCTTATTCCAGAGTCATCTAAGACATGAACATGAAAAATAAACACTGTATTTATTTTTTTATCAGAATTTATAATTTATAAAATGGGGCCTTATGTATCTCATTTAATCTTCATAAAAGCCCTTGAGAGATAATTTAGGCAGGGGTTGTCATTTCCATCTTACAGAAAGAGATGAAAAATGCAGTATTTTTCATTACCAAAATCCATATTGTTAAAAGAAAGAAGGAGAGAAGGAGGGAAGGAAGGAAGGAAGGAAGGAAGGAAGGAAGGAAGGAAGGGAAAAGAAGGAAAGGAAAAGAAAGGAGGAGGGAGGGAGGGAGGAAAGGAACGAAAGACTCAAGCTCACATCTTCCATCTCTAACTCCAAACTCTTTCCACTTTGAAAACCACCATCCCATATAGCCTTGAAAACTGAAGCAACCCTTTGGCCGTCATTGGACCAAGTATTAAACAATCAAAAGAGACATTTTCTTCCTGACTAAAACTGATTAATGGCTTCATCTGTCTACAATATCATTCCTGGACAACACAAAGGAGACATTTTCATATAAGGCTGTCAGAAAAGATTCAAGCTCTGAAAAAGCAATCTTTTAATTATCTTCAGTTGTGCTAACTCCAAGATAGTTTCTAGGGCAGTGAAGATCAGGGCACACAGTCATTTTAAATGTGTCATTCGCAGTGTTCTGACCTGTCAGTCAGTACCTAGAACAATTGTGGATGAAGCCATGGGTAGGTTTATGATGAAGGAGAGCTTTTAGATTAGACACAAAAGAGGTGGACTAAGTCAAACATTCTAAGAACCCTAGGCTACCTAAATGGAATGATGTCCTGAAATCAAGCAGAAAACTTAATGGGTGGAGGGATATTTATTTATTATTAATTATTAATTATTTATTTATTAATTATGTAATTATTATTACATAATTACATAATTATTATTTATTAATTATGTAATTATTATTACATAATTACATAATTATTATTTATTAATTATGTAATTATTATTAATTACAAATATTTATTGAATGTCTACTACATGCTAAGCACTGAAGTGAAAACTAGATATATTAGGCCATTTAATCTATTCAAATGCAAGAAAGGTAGATATTTTTAATTCTCATTGTATAAATAAGATCCTGTAACTCACAGAATTTAGGTAACTTATCTGAGTGGCCGAGCTTTAATTTAAATCCTGACTTGCCTGAACTCAAAGCCCATGTTTTATCACCTGACCAGGAATCTTTCCACTAGCAGTCCACAGATAAGAGCAGGACTGACAGAAAAGGAAAACTACAGTTATCCATGTCCTGTCCTAACACCAATATCCTGATTCAGTATAACTGAGATGGAGCCCATACTTCTGTATCTTGAACAAATTTTCTGGGTTATTACAAGGGACAGCTAAGTATGAAAAGCTATACCATGTTGCCTACTCAGGAGACAAAAACATATTTCTTAGAGTTGTGGTACTTGGTGTACATAGCACTTAGTGTGTAATAGGCATAGATTGCTCCTTGACACCCAAGGTGCAAGAAAGATCTTATTTCTCTATATTTGCAGATCAAATTATGTCCTTTCAAACTCTCACTTACCTTCATTAATCGGTGATTTTTATGACCTTATAACAAGCTAGAAGCTTTCAGGATTACTCAAAAGTTAGGAAGGAGGCTTTCCTTCAGATCACTACAGTCTTGACCATTACCCAACTGGCCACATAATGTAGGTTCTCCTCATTCAAACCAGCCAGGGAATCACCAGCCCTTCCCACAGACACTCTATGGCTCCTAGCCTGTGTCCTGAATTCCTATCTTTAAGACCTGACACTCCCTGTGTGCTACTGAGGGTAATCCTCACTTATTTAAGGAAACTGAAAGTCCAATTATTCTCTCCAGTCTCAGGAAAGCTCCCCTAATCTCCTCTTAACCCACCAAGCAGAGGAGCGCTTACTTTCAACACTAAGACCACTCTCCACTTGTCTTTCTTCACACTTTCTCCTTAATGGGGACACTGAATGGTTAACTAGGATCTATAAGCTATTTTAGGTCTCAGAATTAAAGATAGTATTTTTGTCTTTTATGGGAATCAGATCAATGTAAAAATGCATGAGTTAGTCTTATATCCCCAAGGCTGAAGAGCTACTTCTTCAAAGCAACAGGAAACAAAACACAAGCTTGGGTCTTCCTATTCTGCTACATTAAATTCTCATTAACCCACCTTGCCACACTGTTTACAGACTTGGGGGCAAAATGAGATAACAATCAAATCAATGTGCATGTGGCTGGCCATAATAGGTGCCTAATTTCGAGTGAGCAAAATACAGAAAACAAAGCAACTACAAAACATGGCCCCTTCCTCACAAAGCTTCTATAATCCTATTGTGAAATGGAATATATGTGAAATGACCCTGAACTTTCACACAGTGAGATTACTTTCTTTGTTCTATTATTCACAACTTCCTATACTCTTTGAATCTTGGCTTTCTACCTGACCAGAAGAAAAAAGAAAAGATTTAAAATACTAACATACAACAAAATAAGATGTGGCAAGCTCCTTTGAAAACTGTAAGACTTTATACCAGAAATTTAATGTACAAAAAATTAAAAAAAATAAGAAAAACAGAGAATTTTATCACTGTATTATACAAAAACCTCACCTCTGGCTTCATCTTATCTTTTCCACCCTAATTTTTTTCTTCATCCCACTGTCATTATCCACTTAGGCTTTAATTGGTTCTTACCTTATTGAATCAGTGTAGTTGAGGAAAATGCTTTAAATCCTTGCTGTGATAAAAATGAGATATTAAACAAACCAAAAAAATTTAGAGACCTTATTTCAGAAAATCTACACATCTATGCCAGTTCAAGAGCTGCATAGAGATACAACCCTTAAAAGGGACAGAAGAGGTAGAGATTGAGGAGTAGATTAGGAAGCATTAGATGGGAGAGAAAGAACAAATTAAAGAGGATCTACAGGAAAGGGTAGGATTTGAACAAAAGATCACATATACCAGACAATGGGATTGCCTGATCAGATCAGTGTTCATATCGGCAAGCAGTGAAAGACAACACTGGAAAATGCAGGTGGCTAACAGAATCCAAAAACTGTATGAGAAAAAAGTATGTGTGATGTCCAAATGGGATTTATTCCAAGGATATACTGATTCAATATGTGGAAAACAATCACTGCAATCAACTTAATTTTTGTAACCCGTTAACTTCAGTTAATGACAACATATCTGTATTCATTTATTCACTATAACAAATGTACCATAATAATATAGGTTGCTCATAATCAGGGGAATGGGTGAAGGATATGTAGAAACTCTGCTTCATAATTTTTCTGTAAATCTAAAACTAAAATCAAAATTAAAGATTGAAATTATTTCTAAAATTAAAAGTCAATAAATAAGTAAATAAAGGGTTTTTTTTTTTTTTCAAAATAAGGTAAATAGAAGCTATCCCGTGTCAAAGAAAATGACAAGTGCCCAGCCCAAGGTCATTCAATTGGCTATGTCTGAGTTAGAATCAAATGTGAGATTGTGTGATTCCTGGCCTAGTGAGGTAAAGCAGAAGAATCAAAACAAAAAGAGATAAGGAAATACGATGCTTAGAATATCTTCTTCTAAATAAAAACAGAGACTTCAGCCTACCTACCCTTATGATTTTTAGAGAATACAAATGGAGCTCAGCCAAAGACAGTGTGTTAACCAATGATGATGCCAACGGGAAGAAAAGTGTCTGGAATATGTTTCTTTTTCAAGTTAGATGGATTTTCTTGGGTTGGCTTAAGGGACCTTAAACATTCCACCCCCAAACCCTAAAAGAAACAGTTGTATTATAGACATGAAATCACTGTTCTTTGTAATCATAGAAATATTTCAAGATTTACGAAGAGCATTGAGTTTGTCAGGAGATTGTGATTATTGCTCCTGACATGGGGTCTAAAACTAGCTCTCACCTGCTGGGATCCTATCAGGGACAGGGTACTCTGCCTGTGTCAGCGCATTCAATTCTTACAAGAATGCTATGAAGTTAAGACATCAGACATGATTTCAAGATTGAGCAAAATTGCCCTTTAAGAGGTTAGAGGATTTGCCCAAAGTCATTCAGGGAAACTGGAACCCAGGTATCTTTATTCAGAGAACTATGGTGCCTTTCTCACCCTGTCACCTTGGACAAATTATTATGTTTATTTTTCAGTCTATGGTGGTTATCGTGTGCTTGTCCCAATTCTATACACTTCACAAATAGGAATTTATTTAATACTCAACCATTTATTAGGTAGGTGTTATTAATATCCCCATTTTAGAAATATAGAAACTGACTTCATCTTCTGAGCCTCTGACTCCTTTTCTAAAAGTGATTTCTTTATTTTATTTTATTAAAAGTGATTTCTAAGAGCACCCGCAGCTCTAGCAGTCACTGATTCAAAAATAGGCAGTATATCTCCAAGGTCAACCTCCCCAGCCCTGTGCCTCAGACAAGGCCATTCTGAGAACTGAGCAAAATCCTTTGAAGTGGTGTCTGTAAAACTCAGGCCAAAACAATGAAACAAAACCTCATCAAATTTAATTTTCCTTCAGAAAGTTATGGCAAACAGAGAGATAGCATTGACTAACATTTGTGCAAGTTTTTATTTTAACACATATTCATTTGAAAAGGTGCCTGAAAATACAATAAAAAAATGAAAATATCAAAGAAGTTTCTGTCAAAAGGACTCAGTCTTTCTTGCATCTTTCATTTAACAAAGAGAAAAGAAAAAAGGACAAAAAAGGAGGGAAGGAGAAAAAGAAAAGAGAGTAGAAAGAAGAAAGAAAGGTGGGAGGAAGGGAGGAAGAAGACAGGAAGGAAGAAAGGAAGGGAGGAAGAAAGGGATAAAGAAAGTAAGACAAAAGGAAAGAAAGAAAATTAAAGAAAAGAATGAAATAATAGTTCTTCTAGAAGGTAATAAGAAACTATGAAATAAGCAACATACCAAGAAGTGTAATATAAGAGTGTCAGCTAAACCTAGGATCAAATCTTTCTCCCATCCCTAAAGAACAATATGACCATTGACAAGTTACTTAACCGCTCTAAGTAACAATTTCTTTACCTGAAAAAGTCAGAACAACATCTTCTTTCTGGAATTTTTGTATGAGTAAATGAAATAACATATTTGAAGTGTCTAGTAATGTGCCTAGCACACGGCAGGTACTAACAAAAATTTACCTCCACAGATGTCTCATCTAATGGTGAACCCAGAGACATGACTGTGCCCACACTACTAAAGTGAGGTCTGAGAACATAATAAAAGTGTAAATGGAAAACCTTAGTTTGAACAATCACAGCAAAGGTAGTATTTGAATTGTCATTCTCAAAACCGGATGGAATCAGGGGATCCCTAGAATCATAGAGAATCATTCCCGCACTGAAACACTGAGAACTCCAGCTGACCCATCCTAACTAGTTCAGATTCCTTAAAACAATGAGCAGAATAAGAGGAGGCTAAGACTGGTATATCTTAGATATTGTAAGCATTGACAGCACATGAAAATAATAAGTGTGTCTTAAGGGTTTCTTCAGTGTCATTGTTCAGTCATGTAAGATGTCAACATCAAAATCTGTAAACTGTGTTCTTCTTTCCATTGTAAGGCATAGCCTGTCTCATAAGTGCAAATGCCTGAGGCAACTAATAGGTAGGCTTTCAATAATGAACCTGTTTATTCAAGATAATTCTTCTGGGGCACCTGGGTGGCTCATTGGGTTAAAGCCTCTGCCTTCGGCTCCAGTCATGATTCCAGGGTCCTGGGATAGAGCCCCGCCTGGGGCTCCCTGCTCAGCAGGGAGTCTGCTCCTCCCTCTCCCCCTCCCCTTGCCCCTCTCTCTGCTCACTCTCAGATAAAGAAATAAAATCTTTAAAAAAAATTATAAAAAAAGAAAAGTCTTCTGTTTCCATCCTTCAGGCACCATTTCATTTATGCTCACAAATAGACTTTGCTACAAAAGGTCTGGTTTCAAATTCCAGCTTTTTAAGTTATTAACTTTGGGTACATGATACAATCTCCCTGGGCCTTAGCTTTCTCATTTAAAATTTAAGGTTATGAATATTGTCTTTATAGAGAATGAATGATCTGATACAAACTGCCCATCAAAGTGTCTCTCCACACATTCATCACATGACAGGTACTAACACATTTATTCACATTAACATTTATTGTCATCTCTGATCTCTGTCCCTATGAATGTTCCCAAACAACTCCATTCTGAACTCATAGTGTTCCCATGCCTCAGACACCATATATAAAGTCCTGTCCTTCTGAAATGGTTTGTAATTTCCTAATCTAGGTGACTTCTGATTAGTCCTTCACCCAGAGCTTCTGAGGAAATTGTTGTTGGAAATTGTGCAAAAGAAAAAAGGCCCTGAGTTTAAGCAAGATTAAGAGTTAGAAATAAATGTATTCTGACTAACCTTGCAAAGGGAGACATGGCCATTCAACACTTTGGCTAATAATCAGGAAGAAGGTACCAGTTGTTAAGAGGACTGATTTGCAGATTACCAAATGACTCAGGGTAATCAAGAGGAAGGATCACCACAGGGAGAACTAAGAACACCAAGACATTAAACAACATGCAGAAACGAGTACATAAGGTAACTCACATTGTTGAGAATAACATACATGACACGAGCATTCTGGATTTTGAAGAATTTATGATTCTGTTCATGCATTCTAATGGCATCCTTGAGATAATTAAAATGTCTCAAAAACTAGTGAGTGAGGTGTCAAAGCAGATAACTCAATAGGGATGTCAGCTTTCTGTATAACAGCCGTCAAAACAGTGACTAAGATTTAAGACTGGAATGATTTTCTCTTTCCTTGGCCAATTGATGGGATGACAGTGACTTCTTTTTACTAGTGTATGCTCAATAGAGTATAGCCTTTGGAAATGACAGAGGATCAGGAGGGGAAGGAAGCTAAGCTGCTTGGATGACCATATCCAAGTAAATTCGATCATTAACTATTGCAAAACCTAGTTTTACCTCTTTTATTCTATGCCAGAAATCACTTTCAAAGCTACAAAAAGTAATTCATGTTCTTCCCTGATGAAAATTCTTCAGAAAGGTCACATTTCTTGGCATGCATAATCTTTTGTGATCAGGTGTATGGCTTTTTGTGAGGTTTACCAACAAAATTAATTGACCCCCTGTCTCCACCCTTTATCCATATCTGTTCTGTGTGTTTATCTAGGATATTGTTGAAAATGTTATGTCCTTGTTCAGGGTCCCAGTAGGCTCACTCTTATGTGTCACACCTTGTATAACGATGTAGCAGTTAACAGCATGGGCATTGAAGCTAAGTCTCATGAATATGAATGCTCGTCTCCCAGTTACTAGCTGTGGAGTTTTGTCTAGTGAGTTAGCCTTCTGTGCCTCAGATTCCTCATCAGTAAATCAGGTGTAACAATACTACCTAACGCCAAGGATTGTTATGAGCATTTAGTTGGTTAATACATGTGAAGTTGCTAGTAAAATAAGTGTTATAGTTTAGGGTTTAACAAACACAGTCTTCATGGAGTCCAGCATTTGTGGTGGTTCTGTGGAAAGAACATAGGTCCTGGAGTCATGAAGACCAGAGTCTGAAGTGTGGTTCCTCTGCTAATCATCCATCTGCCTCTTAAAAGCACCCTTAGCACTCCTGCACCATTTTTTTTTTATGCGCTGGAAATGAAAGTATCTACAATACATAGTTTGGGGACACCATAAGGTCAAAATCCCAATGTGCCAAAACCACAATGAAATATCACCTCATACCAGTTGGATGGCTTTTATCAAAACACACACACACAGAGAGAGAGAGAGAGATAAGGGATGTTGACAAGGAACATTTATACAACTATTGGTGGGACTGTAAATTGGTACAGCCACCATGGAGTATGGAGTTTCCTCAAAAAATTAAAAACAGAACTACCATATGAAACCACAATCTCACTTCTGGATATACAGCCAAAGGAATTGAAATCAGGTTCTCAGAAATATCTGTATACCCATGTTTACTATAGCATTATTCATAATAGCCAAGACATGGAAATAACCTAAACGTCCATCAGTAAGTAAAGGGCAAAAGAATGGTGGTACGTACATAAAATGTAATATTATTCAGCCTAAAAAAATGAAGGAAATCCTGCCATTTGTGACAACACAGATGAATCTTGAGGACTTTGTGCTAAGTGAAGAAAAAAAAAAAAAGACAAGGAACAAATACTACATGATCCCACTTATATAAGACATCTTACAACAGTCAAACTCCTAGAAGCAGAAAGTAAAATGGAGGTTATCAAGGGATGGGGGAAGGAGAAATGGGGAGATGTTGGTAAAATGGTACAAAGTTTCAGGTATACAGGTTGAATGGTCCTAGAAACCACTCTACAGCACAGTACCTGTAGCTAACAACACTGTATCACATACTTTAAAATTGTTAAGAAGATAAATCTTACATTAAATGTTCTAATAATAATAATAATTTAGTAAGGAAGGAAGGGAGGGAGGAATGAATGAAGAATTTTTGGAGGTGATAGATAAGTTTATGGCATTAGTTGTAGTGATGATTTCATGGTATATAGTTATCTCCAATCTCAAGTTGTATGCATTAAATATGTACATCTTTCTGTATGCTTATTATCATGTCTCAATAAAGGGCTTTTTTAGAAAAAAAATAAGACTGGAAGTCATCACTTCCAACCTTACAACAAGAAAAAGGCTAAACAAATGGAAAATCAATAACTTTTCTCATACCCATCAGAGGATTGAGGTCACAGGGCATTTGGAAAGACAGCTGAATATAGAAAATCACTTACTAGCCAAAGGAGATAAAACAAAATCATAAAATACTGAAATAAAACTAGAGAAGATAGAAACAGAGCAAAACATGCAGCCATCTATTCAAATCCGTAGGAAAATAAACATTATTGATCAAGTGCCAGCAGCCTGCCGGGAACTTGATCCCAGGGGCTAGGTTCCTTGTAAATATTATCTCCATTCTCCCATCAGCCGCTGAAGTAGGCTATCTTCATCTGTTTTCCCGATCAGAAAACTAAGGCTTAGGCAGGAGAAGTGGGCCTAATATTCCACAGCTAACACGTGACAGAGCTGGGATTTGAATTCCAAAAGTTGTGTTCTTTTTACCATACCAAAGCAGTGGCTCCAAGGGCCACATTGGCTCCAAAGAACAGATTTGTAAAAAGAAATCTGGATTTGGATTAGTAGAAACATGCCATCAGATTGAACACCCAACACACACAGTATGGAGCAAGGTTTGTCTCCAGCTCTGAACCCTGTCACTCATGCTTTTGCTGCTATGGCCTTAGTGGCCTGGGATGTCCTGGGGAGTGTTACAAAAGTATCCACAGTCTCCTGAGCTGCTAAATTCTCATTTGTCTGCAAGATCACACACTAGTTTAACATTCCATGGCAGTCACTAACAATCAACAATTACAACGCTTAAACCTGGACTTGGAGCACCTGGGTGGCTCAGTGGGTTAAAGCCTCTGCCTTCAGATCAGGTCATGATCTTGGGGTCCTGGGATCAAGCCCCGCATCAGTATCTTTGCTCAGCGGAGAGCCTGCTTCCCTCTCTCTCTCTCTGCCTACTTGTGATCTCTGTCTGTCAAATAAAAAAAAAAAAAAATTAACAAAAAAAAAAAAAGAATTAAAAAAAAAACACCTTGGCTTAATTTTTGAGTGTTTATTATTTATTTCGGCCACAGGTATTGAGCACTTATTGAGATATAAGGCTCAATGCGAGGTTATGTGAAGACTACAATGGTGAATAACAATTATAACAATATTAAATCCTTACAATTGTAAGGAGATTTACTCTTAACAGAAAACTCTCACGTATGTTATCACATGTATTCCTCACACACCAGTGAGAAGTCATTTATTATCCCAATTTTGCATATAAAGAAACCTGTATGTCTATGATATTATGATTTATATTAAGAAATATATATTTGGTCTACCTCCTCTTTTCTGGCACAGAGCTCCTAAAACCCTTGGAATTTCCTAAGTGATGAGAATCATTAAGGTTTCTTTTGTTATGTTAATGAGGTTGCCTGGAAAGCACCCAAAAAATGGGGACTGGTTACCAGAGGATTTTTAGAGATTTGGAACTTTCAGTCCTACTTTTATCCTCCTGGGAGGGGAACAGGACTGGAGGTTGAATCAATTTGTCAATGGCCAATGATTTAATCAGCTTTGCCTTTGTGATGAAGCCCCCACAAAATCCCAAGAGGCTACAGTTCTGAGAGTTTTCAGGTTGGTGAACACTGGAGGTAGAGGAAGAATGGTGTACCTGGAAAAGGCATGGAAGTTCCATGCCCTTTCCCACATACCTTGCCCTATATATCTTTTATCTGGATGCTCCTGAGTTATATCCTTTCATAATAACCTGGAAACCTAGTGGGTAAAATGTTTCTTTGAGTTCTGTGACCTGCTCTAACATTTAATCAAACCCAAGGATGGGGTCATGAGAACCTCCAATCTGTAGCCAGTCACTCAGAAGAATAGGTGACAGGAGTCTGAACTTCTGACAGGTGTCTGAAGAGGATGGTGGCCTTGTAGGACTCACCTCTCCAACTGTGGAATCAGATGAGCTTTCCAGGTAGACAGTGTCCGATGGAGTAAAATTATATGTCACCCAGCTGGTGTCAGAGAATTTCTTGGTGGTGTACACACCCTTGGAATTGACTATCGGAACACAAAATAAGGTCCAAGTTCACACAGCCAGTATTTGACACAACTGAGATTTGAACTCCCTATTTCTCATGTCAGAAAAGTTAGCCATTTCCTGAGTTCTAAAGGTTTGCCATTCTATGAGAGAAACAGAGAAAAAAAAAAACAACAACAACAAAAAACAAATAAAAACAAACTTGAATGTGAGGCAGAAGTGTTGAAAAAAGAAAAAAAAATCTTGTGAGAGACAAAGAAAAGGAGAGGTAGGCACTGCCCTCCCTTCCCTCTCAAACTTTTTCTACTGGCTTAATAGCTTAAGTTGGGGGTGGGGGGGACTAAACTTTCCCAGCAGAAGACACCTTGTGCACTGAGGCAATGCAGGTATACAAGTGATGCAGTCCATGAAAGCATGTAAGAACCATAAATAGATCTAAAATCAAAAGGACTCAGGCCATAAAACTTTAAAGAAAGAGATTTTTAATAAAAAGAAGAAGTTTTTTTTTTTGTCCAAAACCTGACCCTGGCATGGTCATAGACCAAGAGTAAATTAGCATTGGTGCATTAGTCTACTTATGAGATAGGAATCTGAATAATTTATACCAAAGCCTTGGCAGGTGGAAGGTCATGCACCAATACTGCCAGAGTTCTGAGCACACTTCTGGGCAACCATCAGATTAACAGTAAAATACTGTCTCCTTTCAAGGCTAAGGCTATATGTGGGGCAGAGGGGGTAATGAGACACAGTAAAAGAATTCCTCATTCAACTACTTCTCTGCAACTCTTTGCACTTTTGTCTCTGGCAGGATGGATTTCTGTATTTCCCAGGTAGACTGAGCCAAGTGTCAAGGACCAAAGGTCCTTTGTCTTATGACATTAAGTATGCCAATTGATACCAATATTTGTTCTAATTGATTCTGATTCTATCTATTTATCATCCTGAGATATTATGCTCACTCAAGAACCTATCCAAGAATGTGTAAGAATTTGGTGGGGTTTCCCTGGCACATTCCACACCTTACCTCCAGAGTTACTCCCAGCCTGAACAAGAGGATTGAGCTATTTGGGGGGGGGGGGGAGTGGAGTTCTGATTAATAGTAACAAATGTCAGGAACAGGTGAGTAAGGTGATCTTGGAAGACAAGTAGGTACGAACAATGACAGCAAGTAGGTAGACACTCCAAATGCCACCTAGGGTGTGCTGGAGAGGATAGAGAGGAAGAATCTCTAAGAGAGGACGAATCTCCAGGTCATTTCTGATCAACATCATTGCATTTTCAGCAATGTTTTGCTTGGGAAGCTTCTATCTTTTCAAAACTACCAATTCTTCCATGTACAAATGAGAACATTTGTACCATTTGGTCTTCTGGAGTCCTCAGCATACCCAGGCATAGCTTTTCAACAAATAAGAGATGCCCTCCATGTTTTCCCACTGGCTACCACTGGGTTTCATAGAGTTTTTATAATATCCTTGGGAACTCCTTGGTGCCCCAGGTTCTAGCAGTTTTAACAAGCACTATGGTTTTTCTGTCATTGATTCCCAAGCGCGGTCATGACCAACTGTTGCTCTGAGCCTCAGATACAAAAGTACAAAAGCTCCATAATGGACTATTCTTTCCATTAAAAGACAAAGAATCCAGGGGCACCTGGGTGACTTAGTCAGTTAAGCATCTGCCTTTGGGTCAGGATCTCAGGTCCTGCATCAGGCTCTTTGCTCAGCGGGGACTCTGCTTCTCCCTCTCCTTCGCCCCTCTCCCCTGCTCCTTATTTTTCTCTCCCTCTCTCTCTCAAATTAAAAAAAAAAAAAAAATCTAAAAAAAAAAAATAAAAAGACAAAGAATCCAAATACTTCTTATCTTCACAGGAGATAAACCTGAGTTCATGAAGACTAGGCTTGGAAACAAAAGCAGAATATAGACATCATGCTCCATCGTGTCCAAGATTTTGTCACTCACCCAAGTTTATCTATTTGGTTTTTCCCTCTGTTTTCTTCCAGATGCTTCTTGCTCTCTAATGCAGTCCTAGCCTTGTTTTCTAAGCTTGCTTTAATTTCAATGGTCAAAACAGCTTACTCTAAAAATAAAACTCTCATTCTGCTGTTTTTTTTAACAGATGGAATTATAAAATAAAAGTCATTTAGGGAGAACCTGAATAATACTTACAACAAGACAAAATTTACCACAGGAAAATTAGCTCTAAACACTATTCAGGAGACTGCTTATAGCTGAGCTGTTTTGTTATACAAATTATGGATGAGTATACATTCTTTAAGTATTCTCTAAATATCCATGCATATAATGTACACATAGAGTTTAAAATTTTTTGTGGAAAGATTTTTTTCCTGTGAACATATTTTTTTTAAAGATGAGATTAACATTTAAATTAGTAGACTTTGAGTAAAACAGTTTACCCTCCATTATGTGGTAATGTGGATGGGCTTGTGGAAAGATCTTAAATGTACTTTGTTTTATTAGATCTTTTGAGCATGGCCACCTAAAGAGAGTGATACCTCATTCTTATCTGTACAGGAAAAAGCTTATTTAGGTGATGGAGAAGGAACTTAAAAATATTCTCTATCCCTGCAAGTGCACACTCAGAAGAAATTTACATTTGTGAGGAAAAAGTCATGAAACCAGCCAAGATTCTGTTAAACACCAAATTTCTTCCATTCTGATTCAGACGCCAGAAATATTTAAGGCAATAATTTCAAAAGCACCCCAGGTGTCCCAACATGCTGGCACTTACTCATAGTGCTTGCCAAAACCATTGTCTGATAACTATTAGCTCTGCCATGGCTTTTCCTGACAGCATTGTGGTCTCCTGGTATAAGGATGGGAGAGCTTTGTCAAGTACACCAGAGACATTAATGAGAGTGCAAAAAGTAACTTCCTAGCGACCTACCCATCTCGAGTTGACTCCTGTGTCTGACATCACAGTGCTTTTGGTTGTCAAACGACACTTCCCTCTTCCACCTGCCCCTCTTTGATGACCTTTACTGATAATGGTGTAAAGGCATCAAACTCTTTGCCAAAAGTTAAGGAAAGGATTCCAAGTTCACTCTACAAATGAGCACATTGTAAAGGTAAAGGGAGAAGGATGAAAGTGTTTGTGTGATTTCCCTTTACCAGTGATATGACATTCTCCTTTCTTCCCTCATGTAGGTGGCACTATTCTGTGCCCTCCTCTCCCTGGGCATCAAAATTCTACCCATTTGTGGAGAATTAGCTTGTAGCCCACCCTGCTTGTGGAGGTTTTTTTGATCATTCTACCACCATTAACTTTATCCATCCATGGAAAAACTTCAGCAGGCTGGACACAGCTGATTGCCTAAATTTAGAGTATATACTACCTCGTTTCCATGTCCCTTAGTCTTTGTTTTCCTGACCATGTTGATTAAACTTGAGTCAGGATCTATGTGATATGGGGAAGCAGATATAATATGGGATTTAGAGTCAAGGAGGCTCGGTTTGAATCTCAGCTCCGCCTTTTGGCAGCAGTATTAGCTGCAAATTGATTTTTAGAAAAAAACAGAAAAACCTGTACTAACATTGGTTTATACAAATAGATTAATTTTCTTCACATAACATTGCCACAAAAGGCAACACAAGACTGCTGTAGCTATTCACAGATATTATTAAGACGCTCAACTCTTTCTGTTTGATTGGTCCCCTGGGCTTGCATCCTCATGCTTATAGACTCGTGGTTACAAGATGCCTGCTGAACTTCCAGGAGTTACCTCCGGGTCCTAAGAAAAAAAGCAGGGAAAACACAATGGTAGTTAAAAACAATAGAGTGTTCCAGTTGAGGTGGTCCATTTTTAATCAGGAAAGCAAAAGTTTTCCCGGAATCCCCACCAGCAGACTTGCAGTTACGTGCCATTGACCAGAACTGTGTTTAATGACCTCCATTAGCTAGAAGGGGGCTGAAAAGAAAGAAGCTCAGGAAAGTTAAATAATCTCTTTAAACCTCAGTTTCCAAATCTTAAAGATAGGAGAAACAATGCCACTTTGTGTTTTCTGAAAGTGAGTGAGTGGCACAAAGTAGGTGCAGGTGTTTCATAAATTAATAATATAAATAAATAAATAGTAATTATTAACTACCTCCAATGGTTAATATAAATAATATAATATATATAATAATATAAATAAAAAATAGTAATTATTAACCACCTTCAATGACTAGCCATAAAAAAATAGATACTATTTACAGAGTTTACTTTGAGCTAATAATAACTGTGCAAAAGAGAATTAAAACCTAATCTTTGCTCTCAAGGAAACAATAATCTAGCAGGAAAAAAACACATGTAAACACATTAAGTTCAACGAAATGTGACAAGTTGCTGTGTGACTATATTTACAAAGGGAAAAGGGAGCATAGAGAAGAAAGAGACTAATAGTACCTTTGGATTTAGGGAGGGCTTCCTGGAGGAAATGATGAACAATTGAAACTTAAGAAAGAGGTAGGAATCATCGAGGTAAAGAAGAGAGAAGAGTATCCAAGAGGGGGAATCAGTATATGCAAAGGTACACATATATGAAAAAGCTGAGCAGTTTCTTGGAAAGGAACCAAAAAAGACTGGCATGGGTTAAAGATGACGCACCTTCTCTTCATGAAACTTACTATGGTAGAATTTGAGTATGTGCCAGGCAGTATTTCACATGGCTCACAAGCATCCCCACTTCCTAGAACTCACATCCTTGTGCCATCTCTGCCTCTTTCTGGGCTGGATCTAGTGACTTGCTTCTAACAAATAGAATGCAGCAAAAATGATGGAATGTCACTTCCATGTTTAGGTTACAGAAGACTATGGCTTTTCATCTTTTCATCTTCCTGGTATTCTTTCTCTTTCTGTGTGTATTCTCCAGTGCTTGCTCTGATGGAGAGGTCACATGGCAAAGAACAGAGAGCAGCTTCTGGTCAACAGCCAGCAAGAGATGGAGACCTTCAGGCCAACAGCCCATAAGGAGCTGAATCTTGTCACAAATGACATGAATGAGCTTGGAAGTGGATCTGCCCCATTTGGAGCTTGAGATGAAGGCAGGCTCCCCGGATAACCTGGTTGGAGCCTGTCAGAGCACTAAAACACAGGCTCCAGTGGATGCCCAGGTGCCTGATGACAGAAACTGAGCTAATAAATGGTTGTTGTTTTTTTTGTGGGTTTTTTTTTTTTTGCTTTTTGTTGTTGTTTTCTTTTTTAATTTTATTTATTTAAATTCAATTAATTAACATATAGCGTATTATTAGTTTTAGAGGTAAAGTTCAATTATTCATCAGTTGCATATAACTCATTACATCAAGTGCCCTCCTTAATGTCCATCACCCAGTTACTCCACCCCCCCACTGACCTCCCCTCCAGCAATCTTGTTTGTTTCCTAGAGTTAAGTGTCTCTTATGGTTTGTCTCTCCCTCTGATTTCATCTTATTTTATTTTTCCCTCCCTTCCTCTATGATCCTCTGTTTTGTTTCTCAAATTCCACATGAGTGAAATCATATAATTGTTTTTCTTTGATTGACTTATTTCGCTCAGCATAATACCTTCTAGTTCATCCATGTTGTTGCAAATGTAAGATTTCATTTTTTTGATGGCTGAACAATATTTGATTATATATCCCATATCATCTTTATCCATTCATCTGTTGATGAACATCTGGGTTTTTTCCATAGTTTGGCTATTGTGGACATTGCTGCTATAAGCATTGGGGAGCAGGTACCCCTTCAGGTCACTATGTTTGTATCCTTTGGGTAAATACCTAGTCGTGCAATTGCTGGGTCATAGGGTAGCTCTATTTTTAACTTTTTTTGTTTTAAGCCACAAGATGTTGGAGTTAGTTTTACAGTTGCATGATTTTATTAAATACCTCTATGGTACCTCACTATTGTCATACTTTCCATACAAGAAATTCTAATTGATCAAATTGATCTTATTATCTTCTTCTGACTATTCCTCCCACTGCCTTGGCCCTACTCCTTCCCCACTTCCATGCACTACTGCTACATGCTTACCAAAAGTACCTCCTCATTTCCTCTGCACACCAAGTTTTAACTCCAACAAAGTCCACATGGGCTGTCACTACTTCTATCTTTCTGGATATTATTAGATTCCTCTGGACCCTTGCATCTCTGGTTTGCAGCTTGCTCTCTACCTCTTAACCCTTCATGGACTTGAGGCAGTTTGTATTATAGATATTTTATCCAATGTATTATACTCTAATGTATACAAAGTTTCTAAAAAAAATTTTTTTGGCCAACTTTCTGCTTTCTTTTGCATCTCTCTGAGCCAACAATATTGGTCTTCTAGAATTATCTGACCATATAAATAATGAGAGGGTTTCTTATATGTATTCATTTAACTAATATTTACAACATATCTATACTGCTGCTCCTGGTACCACATGTAGTAAAAGTTTTTTTAAAATGGCCTCTTCTCTTGAGCAAGAAATAACCCAGCAGAAAAAATAAAAACAATTTTTCTAATTGCCTCACTACCAGGCTCATCGTACAGGGTTTTTGAGAGAGGCCCAGGGCATACAGGTGTCATGGACTACATGGACGGGTTCTCTGAAAGGGCACAGAGGAAATTTGGTATAAAGAATGCTTTTTAAGGACTACCCTTGTGATCCAGCTCTGTGGAGAAGGAAGTAGGAGTGGACAGAGAGAGAAATCAAGATATAACACTGGCCATACAACAGCCTCAGTGTACACCATAGGAAGCTCTGGAGCTAGGATGGCCTTTCAAAGCAGTCCCACATTGGATCATCATGGCCAGACCTCTATACTATGCTTCAATCGTTCAGTGAAGGTGAACAAACCAAAAGGGATGTGAACTCAGGCGAGTCAGCTGTGTCCAGCTGAGCAGCCCTGAAGGGCAAGTAGCTGAAGGCTGTGTGCTGACAGCTCTTCCAGCAGCTGGGGAAGTATCCCCTTCCTAAAAAAGAGGATTTGGGCATTATAGAATCCATCAAACCTGGGTACAAAGAAATGGTGGGTGTAGATTTGCAAATCTTATTGGGCAGGGATGGAGAAAGGACAGTGACGACACATATTCTTTAGGACAGGAGTCTTTCTGGTAGTGCTGCTTTGTTTTGTTTTTCTATCAGAAGATGAGAGATATCCATACAGTGGGAGATGGTGACAATATAGGAGAGGAGAGGATATAATTAGCAGAATAAAGCAGACTTCCTTATCTTTCACCATATAGAACTTTTTACACCTCAATTATAGCAATTATTCCATTATGCTTAGTCTTCCCCATTCTACTGTTATCTACACAAAAGCAAGGACCCAAATAATTCTTAAATTGTATCCTCTGCATCTAGAACTGTATATGGTGCATAGTTAGCATGTAACTGTTAGTTGTTGAGTTGAACATTTAAAAGTGGAGAAAATTAAACCATTGAATATTACTTTTTAATTAACTTAATAGTTGACAAGAAGAAATATTTAAACATTATATATTTTTTAAAGTAACGATACTCCCTACCTACCGTGTAAATACATCTTTCTGCTGGTGTGAGCAGGGAAAAAGGCACAGATGTTTCTTGCAGTAATTATGTTAGATAATTAACAGACCTGGATTCTGGTGGCCCCCAGGACCTATCAGCTTGTTGACTCATTATATAAATAAGAGAATCCAAATTAATACATATGCAACTCAGTATCGTGTGTGTGTGTGTGTGTGTGTATCTCTCTATATATATAAAATGAGATTTAGAGATATCTCAAACTGTCTTAAAGACTTTCTTCTTTATAACGTCTTTTTTCTCCTTTGAATTATCTGCTGTGAAAGATGATTAACACACAGCTTATTGGACTGGAAACTAAATAAATCAATGTTTTATTCTTTAAAGCTAGAGTGCTTGCAAGGAACAGTTTTTACAATATTTATTTATCTTTCATAATTTGCAATGGAAAGATCTTTACAATTGATCTGTCAAGGGTCAGCGAAGAATGAGGGAAATTCTTCTCACAGTTAACCTTCATGAGACCTTTATTTCTTGCTGGTGTTTGTATTGTCTGTTTCCTTTGTGGTGGAAAGGAAAAGCAGCATTACAAGAACTATTTGTCTGTGGCTTTCATTCTTGGAGCACCAGAGGAATGTAAAAGAAGGTGGAATTAATGGAAGAACATCCTTCCAGATTCTCGTAATTCTCCATAGATGCATCTAATCTAGTGTGGGATGTGAGAAAAGAATACTAATTAGCAAAGTGGCTCTCTAAAATGAGCCTGTGCAGCACTCACCCTTTGGGGAGTTCATGATTATGTAAATGTCTGACTCTATATCAAGGGGTTTGGAAAAGTGCTCAACAGCAGCAAAATGCCAAATAGATTGTTTCATTCCAAATATTAGGTCTCAATACTTGTATTTCAAGAAGGAGACACTGCCATATATAATTGTACTATATTTGGGGAGGTTTTGACTGCCAATCCTAAATACAACTTAAGGGACCACTGAAACTTCTCCAAGAATGCTGCAAGATAGAAATAGAGAGCCAGAAAATTGAGCCATTTTTTAGTCAACACATTAGAACTTAGACAAGTTCTTGGCCAACTTAAAGTGGTCCCTTTGAGAAACTACAAACATTCCCACAAAGTTGCCATGACTCAGGACATTTTGGGTGTCCCTCTTCCAGAATTCTTTTCAGGTTGTTGTTCGAAACATGTGCTTTTAAAGAATTTCTGTGGGAGTAATAAGATCTGCATATTCAAAAATGAATTATTTGTTTTTTGAAGTTTATTTTCTCCATTTGAAATGGTCAAAAGCCACTCAGAGCTGAGCTTGAATGAAGAGCTAGATGACCAAGGTGGGTCACAATCCAGTCTGATTTCAATTTTATGGACTGAATTACTTAGTAGTGCCATCAGAACCTGTCCAAGAAAGTAACTACCCAAGGGGAACTGCAGAAATAGCCTGAGTAAGGGAAGACCAAAAAGAATAAATGCACAGCCTTCCCAAGAGAAGATCTTCGGAAGAAGAAAACAACTGCATTCATAAGTTTGAGTCCAGGCATGCCTGTTGAAACCCTCTTATTCATGTATTCACTAATTTAGCAGCATATTCAGGAAGAGTTACTGACCACCCACCAAGCCCTGGGCACAGTCCTGGAAGCTGGAAACATTCAAACAAACAGGACTCCCTTTCTTCCCTGAATTACACACAGTCTAGTTGGGGAGGCACACATTTAATGGAGTGTCATGGAAACTGAGAAATCCCTTTGATAGACAGATCCATGGACATCATAGAACCACATGAGACTGTGACCCAAAATAGGTTATGATACCCTTAGTCATAGTCTCGTGTTTCTGGAGAAACTTATCTAAATATGGTTAATATTATAAAGTAAGTTTATTTATTAATTAAAATATATAACATATAAATAATATTTTAATGCATAATATAAAATACATAGGATCACAAGAAAGGCAATTGTTTGAAATGTAGTAATCAAATATTTTAAATGTATGTTTTCTTAGTTAACTTAATAAAGTAAGATCAAACAGTGAGCCTAATAACTACTATAGCTACCAAATAGTGAAGACTATAGTCAATATGTTGAGATATTTGCAATAACTATAATGTCATAAAAAAAAATCTGTGCTTCCTTTGGTAACAAAATCTCAATTACTGCTAATACCAGTAGGATTTGTTAACTACATTTATAATTAAAACAAGTGACCAATTTTGGTTAGAGGTTAATGAAAATAGACATAATTTCCCCATATCTGGACCTCCTGAGGTTCACCTATGGATCCTTTGGGAGATGGTGAACCCTTGTTAAGACCCCCCCATCTAATGGATAATCCTGAAGCTGAGTCCCAAATTAGTGGCATGGTAGGGGAATCTGGATTGACACATGAAGACCTCCCTGAGCACTATGGGCCGTGTGCAAAGATACTACAGAAAGCAAACAACATGACATCTTTGGGGGAAATTCATGTCATTTCATTACTAATAAATGGTATTTTGTAATATTATTTCTAGAGCTGATGACATATGATTTTGTTTCATTATATCAATGTATGTTTGTGCATGAGCCAATGGAACGTTATCCACAAATAGTTCATTTTCTAGGAAATGTCAGCTTTGGGACACTGTCATCCTCTTTACATGCTGTTTGCAAGATTACTCAGATGAATTGCAACAGGAGGGGACCTGGGCTCTAGTCCTGGCTTCTGACTTACTTACCTCATCACAGGACAAAATATTAATTCCTTTACATATTTATTTCATCAATACTTCTTGAACACCTATTATGTGCCAGGCACTGTGTTAGGCTTTAACGTTATCAAGATGACTAAGTCACAGATTCAACCTTCAGAGAGTGTACCATCTTGACACAACTTAAACGTAAATGCCCACAATCACAGCTAACAATGAGATAATGCATGAAAACCACTTGGTCCAGTTCTTAGTACCTACAAAGCATTCAAGAAATGATAGTTGTTTTTACATTCTATTGGATTTTTGGAAGGAAAGCAACACACTCGTCTGGAAGGCTTCAAGGAAGGTTTCCCCTTAAAGGTGAATTTTCCTTTCTGAGCCTTACCTAAAAAACAACAGGATTTAGACTAAATGTATGGTGGCTTCAGTTGCCTCTCCTTGCTGCATCATTCTCCCACCCTATAGACTGATGGCATGGTTTAGTGGGACAAGTGGTAGTGTTCAGTAAAGGGTGAAATCACAGGCCTGGTAGCCCAAACTCTTCGCAATCCCAAGGTCTTCAGGATTGGCCTTCAACTCTCTCCTGCAAGATCACCTCTGAGCTCCTGGAATATCTTGCCTGATAATAGTGTCTTTGTATACCTGAGGCCTTGGGCCACACCACACTGTTTATGCTAACAGTGGGACTTAGTCATTGGAAGCTTCTCTTTGTAGGCCTGGGACTTTGGGCTGCATTGTATTAATTTGACTTCTAATGGGGCTAAGTCTGGGTAACTGAAAACCTAAAAACCATGAACTCCAAGCCTTGGATAATCTTACCTGACTGGTAGTATTCCACACATGTTGTCACACACCATTGCTGGGAGAATTGAGTGCTGTCCATCTCACTCCTTTGAGAGAAGACAACTGAAATCTTGTACTTCATCTTTCTTGGACTCTGCCCTGTGTGCCTTTTGCCTTTGCTCATTTTATGGTGTATCCTTCAACTGTAACTGTAATAAAGGAGTATAACTGTTTTTATGGGTTCTGTGAGTTCTTTTAAGGACCTAGCAAACCTAAGTATGGTCTTGGGGAACCCCAATGCAGGTGCATAGCTTTTTCTCTCAAAGCCTCTTCCGCTTCCTTCAATCCCAACTGTTCCCTGTTCCCAAGCTACTCTACACTTTACAGCCTCATCTCTAGCATACATGTGAATTATTTAACTGTTTCATGACTGGGTACTTTATCAACCAGACTCTTCATTCTGCAAGGCCTTGCTTGTATCTTACATGTCCATAAATTCCAAACAGCCAGGGCTAGGCACACGGTATACTCTCAATGACACTGAATCCTCCCAACCCATACTGACTACAATAAAGTGAGTTGCCTGGCAGGAAAGGAAAAAAAGCTGGAATTCTTGCAGCTAATAAACTAGACCGATTAAGGAGGAATGAACCGGGACCTTTGCCTTGGTACCAAACGCAAACAAGTTGGGAAGTAAAGGGATCAAGGGAGATTAGTCAGGTATGAAAAGGAATTGTCTGGCTAGACTGGAAACAGGGAAAACAAATAGGAAATCTGTAGTAAAGAGATTACAAAAAGATTATATTGGAAATTGCAAGATGAAAGGAGAGGCAGAGGAACAAAGTAATGTAACAATAAGCCAGGTCTTGAGAGCAATGGTTGTTTACTGAGTGGGGGCCAGAGAAGGTCGTAGAGAGGAGACAGAGAAGATGCAGACAAGCATGATAAATGTGACTTGTCTTGGGAGCTTGACTGGCTATAGCACTCTCAGGCATTTTAATGCTATCAGCAAGATAGAAATTGATTCACCATGAGTGGAAAGAGGAAAGGGGTTGTCTGGTAGGTACACACCCTAGTGAGGTCAGGTCTGGAGGGCCCTGACCAGAAGTATCCCTAAACACAGGCTGAAAGAGGATCTTCCCGGGCTTGCAAATATTGTGTGTGTGTGTGTGTGTGTGTGTGTGTGTGCGCGCGCATGCGCGCGTGCTCTCAGGCACATGCTTACACATGTACCAGCCTGGCAACAGAGCTACAAGTTGAGGGACAGAGGGACCCAGCATTTTCCTTCTTATGGGAGGACCTCCCCCTAACCTGGCATTGATGTTTTGTTTCTCTTCAGCCCAGCAATAACCTACTGTGGGTCAGGCAATGTGGACTGAACTGTCAAGGCCCTGGACAAATTCTTAGATCTTCCCCAGAGGGCACACACAGACACTGCCCTACCCCATCTCTGGCTAAGTGTTCTCTCCAGCAGGGGCTTTGCTTGGCCAGCTCATGGCACAGGTTAGAAATACAGGGAAGTCATCTCCCAGGAGCCATGCTTAACTAATGAAGGGTTCCAGTTGGTGGACTCCAGCTTCACTGACCCTCAGTGGGACAGGTGTGAGATACATTCTACAGAGTTTGTCAAAGAGTTTCTAGGGGGATTATAACTTGGTTGCCCATAGCAGCAACCTACAGATTAGAATACCCTTTATAACTCTTCCTCTCTTCTCTGTCTCATTCTGCATGATGAGCAGTGCTTTCTAGAAGTACTTGCCCAATAAACTACTTGAATTTTAATTCTTGTTTTGGGGGCTGCTTCTAGGGGAGGCACAAGCTAAGACACCATATCAGGTATGAATGAGAATAGAAAGAAGACAATGGTTTTACATGCTTACTGCAGCTAAGAACTTCATAGGTATTACCCCCATTTAATCTTCAAAACAACTTATCAAGGTTTTTACCCTTGTTTCATAAACAAGTAAACTAAAGTTAAGAGAAATTAAATAGCTTGGCTCAAAACACTAGCTGGAAGGTCACAGAGCTGGAGGCCAAATGTAGGTCTAATTCCAAATCACAACATTCCCACTCCATCACACAACATTTCCAATCAGCAGCAACACTGCAAGACTGGCAGTTATTCAGAGTGGTATTTAGGAGGGATGAGAGGGAAGGACATCGAAGGCCAGGGATTATTTCAGAGGCTTCTGCAATCAGCCAGCTCAAAGGACCTGAGAAACTGACATGGTCAGGTCATGGAAGTGTTCAGGGAGAGACGAATGCAAGACTGGGGAGGCAGGAGTGTCAGAGTCTGGTAATATACAGATGTGGAAAGGAAGAGAATGAAACCAATAGGATGTCCATAAAAGAGAAAGTTGGTGTACTACTCCCAAATGGGACACTATCTACCTCTCAAAACCCTAAGGAATCTCTGTGCACTATGGGGAAGAGGTTTTGCATCTGAACATAGGTAACAATGATATCAAATGATTTGACTCTTTTCTACAGGATCTCTGAACTGCATTGTTGGAGTCTCTGCCTAAAGCACATCCTCAATAAACAACAACAAAAGAAAGAAAGAAAGAAAGAAAGAAAGAAAGAGAAAGAAAGAAAAGGAAGGAAGGAAGGAAGGAAAAGAAAAGAGAGAGACAGAGACAGAGGTCATTCCAGATTCAGATTACTTTCTTCTCATATGGAAACTCTCCAGGGCTGGAGCTCCATCTGGACACTGATTCCAAGACCCCCTCAATCCCCATCATGGACTTGGCAGAGACCAGGAATGTGCTAAACCTACTGTAAAATGACTCTCATAATAAATTCACTAGTTTTCCCATCAACCCTCATAAATCTTGAATTCTCAGTCTTGAGAATAGCCCAGCATGTAACATTCAATGGATAGAAAAAACAAAGATTGACTCTGGCTGACATTAATCTACAAATAAGATCCAAAACAGCCAGAAGACATGAGGTGTTGTCTGACTCTGCCATGAAGGAGCTAGGTAGCCTCAAGCAGGCCCTTAACCACTCTTGGCTTCAACTTCATTTCACTTTTGAAATGTATATGGGTTAAATCACCTTATCTCGAAAGTCTGCCAAATACCAACCCCTGTGAGCTCTCCAGGGCCTGGGCAAAAAAAGGAGTCTCTCAGAGAGTGATTAATTGAAACAATAACAACAAGTTTAAAAGCAAAAACTGTGCTATTTATCGTGCAACCAAGGGACAACTGTATATCAGACATTGGAAAATAAATTTATCTCTGCCACAGTGTCCCATGTTTCACTTGGAAATTAAAATTAAAGCTCTCCTGGTAAGAGAGAGCCTAAATAGAATGCAACACATGGTGGTCATGACACAACACCAGCCCAGGAGACGTGCCTCACGGGCCCCTGGAAGCACTGTGTCAGACACTACAGAGCATGGGGCAGTAAGAAATAAGGAATGGAGAAGAATTAGTGGTGGGTAACAGTCACATCCATCTTCTGCTGAAATGGTTCAGAACCTAATGTGGATCTGTGAAAGTTTTCATTCTTTTGGAATTTTAGATATTTTAGAGCCCTCTACAAAATTCCAGTGTGTCAGTACTCCAAAAGCCTCTGAGTCAAGACTTGATGGAATATTGGCAGCTTAAATAGAAGGGAGTGGGAATGTAGTGGAATTCCACAAAGGAACTGGCCAGTTGCTGTGCCATCTTGGTGGGAGCAGAGGGTCCCCTGGCCAACATATGTCTATAAATTACCTGAATATAGCTGCAAATCAAGTAGTTGTTGGAATATATGCTTCACAAAGACCTGTCCAATGAGTGGAATCAGAATATAGACATCCACAGGGAATACTTGAGGTCAGGTGATGACTATTACACCAGATAATGTGTCTTTTTCAGAACAGGAGCCAGGCTAACAGTGGAGAAATAAGAATTCTGAGGAGGGGCCCTGAACAAACTTAGGTAAGCAAGATGTCAAGAATTCTGCCAAGTATGGAAGGTAAGGGCTCCAATCCCAGTGTTGTAATTGGAGTGAAAGCCAAGACCTTAGGGTTAGCAAGGAGTGGAAATGGAGCAACACTTAGGTAAAAGATGACTCCTAAGTTAGACTCACAGCAGCAAAATGATTTTTGTTGATCTTCCTGATTATCCCACCAGGCTCAATGGTTTCAGTTACATGGACCTGAGGAAAAAGTTTGAAAACGCAGGTAATCACCCAACCACCACTTTACTTGAAGTAGTAAAATCTCAGGCAGAGTAACATGGCATTAACTCTCAACCCTGTAGTGTTCCTACCTCTATAAATTGTGCAATACATCTATGTGAGGTGCCCTGAAAGATCTAGTCTGTCAGCAAAGTGGAAGCCCGTTGTAGTTCAGTATGTTTCCATATAAGATTGGATAGTTCCATTACCCCTTCATTATTATGTTATTTAATTATCTCTTGTCTACCACAAGTTTTGCTAGATACTTACTTACCATGATCCTGAGATGAAGAAGGCTTATAAAAATAGTACCTATCATATATTGCGTACAACTTATATGTTAGACTCCTGTACTGAGTGTTTTTTCTTCCTTCTCAAGCCTCACAGCAAAACAATAAAATAACCCTCAGAAAGGGGGTGGGGTGATGGGGTAGCTGGGTGATTGGTACTAAGGAGTGCACATGTTGTGATGAGCACCTGGTGTTATATGTAACTAATGAATCATTGAATGTTACATCAAAAACTAATGTACTATAAGTTGTCTAACTGTACATAACAAAAATAAGTAAATTAAAATTAAATTAAAATTTTTAAAAAATAAAAAACTTAGCATAAAAACCATTATTTCCATTCTACAAATAAGAAAACTGAGATCTGGATTGTGTAAGTAATTTGCTTGACATCACAAAGGTTATAAGCAACAGCATGATAAGTAAACTCCTCCCTCTCCCACTTGACCATATGATACTTTCTACCTCCATACTTTGTTACCTTATAAAAATTATCATTCTGAAAATGACTCAAATGCATGAAAAATCCATCAAATATCTACACTTGTAATGCTTCTCAAAAAAAAAAAAAAAAAAGAAAATCTGTGCATCAAACCATTGGGGATAATTGATTATTTTAATATACCAACAACCTAGTATGAATGAAGGAAGAGAGTTCTTGAGGAGGAATGCAAACAGCATTTCTTATTCAAAATTCTAACCTGGGACTCTCAGTGGAGAAAACCAATGTGATTTCATTGAAATGAACATTAAGGAATATAAAACGGAGTTGGGATGGGATTTAAATGGACAAGAAACAGTGCATTCTGAATTTGTAGTTAACTTCCAAGAACAAATTCTCAATCAAAGTCCAATTGCAAAAACATGTGAAAGAAAGCTGAAATGCCAGCTCAACAAATCTGCAGAAGTGGGCATGTCCTTTTGAGAACAATCATCACAGCACAAATACCAGAGGATATAAGAGCCTAGAAATGTAAATCTGAATGTTATAGGGACATTTATCTTTTGCAAAAGTCATCTCTCAAAAACTGCCCCCAAAATGACAGAGTGATACTTAGAAAAGTGAAGGTCAGACCTCATCTCTTCATCCTGGATATTTTCAAGACCCAAGAGGTTAAAAGTAGAGCAGACCAGAAGAGCTTCAAACAGGGCCCTAGAGTGCTCTACTGTTCTACTTGTCCAAAATAGTACACAGCTCAGGGTGTTCAAGGCCAAAAACATGTACTTGGGAACTTACCCAAAGAGAAGTTTTTGGCCAATAAAATGTCTTCCTGGACCAGTGTTCTTCAAAGACCACCATTTGGGAAACATTGATATATAGAAACAAGGATAAGATTATAAGACATGTGATTTAGGTGTGACCATGACATCTACATGTCCAGATCCATATGATATTGGACCAATTAGTCATCTTCTTTCTGTTTGGGTTCCCTACTCTTCAAATAATCTGATAATGCCAAGGGTTGCCAAATTCACAAAATCTCCCTGAGGGCCAAATGAAATGAAGGATGTAAAGGTATGCTCTTAGATAATATTGTTCATATGTAAACTAGTGTTAGTATCTCCCTAAAGATTAAATTCTTTTCCAGTTTTTCTATTTTTAATTTTTTTTCTTGTTTGACAGACAGAGATCACAAGTAGACAAAGAGGCAGGTAGAGAGAGGGTGGGGGAAGCAGACTCCCCACAGAGCAGAGAGCCCAATGTGGGCCTCGATCCCAGGACCCTGAGATCATGACCTAAAGGCAGAGACTTTAACCCACTGAGCCACCCAGGGGCCCTCTAGTTTTAATTTTTAAATCATTTTGGTTAGAATTATAAAGATCACCATAAAAACAACAACAACAACAAGGGTGTGTATGGTTGCTACAGAATAAAAACAGATCCTTCTGGGGAGGAGCCTGGGAGTGAGGGGGAATAAGCTGGGGATTTATGTATTTCATTATTGCTCTTCAGGACCTTTGATTCTTTGATAATTGCACATTTAACTCCAAGCAAACAATTTGCAGATAGATAGTATCAATTCACACCATCCCAATTGCTTTTTCCCAATGCACTTATGTCACTATTTTTGTTTAGCTACTGGCTAACTTTAAATTTTAAACACTGTTTTTTATTCTTTTCTTTTATTCACCAAATATTGATATTATCTCTTAAGCAAATTTTAAGATGAATTGACTAGTAAACTTGCCCTTCCCTTCACTTCATTTCCTTGTCCCCCACCCCACTTCCACTCATAAATTTTGTAGTTTGGGTTTACATTGTCAAGGTTGATAATATTTACATTTTGTATCAACAATGGTCTAAGCATTAGCTACTGCAAAAATGATGTCCCTAAGACTTGACTCTTTAAGCTTGTCTGGGATTCCTAAGTATCTGTTAATGTCAGTAAGTATACAATTTAAAAATGAAACAAAATTTGGGTGGGGGGCATATATTTTCCCTCCATAGAAAGTAAAATTTCTTGACCAAAAAGTCTTGATCAACAGATTTAACAATGAGAGAAAAATTAAATGCTGAAAACATTTTTCCCCAAGAAGTTTAAGAGAGGGATGTGTGGGGTAGTGTCCATGAACAATAAAACTCAGGTTTTTTCTAATCTGGGTTGTGCCTTAAACTCAAGCATAGGTGAGGCGGAATATTGAATCAGTCAGAAGGTATTTATGTGCTCATGCACACATTCCTGTTTGCACAGTAATGACAGATAAATTGTATACATCAGTTAAACATCATGGGGGTTAGCTCTTTCCAATCACTACCCATTAATCTTTTTATAGAATTGGCACATCTAAAAACAGTTGTCCTGGACCCAGTATCAAAACCAGCCAGGGTTCACTCATCGCCTTTGCTTAGGTTTTTCTAGAAACACCACCAGTAGAGAGACTTTTCATCTGCATTTGCAAATTTGTGAAGGATTAAGGTGTTCATCAGATATGAGCTTAGCAAATTTACACATGTAATTCTCAGCTGCTTCATGATCAACAGAAGCTTTGTCACCACAGATTTTCAAATATCTTACACTAAGTTTCTGCAACCAACTTCCTGAATATTCACACTTACCTTCAGTGTTTACTTCTTTGTAGGTAGCCTGGCTGGTTTCATGATCAGCAAGCAAGTCAGTGGCATACATTCACTTTACTGTTTCCAAATCTGATAAATCTAAAATCAAAATCTTCAGTTTTTGACTAATGCAATGTTTCACTCACTCATTTTCCTTTAGCTCTTATTTTTTGTTTTTACCGTAAAATATCAACAAATTGTCTTTATATTTCACTGTTATATATGGCGGTGGTTCCCATTATTGTATTCTTTGATAAGACACCTCACAGACGTACTGTCCCATTTAACCTTTCTCCTTGTACTCTCTGATCTTAAGCTTCACTATTGAGTAAATTTTTAACTTAAACACTGTATTTTTCCTTTATTTCTAAAATCCTCCTTCAAGGGGTACCTGGGTGGCTCAATCATTAAGTGTCTGCCTTTGGCTCAGGTCATGGTCCTAGGGTCCTGAGATCAAGCCCCACATCGGGCTCCCTGCTTGGCAGGAAGCCTGCTTCTTCTCCCTTTCCCACTCCTCCTGCTGGTGCTCCCTCGCTTGCTGTGTCTCTCTCTGTCAAATAAATAAATAAAATCTTTAAAAAATAATAAAAAATAAAATAAATGAAATAAATCCTCCTTCAAGAAAAATTTGCTGTTTAGTTCAAAGAATGTAGTTAAATGACAGCCTTTGTCTATACTATGTTAGGATTTGTTTCAGCTTCTGAGCCGCTTCCATGTTCTTCCTAGCCAGCTCCCAGCCAGTGACTAAGTACAGCAGGAACAATAGGGTCTGACCATCCCTGCCCATTCATTAATAAACAGTCTTTGCCCAGAGTGCCTGCTGATCTGACTGAGACTTTGTCAGGTCTGCATCATGGTCTGAGGTTCTTCCTGCCCAGTCCTGCTTGCATCCCCTCTTCATTTCTTAGAAGAAAAACCTGCATGGCAATCCTTCCCAGCCCAGTCCTGTTTCCATTCCCTCTCATCTCCCATAAGCATTATGCTCTAATAAACCACTTGTATTCCTCACTCCATCTCACTGCCTGCTTCCAGGAAGACCCAACAGACACACTGGCAACAGACACACTAGGTAGCTGGTAGTTACCTGGCTATCATATTAGTGATACAGGTCATATTGGGATGACCAGGTCATCCTGTATTACATGGATGGACTCTAAATCTCATGACAATTGACTTTGTAAGAGACAGAAGAGAAAACAGAGATGCAGAGAAGACCACGTGAAGATAGGGCAGACATTGGAGTGATGTAGCCACAAGCTGAGGAACAATAGAAGAGTAAGAAAACATAACCATTCAGTGATCAAATATTAAGTATCTACAATATAACATATAGATAATCAAGAGAAAGCAGGATGATACCCAGGTCCAAATCTTACAAACTTACAAACATGCAAATGCCTGTGCGTGCACACACACACACACCATTTACACATACAAGTACCTACTACATTTTGAGCACCTCTGTGCGTCAAGTACTTTGTTAGTCCTCTTATACATTTTACTTATACGTAAACTTTAAATATATCCCAGAATGTGAGGATTTTTCTAAGTTTTGAAGTTTATTTATATGAAGATATGTATGATGATGTATGAAGTAAAGATTTCAGGGCAAGATTTCAAGTGAAAAGAGATCAACATGATGGGAAGACTGTGTCTGCTGTAAAATGAGGGTAATATTTCTTATATATTAAATTTCTTAAATATTAAATTATTTCTTAAATAATTCTTTTTTTTTTTAAGATTTTATTTATTTATTTGTCAGAGAGAGAGGAGCTAGAGTGAGCACAGGCAGACAGAGCGGCAGGCAGAGGCAGAGGGAGAAGCAGGCTCCCTGCCAAGCAAGGAGCCCGATGTGGGACTCGATCCCAGGATGCCGGGATCATGACCTGAGCTGAAGGCAGCTGCTCAACCAACTGAGCCACCCAGGCGTCCCTTAAATAATTCTTAAAAGACAGAAGACTAGATTCAGGTCTACAATATAGTGATTCATCAGTTCTATACATTACTCAGTGTTCATCATAGTAAGTGTACTTCACTATTTTGCCTATACCCCCACCTACTTCCCCTCTGGTAACTACCATTTTGTTGTCTGTATTTAAGAGTCTGGGTGTTTTGTCTGTTAGTTTGTCTCTTTTTTCCTTTATCTGTTTGTTTCTTAAAGCCCACATATGAGGAAAATCATATGGTATTTTTCTTTCTCTGACTGATTTATTTCCCTCAGCATTATATCCTCTAGATCCATCCATGACACATGTTAATATTTTATAAGCTGTTTCTTAACTTTGAAAGGTTCCTTTGGGAAGGGAGCAATGGAATGTGATAAAGAAACATCTATCTGGAAAAAAAAAAAGGCAACAGACTAGACATTTGGGGCTTAGGCAACGACATAGAGAATAATAACAAAACATAGGCTCTCCATTGGCCAGCTACAAATAATGACCTAAAAAAATAAGGTCCATGGAAGCTATACTTTATTGGCAAAAATCCAATCAAATAAAAAATGATAATATCTCTTAATGAACTGCGGTATGTCTATGTCATTTCAAAATACTTTTAATAATATATATATATTTGCATGTAATAGATTAAGTTGACTTAGTGGATAGCCCTGTTTTGCCTTTTGTTATGGGACTGACCCTTATTTCTAGTTATATTCTTCTTCAGGCCTCTGACATGTCTCTTTTGAAGATCTCTTAAACATGTTTTTACCTCTGCCCCCTCTAAGAAACCTACTTAAAACTGTAAATGGATGAAAAACAACCAAACAAAACAAATCATGGACATGCAAGGAAAGATAACATGGGATAATAGCAACAATATTTGGAAGCTAGAAAAAAGGATGACTGATAATATTTATAGCAGACTTGAAAAAGCTAAATCCTTGACCAATAGCAGAGTAAAATCAAGAAGTTACCTTTTCCTTCCTTAGAACCTTCGGAGGATTTAGGGATTAGTTATAGCAAGTACCTTCAAAAGTGAGCCCAAAAAAGGAAGATCAGTTAAGAGTCTATATATAAAGTAGCTAAATACTCAGACTCCCACCTTTACTTCTTATAGTTTTATAAATTCTCCATTTCTATCCAATAGAATGCAAAAGTCCTATTCTTAGGAAATAATAAATCAGAGGGTTATCTTTATATACCAGGCCTAAATATAAGACTTGGATTTCATACTAAAAATAGGCATAAATTTCTCTGCTAGAGATAGATATCTGTAATGAGGAGACTACAGAATAATCAGAAATAATTTTGCAGCAAACACATCAGAATATATAGAGCCAGATGAGTATTTTTGCCCATGATGTATACACCTTGTGAACCTATACACTTCTTATAACAAGCTCTAATTTTTTTGGAACACTTGGAGGAAATTAACTGTAAGCCATACTTTTTTGTTTTGTTTTGTTTTTCTTTATCCACTTTGATGGTAGACTTTATTATAAGAAACAACAATGGTTCTTCAGCAAATAAAGTTATCAATCATAGTTGATAATGATACTTTGGTTTATAAATATCCAAATGTAAAGTAATGTAAAGCAGCCATTTTTCTTATTTGGCTCATAAACAACTCAAAAGGATTTCAAGTGAAAGGTCCTAAAAATATTCCAAGTTATTGTATGGATACATATGCTGAGATTCTGGCTCAAGATGATAGACCAAAGCCACTGGCTTGACAGCTCTCAACAGAATGACCATAAAGGAATAAAACAACATAATCCATAAGAACAACAACCAAAAAATTAAGAATGAATTTATCACAGGACAAGAAAATGGGAACAGATTCATCCCAGGGTAAGAGGTTTCCATCTTCTGGAAGATGGAAAGCAGATGACATAGTGCTGGCTGTCACGAAACTGAAGGAGCTACAGCCTGGAATGTGTATGGAAATGGCTGCCCTGAAATCTGAGAACAATATTCTGATATAACATTACAGAAGTCCTAGACATAGGACCAAAGTTGGCCCTGTGAACTGAGGCTAAAAAGAGGGGACTGCATAAATATCCATTTGTGGAACAATATACCACACTCCTCATGATCTGTACTCAGCAGAAGAAGCAGCCACACTTTTTACTCTTAGGCAAAACAGTAAGATAAAATAGAGAGATCTTCAAGACTGGGAATGACAAGAACTTCTGAGAATTTTACAGATGGGACAACCTCTGGAGGCAAATGGTACAACTAGTGAAGCAACATCATGGGTACTAGGATCCCCAGCCTCAGAAAAGTGTATCTTGTGTCCATGGAAACAATGTTGTGTACTTCAAGGGAAAATGTGGCTTGGAAAGTGGATATTAGTGGACATTAGAATGCGGTCCAAAGACTGGGGCAGCCTCCCCAGAGGTTTTCTTTCTTCTTAAGACCCCTAGGTCCTCTAGGTAACCCTGGAGTTAAGGAAAGCTCCAGTAATGACTGTGATTGAATTCACTAGTGGCCAAAACAGGCAGATGCCTGAATTTAGATTTAATACAATTTCAAGAAAAATAAATATTGACTATGGATTTTTAAGGCTAAAACCAAAAATAACTATACAGAAATATACTTTAGCTAGTAAGTTCATTTTTATAAAATATGAGTTAAATATGATTAAAAAGTAAGTATTGATGATGTAGTCTATGAATAAATACAAAAAGAACCATAAACAAATACTGTACTGTAGTTAGTAGGTCCATTTTTCACAAGGATATCATTGGTAATTTTGAAACGACTTATGTATATTCTAGGATTAAGCAAATAAGTTAATATGTCATAGATAATGAAAGCCAGGTTTACTGCTGGAAAAAGAAGTTATGAATAGGGAAACGGAAGAGACTAGCATGAACCCCATGGTGTTGAATTGAATTGGACGAATCACTACAAACTCATGATTTTTAAATATTTACACGCAGGTAGATGAAGACATAGATATAAGTCTGTCCACTGAGAGGATTAGAACAATGATGCCTTATACTAGTGAGAGACTTTTGATTTACAAATGTCATTCTCCAAGCCTTAGAGAAATGATTCAAGGGTCCAGAGCAGGGAAAGTACAAGATGGGGCTGGAATAGTTTGTGGGGAGAAAAAGTAAGAAAGTGCTCAAAAAAATGACAGTGACAATTAAAAATGCCAAGAAGCCAAATTGATGGGAACCCAAATGGACAAATCTGGGACATTTTGGAGATTAAATACACAATGATAGAATAGATTATAGTCTCTAGAACAAAGTAAAAATCCATAAGTACATAGTGATATAAATAATGGCATACATAAATAAAACAGGGGAGGAAAACATTTTCCTTACAGTAGCAATCCAACTAATAAATGTAGTAGAAATAAAAGAAATAGAAAATCAGCATGTAGCAAGTACCACAGTAACAATTATTTTCAACCAGGATCATCTAAAAATATGAAAAATAAGTATGTGAAAAGATGGCAAGAAATAGGATAGCAATATAGTCTTATGTTACTTCCCAGCAAGATACTCATTAATTATAAAAAGAAAATATTTACCAAATAGTGAAGAAACCTGAGAATCACCACCTTAACAAAGTGATTAAAGTTAAGATTCTGGAAACAAATTGACATCATTTGCCTCCTGGTTCAATGCAATGAGAAAGTCATATCACCATTTGTGCACAATTCTTGACAAAAAAATGCATAAGATGAATTTAATCATAAGGAAATATCAGACAAATCATATATACAAAAAGAACTGGACAGTACTCTTCAAAAGTGTAAGGTCATGAAAGAAAAAGAAAATCTCAGACAATGTCATAGATTGGAAAAACTAAGGAGACATGACAACTAAATGCATTGTGTGATCCTAAATTCAACGTTGGTCTAGGAAAAGGTTATTAGTGGGAATATTGGTGAGATTTGTACAAGGTCTGTATTACTTTTAATACTGTATCTGATAATCCCCTGGTTTTTGTCATTGTGCTTTGCTATGTAACATGATGACATTTTTTTTTTTAATGGGACTTATGAGACTAAGTTTATGGGACTTCTTGGTACTACTTTTGTTGTGTTCTGTTATTCTGTTTCAAACTGAAAATAAAAATTAAAAATAAATCATCAAGGAAAAATAAACTGTAGTACATCCAGACAATGTATTGTTATTCAGTGTTAAAAAGTAAAGATCTGTCAAGCCACAAAAAGACATGGAGGAAACTAAAAGGCATACTACTAAGTGAAAGAAGCCAATCTGAAAAGGCTACAAACTGGATGATCCCAACTATATGACATTCTAGAATAGGTGAGACTATGGAGACATATAAAAGATCAGTAACTGCCAGAGCTCAGAGGAGAGGTAAATAGATGGAGTAAAGGGGATTTTTAGGATAATGAAACTATTCTATAATAGTGTATATGTGTCATTACACATTTGTCAAAATCCACAGAATGTACAATATTAAGAGTGATTGTTAATGTAAACTATGGACTTTAGGTGTTTATGATGTGTTGCCGTAGGCTTATCAGTTATAACAAATGTACCACTCTGGAGGGGCATGTTGATAATAGGGGAGTCTGGCATGTGTGGGGGCAAGGAATGTATATGAAAATCTTTGTAATTCCCACTCAGTTTTGCTATAACCTAAAACTGCTCTAAAAATTGTCTACCAAAAAGTAAAATAAAATAAAATAAACATATAAATAAAATAATATTTTAAAAATTAACTAGCAATGGATGTTAACACTAGTGGGAAAGAGTTTGATAAAGAAGAGTGTATTGACATAGTTTAGAAGTATCTACCACAAATTATTTATTACTTACAAGGAAAATGTTGAATCTCTACAGTGTAGAAAGCCCAGCAATCAGACATTGCAAATATTGAGAAATAATGTTATTTCTGATAGATGCATCAAAGACATATAGTGTATTATCATTATTTTCAAAGGTAGAATTCAGTGATTCACTGAAACTATCAATTCACTCTCAAGATGCAATCCAAGCATGAGGGAGGAGCAAGATAGCAGAGTAGAAGGTGACCTAATATCATCAGGTCCCAGGAGTTCACCGAGATAGTTATCAAGTCATTCTGAACACCTGCAAACTCAACAGGAGATAGAAGAGAAGAAGAGCAGCAATTGTAGGAACAGAGAAGCAACCACTTTCTGGAAGGTAGGACATGTGGAGAAGTGACTCTTAGGCAACAAATGGGAAGATAGACCACGAAGGGAGGGGCTGGCTCCTGGGAAGTGACAGAGCAGTGGGGCACAAAATCAACTTTCAGAAGCTGCTCCACTGAGGGACGTCAGTCCAGAAGCTAACCAGGGGATGGAGCCCTCACAGGGACAGTCTGGTCTCAGGACCCGTGGGATCACAAAAAGACTGGGGGTGTCTGAGTGTGGCAGAGCTCCCAGGTAGTGGAGCAGGAAAGCCAGCTGCAGAGACGGAGCCAAGAAGAGGGTTCTCAGTTTGGGGTTACCATAAACCATGATCTGCTGCATTCAGGCCAATATTCTTCCAGCAGAGACCCCACAAGCAGCAGATCCGGAGACACCCCCTCCTTTTTCCTCCAGAAAGAGCAGTGTGGGAACAAGACAAGAATCTGCTGGGTTTGGTGACTCTGAACGGGGCTGGGCACCAGAGATAGAGACACTTGGCCATAAGCCAGGAGAGCTCCAAGTGCAGCCAAAGACCAGAGAGATGGGAGGGATTGATTGCTTTGCTCTGAGGCCACTAAGGAGTGGGGCCCTGATCTCTCAGCTCCTCTGGGCCAGAGATTAGGAGGTCTCCATCATCATTCCTGTCCTCCAAAGCTCTACAGAAAGCATTCAGGGAACAAAATCTCCCGAGACTAAAACTGCACAGATTACTAGGCCTGGCAAGGGCGGTGCAAATCCACCTCGAGCAAAGAAACTTGAAAATCATGGCAACGGGCCCCTCCCCCAGAAGATCAGCAAGAACATCCAGCCAAGACCAAATTTACTGACCAATGAGAACTGCTGCACAACTCCAGAGCTAGAGAAAAGCAATACATAGAATTCAAGGTTTTTTCCATGATCTTTTAGTCTTTCAAAGTTGAGTTTTTTCAATGTTATTTTTTTATCTTATCCTATTTTTTTCCTCTTTCCTATTTTAACATTTTTAACTATTTTATCTTGTCAGTACCTTTTTAAAAATCTCTATAAATTTTCATTGTTATAATCACATTTTATCACTGTATTTAACTTTATTTTTTGTATACATATAGGTTTTCTTTTTCTTTAAAATTTTGGGATAGAACTTCTTCTTTTTTTAAGATTTTATGTATTTATTTGACAGAGAGAGAGAGATCACAAGTAGGCAGAAAAGAGGGGGAAGCAGACTCCCTGCCGAGCAGAGAGCCCAATGTGGGGTTTGATCCCAAGACCCTGAGATCATGACCTGAACCAAAGGGAGAGGCTTAACCCACTGAGCCACCCAGGTGCCCTGGGATACAATTTCTTCTAATAGATCAAAATATACCCTAAATCTAGCAAATGGCTTTGTTCTAGTCTCCAGCCTGATCACATTATTTCTTCTTTTTTTCTTTTCTTTTTTCAACCAACTTCTTATCTTATCAATACTTTTTTAGAATCTTTTTCAATTTTCATCTTTACAGTCATATTCTATCCCTTCATTGCATTTACCCTTATTTTTGTATATACACAAGTTTTTCTGTCTTTAAAATTTTGGGAGGTAGTTTCTTCTAACAGACCATAATACACCCAAAATCAAATGTGTGGCTCTGTTCTATTTACCAGATATCTATATATATTTCTTCCCTCTTCTACTCCCCCTAGTTTCAGGTCTCTTCTGATTTGGTCAGTGTATATTTTCCTGGAGTCATTGCTACCCTTTTAGTACTTTGTTCTCTCATTCATCTATTCTTATATGGATAAAATGACAAGGCAGAAAAATTCACCTCAAAAAAAAAAAAAAAAGAACAAGAAGCAATACTAATGGCTAGGGATGTAATCAATATGGACGTTAGTAATATGTCAGAACTAGAGTTCAGAATGAAGATTATCAAGGTGCTAGCAGGGATCCAAAAAAGCATGGAAGATATTAGAGAACCGATTTCTGGAGGAATAAAATCCCTTTCTGGAGAAATAAAGGAGTTAAAACTTAACCAAGTGGAAATCAAAAAAGCTAATGATGAGGTGCAATAAAAAATGGAGGCTCTTTCTACTAGGATAAATGAGGCAGAACAGAGAATTACTGGTACAGGATACCAAATGATGGAGAACGAAGAAGCTGAGCAAAAGAGAGACAAACAACTACTGGACCATGAGTGAGAATTTGAGAGATAAGTGATACCATAAGATGAAACAATAATAGAATAATTGGGATCCCAGAAGAAGAAGAAAGAGAGAGGGGGAAGAAGGTATATTGGAGCAAATTATAGCAGAGAATTTCCCTAATTTGGCAAAGGGAACAAGCATCAAAATCCAGAAGGCACAGAGAAGCCCCCACAAAATCAATAAAACTAGCTCCATACCCTGTCATCTAATAGTAAAACTTACAAGTCTCAGTGACAAAGAGAAAATCCTAAAACCAGCTTGGAACAAGAGGTCTGCAACATACATTGATAGAAATATTATATTGGCAACACACCTATCTGCAGGGACCTGGCAGACCAGAATGGACTGGCATGATATATTCAGAGCACTAAACGAGAAAAATATACAGCCAAGAATACTATATCCAGCTAGGCTGTCATTGAAAATAGAAGGAGAGATAAAAAGCTTCCAGGATAAACAAACATTAAAAGAATTTGCAAACACCAAGTCAGCCCTACAGAAAATATAGAAAGGGGTCCTCTAAGCAACGAGGGAGCCTAAAAGTGACAGACAGACAAACAGAAAGGAACAGAGATAATATACAGCAACTTTTGCCTTATAGGCAACACACTATAGACAATAAATTCATATCTTTCAATAGTTAACCTGAATGTAAATGGCTAAATGCCCCAATCAAAAGACACAGGGTATCAAAATGGATTTAAAAAAAACAAGACCCATCGATATGTTGTCTACAAGAAACTCATTTTAGACCCAAAGACACCTCCAGATTGAAAGTGAGTGGATGAAAAACAATTTACCATGCTATTGGACATCAAAAGAAAGCTGGGGTGACAATCCTCATATCAGATAAATTAGATTTTAATCCAAAGATCATAATAAGAGATGAGGAAGGACACTATATCATACTTAAAGGGTCTGTCCAACAAGATCTAACAATTTTAAATAACTATGCCCGTAACATGGGAGCAGCCAATTCTATAAACCAATTAATAACAAAATCAAAAGAAACACATTAACAATAATACAATAATAGTAGGAGACATTAACACCCCCCCTCACTGAAATGGACAGATCATCTACGCAAAAGATCAACAAGGAAATAAAAGCTTTAAATGACACACTGGATCAGATGGACAGCACAGATATATTCAGAACATTCCATCCCAAAGCAACAGAATACGCATTCTTCTCTCGTGCACATGGAACATTCTCCAGAATAAATTACATCCTGAGTCACAAATCACATCTCAACTGGTACCAAAAGATTGGGATCATTCCCTGCATATTTTCAGACCACAATGCTTTGAAACTAGAACTCAGTCACAAGAGGAAAGTCGGAAAGAACTCAAATACATGGAGGCTAAAGTACGTCCTACTAAAGAATGAGTAGGTCAACCAGGAAATTAAAGAGAATTTTAAAAATTCATGGAAACAAATGAAAATGAAAACACAACTGTTCCAAATGTTTGGGATACAGCAAAGGCCGTCCTGAGAGGAAAGTTTATATAGCAATACAAGCCTTTCACAAGAAACAAGAAAGGTCTCAAGTACACAACCTAACCCTACACCTAAAGGAGCTCCTAAAGGAGAAAGAACAGCAAAGAAAGCCTAAACTCAGCAGGAGAAGAGAAATAATAACAATCAAAACAGAAATCAATGAAATGGAAACCAAAAGAACAGTAGAACAAATCAATGAAACTAGGAGCTAGTTCTTTGAAAGCATTAATAAGATTGATAAAACCCTGGCCAGACTTATCAAAAAGAAAAGAGAAAGGACCCACATTAATAAAATCATGAATAAAAGAGGAGCGGTCACAACCAACACCAAAGAAATACGAACAATTACAAAAACATATTATAAGCAACAAATTTGGCAATCTGGAAGAAATGGATGCATTCCTAGAGACATATAAACTACAAAACTGAACCAGGAAGAAATAGAAAACCAGAACAGACCCAGAACCAGTAAGGAGATTAAAGCAGTCATCAAAAATCTCCCAACAAACAAGAGCCCAGGGCCAGACGGCTTCCCAGGAGGATTTTACCAAACATTTAAAGAAGAGTTAATACCTATTCTCCTAAAACTGTCCCAAAAAAATAGAAATGGAAGGAAAACTTCCAGACTCGTTTTATGAGGCCAGCATTATTTTGATCCCAAAGCCAAACAAAGACCCCATCAAGAAGGAGAATTACAGACCAATATCCTTGATGAACGCAGATGCAAAAATTCTCACCAAAATACTAGCCAATGGGATCCAACGGTACATTAAAAGGATTATTCACCATAACCAAGTGGAATTTATTCCTGGGCTGCAAGGTTGGTTCAACATCTGCAAATCAATTGATGTAATACAATACATTAATAAAAGAAAGAACAAGAACCATATGATACTCTTAGTAGATACTGAAAAAGCATTTGACAAAGTACAGCATCCTTTCTTGATCAAAACTCTTCACAGTGTAGGGATAGAGGGTACATACCTCAATATCATCAAAGCCATCTATGAAAAACCCACAGTGAATATCATCCTCAATGGGGAAAAACTGACAGCTTTTCCCCTAAGATCAGGAACATGGCAGGGCTGTCCACTATCACCACTCCTAGTCAACATAGTACTAGAAGTCCTAGCCTCAGCAATCAGACAACAAAAAGAAATAAAAGGCATCCAAATCAGCAAAGAAGTCAAACTCTCACTCTCTGCTGATGATGTGATACTTTATGCAGAAAACCCAAAAGACTCCACTCCAAAACTGCTAGAACTCATACAGGAATACAGTAAAGTGTCAGGGTATAAAATCAACACACAGAAATCAGTTGCATTTCTATATACCAAGAGCAAGAGAGAAGAAAGAGGAATTAAGGAGTCGATCCCATTTACAATTGCATCATTTCCAGGTTCTGAGCTAGGGGTCTGTGCAGCTGTCTAAAGAAGGGCTCCTTAGCTTCTTTTGCAGGTCACTCAATGTCAGGAGAGGAAATGAAAAAAGGATACAAGTTCAAGTCTGTCCTCTGTCTTCTAAATCTTAGGTGAGAAGCTGGTCCACGTTGTAGGAACTGTAACTGCACATGTGGATGCCCAGCAATTGTTATACAGCCCAAGATAATGGTACAAATTAGCACTGGTGACTTATAGGGAATTTTATCCAGGTCCTAGAGAAGAGATTTGAGTGATGTCTTGCTAAATGGCAGAGTGAACAACAACAGAAGGCAAAGTTCTCAAGTTTCAGAGTGATGTAGAAATGTAAGAAGCTGTTTGAGTCCCTATTGGACATGCAGAATATCATTTCCACCCACTAACCAGTGAGAAATATGGAGATTCAAGATGATAAGCTCACCAAATTTGTAGCAGCCTGATGACCTCTGGTAATATTTGCTGACAATATCCAGTGGCTCATGGCAGTGAAATGTAGCTTCTCCAAGAGCACAGTGTGTATGTGTACCAGAAGTTTCCTTTAAACCAAGCTTCCAACCCTAACAGTGGCTCTTCTTCAAAAGTCACAGCTGTATAAGATCAAATGGGCACCAAAGCTCTCTCTTCGGTTACTATGACCCTCAAGTATCCACAAGGGTTAGCCCAGCTAAATCCTAGGAAAGCCAAACACAAGAAGCAGCCTTTAAATGAGAAAGAGAGAGAGAGGGAGAGATTGAGAAGAAGACAGGTATCAAGCACCTAACCACTGAACACATCTCAATGCTTTCCCATTGTTCTCATGATAAGGACCAAATTCTTAAGGTCATTGATGGTCTGGTCCCTGTTTACCTGTCTAGCCCCTTCATATTCCATGCCCATGCCTGTGCCACCATATAGTACCTACTTCATATTATACAATCCCACACTTACTTTCTCCCTCTCTCTCTCTTTTTCTCTGTCTCTCTCCCTCTCTCAAGACATATGGACTTCATTTTGCTCCTCATTCTCTCCATGCTATTTCTGTATAGACATATGGCCTTTGTACATGATGCTCTCTTTCCTTAGAAATGCTCTTCCCTCCTTGCCCATCTGGTATCTTCTGCTTACCTTTCAAATCTCAGCTGAAGCATCTTCTTTTCAAAGAAGTCTTCCTTGACCTATTAACAAGATTAACACCATGCCTATAATGTCCCCCATTCAAATGTTCCTCTCTTGATTTTCAATTCACTTATGTGCCTATATGATTGATGTTTGACTCCTACCACTGGGTTGGAGCTAAGGGACTTGCCAGATTTTGTTCATAGGTACCCTATCATTAACATAGTACCTGCTTCTAGAAAGTTTCAATAAGTATTTGTGGAGGAAATCAGTGGATTTTTAGCCATGTTCAACACAAGATTTGATTAATGTCTCCATGACTATTGATGCGCTTGTATTTTCCTTCTGTAGGATTAAGAGTAATATAAAAAGACTAACTTTGGAGAGGGTGTGGGGGGTGGGATGGGTGAGCCCAGTGGTGAGTATTAAGGAGGACACATATTGCATAGAGTACTGGGTGTGGTGCATAAAAAATGAATTTTGGATCACTGAAAAAAAATAAAGAAAGAAGTATTAAGATTATATTAGAAATAAATGTATGAAGAAAAACTGAAAAAAAAAGAAAAAGACTAATTTAGCCTCTTCACAGGACCCATGTCTCTGGCTCACAGATGTGCCTTGGTCACCTCTCTTACACTCTTCTCAAGAAAACAAGAGTCCTGACATGAGAATTGCACCATGAATATGCAAGTTGATATCCAGCAACATTGAACTCATGCATTTCCCCCTTTTACTATTTGTTGGACAATGTGTGTTTCTATGAGGCTATCAAAGTATACCACAGGAAAGCTGCCAATGTGTTTCTGAAGTGATTTTTGGCAACCTATTTCCATCAGCCTCATGCGGTTCCGCACCTATTAACACGTCCCTTTGAGATTCAATTTTATTCCAAACTTCATCAGTTCTAAAGCACACAAATCAAACACCAAGAAATTTCATCAAAATATTCCAATTAATTTTAACCAATTTCACTCAGTCTGACAATTCCAAACACTGAAATTTATGTAATTCTTGCCAGTGTACACATGAACTGATTTTGCTTCCACTGGATCCTTTGCTTTTCACTTCTCTACAAAGTATCTCTGAACAAGTTTACTACCACACCTTTAAAACTTCTAGAAAATCTTCTCAATTCCTAATAATTTGTTGGGGGTCTATATGTTGCTGTGGAGATTTCAATCCCCTCCTTCCCTCAGTTGCCATGACCCATTTGATATCACAGAATAAAATGGAGAAGGCAGAGTGGCCACGGGGAACTTTATGGGCTACATAATTGCCCTGACCAGTTAGAACAAATATTATGGTGCTCAAGCCTGGCTTAATATAGAAGCTGAAGAGTATATATATTTCTTTTCAGAATGAGAATGAGCACTCTGGCATGTAAATCTTATACTGGTTACCTTTTGCTAGAGTAAGCTCAATAGATTTTTTTTTTTTCCTAGAAAGAGATATCAAAGTACATCAGGACTAAGACATTTAGTGAGTGTGGTGCTAGATTTCCTCTAGTTTTCTGACAGGAGATGTGAAAATGACATTCTCCATGTCCACGATGAGGTCCATAAGACTCAGTGGACTTATTTACTCAATCATGTTATTCTAAAACTCCTGTATGATAATTGTATATATTGTTGATGAGTTTTGGCACCAGAACTAGCATTCATGTTATAGATGGAATTTTTCATTATGTCAACCAAAATCATCTTGCTGAACTGTTCAGAGGCTGCATAGGAATCACTGTGTATTACACATGAGAAGTCTGTGTACCAATAATCTGAATGTGGACCCATGGAATCCTTTGTCTCCTACTGACCACCAGTCTATCTAGAGCCTTAACTAATTCTGTGTGATTTTGCCATTTAACACTGTGTTAGTCTACCAATGAACACAGTAAGCTCTTCAATACGTATCTAAAAGCTTCTAATAACTTCATTCCCACATTACATATGTTCTATGTTATACAGTAGCTTGTTAGCTGAGTGGTCTTATCCACTCAGCTATCTTCTCTCAAACCTCAGTTTCCTCATCTATGTCATGTGAATGGTAATATCTACCTTATGGACAATAATATCTATTCTATGACACAAATAGGCAAACCAGAAACAAGCAATGAAATAGCTGAAGCCGTCTCAAGTGGGTAAAATTTCACTAAAACATAAAAGGGCATCATCCAGATCAACTTAAGATTTGCCTTGTCATGAGGCTATCACAATATGCTACTGGTATAAGTCTCCCTTTGAAAAAGCTGTGGTCCCTGGAATTGCTATGTTAACATAATAAGAATCAGCCATACTTGTGGTGATGGGATTTTTAATTTTTATCCCTCCTGTGAAGTTAGCAGTCATATCAGTAACAAGCAGTAACATGTCTCAAGTCAATACAAATGTGTCTGTTTTGGTCAAGGCTATATAATTTTCCAAGTGTACCTTAAGAGTTTCTTCATGGTGTCTAGCAAGTGATCTGGTACACATTAGGTTAGCAATTAATGTAGAATAAGTGGGAGGAAAGGAAAGATTAAGGGAAAGTCATCCTCTATAAATTAGAGGCTGATGAGGGGCACCTGGGTGGCTCAGTGGGTTAAATCATCTGCCTTCGGCTCAGGTCATGATCCCAGGATCCTGGGATCGAGCCCTGCGTCGGGCTCTCTGCTCTGCAGGGAGCCTGCTTCCTCCCCTCTCTCTCTCTGCCTGCCTCTTTGCCTAGTTGTGATCTCTCTCTCTGTCAAATAAATAAAATCCTAAAAAAAAATTAGAGGCTGATGAGTATTTATGATTTATCATTAGGAAGTGAAATACCAGCACAATTTATAGCAAAAAGTAAATAAGAAACTAACAATATGATTCTATCATCTGAGCAGGACCAATTCTACAGTTTAGGTATCCGGTCACTCCAGCTGTGAGGAGGTCCCTAATCACAGAGCTAGTAGCATCTGGAAGTTTCTATTCCAGGGACTTTAACCTAAGAATTTCATTTCACATTTCCAATGGGCAAACTTTGTTCACACTATGTTCTCAGTTTAATTACCTTTTCTTGTCTCTTTTGTCTTTTAAAAGTGTGAAAATCCTTCAAAATATATCCAACACTTTATACCCAAAATGTTACTTAATAGCATGATGATCTTAAACACAGGATTTCCTGACTACAATATTCTTGAATGAGTTACTATTAGGAATCTCAATTTTATCCTCTTAAAGATGAGGACTGTAATACCAACCACATATGGTTATCATGAATATTAAATAAGTTATATTAATATAAAACATTTAGTAAAGTACCTAACATACCTAACATTCAAAATTTAACATTCAAAATTTATTGGTAATTTTTATTACTACTCTTGTTATTATTTTAGCTCATCATTATATGTTTATGTGTATATGTGTGGGGGAAGAAAACGCAAATACGTATATTCTGTTGTCTTCACAATTGAGTTACATGTTCCTAAAAAGGAAAAGCTATTTATAACACTTTTATGTGTCTTTCTTACTGTCTAACCAAATGTCATGCCCATAATAAAGCTAAAAACATACTTTCCCAAAGAAAAAAAAAACAAGAAACAAGAGGGCACAACTCAAAAATTGGTATTTTGGTTTACCTCCAATGCCTATAATTTTCTTTTTGATTATAGATACTTCACTCAGAATTTCAGAACCCAGCACATCCAAATGAGATATAGAACCATGAAATTATAGAGCATTGTAGAACTAGCCACCTTATCCATCAGTTGCATATAATACCCAGTACTCATTACATCATATGCCCTCCTCAATGCCCATCACCCAGTTACTCCATTCCTCCACACCCACCCCCCAGCAACTCTCAATTTTTTTTCCTAGACTTAAGAGTCTTTTATGGTCTGTCTCCCTCTCTGATTTTATTTTATTTTTCCTCCTTTCTACTATGATCCTGTTTTGTTCCTTAATTTCCACATATGAATGAAATCATATGACAATTGTCTTTCTCTGGCTTATTTTGCTTAGCATCGTACCCTCTAGTTCCATCCATATTGTTGCAAATGGTGAGATTTCCTTTTTTAATGGCTGAATAGTATTCCTCTATATATAAATATACTACATCTTGTTTTCCATTCTTCTGTCGATGGACATCTGGGCTTTTTCCATAGTTTGGTTATTGCAGACATTGCTACTATAAACATTGGGGCACATGTGCCCCTACAGATCACTATGTATCCTTTGCACACAAAGGACTTTCAATTTCATTCTAAATGCAGTGCGGAAGTTTCAAGTAGCTGGGAGTTATTAGGTTTGTGTTTGAAGTTTTTTTCCCTCCTGACCCCAATCAATTTTGACACCAACTGGGTGTTTTATGATTCAATTCAATTCTGACGCTAACTATCTGGAGCCATACAAAGATGTGACAATTCAGACTGCCACTCCAGTCTAAGAGGAAAGATCCCAAAGTTTAAAAGGCTTGGTCCCATAAGACCACCCTCATGTCAGACACCAGTTGCACATATCAGGTCCTCAGCTGCACATATCAGGTCCCCAGTTACCCACACCTCTGTTTAGCTTGCCTATAAAATCAGAAGTTCCCACTCAACAGGACTCAGAAAACATATTCCTAACCATTATTTATTTACTTACTATTACCAGTTTATTATAAAGGACAACTTGGAAACAGCCAGATAGAAATGATGCATAGGAAAAGGTATGGGGCAAGGGACAGGGAGGCTCCATGATCTCTCTGGGCACATCATCCTCCCAACACGTTGATGTTTTTACAAACCCCAAGATTTCTGAACCCCTTTGTTTAGTGGTTTTTATGAAGGTTTCATTACATAACCATGATATTAATCATTGGCTATTGATTTATCCTCAGAGGCTAGGGATGGGAATGGAAGTTTCAACCCTCTAATCAAACCTTGGTCTCTCTAGTGACCAGCCCCTTGAAGCTGTCTAGGAACCCCCAGCAACCAGTCATCTCACTGACATACAAAGGATACTCTTATCATTCAGAGATGTCAAGGGTTTTAGGAGCTGTGTGTGCAAGGAAGAGAGGACAAAGACTAAATATGTATTTATTATACCACAGTGCCTTAATAGATGTATAAAGAGAAGATTTTTGGAAAGTTAAGAGTGAAAGCAATGGGGCACAAGCTAGGCAGCTGTTGGCATAATTCAGGGAAGCAATTAACCCACAGTGGTTAGACTACAGTGGTAGCAGTAAAACTGACCGATGGGCCTCTTTGTGGATATTCCTAGTAATGGTGATTACTAAGAATGTAAGAATAACAGCTCCATTACAAGTTAGAGGATAGAAAATAGAGGCTACTCAGGAAGTCTGAATATTTAGAAATTTCTTCTCTAAGTAAGTTGACAAGGATATCAAGACCATTGGAAATATCTATGCTCCTTGGTTCAGAAATCTCACTATAAATAATTCATCTTAAAGAAATATTTTAACAAAAAAGAAAGAAGGAAAGAAGGAAGGAAGGAGGGAAGAATGGAAGGCAGGCAGGCAAGAAGGAAGGAAGGTGTGGAGTTATTTATTGTGGCATTAATTGTAAGCAAAATGCCCTTAAAATCTGATCATAGAAAGATGATGAAGAAAATTATGGCACTATAACTCAGTGAATATTTATCAGTTACTAAAAATTAAAATTATGAAGAAACAATTCATCATAAAAATATTTGTGGTAGAATATAAAACAAACAGAAAGAACTGTGAAATGTATGTCAGCTTATATCCACATTCTTACATTGGTCTATATGTGAACAAAGCTTGAAGAAAAGTAATTAATGTGTTAAAAGGATTAAAGGTGTATGTAAAAAACATTTTCCATGAATTTTATAGGCTACTGATTTTGATTTTGGCTTCTAAGATTTTGTGTTCCCTTGAGAATTTGTCTAGACCAAGGAAATCAAACTGCTCCCTGTTAAATAAAACATAAACTTCCCCCAATAAATTTAACCATAACCCTAAATGAATCAGAGGAAATTGCTCTCTTTTGGAATCATAAGTCTTTCTGCAAGGCCCAAGGCCAAGGATGAGAAGGTACAAATGTGAATCTGGAATCAAATCTAGAAGCGTGTATGTCTTGTAGGTCATTTTTAATGTCTTGGAACAAAAAATATACTCTTCTAACACTTTGCTCTCCCCTCTGTAATACTCATTTCTCTACTTGATGGAAGAAAAACAAAAAACAAAAAACAACAACAAAAACGACAACAAAAAACACCCACTTCCAGGAAAGGATTAACATTCTTTCTCTCAGCCTTGTTGTGCACACACCAGGGAGCAACATATCCTTGTAATAATATCAATCCAGCCCCAAGAATTCAGCTCACTAGATAACCACGCCCCTTGCTTTGTTGGTGTTTGACCGCCTCCAAAATGGCATAACTGGAATTTAAAAGAGATGCCATTACACCCTATTGAGTACCTTAGCCCGTGCAAACATAAATGTAAAATCTGCTAAAGACAACCAACTTCCCAAATGATAGAAAATAGAGGGTACAATGATAGAAACCTGAAATAAGAGCATGTAACACAGGCTGTTTTCAAAAGAATCAGGATGCCCTGAAAATAAAGAAGACACTTAATAAGAGTCTTACCATAATTGTTCTCCAAGGTTCAATGGCTTTAGCAATCAGAGGCCCTTCCCTTTTTTAAGTCTGTGACATGAGCAAAGCAAGAATTTACCAAATATATGGTGCTCGTAGGAATCTAGAAATAGAAAGCAAGTTCTTTGAATTCAGGAAATTTATTATTTCATGAGCATGAGAGATTCACACCAGCCTCAAATAGAGAACAAACAAGGACATGGGATGAAATGCTAAAAGTAGCGGTGAAGTTATGTGGTAGAGGGGATAGAGCTCCGCTCCTGTCACAGACTTAGTCTTACCTTCCAATTCAACCATTTAACCAATTAAGTGACTTTCCATGAGTCATTTCATTTTATTTGAGCTTCTGTTACCTTTCCTGTAAAATGGTAACAATAATAACAATCATCAGGCCTCATATGCACGAGAGTCGCCTAACACAGGGAAAAATGTTTAGAAGGGATGCCTGTGGTTTTGAATTTCATGCAGACAGTAAATCACAATTTCAAAAGTACATGGCATATCCTGAGGGTCAAAGTAATTGCCCTCCTAAAAACTATATACAACAATAGACACAAACAGATGAAGGGACATCCTTATGTCCTTTGGTCATCACTAAGAAGCCTGCAATATGAGCACTTCGGAGGAGTTCCTGAGTTGGGAGCCACCCTGGAGGTTGGTATTGGTCTGCCTGGAACCAGTAACGGCTAAAAGAATTCACTTGTACACACAATCTAGTCTCACAGAACCTGGGAAATCCCTGCTCTCCTGGGTTTAGGATATGGCCCTTCCCCTACATGAGCCTCATGTAAAAAGATAATCTATGAAAAACTTACCTCATTTAAAAACAGTATTTTTAGGGATGCCTGTGTGGCTCAGTGGGTGAAGCATCTGCCTTCAGATTAGGTCATTGTCCCGGGGTCCTGGAATGGGGTCCCACATTGGGCTTCCTGCTCAGCATAGAGTCTGCCTCTCCCTCTCCATCTGTCTCTCCCCCAGCTCATGTTCCCTCTCACTCTCTCTCTAAAATAAAAAGTTAAATATTTAAAAAATACTGAGTATTTTCAGAAAAGCATCACCCTCTTTAAAATACAATGTCTACTACATAAAAAGGAAGAAAGAATGGAAGTAACCTAAATGGCAAAGAATACTCACCAGGGAAAATATGACTAAGAAAATTATAATAGTAGATGAAATTATAGCAAAATTAGCCACACAAAAATTAAACAACTTCCTCTTCAAAACAATGAGTATAATGGTTCCGTAATGCAAGATGAATAAATTCTAAAGAACGCTATGTAAGGCGATGCCTATAGTTAACAATATTATATTGTACATTTTAAAATCTATTAAAAGGGTGGATCTCATGTTAAATGTTCTTATCACAATGAAAGGAAAATAAAGATTAAACACACCTACAAATACCCACACACATGCACATTCCCAAAGTAGAGAAAACATTTGTTCAAAAATTCTATAGATGTACAATTAAAAAAAAAAAAAAGGATGAATTGGCAGCTTGTAGAACTCAGGGAAAAAATAGAAAAAATAGTAAGGAAAATAATCCTAAATGAAAGGTACAATAGGAAGGTAAAGAGGACAATTAATACTACCAAAACACAGTAAGAGCCAAGAGAAGAAAATTAAGAAAGGTAGATCAGTGAAATGATACAGGTTAGAGACTTAAAGAACATAATAGAATAGAAAACAGCTGGTGGTCATGAAGGAAGTATCCAGAAAAAAATAAGATAGGGGAAAAAAAAGAATCAAATTCAGAAATAAAGCAAGCTTGAATATATCAACTAAAAGGTGTATGTCCCAATAAAACTTTGCAAACAATTAACACAAATGTATGCAAAAATAAAGTTGCAGATTCCAAAAATAAAGAGTTTTTCAGGCCAAATAAGAAGATCGAGTCATTTCTAAGGGCAAACCCCTCTAAGGTCAAGTCATTTCTTGGGGCAAGTAATTTCTAAGCCTGGCCACAGTCTTTTCCACAGCAACTTACAAGCTATAAGAACAAGGTTTATAAAGCACTCTCTCAAGAAGAGAAGGCAAGATTCAAGAATTTCATCGATAGGTAAAAGAGTGTTCAAACACAAAGGCAAAACAAATATTCTCAAACATGAAAGTACTGGGGAAATAGAGTGTCCATACACCCTTCTTGAAGAAGCTGCTATGGGATAAAATTCAGCCAACCAAGAAATCATTAGGAAACCTCTAGCAAATGTCCTGATGGTGAGCAGTGAGTCCATATAGAAATAAATGTACGAAAAACTAAAATAATTGTAAAATTTATGACTGTTAGAAGCAACTCAATGTAATCATGATTGTGTAGATACTATATAATTAACCAGAGTTCAGAAGAGGTAAAGATGTTGAGAGATATGATGTTTGATGTATGAAGTATGATGAATATCTCATATTACACAATGAGTTCTATAATAACATTTTTTAAAATCTGACCAGGGCTCATTAAAAAAAAAAAAAAAGTTTAAAATACTCAGGAATACACTTAATGAGAAATTTGGAAGAACTATATGAAGAAACTTTAAAATAATCCTAAAGGATATACACATATAAAAAAATAATTGAGCCAAGGAAAGGTATAATATGTTCTCAGACATAAAGACACATGTCAAATATGTTAATTATTCCCAACTTAATATATACATCTAATGTATTTCAGATAAAAACTTAAATTTGATGTTATCATACATTTCAAATAGACACTCTGGTTCTAAAGTCTATATGCAAAGACATATTTTTTAGTATATTCTGAAAATGAAGAGTAATGAGAGAGGAAGTGCTCTAATCAGATTCTGAAATATTTTATAAAGGCTACAAAAATTTAAATAGCATTATATTGTCACATGCATTATAAAAACATTGGAATGAAATGGAGAACAGAATCAATATGTATTAAACCTCAATCCATAAGTGAAACAGGTGGCTTTCCATACAAGTTGAGAAAATATAGATTATTCAGTTAGTGGTGTCAGTATAACTGAGTACTCATGTGGGGGGAAAAAATGAAATTATGCTTGATTCTTACTTCATTCTTTTTTTTTAACTTTTATTTATTTTTTAATTTCTTTTCAGTGTTCCAGAATTCACTTTTTATGCACCACACCCAGTGTTCCATGTAATACGTGCCCTCCATAATACCCACCACCAGCCTCACCCCACCTCTCACCCCTCACCCCTCCTTCATTCACAACAAAGCAAATTTCAGCTACAAAAAAATATTGAAATGACATCATCAAACCATAAATGTTCTAGAGGAAAATAATTTTTTAATTGTAGAGGTAATTTTTAAATATAATTTCTGCAAGATAAATAAGTATGACATAAATTCCAGAGCCCAGAAAGAGAAAAAAATGAATACTTTTGATTAATACTTTTAAAACTACATCATGAAAGGAACAGGAAGCTTCCAGAAAAAATACACATCTGGCTCTGAACCATGTAGAAGATGTGCAGTCTCATTACAATGATATGCAAATTATAACCATAAGGAGATACCACTCCCTTAAATATCAGATTGGCAAAAAGTTTTTTAAAAAGCTTAAAACAATGGTTTGACAAATGCATTTGTGGTGGGAGTACAAGTTCATGTTCTCTATGAAGAACAACTGGGAAAAACTTATTAAATATAAAAATGTATACCCATCAATTTCACCCTTTGGAATTTATCCTACAGGTATTTTTGCACTTAAAAAATGATATATGTGTGCTACATAATTATTTGTAGTGGCAAAACTTTCACAGCAATGTAAATTTCTTTTTTTTTTAATTTCACTTGTGCAATTCCATTTCCAGCCCCACATTTTTATTTTTTAAATTAATATATAATGTATTTGTTTCAGGGTTATGGTCTGTGATTCATCAGTCTTACACAATTCACAGCACTCACCATATCACCTACCCTCCCCAGTGTCCAATCAGTAGAGAAATTAAGTAAATCATAGACAGCTAATAACAATGAAATAATACACAATGAACAAAAGAATGAGAAATTTTCTCCTTACAAATATAGAATAAATTTCCAAGACATATTATTAAGTCATAAAAGCAAGATGCAATGTGTATACAGTAATACGGTACGATTCTGTGTGTGTGCATGTGTGTGTGAATATGTATTTGAAATCTCAGGCTATCCCAAAAGGAATTCACAAGAAACTGGTAGCAGTGTCTATCTCTGGAGAGATGATATAGGTATCCAGTGGACAGAAATAGAAAAAAAGAGCTACTTTTCACTGCCCCCTTTGATTCTGCTAAATTTTGTATTATCTGATTTTTTAAAAATGATTTATTAAACTATTGTCTCAGGAAATTAGAACCAGACCAGGAAGAGGGAAATGAAAGGTTTCATTTTTTATTACATGCTCCCTTCTGTATTATTTGATTTAACATACATTATTTTTATCTTGGTTAAAAAATTTCATAAATTAAGCATAAAATAATTTTAAATACTCTGTTCTATTTAAAATACTCTATCCCACTATTCAGCTGTTTGTGCCAATTTTAGGAGTAGAAAATATGTCGCTGTAGCTATAATAGAGACAAAATGTTCAAAGGATTATGGGAACACAAAAAAGAGATCGATTAATTCTGAAGGTAGATGGACAGTTACCAGGACTCTCAGAGATGGAATACAAAGAATGATAAAATCACCAAACACATGCGCAAAAAAGCCTTGTTGGTATGGGGTACAACATAACCAAAAGCATGGAGGTGGACAGAACCTGTCATGTTTGGGAGCCACAGTGATCTGATTAGCATGGCAATAAGAATGACACAGAAGAAATGGCTAGAAGTTGCAAAGGAGAAAGGGCCTTGAATGCCATGCTATGAAAGGTTGACTTTATTTAGTACATCAGTGATGCTAAACCTGACTTGTTATCAGAATTACCTGGTGTAACTTTGTAAAGCTATAAATTCCCACGGCCCTCCTCCATACCAATAAAATCTGACTCTGATGGAAAGACCTGGGAATCTGTAATTTTAGATTAAAATCCCTCTGCTTCAGCCGTAGACAAAGGACACTCACCAGAAGTCCATTTGTGTTGTTTGGGTCACCACTCTGTGTGCACAGAGAGAGAAAGGGAACGAAATGTCCCATTAGGAGGTTATTAAGAATTAATCATATGTATAGTCCCTCTTCTTACACCTGTCAGGCTGAAAATTAAGATCTCTTCCCAGGCACTTAAAATTGTAAACTCCTTCTCTCCTGGACTATGCTGAAGGTGGAACAGGAATGGAACTGGAGAAAAAGTGGAAAGGAGAAATAGCTCCTGTTAGATATACTACATTTTCCCTGCCTCAGCCTCCAAGCATCCTCATTATGTTCCTGCAGTGAAGATCTAGTGAGGAAGAACATAAAAGATACAAGAGCAATCAAGCACATTCACTAAGATTTTCCTTAGAAACAAGGCCTTTTCCCCTCTCATTAAAACAGCAATAACCACAACCCATAACAAGTCTCTGTCCTGGGCAGCAGATTTTGTGTGACCTTTTGATAAGCTGACTCAGTTGCTACCCTGAGGTTCTAGACTGATGTTAATTATACAGATGATACTCCCCCAGAAACTGGTATTCACGAACTCTTCCAGACTCCCCCCTGTTAGTAAAAGCTGTGCCTCGGGGCGCCTGGGTGGCTCAGTGGGTTGAAGCCTCTGCCTTCAGCTCAGGTCATGGTCTCAGGGTCCTGGGATCAAGCCCCGCATCGGGCTCTCTGCTCAGTGGGGAGCCTGCTTCCTCCTCTCTCTCTCTCTCTCTCTCTGCCTGCCTCTCTGCCTGCTTGTGATCTCTGTCAGAATGAATAAATAAAATCTTTAAAAAAATAAAAAATAAATAAAAAATAAAAAGCTGTGCCTCACTGATTCAACACAAGAGTTATGAGCACAGAAGTATGAAGGTGAGTTAGACATGGGTCCTGCCCTCAAGGATCTAGCCCTTCCCTAGTGATCCAAGAGATCGGCCACAATCCCCTCATCCTGCCAGGGTCCTGTCAGATCCTAGCAGTGAAGAGCTGCCAGGATGTGGTAGCATCCCACAGGGTGGGTAATTGGTAGAAGAATCCCGGTGAACTTTGGTCTCAAGCCAAACACAGAATATTAAATTTAAAGAGAACCTTCAGGGGGCACCTAGGTGACACAGTTGGCTAAGTTACCAGCATTTGGTTTCCACTCAGGCCGTGATCTCTGGGTCATGAGGTAGTGCCCAGCACGGTGCTACAAGCATAGCACTTAAGATTCTCTCTCCCTCGACCTTTGCCCTCACATATACTCTTGCTCATAAATAAATAAATATTTAAATATTTTTTAAAAGATCAAAGAATCTTCAGTATCATTTAGTCTAATCACCTCATTTCATAGATGTGAAAACTAAAGTTCAGAAAAATACATTGATTTACTTAATGTTACCTAGGAAGCAAAACTCAAACTGAAATCAGACATACAGCTTCCACTCTGAAACTCATAGGTCAGGTGATTATAATTTCAAGTTCCAGTGCCATAACTAACTTTCCCAAGAAGGGCATGAACGTCATGGGTATTAGATTCACTTCGTCCCTTCAGACAGATGAGGAAATTAGAGAGCTTTAAGTTAGAGGGACAGAGAATCTATTGACCTACAGGATGGAGATCACAAGACTTTGGTTCACTCATATGCCCGATTTCTGTAACAGTTATTGAGTGTCTGTGATCAATGATAAGTAACACAGACAAGGTCCCAGGTTTCCGACTTGAATATTGTTAACCATCTCACTCCAGACACATGATAGTAAAAGGCTAATCTGTGCTTTTTTTTCACTGGTGCTGTCTCCAAAGCAATAGTCTGCCCATATTCCTTTTTTCCCTTCTCAAGTTTGGGTCTCAAGGCATAAAACAGAGATGACAAATACACAGCATGTACACTCTTTCTGTCTGTCCACCATCCTTGGAAGACACCACTAATCAATCACACAACTCCTTCCACTGTACCGCAAGGACATCTTAGAATCTTTCCTCACACAATTCCAGGCAACAACTGTCAATCCATCTAAGATGACATATCACTGTAAGGTGCATGGATTTTGCTCATTTTTCCTTCCTACATAATCCCAGCCTGAATTGAAACCTAAAATAGAACTGCTTGAAAGATAGAGTGAAAAAAGAAAAGCCTCTGGAATGTTCTAATAAGTAACACACACACACACACACACACACACACACACACACAAAATGGTTGTAAGATTGCCCAGAATCAATTCAAAATGATTCAGTAAAAGTTTACTGAGTGCCAGCACCATGTTGGGTGAGAGGTATACTGACGTGAATAGACATAGTCTCCATCTTCAAAAGTTTCCACACCAGATGGGGAGAAATTTCTATAACAGATAATTTTTAAACAATATGGTAATGATTATAACTTGGTAAGCTCCATGCCTCAGGCAGAGATCATGATTATATTTTTCACTACTGCATACCCACCACCCACCACCACACATGGCATAGACCAGGAACTCCATAATAGTTGTTAAATGATTGACACAGAGGTCACAATACTTATTTTTTCTGGAATGAATGGACAAAAGCCTTAAGGAAAAAGTCAAAGTTTCCCTGCATCTTGAAAAAATCAGTAAGAACCTTCCAGATGAAGAGACATGCATAAAGATAGGAACTCCTATTTATAACTTTTCTCCAAAATTATGATAAAAACAAAATAAGCCACTTGTCCTCCAGTTGTTTATAGATAACAATTACTCACTTTCCAAATGATTTAAAAGAGTGCTTTATGAATATACAATAAAGAGAAAGGTATGACTGGTTTTCATCAAGGCTGTTGTAATCGGTCTTTATTTGTTCCAGATGTCCTGGAAACCCCAAATTCAACAATGCTCACAGATTTCACTGGGTGCGTGCTCTCAGAGTGATCTTTTATCAGTTTTCTTTTGTGGTACACTAATTAAAATCAATTAGGGTGACATGTCATTTACTGGCCTGGTTTTACCAGTGTATAACAAAGAGAGGAGAACAGACTTGAAGGATAATGATCTGCTAGTTGTTTTTACTTCCTAAATTGCAGATGTCTGTTTCTAATGGATGAACAACTGAAATTTCAAAGCACTTACTTCAAGCATAACTAAATGTCTTCCATCAAGCAGCTATATTAGAGATTTGATTAACATTATCTCTTCAAATGTGCTTGAAAGAATTCGTTCCTGTTTTTCATGGAGAATATCTTCAATCTCGCCCGTCTCTGAACTTTGATAAGACTTATAGCCCACGTGCTCCCCTCTTTTGTACTTGATTATGTACTCCTGCACGTGGCGCATTAAAATTTTATGTGTGCTGAAGTCATGCATCTACAGCAAGGTTGCGGGTTCACAGCTAAGAAATCTGATCTTCTATTTCCTTTATGTCACATGGAAAAGGAAGAAAACAGGGCAAGGAGAATAAAGGAGAGAAGGGGAGAAAGAAAAAAAAAGAATGAAACGTGCACCTATTTGACATCTATTATCTACCATGCATGGCATTATATGCTTTGTATAAAATATGCCACTTCATCCTTTCAAGAACACTATAAAATAAGCACTTCTTTCCTTTTTGGAAATAAGGAAACTCAAACATGAAATTGGTCACCAGCTGAATGGCAAAGGCAGAATGAAAACCCAGGTCCATCCTTCAGGTTTACTTCTTCTGAAAAAAGTTGCTCTGCCGAAACCCCTTCTCAGGTGACAGTGATGAGCAGCCATGTCATACACTAACAGACTGACTCACCCATCCCTGGGGCACAAGCCACTGAACAGGACTTTGGTATCTGAGGCATAGCCATGCCCTGTATGAAAACATGAATCTGCTCAGATTATTTCTATTATTTGACCTAGAAAGCAATTTAGAGGCAGAGTCAGTTAAGAGTGAGACACAAAACCAAAACTAATGAATTAAGAAATGACCTGTCAAGCCACGGAGTAGAATACCTTTATAATAAGTATAACTAACAAAGGACTTAAGTGTGTATGACATAAATAGCTCATATAGATCTATGAATAGATCTGTGGATAAAAAGGCAGACAATATGATGGGAAAATGGTCAAAAGATTTGAACAGTACTTCACAAAAGAACATATGCTATGTAGGATCACCATACAATGCATCATCCAAACTGGGACCATTCAATAATTATACCAGGACCACAGGAGTGAGCCAGGACTGACCCAGGCAAATAGAATATATGATGCACCCCACCCAAGTAACATCAAACACATACAAAGACGCTTATCCTCATTGGTCATTCCCGAAGTGCAAATTAAGACTACAATGAGATACTTCCACACACCCATCGGAATGACTAAAAAGAAAAAAATTGATAATACCAACTGTCAGTAAGGGTGAGGATATAGAGCAAGTAGAACTCTCTTGCACTGCTGGGGGAGTACAAATGGAGATATCGTTCTGAAAAACTCTTGGGGAGTATCTACCAAAGTAAAACATTTATGTCTAATGCACCAGTTCAACTCTCAAGTATATACATACAATACATACATAAATACATATATTATATGAGACATATAAAACATATACATACATCTATAAAACAAAACATATAAAAACATAAAACATATAAAACAAAAAGCAATAAAAATTTGCATAGCAGCTTTATCCATAACAAGCCCAAAATGGAAATAGCCCAAATGGCTCTCAGTAGTAGAATGGATATATATGGAATAGTATACTCATAAAATAATTAATATACCATAATTAAAATGAATGAACCAGTGCCACACAAAACAGCATGGATGGATATCACAAATATAGTACTAAATACTAAGAAACTGGACTCAAAGAGTAAAGAGTGTATGATTACATTTTTACAAATGTCAAAACAGGCCAACAAATCTATGGTGTTAGAAGCCGAGCTACAAGTTACCTTTGGCGAAGGGCTGGTTGGAGGAATGCTGGTAATGTTCCAGCATTCTAGGAAGCTGGTAATGGTCCGTTTCTTCACCTAGGTGTTAGTAATGCAAGCATGTTTCTTTGAAAAAAAAAATCATTGAGCCCTAAACCAAAAATATGTGCAATTTTTTTGTCTGTATATTATACTTCAATAAATAAGTTTATGAGTAGGAAGAAAATTTTTTGAAAAAAGAGGGAAATTATCTGAAGCAAAGTAGGGCTAAGATGGGCAATATACAAACTAGAGTTATAGGGAGTAAAACTAAAGTAAACAGAGGAAGTCAGTAAAGAGAATAGAATGAAACTGATATGTAGGTAGAAGACAAGAAGCCATTGGAGAAAAACCATGGGTTCATGAAAAAGAGACAAGTAGAACAGCCAATAGTTTGCACTGCCTCTAATTCTGGCAATTTTCCTATTTCTGATCCCATCTATGTGTATTTTTACAATAATCACCCTGAGCAATATAAATGGCTCTCCATAAAAACAAACAAGGCTGAGGCACCTGCATGGCACAGTTAGTTAAGATCTGACTCATGGTTTTGGCTCAGGTCATGATGTCAGGTTCCTGGGATTGAACCTCACATTGGGCTCCCCTGATGAGGAGGGAGTTTGTCTGAGGATTCTTTCTCGCTCTCCCTTGCTCCCTTCTCCTGCACTCTCATGCTCTCTCTCTCTCTTTCTCAAATAAATAAGTCTTCAAAAAAAATTAAAAATTAAAAAATAGTAATAAAAACAAACATGATTAATTAAAACACCAATATTTCCTTTCTCAGACCTGCTAAAAATACAATCGCGGCAGCTAGGGAGCTTACCTTCATCAAAAGCTCTTTGTGTTATAAATGAAACCAAAATAAAGTGAGCCATGTGGGTGATGAAACCTCATGTCTTTCACGGCAAGAGTTAGATGATGTTCAAATCTATTGCAAATAGAGAAACCTCATCCTGATTCAAATCCATCATCTGTCCTGGGTGTAAAAACCCTGAGTGATACTCAAATAACACATCTTATCATTTCATGCTGGCACATATTTATTGAGCTGTACTACAACCCAGATACTAAACACAGGGGTTATGGAGCTGAAAATAACATGACTTTTGTTGGCCTCATAGGTTTTATTCGTTTTGTTTAGTACTAAATCTCCAGCACCTAGAACAGCATCTAGCACCTTATAGATGTTCAATTAATATTCATTGAGTACCTACTGTGCTCAATGGATATTCATTGAATGAATTAGTGAATGAATAAGCAGAATAGATACATAAATAATTGCCATGCCATGGAATAGAGAAGCCTATACAACAGGCTTTAGTGATACAAGGGAAGTTGTTATATTCCCAGTACAGGTGAGGAAAAGACACATGGAAAGAACTATTTGGTTGAACCTTAAAGAATTTTCTCATTTATTGACAGACAGTGAAAGCCATTCCAGGCAAAGATACCATGGGAAACATTATGGGCCTGTATGTGTCTGCACAATGAGTTCACTCTTCTCTTTCACAACCCAATCCGTGAAAAGTAGGACAATGTAGGTGGTCCACAGCCCACAAAGTAAATACCCCACTGGTCTCCTGAATCAGATAGCTGGTCAATTCTGTCTACACAGAATAAAGCAGAATAAAGAATTATCCAGGGGATACGTGCTACTAGAAAAAATGAGTGCACAAGGACTGAGTCCCCTGGCTTACTGATCTCCCATGAAGGATTTCATGTGGAGTTTCATAGAGCCCTCGCATACGTCTGAGAGGGCTGCAAAACCACCCTGGAGTGAGAGACAGAGAGCAAGAGGATAAGGTCCCAGGGCCTCCATCCCAGATTTAACCAAAACAGGTCCTCTTTTTAATCTGTGTTCTATAAGATTTTAGTGAGAACATCAGTATTCTCTATGTAACTGGATAGTTTTTCTACTTTCTAAAAAAGAGAGCTTTTGAGCAACTGATCTATTAACTGCAAATTCACGGAATAACTGTATAGCTATTTGGTGCACTTTGTGTAGATACAGTTTAATCACTGTAAATAAAAACTCTACTGATTTTTATTTTTTTGAAATTATGATCTATGCTAGAATTCCCAATCTACATGGGAGTAGTAGCTCGTTGTGATTTTTAACACCATACAAGAGAAGACATCTGTCACAATTGTCTCAAATATGAAGGATCTGTCAATGTACTAATTTTGATTACTTCTCTTCATTCTCATATGCTATATTGTGTCCTTTTGTTCTGGTATGCTTTGCACTGGGATCCACAAGCCCCTTCAAACATGTCTCTTGGTTGGCATGTTGTTTTGGTGGTAAGATGTAAGAAATAAAATATTATCTCATGCTCCTCTCTTAGATTTTCTCTATTTAGTCGCAGTTCGTGACTTTATTTGCATCCATTTACATTCTTCATTCATTTATAAACCAGTTTAATGGGCCAATGTCCAAGACGCCCATACCATTTCCAGATAGTTGATGTATCCAAATGATTCATTTCCTGTTTTCCTTCCTCCAACTCTTCCAGTGCCATCATTCCACTTTTACCAAATGAAATTTTATAATTTTAGCAATTTTTAAGTTCCTGACACAATAAATATATGTGTGTATACATAATAGAAATCAACCAACTACATATATATATAAACATATGTGTCTGTACATCTAATGTGAACATATCACCTGTACATAAAAGCCAGCAACAGTGAATATTAGACCCTTCACGTATTAGCTCTAAGACCTTGGCTTCCTCAAAGATAAAAGAACCTTGTGAATGTTACCGAATACTGAAGAGTAAAGGATGGAGAAGTTCATTCATTTAGCAAATACTGCATCTCAGGTACTCTTCTAGGTACTAGTTCATCCAGGCCAAAGAAAAAAAAAGAAAAGAGAGAGAGAAAGCAGAAGAGAAAATGCCACAGAAATCATGGAGGTTTTCCAGAGGTACTGGGGCCAGTAGCGACATTTCCTTCTGCTAATGGAATAAGAAGGCATGACCAGCCAGTTGGCAAAGACAGGGCTACATCATTTGCCTGTTGGTAGAAATCCATGGCCATATCTCTTCTCTTCCTAAAGTGAAAATCAAATTGATTCAGGGCATTTGCTTGCAGCTGCAAAAAGCTTCAGGGAACAAGCCAGTCCAGCCAGTTGCCTGGTTCTTCCAGCTATTCAGCAACTTTTGGAACTTCTGATGATGATTTGGATAGGTTGTCCTCAAGTCACTAAAGCATAGAACCACCTTGTGTGTCCTACCATCTTCTTCTCTTTGGTTGCCCCATGGTCTTGCCAAAAGCATACCTGTTCTGAATGCAATTTCATGCACTAGCTCAAACAAGCTATTACTGGCCTTTTCCCACTTTCACATGTCATATGTTCTCAACTCAGTCCCAGGAAAATTTGTAACGGAAGAAGGAGAGGTGGTCAGAACCTCAGTCCAACCATACTCCCATCACATATCCCTGTCAGGACCAGGTATTTTTCTACAAATGAAGCTCATTCCTCCTCTTCTTCCATATTGTGCCCTTAAGGGATCTGTTCTATTTGTAAAACTTTTAATTGGTTCAACTGAGCCAAGGCTAGAAAAGGACCAAGCAGTATGAAACAGAGGAAGAGCATGGGCTTTAGACTTACACATGAACTCCCATGTCTGCCAGAGTCAAGTTACCTGTCTTAACATCTAGCTCTACCACATGGTTGATTCCTAGAGCAAGTTACTTCACTTTTTCTTCTGCTATAAAGTAGAGTAACGTTCTAAATTCTAGTTTGGCAGGGTAACTGTATAGATTATATTAGTTATAGATATGTATAATAGATCTATTATGTATACACCTATTATATAAATAATGTATATAAATGTATGAAATAAATTTCATATATATGTATATATACGTATATATATATATGATTTAAGTATATATAATGTACTTCGCATGGTGCCTGGAAGTAGTAGTAGTAGTTGTTGTTGTTATTAATATTATGTGTTCTAGTTATCTATTGTTATGTAAGAATGCACCCCAGATTTGAATGGCATAAAGCAATAGCTATTCTATTCTGCTCACAGCAGGAATAGTGTCTAAAATGGGGTGACTTGAATGTCTAAAAATGGCCAGGGCAGGTCACTGAGGCTCTGTGTCTGGAGTTTCCATTCTGACTACCACCTGGATTCCTTGGTTATTGTCCTCATGGTCCTGCTGAGTCTGGAATGTCCAAGATAACTTCTTTAATCATATGTCTGGCAGTTGTGCTGGAATGACTATAATAGCTGTGGCTAGCAGGGCATCTTTCTTTCTCTCTCCACATTGCTAACTTAGACTTCCTCAAAACATGGTGGTATTGGGGTAGTCAGCTTCTTACTTGACAGCTGGTTTCCCTAAGAATGAGCATTCATTCCAAAAGACACTGCAAGTCTTCTTAGGAACTAGCCTCCAATGTCACACAGTACCCCTTCCGCCATATTCTGTCAGTCAAGAGCAAGTCACAGAGTCAGCCAAGATTCAAGGGGTAAGAATTATACAGAACATGAGTACCAGAAGGCATGATTCACTGGAGTACCATCTTTGTAGGTAAGATATTAGAGTTTTTCCTCTGGCCTGTAATGATACACATCCTCCCCACATGCAAAATAAACTCACTGGAAGATGGCCCCATCAGTATCTCCCATCCCATACAATCTTCTGCAATGTGACATTGACATTTTCCTGTCAAGAGTGAGAGTATATTTCTCCATCCCTTTGGATCTGACAGAGCCTGTGACAGCTTTGGCCAACAGGATATGGTAGAAATAATGCCATCCATAGCCCTAACTGGCCTGGGAGCTTCTTATTCTTGCCATCTTGGAAACTAGCCACTATATTAGAAGCGTGACTACCTTGAATCCACTATGCTGTGCAAAGTACAGGCCAAGGCCCTGGAGGGTGAGATGTGATGTAGGAAGAGAAAAAGACCAAAGAACACCAAGGCACTGAGAAAGAAAGCATCTTAGACATTGAGCCCAGTTGATCCTACAGATGGCTCCAGCCCCAGCTGCCATCTGACTGCCACCATGTGGAGACCCCAAGTAAGAACCTCCCAGAACTCTGACATAGTAATAAATTGCTGTCTTAAGCACCTATGTTTCAGGGTAGTTTGTTAGCAGTAAGAGATAGCTGAGAATGCCAGCTATGTGATATTGGGCAAAACACTTGGTCTATCTGAGCCTCAGTTGCCCCAGGTCTCAGAGTGGGGACAGAAAACATGCATTCCTTACCTATCTTTAATCATGGCTGAGACAGAGATCTTATATTTCTTTGCCATAGTCATGCAGTATGTTTAGAGGGAGGGTGTGCTTCCCCTTGATTTGACAGGGATATAAGAAAGCAGAGGCATGCATTATGGATGCACAAAAACACTTCCCACCTCCTCTTTGCTGACGTCAGCCTGAGTATCTCTAGCCCTGTCACTTCTATATAAAGATGAGAGACCAGCTGCGTGACCTCCAGTTTGCCTCTTTTGGACAAATGGTTATCACAGAAGGAAAGACAACTTGCACTCAAAAACCTTCCCTGGGATCCAGGGCCTTGCACACACCTCTAGCCTTTGCATATTTGTCTGCTTTTAAAAGGGAGCAACTTCTTCCAGAACACTGTTACTGTGAATACCAAAAGGAAAATGAGAGACTGTTTTGGAAGTTCAAACACTATGCATTCCGAGGACTGTGACCATTCATTACAGGCACTTAGGATTCAGTGAATACTGAATGAATGCAGAAAACGATGGCTTGTCTCATTTTTATCAAAAACTGCATTTCAAAACCTATTTCTCAAAGAATGATCATGGATGCATCACATCACCCTTCCCAGGGTGCTTGTTAAAGATGCAGATTCCAGAAACTGAATCAGAATGTCTTGAAGTGGAGGCCAGGAATTTGTATTTTTCATAAGCACCCACAGTGATTACTAAGAACACTAAAATTCAAGAACCAACTCTAAATTCCCATGTTTCTTTCCAAGTTCAATTGGGGAGCTATCAACTGGCTAAGACTGGGAACAAAGAGACCCAAGCAGGATTTAGAAATTCTGGTGCTTTGTATACCTTTCACAGAATTAGTCATGTCTATGGGCTTCTGGGCTTCTTCTACACTTAAGGCTATAAACAGTACAGATGGTTCACTGATTTTTAAAATCTGTTTTTGCTTAATCTGTCTAAATGTAAAACAAAATGAGAATACCTTATTATAATTTCCAAGGCTTCAAGAAAAGTGTTTATTTAAGGGCATGAGGAAGATTTAACAGCAACAAGCAATTACTTCTTCCCCAGGTAAATCAGCATAAGAACTTTTTTGCCCTGACCAGAGTTTCTAAGTACAAGAACAAAGGATTTGAAGCACAACCTAAAACAAATCAATTAACTTTCCTGTGTCCCATTTTCTTCATCTGCCAGGGGAATTTCTATGAGGATTACATAGGGTCATCCTATTGCACAACTCACATTATGGCCTATGTGCAGTGCACAACTTGAACATCTGTACATGAATGAGTAAACCAATGTGTGTGAATGCCTGCCACATACTGTAGGGAAAGTAAGGGATTCTTATATGGGGAGGTGATGGGAAGAAAAAAGAAAAGCTTATTTACATCTGTAAAACAGAAACCTGAGAAAGAGATTATATAGATATAAAATTATTTGATTGAAGCTATTGTCCAAGATTAGTAAGACTGTTGATCAGCCCAAAAACCTACATGTGTGCACATGCAGACATCCACAACCAGTATATTTGTGGACACTGTAGTTTCCCTATCCATATTTTTAATACCTCCTCTTTTTTTCTGAAAAATCCCCTTTTTCCATTGAATACGTGGTCTGCATAGGACTCCATATTCAGCTACAAGGGTAGGAAGCATAACTTACGCCTTAGCCAATCAGCACTCCACCTTTGGCTAGGAAGAAGGGCAGGAACACATGACCCAAGCTGGACCAGTAAGAGTCAGTCTCAAGACTTGCACAAGTGCTCCTGGGAAAAGATCTCACTTTCCTCTGCTGTACTTGAACTGAGATGGGATGAGGCCAGATCTGCTGCTGCCATTTGATACTAGGAAGGGTGAGGCTAGGGATGCTCCAGGATGAGGGGAACAACTTGGAGTTTGAGTTCCGGATCCTACCTTGCCTGAGGAATACTTTTTAGCTTCGTAAATCTGTCTATTCCCCTTGATGTTTCTGCTTAGGCCAGTCTGCACCATTTCTCCATCACTTGCAACATTACAAAACAAACAGCATAGACAGCAACTAGACTCATTCTTTGACTAATTCATAACAGGGTTACTTTATCTGTTGTTTGCCTGTCTGCTGGTAGTTATTGCACTGATACCTCAAGTTTAACTATGCTGAATATATAATTTATCATCCAAACCAGAACACTTTTGAGAATAGGAAGAACAATATTATTATTATTATGAGTTAGGTCAGGACAAAAATATAAACCAAAGTAAGTCACGCTACATGATCACCGTAATTTTAACTAAATGGCCTGGCTGTTGATAATTTGAAGACGTAACCAGAGTCCATGATTTTTTTAAGTGGTTTGCTTTACAGTATTCAGCACTATATTCCTGACACTTAGAACAATGTCCAGCACAACACTGATATTCACTATTTGAATAAAGCATTTCAAAAACATTTCAGTGTGTTCATTCATGTATTTCTTCAACAAATACTTGAGTACATTTTATTATATGCCAATCATTGATCCAGGTGCTGAAGGTCCAAATGGGGCAAGACAGATAAGGTCCCTGCCCTCCTGGAGTTTCCAGTCTTGGGGAGAGGGACAAGACAATACATGAAGGAGCAAACAAGTGCTATCTGGATAGGGTTCATGCTGTGGAAGAAATGAAGCAGGGTGGCTTCTGGGGAAAGAGACATTTGCAAGTAGTATGATCAGGAAATACCTCTCCAAAAAGTTGACTTCTAAACTGAATGTGGGGGCGCCTGGGTGGCTCAGTGGGTTAAGCCGCTGCCTTCGGCTCAGGTCATGATCTCGGGTTCCTGGGATCGAGTCCCGCGTCGGGCTCTCTGCTCAGCAGGGAGCCTGCTTCCCTCTCTCTCTCTCTCTCTGCCTGCCTCTCCATCTATTTGTGATCTCTCTCTGTCAAATAAATAAAATCTTAAAAAAAAATAAATAAATAAAAAAAATAAACTGAATGTGACTGAGGCCATCAGGCAGAGAGCAAAAGGCGCTCTGACAGCAAAGAAGAATTCTCTGCCTGCTTCTCTGCACCACTCTCCAGCTCAGAGCATGACCCACATGGTAACACATGCTTGGGATTCTGGGAGCTGCCAGTGGACCAACCTTGAGGAGATGCCCAACTGACTAAGCAGAGGAACCACAGAAAAAGACACAGGAGTGAATGCTATAAGTACCCCAGAGGTGACCGCATCCTGGGATCTGAGGAGGAAGTGAGATTTGGAATTGGGGAGTAGAGCAGTGATTTCAGTTTCTGGGATCAGGCTGTGGGTTTGAATCCTGTCTCTCTGCATATCAGCTTTGTGACCTTGAGCAGATAATCTTTGGAAGATTCACTATCTCATCTGTAAGACTAAGATAATAATAATAGTATCCCAGTATGTGCTTAGGGCTCAGCACAGCATCTGAGAAACCATAAGTGTTCAGTAAATATTAGCTATTATTGTTAAATAGTGAGGAGAGACAGTCACTATTTGAATATGTTCCAGAATACAAAAAGAAGTAAGATGCTGGTGTTTCTGCTCAGGAATCACACAGTGTGCTCACAATAATGGGAGTTCTCAAACATGCTCAGACTAAACACTAGGTCTCTGAAGGAAGTGTTCTCTCATGAAACTAAATAAGGACTTTCATTTTTCAATTATCAAGGAAAAAATAAGTTTGGGATCACATTTTTTCCCAATTTCAAGTTTTCTTCCCAGATATGTTTTTCTTAAACGTTAGACATCTGCTACCTAAAGAACTGGCAGATGAGAATAAGTGAACTAGCAGCAGAGAAATATTACCAGAAAAATTTGGGAACAGCCGATCATGTTTAGACCAACATCTTGTTCTCTTAGTGGCTATGTGTACTCAGGTTGTGGTTTTTAAATCAGATGCAGACTGTCAGATTGTCTGGAAGTAAAGCTGTTCCTGTTGCATATCCCAGAATTAAATATACCAGTATTTTATAGTGTTCTTTCAAAAAGAGCCATGTTTTCCAGGTGCTCTATCTCCTAAATAAATTCAAGAATCACTCTAGAAAAGTTCAAAGCCCTTGACAGAAAGTTTCTAATTTATCCTCCCACTCTCCTAGGAGCTGAAAAGTGGAATTTGCTGGAGATGCAAGAGTAGCACGCACACACACACACACACACACACACACTAAATTAAGAGAAGGGGAAGAGGATACCGTTATCTCCTTGAAGAAGAAAATGAAACCCAGGAGATGATGATTTTCCCAAGGTCACTCAGGAAGATGACAAAGGAGCTAGAAGTAAGAATGACATCTCAGGGAGTAATAGTTCATACAGGTCTCTACTGTGTGCATAAAAATCACTGAGCTTCCCAAGGGCAATGACAATGAACAGTGTGATTTAAGAACTCTAACTGCAACATATTTTGAGGTTTCTAGTCCCAGAGGCACAATAACTAAAAGGATCTCAAAGCAGCAGGCAGAAAATGTCTGGTCCTTTTAATGGATGATGCCCCAGATGGCATGGAGTTCCCCATTGCATTCTGCATATCCATCCAGGCCACTCTGTCTTTGATTACAGTGGAGAATCCTCTCCATCAGTTATGCCCAGTGCCCAGTTTAAATGCTACTCATCCCATGAAATCTGGTTGGAATCTCTCCCTACCCCAAATATCTTTCTTTAGTGATTGCTTTCACCTGTTCTCCAGTAAGATGCACATGAGAAATACTTTGATACACTTGCATTTATGTTTTAAAGCTGCCATAACAAATTATCACAAACTCAGTGGCTTAAAACTACACGAATTGATTATCTTACAGTTCTGGAGGTCAGATATGGGTTTCATTGGGTTAAAATCAAGGTGTTGGCAAGACTGTGTTTTTTTTTTCTGGAGGTGACTGGGAGGATTCCATTGTCTTGGCTTTTCTAGCTTCCAGAAGCTGCCTGCATTCCTCGTGTATGGATCCCTTCTGCCATCTTAAAGCTAGTCACATAGCATCTCTCTGACCCTGCTTCTATCATTAGCCCTCCTCTTCTGATCACAGCCAGAAAATGGTCCCTGCTTTTAAGGGCTTGTGTGATTATCCTAGGCCCACCAGGGTAATCCAGAATAATCTCTCAATCTTGATGTCCTTAATTTAACCACATGTGTCGCATCCCTCTGCCAGGTAAAGTAATGTATCCACTGGTTCTGGGAATTGGGATGTGAATATCATTAAGGAGCCATTATTCAACCTATCACAGCCTACCCTTAGCCCAAAAGATTCATGTTTGTCTCACACACAAAACACATTCTCTCCATCTGAAGTACCCCCCTAAACTTCATCTGATTACAGGATCACTCAAAGTTCAAAACCTCATATAAATCAAATCAGTTCAAAGGACCCAAATCTCAGTATCTAAATCATCTAAATTAGGCAAGGGAGAGGCTCTGGGTATAATCCATCCTGGGGTACAATTCATCTCGATCTGTGGGCCTATGAAACTCAAGAGATAAGTTATCTGTCCCCAAATGCAACGCTTGGAATGACATAAAATGACAGTTACAGATATCCCTGCTCCAAAATGGAAGAAAATGAAAGGAAAGAAAGAAAAAAAAAAAAGGAGTCAAGCAAATTTTAAATCTAGCCAGGAAAATTTCATTAGGTTTCAAGACCTGTGAATGGTCCTCAGAGGTTTGTGGCTCCTCCCTCTGGGCTCATGGCTCTCCCCTCTGGGCTTGAACCTCCGTCACCTGAGTCATCTTACTTTTTCATAAAAGGTGTCACTTGCTTGCAGCTGAATAGTTTCATCAGCTTGGTTTTTGCCATACAATGTTGAAAGCAAACAGCCTTCTTTCATATACTAATCTCTTTCAGTCCAAGCCGACAGTACAGAATTCTCAAGAACTTTGTAGGTCTCCCGTGTATGTCATGGGGATTCACATGCAAGTCTCATCTGTTCTCAGGTCCTCTGAAAACTACTCAAGATTCAGTTCCCTCCTTCTATCTCAATAGACACAGAGTCAGCCCAAGAATGAGACTCAAATTGCCCTCAGAAATCTCTACCATTGTCCAACACTCTTGCCTTCCTTTGGGATATTCCTTTGGATAATGGCAGAGGAGAAAAATTATTCTTAAACCACCTTCCATTCATAACATGCTCTTATTCATGGCATAAAAATCTATTTTCCATGATTTCTTGGGACTCTGAGTTTAGATGTCCCAAGCCAGGGGCTCAGCGGAGAAGAAAACCACTGCCCTCTCCAAAAGCATGGCTCCTGCAACTAAAAGCCTTAGCTGTGAGTGCTTAAAAGATCATTCAGCTATTTATCTGACTTCATCATTCTAGTAAGTATATTTAGAGAGTTCTCACTGACTCCCACATATGGAAGAATGATACTGGGCAAAGAGGGTCTTACTTACATCTGTTAATAATCAAATTATACACTGAAATATGTTACACCAATTCTCTTGATAATTCTCAAGGTAGAGATTAGTATCCCCTTTTACCACTGAAGAAACAGATACACAAAGCATGAACAACTTGCTTAATCACTCCACTTAATGAAGTGTCAAACTGTATATTCAAAACCCCATCTGACTTCAAAATGAAACCGAGGCAAGCAATTCCTACAAATGTTCAAGCAGATAATCCTGCCAACTTTCAATTTCCATAGTTGTCAAATGACAATATGGTTCGTAATCCCTTGTACACAATTCCAAAAATGTTGTTGGTATTGTTGTTTGCAAGTTTGGTTCTAAATAAGATTTGAATTGATATTTGATTGCAGTTTTGTCTCAGTGTTTCTACCAATCACCTGTGCCTTGCTGCTAATTGATGTGTTTTTTGTTAAATTATTGGGGGAGGGGTGTGGCTTTTAATTACACCCTGAAAATGTTAAAAAAAATAATAATAAAGGTAAAAGTATCCCAATGAATAATAGAAGAAGGAAAAGAAGTATTATTTTTATCAATAGCCAAGAAAGAGTTGTTGCAGAAATTATGGTCTGTCTGTGAAGTCACTTATCATTGAATTTAAAGTGGGAACCAACACTCTATACAACTTAGTGAAACTGAAAGACAATTTGTTGATGTTCTACAGGGACTATGACAACCAGAAACTAAAGAAAAAATGAGCGAAGCATTGCCTTGAAGAAAATCTAAAGACCTTGATTTTGGATTTATCAGATTTGAAAACAATAAAGTAAATGTATGCCACTGACTTGCTTTCTGATCATGAAACCAGCCAGGCTACCCCCAAAGAAGTAAACACTGAAGGTAAGTGTGAATATTCAGGAAGTTGGCTGCCGAAACTTAAAAAGTGTCAGGGTGTAAAATATTTGAAAATCTGTGGTGACAAAGCTTCTGTTGATCATGAAGCAGCTGAGAATTACATGTGTAAATTTGCTAAGATCATATCTGATGAACACCTTAATCCTTCACAAATTTGCAAATGCAGATGAAATGGCTCTCTACTGGTGCTGTTTCTCGAAAAACCTAAGCAATGGCAATGAGTGAACCCTGGCTGGTTTTGACCCTGGGTCCAGGGCAACTGTGTTTAGATGTGCCAGTTCTATAAAAGATTAAGTGGGTAGTGATGGGAAAGAGTCAACCTTCATGATGTTTGACCAATGTATACAACTCATCTGTCATTACTGTGCAAACAGGAACGTGTACATGAGCACATAAATAGCTTCTGACTGATTCAACACTCCTCCCCACCTATGCTTGAGTTCAATGCACAACCCAGACTAGAAAAAAACCTGGAGTTTTATTGTTCATGGACACTACTCCCACACATCCCTCTCCTAAACTTCTTGGGTAAAAAATGTTTTCAGCATTTATTTCCCCCCCACCAATGTTATATCTGTGATGTAATATCATTGGTCAAGAAAATTTTATACTCCACGGAGGGCAAACACAAATTCCCCTCCACCTTTTGTTTTTCCTTTAGCTGAATGCCTGTTGCAGTGAACACAAGTCTAGGAATCCAAGACATACTAAAAGAATTAAGATTGTCATTTCTGCAGCAGCTAATTCTTGGAACAGTATTAATACATCAACATTGCCCTGTGCTTGGCACAGGCTTTGGACTATAGGGATGTTTGAAAATGAACCTGAAGAGAAGACTTTGAAGATCTGATCGATACTGAGAATAGGATCATGCCAAATTTCATGGATGACACTGAAACTGAATCAGATGAGCATGAAAATAAACTAGAAGTTAGCGTAGTTCTGAACACTGGCACTATTGTGCTTTCCTGGAATTATGAGAAATTATGGAAAGCATGAGTTCAGTACTGACAACAATGATGATGACATTGTAAACCCCAATTAAATATTTCCATAGGTGACAGGTTTACGAGGATCCCAGGAACAAGGCTGTAACTTAATAGGAAATGGAGAGTGTCCTTCATCCCTTCCTATTCCTTCCCACTGGACCGTAGATTTTGTGAAAATATGCATATACCTGATGAGGTGGGACTTAAATCTTGTGGGAAATTTACAGAGTTCATTTAAGTTACGAATTATCTCTGTTGACTCAACTTATTTCTGCAACTTTAAAAGAAGCACCTGCAAAGTAGCATGAGGGGATCAGAGGTATAGAGTGAGTTGGAAAAGAGGATATAGAATATTCCTAACGTAAGTATCTGAGGAAGAATGTAGGACAGAGAGAAAAGGCACAGGTTCTTGGGCTACACTTGCTTGAGTTTGAATCCCGGGTTGGCCATTTGCTAACTGTGTGACCTTGGCCACTTTGTTTCACTTTACAGTGAAATATTTCACAGTCAAGGTCACACTGTAAATGAGGGTAATAATAGAAATGATCTCACTGGGTTATTGTGAGGGTTGATGAGTTTAAACCACTTAGGATAGTGCCTGGCACATAATAAACACTAGAGAAATGATAGCAATTATTATTATCAGCCCCTTGAGAAGGTAATATTGAGACAAGTGCTTCACACGTGAGAGAGACTTCAAAATATTAAAATAATGAATGAATACATGAGTGGCCTACATTCCACTCCAGACAATATCTTTATCTTTTTATTTAGTTATTGCTGTGGTCAAGTTAACCCTCTATTTCTGTGTCTACACTCAGCTTACCCAAGTCAGTGGCCATTAACACAACTCCCCCCAAGTCAACATAAAGATATTTTAAAATGATAATACCCACAATAACTTTAAGTGTATAAAAATGGCTACTCCTCAAACACTGCCGATAGAAGTATAAATTGATGGAGGAAATGCTCTTCTCTAAACTTATCCCATAAAATAATCAGAAATGTAGATAAGGATTTACATCAATGGACATTCACTTCCTCTGAGGGTTATAGGACACAGGTCCTGCTGAAGCCTGAGGGCTACTGTTTATTGATAACCTGCATATGCCAGATACAGTTAAGACTATATTCATTTTACCATTGGCATATTACAAAAGATCTACAAAGAAAGTTTTATTATATACATTTTAAAGAGAAGAAAACCAAAAAACACAATGGTTTCCTTACTTTGCCACAGTCATACCCCTGGGAAGTTAAAGAACATAAACTTGAATCCAGATCTATTTGATACTTTAATGTGCCATCCTGCCCTGTGGCAAACCTACACCTGCTAATTACTGTTATTATTATCCCAAGCCCATGGCTCCATGATCCAACAAGTCTAGGACTGTTGCTCTAATTTTTACAAATGTCTTCATCACCTAGCTCTCTGGAAATCAACTCTTTCAACAACCCTCAAGCTAAGGGCAAGTGGTTGCTACAACTCATTTGCTTAAGTGTCAGCTCCGTTCTCCCCCCTTTCCTTGCTCTGCTCTAATCTATACTTCCTGTCCATCATGCCCACTAGCTTCTCAGTAGTTTCGCGCAGTGGAAAATATTGGCAGGAAATCTGGAGGCCAAAGAAGGGGAGAAATCAGATCTCCCAGTTGACTACCTGGCATGGTCCTGTTCTCCTGCCCAGCTACTGACTGAGGCAGACTGGTAGAATGATAGTCATGGCATAGGTAGGTCTTTGGGGCTGTGGTATGGATTTTCCTGAAACTGAAAAATTGATGACAAAGAAGGATCAGTAGGTAGGACACCCAGAGTGTGGGTTTGACTCCCTGAGCCCAGCTAGCTGCTGTGACTTTGGACACACCATTTCTCCTGAGTCTCAGCTCTCTGTGTCTAGAAAATGGACACATTGACACTTTCCAGTCCTGGTCTGTCATCATAAGAGGCAGAATTACACCCTGGACTGCTCCCCTTAGCCTCTGGGACATAGGGCACACCTCCTACACCTACCTACAATGCAACAAGTCAGGGGTGCCCTAGCCTCCCAGAGTCTTTCTCCACCCAAAGTGGAGAAATCCTGCCCTGCACACCCACTTGCTCCCTGATGCCTATCCTCAGTTTCCCTCAAGGAACTAGTTTTTTGAAGGGAGACATGTTTCCTGGAACTTCCTCATTCTCTCCACTGTAAGGCATGGATCAGCCATCTCATGTAATATAACTTAATAACTCCTTGTGAACAGTGGGAACAAGTGATTTTGCCCTGAAGATTTTTCACTCAGAATTCAACTAATTGGTTATGTCATTAGCAGAAATGTAGCTCTCTGTTGCTCACTTGAGAGCAGGCTAACTAGAATATTATAGGCTGATATTCCTACCCAATGCCACACACATGCCAGTCCAGCAAATATCTTTGTTAGCATGAGGGTTCTGCCAGCTCTACTAATGCTATCATGTTTAAGACCCATTTTGGTTTCATAGACTCTTCATACAAGCCCTCTGAGCTGGTTTCATCAGCTCTAGAATGGCCCCAGACACAGATTTGTCCTTAGGAAGACACCAGGAGAGTAGAGTCTCAGCCTATTTCTAAATCATGTTCTCTTTATATAAACATAAACCTTTTTCTTTCTTAATATGACATTTCAAATTAAATCATGAAGTAGCTCAAACCAATACTAAGATATTATATGTTATTTTTTTCATAAAATCTAGTCAAGGAAATTATATGTTTTTTTCACATGTGAGCTATGCCCATCTCCCAGGGACTATGATATACTTTCCCTGGGGTAGTTCATTACTCCTGCTCACTTGTGGTTGGGAATCATTGATCTGGAAGGAAAGGACTGATTCAGATCTTTCAGCATAAAAGACAAGTGTTCCCTGCTTCAGCTTTCTCAATATGGATGCAGAGGTGCCAGGAGGCAGAGGAGAAACGGCCAAGGCTTTGGTGGTGGGCACACCATCTCCTGCCATCTTCCAGCAGCTCTACTCTTATCCATCTGCATCACCTAAAGGAAGGTGCCCAATTCCTCCAACCCCAGTTTCCATGGTTCCTAAACAGAGAAGACAGCAACCACCACCTGACCAGTTTATTGTGAGGACTGAATAAGATGTGTAAACTGGTGTATGAGACAGCCCGTACATCAAGGCTTTTCTACATGAGGGGGTATGTCAAGTGCCTTATGAGCTCATCTATCCTTCACAATGACCCTCTGAGGTAGATACTTCCCTCCCATTTTAGAGAAAGGAAAACTGATGCTTCAAGGAATTACATCCCTTGTCCAGCCTTCTCAAATTACCAAATGTCCAAAAGAGACTTAGTTCCAGACCTGTCAAGCCCCCTGAGCAATGTTTTGGACTAAGACATTATATACCTCCCAACGTGCTCCCTTCCCTTTGTGAGCAACACCAGCTACTTAAGCTAAGACCCCTGCAACACTATTACTTCTACAAGGACAGGTGTATTAGTCAGCTTGGGTTGCCATAACAAAGTGCCACAGAGTGGATAATATAAACAACAGAAGTGTATTTTCTCAAGTTCTGGAGGTGAGAAATCTAAGCTCAAGGTTCTAGCCAATCTGGTTTCTGATGAGAGCTCTCTTCCTGGCTTGCAGACAGCCGCTCTCTTGCTCTGTCCTCACATGGTCTTTCCTTGGAGTGAGCATAGGGTCCGAGACTGAGATTGAGAGAGAGAGGGAGACAGTACTCTGATGTATTTCCTTAAAAGCACACTGAATCCTATCAATCAGATCAGGACCCCACCATTATGACCTCATATAACCCTAATTACTTCCTTAGAGGCCCTGCCTCCGAAGACAGCCACACTGGGTGTTAGAGATTCAACCTATGAATTGGTGGGGAGGTGGGGGGGGAGAAAAAACATTCTGTCCATAAGAGCAAAGGTTTTGACTATATTCATCATTCTACCCCCAGCACTTAGAACTGTCTGGCACAGAGTTCTCACGTGGTAAATATTGGCTGAATAAATGAATGAGTTAATAAATGAATGAACACAAGAGGAACTTGAATTAATATAGGACACTGATCTAAACCTTTTAACCAGCAGGGATTCATTTTATTAATTTCTTCTCATGGGCCTCATGCTTTGATAAATTTCGTCTTCCCAGCTGAGACTAGTAACAAATTGGTTTTTCCCATGTTTAATTAATCAAAGACAGATAAATTGCTAACCAGTACTTCTAATCAACATGAAATACATAAGCACCATAAACAGGCTGAGTTGTTTTACTCTGAAATAGATCAAATCACCTGTTGGCTTAGCTGTCCTTATTAAAAGCAAATGAACAATTATTCCCAAGATTTTAAAATTCCAAAACTACCTTATGAACCAATAGGGATCTGGGGACTCCAGTTTGGGAAACACAATCTGTGTCATATAACAAATCTTACAGAAGGCTTGGGTTCCAATGCAAGAAATTGAGAAACATATACATTTGGTAAAATTATCTTTGAAAATCCATTATATCACCCAGATTTGAGGTTTTGTATATGTAGTCTTCTGCAATAATAAATGTCTATAAATTTGCAGTGTATATAGTAACATACAGCACATAATCAAGTATATGTGGGCCAATCATATATATGGAAAAATTATGATAAATAACTATGTATAATTGAATACCCAGTATACATATATGATTGAATGGATAAGTGTGCATATGGCATGATTCATCATGATATTTTCATACACACAAAATAGTATACAAAATAAACATTTAGATTATAATGATTAAACATCAGCGTACTTCCAGCCCAGTTTAAGAAAAAACATTTCCAAGAGTTTCTAATTCCTATGTTGTCCCCCACACTAGCATTCCTCTACTATCCTCCCCTAGCTTCACACAGTCTTGCATTTTGCTTTATTTTTCAACTTTACCAGGTGTTTGTATTACCAAAGAATACATTGTTTGGTTTTATTTGTATTTGAACTTTATATAAATGGTATCATATGGTATGTATTCTTGAGTGATTTACATTATGTAAATATGTTTTTGCCAACATTATGTCTCTGTCTGTCTGCATGTGGCTATAGTTCATTTTCACTGCTTGACAGAAAGTAATTTTTCAACTCGAAGTGTTCCTTTCCTGAATTTAGTTATTTTTATCTAATTTATCCATGTAATACAAATGCATTAACACAGAACTCTAACACTAATTTTTGCAACAGACAACCCCCAATCTGAGGGGCATTAACAAAATAAGAGTTTCATTTTCTGCTCTCATCACAGCCCAAAGCAAGTGGGTCTCTCTGCTGGTCTGCTCTCCTCCAAGAAGTAACTCAGGGATCCAGACTCCTTCCATCTTGTGACACTGAGATCTTCAACATGGTGCTTCTGGTAGCCTTGGAAGAACAGAGAACAAGAAAGATCTCTCAAGGTCCAGGAGAGGCTGAGAAATGCCTCCTGAGTGCCCAGAAAAAAGAAATGGAGTTGGTGAATATGTCATGGTCTCTATCACATTTAAAATGCTATAGAAGAGTTCATGGGTTTAGGACTGGAAGATCAGCTGGAATGATTTTAAAAATTATCTATCTAACTCTCTTTGTTTTATCATTCAGAGATTTTTTTTTTTTAACCAAAATACATGCCAGGCAATGGTTGAATGACAGCTGTAGCATCTTGGATGAGGAGCTGTCCATCATCAGCTTGAAAAACCCCCAGGCCAGGGATCTCACTGACCCCAAGGAAGCATCTGCCATATTTACACATATTCATAATGCATGTGTCAAGTAGTTCCCAGTGACAAGAACCAGGGTGTGTCTGTGCTGTGCACGGCTGAAGAGGACTCAAGGTGACCCTCAGGTCAGATTTGTTGAAAGTGTCACTGATGCTGAAGTCATCTATGATGATGACAATAATTCTGTATTCTGAACATAATACCTCACTGACTTTTCTCTTTTTATAATGTTCCAACAAATTGTCATATAGTGTTTTCCAAAGTTTGGATGTATTAGATGTCTCCAAGTCCCAAAATAGTTAAGCCAGATGGGTTTTGCCTTTACCCAACTGTTCCCCAGCTTTTCTCTACACACACACACACACACACACACACACAGATATACACACAAAGATACATGCACAAATACACACACACAGATACACATATACACACATGCATACTGAGACCAATCTATTACTTTATAACTGTTTAAGATTTCATAATACTCCCAGTATCTAGCAACCTAGCACAAGCACACCACACCTCTAACACAGATATTTCCAAGGGGTATGTTTGATAATGTCAACAAATTCTAGAGGACAGGAATTTTCATAGGATTACAGTCATACACATTAAGTAAGGGACTGGTTTTCAAAAGAGGCACCAGCGCAAATCAGTCTCATTCCCAGAAAGTAATGCTGAAACTTTACTCAAAAATAGTTTGAACTCAGTGAATCCTAACTTCTGTTCCTTATTTCCTCTGTTGGCCTTAAGTTTGGAGTTTGACTATGTAATTGAATCACCATTTGCTCCTGTATGTATACGTACACACCCCACAGAAAAATTTAGGATAAACAGCTTGAAGTCAGATGTACTAGTTATGTTCAGGCCAGACACTGGCAAACTTTTTCTGTAAAGGGCTAGATAGTAAATATTTTAGGCTTTGCAGGCCATATGTTCTCTGTTGCAAACATTCAACTCTGCTGATATAGCACAAAAGTGTCCAGAAATGAATGGAAATGACTGCGCTTCAAGAAAACTTACTTTGTAAAGTGAGCAGTGAGCCAGATTTAGCCCAAGGACCATAGTTTTAGGATCCCTGGTTTCAGCCAGAGAGCCTGCAGCCCTTAAGAAAGCTGCAGAGCCGGGCGCCTGAGTGGCTCAGTGGGTTAAGCTGCTGCCTTCGGCTCAGGTCATGATCTCAGGGTCCTGGGATCGAGTCCCCCATCGGGCTCTCTGCTCAGCAGGGAGCCTGCTTCCCTCCCTCTCTCTCTGCCTGCCTCTCTGTCTACTTGTGATCTCTCTCTGTCAAATAAATAAAATCTTTAAAAAAAAAAAAAGAAAGAAAGAAAAGAAAGCCGCAGAGCCACCCAGCATTGGGCCAGGTGTAGGTAGAGTTTCCCAGTGTGCATCCTTTGAGGAAAAGAAAGTGAAATTAGAAGGCAGGTCTGAAGCCAAGCAGGAAAAGGCTCTCCTGCCTTTGAGATTCACATGACTGAATCTGAATTTGGAAGATTGTGAACTTGCTGGTGGGTAAGAGGTGAGAAGAAAATCATGTCCTCTGCCATGTGCCACATAGAGGCACTTGCAGACTTTGACAAAGAGGAAGCCATGAACTTCCCTCTCAACTAAAAGGAAAGTGAACTCCTTTTATGCATCACTTTCTCCAGCACTGACCATTCAGCTGTGCCCTCACAAGTGCCCTGCTCCATCTCCCACCACAAATACCATCCCCACTCTAATGGATTGAAATTCAAATTCTCTATGAACTCTCCCACACCTGTTCCTCCACCAGCCATCCCCAACTGCCAACTTTATTCTTCCACTCCTCAAGCCAAAGAACCTTGAAGTCAACCACTCACCCCCATCACCTCTGCTTTCTTTTTTTTTTTATTTTCAGCATAACAGTATTCATTGTTTTTGTACCACACCCAGTGCTCCATGCAGTCCGTGCCCTCTCTAATACCCACCACCTGGTTCCCCCAACCTCCCACCCCCCCACCTCTTCAAACCCTTCAGATTTCAACTCAAGCTTCTCACCATTCCCACCACTGCCACCTTGTTCCAAGTCATCACCACCTTTGCCTGCATCTCCAGTCCCTCAGAGACACTGGCAAATCTCCTCACTTTAAATACTGTCTGCCTATACGTGGCAGCTTCCAAATGAACACTTCCAACCCAGATCCTCCCCTGAGAATCATGTGAATTCTCTCTGCAGCCTGTTCTTCTCTACGTGAGTGTTATTAATAGACATCTAAAACTTAACAGGCACAAATGTGCACTTCTTGCTTCCTGTTTGACTCAGCTTACCAGCAGTTCTCCCCATTTCAGTACATTGGAATGCCATCCTTCCAGTGGCTCAACCAAAATCTAAAATACCTCCCTCCCTTTCTCTCTCTCTGTCTCTCTTTCTCCATCCTCCTCATCTCTCTCTCTCTCTCTCTCTCTCTCTCTCTCATTGTGTATCTGTCTGTTTCTCTGTCTCTTTCTCTTCACCTTCCTCTTTCTCTCTCTTCCTTTGCCCAACTAACCCACACAAATCCTGCTGGCTTTATCTTTAAAATGAATTCAAACTCAACAATTCCCACCTCCTATACTACGACACACTTGCCCATCACTTACTCAGATGATTATAATAACCTTCTGCCTCCCCACCTCCAACTTTGTCTCCCTACAGTCTACTCTCAACCCAAAAAGCAGACTGTTTATTTTAAAACTCAAAGCAGATGATATGACTCCTCTACTCATTACCCTTCTCCATCCAGAGAATTCTCTATTCTTTTCCTTTCGTTGGACAATTCTCATAGACCTACTGCTTGATTAGTTGTTCATTATGATATATCAAACTAATTTTATAAGAAGTGTTTGCCATAGGGGTGCCTGGGTGGCTCACTTGGTTAGTGTCTGCCTTCTGGCTCAGGTCATGATCCTGGGGTCTTGGCATCAAGCTCTCTGCTCAGCAGGGAGTCTGTTTCTCCCTTTCCCTCTCCCTTTGCCCCTCTGCCCCTCACTTGTGCATGTGCTCTCTCTCTCAAATAAATAAAATTTTTTTAAAAAAAGTGGTGAAGGGGATTATGCTAAGTGAAACAAGTCAAGCAGAGAAAGACAATTATCATATGGTCTCAATCATATGTGGAGCATAAGGAATAACACAGAGGCCCACAGGGGAAGGGAGAGAAAACCAAATGGGGAGAAATCAGAGAGGTAGACAAACTATGAGAGCCTATGGACTCTGGGAAACAAACTGAGAGTTACAAAAGGGAGGAAGGTTAGGGGATGGGATAAGCGGTGATGGGTATTCAGGAGAGCGCATGAACACAGGCTGTTATGTACAACTAATGAATCGTTGAACATTACATCAAAAACTAATGATGTACTATATGTTGGCTAACAATGTAATTTTAAAAAGAGGGCTTGTAATCAGTGTTAACAAATATAACAAACTTTCTAATTCAAAATGCTTTCACTTATTTAAACTCATTTTTGACCTCATAATATCTGTTTAAAAAATAGCTAACATTTTTTGAATGTGTACTGTGGTCTTTGCTTACAGTGTAATCTTATTTGATTATCAAAAGAAACTTGTGAAGTAGCTACTATCCACATATTTTAGACAAGTAAATTGAGTCCCAGAGAAGTAAAGTCATTTTCTCAAAGACACACAGGACTGAAACTATAATTCAAACCTAGATCTGTCTGGTTATAAAGCCTTACTCTGTTTGACCTCCTAAGTAAAGAACTGTGGCAAAATGAAGCCAAAAGAAGAAGCCCTAGACTTGGCTTAGCCAGCATGGAATCCTAACTGTACTTGTGTGTGATTTGTATCCATGTTGTAAAGCTTCTGCAATCCTCAATGTCTTCGTCTGAAAAGTGGGGCAATTATCACTTCTCTTGGTGACTGAGAACAGAGTGAAATAAAGTGGGCAAAATATGAATATATCCTAGTTATTATTATTTCTGATCTGACAGGTGAAGAAAAAGGGAACATGGAAATAAAGTGAGTCACTCAAAGCTAAACTGTCAGTGGAAGAATCAAGAAGGGCTTGAATCTGTGAAATTCCTGACATTCCACATGCCTTTCAGGCAATTGTGCATGGTTCAACCTACGAGGTCTTCAGTCCCTGGTTCTACGCTCCATTTTCTGGACAGCAGAAGAACATTTGAGATCTGTGATGTCAGAAGCTTTTCATAAACTTGGTATGAAGATCTCTTTTATGATTCTCTAGTAATCAGTGTCTGATTAGTAGGCACTTCTAAATTTCAGCATCACCACAATTTTAGCAGTTACAACAACACACATTCATTATGTCCCAATATCCATGAGCCAGAAGTCCAGGCACAGCTCTGCTGGGAGATCTGTTTAGGGTTTGCCAAGGATCCAAGTATCAGCCAGGGCTGCCATCTCACGAAAGCCCTAACTGGGAAGGATCCATTTCCAAGCTCATGTAGGCTATTGGCACAACTCCTTCCATGGAGTTCTAGGACTGGGAATTGGAGTTCTTTTCTGATTGTTTGCTGATTGTTACCCTCAGCTCCTAGAGGCTGCTCAGAGCTCCTTTACCCCATGGAGTTTCCCTGTTTGGAAGCTTACTTTTTTCCAAGTCAACAAGGGAGACAGAGAGACTCCAGCAAGACAGACCCTACAATCTTAAGTAACTAATCATTGTTACATCCAGGAAGTCACGTGTAGCTAGTCATCTCAGCCATATATGGTTGGTTAGAAGCAAGTCACTGTCCCACCCACATTCAAGGGGAAGGAAGCACCCAAGGGCAGTCCCAGGAAATAAAGATCTTGAAGACATCTTAAGAGTCTGTCTGGCATAAAGGAGATGGCAACAGAACCACATCGTGGGGTCGGGGCGGGGGGGTGGATCCTGATGATACATGGTTGTAGCAAATAGTAGGAGGGATTAAAAAAAAAAGTCAGCCCACAGCTTTCCGTAGGTTACCTACTTCTGTCATTGACCCAACAAACTGGTAAGCAAAGTGACAGATTCAGACCATGGGTTTGGAAATCTTAAAGTTCTACACTTCAGATTAATATATTTTAGATATGTCACAACTCAATAAAATAATTCTGGAGGTTTTACTTACAATTGTCTTACAATTGTCTTACAATTTCCCTTTAACTAAGCATAATTTATGTCTTCCTATGAGTTGTATGCTGGTTGTGTGACCTGATTTTTAACAGTATTAGAGATCTGATTATTTTCTTTATTGTTTTAAATAACAAAAGTAATTCCAATTTAGTTCTTATTCAACCAAAACAAAACAAAAATCGTGATTTTAACATATTGTAACGCCCTGAAGAGACTGGAAAAGTCAAGCATGGTTGTTTTGTTTTAATGCTTGATCTCTTAAATAAGCTGACAAAGAAATGACATATTTCGATGGAATTTATCAAATGTTTATTATTTTTTGTTACCAGTTATCCAGGGTAATTATGGCTCTATAATTCAGTAAACATGTTCTGATGTAAACAACCATGAAAATTGCATTTTTGAATTCTCCAACTGTGCCCATAACATAATCAGAAGCAGTAATTTATTACTCAGACTAATAATTAGAAGTAATTAACTACTAGAAGCAATTAGAAATAGCAATTTATTTCTTAACATAATGTAATGAGCTGCTTTTCCAATGCACGTTTGCATATTTTGCAACTAGTAATTACTTTCAGAGGAAGGAAAGAAAGAATCGTGGCTGCCTAGTTAACAATCCTAGATGCCTGCCACGTGTGTCGGTCTGGCTCCATTACCACGGAGTTCTGACAAACCACTGGGTAGAGTCCTGCTGAATGTGAGAGTTCTGTGACACACTTAGAAAGAAATGGTCTCAGGATTTCATATTTATGCAATCACTGAGTGAGTGTTTACTGAATGTTTGCTATGTACCATGTCATCTGTGCTAGGCACTCATGACAGGAAAGTGACTGCAATAGACACATTCCCTCCCCAAGAGAGGTTGCACTTTAGAGAAAAGTATAGACAATGTGGCACAGAGCTTGAGGGGGAAGGAAGTTCAAGGTACTGAGCGAGTATAGCACAGTGAAAGGCTTTTTGTCTCGTTCTTAGTACCTCATCGGCATAGGGAATATAGTCAATGTACTGCCATAGCAATGGATGGGGACAGATGGTCGCTACACTTGCAGCGAACCCAGCGTATGTAGAGATGTTGAGTCACTCTGTTTGTACACCTGAAAATAATGTACCATTGCATGTCAACAACACTCAAGTAAAAAAATTATTAAAAAACAAAAAACACCTCATCTGGGTTCTCTAACTGTTATGTAATGCAAGTATTAACTAGAGAGAAAGAAGAGCTCTCTGCCACCAGCAAGAATAGTGGTGAGAAGCCCCAGAGGTGGGAATGAGTCGGGCATCTCCACAGTGCAGGGAAGACCCCTCAGACTGGAACAAGCAGAGCAAGAGAAAGGGTAAGAGTCAGCCCGATCCCCGCATGCATGGCTACACCAACCACGTTAAGGTATGCAGTCTTCACCTTAGGAACAAGGGTTCTGAGCTGGGGAATGACACAGTAAGGTTTGTCTGTTTAAGATATCCTTCTGGCAGCTATTCAAGGTAGAATGAGGGAAGGCGAGAAGGGATGTGGGAAAGTCAAAGAACTTGCTAAGGAGAAGTGCAGTGGGAAGATGTAATATCTTGAGCTGCAATGGTGGCTGTGGAATGGAGAAATACAGCCTGAATCATGAATATTTAGGAGTATAATTGGCAGGGCTTGATGATAGATTGAATAAAAATGGTAACGAGAAGGCAAAGGCAGCTGCTTGGTTTCGCTGAGAGGAACCAACACTGACCTAAGGACTGTAAGGGCAACATCGGTTTGCATTGTTGACGAATGATGCTTTGGGGGATGCATTGAGTTTGAAGCGCCCAAATGCAACAAGGGGAGCTGTTAGAAGACAGGATGTATGTGGGTTTGGGGCTTAGATGGCAAGCCTCAGCTACAGGTACAGATTCTGGAGTCTCAACAGCATATAAGAGGTCATGTACCTGACAGAGAACTGACAATAAGGAAACTCCAAGCCAGACTAAGCTTGGAGAACCTCCATCTGCACAAGCCCCACAGCTAAGCACTCTGCATCCCTCCCTAAGATACCCCAGTTATTTCTCTGGGTTCCCAGAAGTGATCCATGCGCACTTACCATTCTTCCCCTTCAGCTCCCTCAAGGACATTCTCTGCAGCTGACACCACCTAATAAGAACCAAGTGCTGCTCTTCTTCCTTCTTCTCCTTCTGTTTTTCCCAAGGCTGTACTCTTAAGGTAACCAACAACACTGTGCTCTTCTCAGTCTTCTCAGTCTTCACCGTGTTAACACATGCACACTAACCCCAATACACAAACATGCTAGCCCTCTCTGAAACTCTTGACTGTGCATCCTCTTCATGTGTGACACACTGCCTGTTCTCCACATAAAGACCATGCATGGTCCTCATAGCAGACTCAAAGGAATGGATATCATGCTGGTCTCTTTGGTGTCCCTTTGCTCATCTGTCCTAAAACCATCCATTCATGGGGCTCATGCACAAAAATGCTGAGGTGAGGCAAATCCCAATTCATTGGATGAAACTAGTCTCTGCAACCGAGATTTGTTTCAACCACACCACCCTTCAAAAAACAGTCAGTGATAATACTCTAGTCTAGAACAAGCCCTGATGAAATCAATATGCATTTCTATAGTGATTGTAATTTATAAAATCAACTCATATTATCTTAATTTTCATAACAACCCTGGGAGATAGATGTCATTCATTATTCCCATGACAAAGATGAGGAAACTAAGACTCCTGGAAGTTAAGTGAATTACCAGAATCACATTTCTACGGTTGGTGGAACAGTAATTGAAAATATTTTTTAACTCTAAATTTTTGACATTTCTTATTACACCAAACTCAAAGCTACTTGAGCTAGAAAAACTATAATTGATAAAAGATTTCATAGATCTATGTCATCATCCCATGTGAAATCTGAACCATAAATGACAGGAGTATCCAAAACAAATGATACTAAAAAAATTTTTAATCACATCTAATAGTGAAAAAGCTGCAGAATTCAGTGGCGGAGTCATAATTCCAGGAAGAACCTATTGGGAATACTGACGCATGGGATGAGACAGGTATAATAAAACATTATGAACCAAGACAAAAACAAGTGGAAAGCAAGTGATCTAGATCTCTCTGTTTGTTACTGCAGCAGGAAGTAGAAACATAATCAGAACCATGTTTTCAAAGTGTGGTCCCTCACAGGAAACAGAATCACTCTGAGTGCTCATGAAATGCTCATTCCTGGCCCTTCCCCAGATCTACTGTCTCGGGGTTTCTGGAGATGGTATCCATTAATTTGCATTTTAAAAGATGTTCCATAGTTCTTTTGCATCCTAAAGTTGGAAAACTACTGAGACAGATCATTGCAAATCTGGATTAGCCTGGTGGCAGAAAATGAGAACAGCAGCTGGGTACAGGACAAACTAAATTTTCTCAATACAATGATTTTCACAGTAAGCATAAGCCTTAGAGGAACCCTTGGACCAGTTCTAATCAATAGAGGCAGGTGTTGTGGGAAAGAAAACTGAGTTTAGCAGTGGAAATTTGAACTTCCTACTTTGCCAGATCACTTTGGAAAATCACTTAAATTCTGAGCCTTAGTTTCCTCATCTAAAAATAGTGAAATTAATTCCTGCCTTGCAAAGTTGTTTTAAGCACTGAGTAGGATTCAGAGGATGGAACGTTGAAGAACAGTAAAGCTCTATGCATGGAAAAACTTTGTGCCTTTGGTTTGGTGTGTGTTTTTTTGAGTCCATTTGGGACCACTAATAGGACCTCAGCTATTTGTAAACATCAAAATCAAGTTTATGATCATAGGGCCATGGAAAGTGGAACTCTCCATGCCCCAGGAAGCTGGTTTCCTATTTAATTTCTTTGCAACACACGCATGGCTGCAGGATATCAAGCTAACTGTGGCCAGGGAGAGGAAAGAGTTCAGAGCCATGCACACTTTCTCCATTATTCCCATTATATTTTCTTATCTATCCCCCATTATATTTTCTTCTGTTGGCTCCAAAGCTGGGCCCCACTCCACCTCCTCCCTCAAAACACACAGATTATGCTCTGAAAAGCAGAAGTAATCTTTATATATTTTCTGAATGATATGCTAAACCATAGTTCTCATAAAGTGTTTTTTTAATTATCTTGTCCTACAATAGTTTATATTTTTTAATTTTATTTATTTATTTGACAGAGAGAGAGAGAGAGATCACAAGTAGGCAGAGAGGCAGGCGGGGGGCTGGGGAGCAGGATCCCCACTGAGCAGATAGCCCGAGTGAGACTCGATCCCAGGACCCTGAGATAATGACCTGAGCTGAAGGCAGAGGCTTAACCCACTGAGCCACTCAGGCACTCCCCTAAAATAGTTTATTGTTGTAATATCTCCTGGACTCCTTAACATGTAACATGATGAAGTTCATTCTACTATAAGAACACCCCTAACTAAATTTAAAATATCACTGCCTCATCCTAGCTTGGACTGACCTTCACATACTTTTCATCTACCCAGCATTTCATCTTGTCCTCAAAATATCTGACGTGCATTTCATTTCCATGGTCAGCCAGCAAGCATTTACCCATAATGAATCCTGCCTCTGCAAGTGGTTGAATCATTCCACCCCAGAATTCCCTTTATCCTCTTCCACAGTCCCTTCTTGGCACTAGGAATGAGTTTAATTCAACTGGGAATGAGTTTTGTTAGTTTCCTAGGGAGGCAAATTAAACAACCCAGCATGTGGTTATAGGAATCTTAAGAAGCAGAATATTGGAAAATGAAAGATAGATGAAAAGGGGAAGAAGAAAGAAAAGGACTTGACTATACCAAGTACCTGCTACATGGAAAGCAGGAGGTAAGAGCTTTATAACCATGGCTTCATTTAATTAAAACCTTGCTCTCCCGCCTGACCCTCACAGACTTTAATCTTAATTTCTCCTGGCATTTCCCTAGATTTGGCTGCACTTATAGTGGAAATTCATTTTGCTTGAAAATCCATCCTGGGAACGACATAATGAAATTTTTCTAAGAACACGAACTGAACTTCCTCATCACTCAACCCATAACAACCACTTATGCACTACCATTAACTGGCCCCCTTTGGCAGGTGTTATGCAGGAAGATCTGTTGCATAACATCTCTGTGGATACTTAAACTGTTGACTGTTATGTCACTCATTGTCAACCACAATGCTGGAAGGACCCCTATAGCTCATCTAACTTATTACTCATTCCCCCACTTTAGAGACAAGAAAATTGAGGGCAGCCTGGTAGACAGGCAGCCCTCATAAACTTTATATTTTTCTGTATATCAGCAGGTACTCAAAAGGGTAGAGAAATTCCCAAAACCGACCATGAAATAGAGGAGACTTCACCTGCTATCTCTAGGACTTCTATTTATCCTTCTACTAAAATCTATTTTAATTATTTATATTGATTTACCTCACTGTTTACATTGATTCTGGGACACTCAATACCTTAGCCCTGAGCGGAACTGAGATGCATCCAAACCACAGCAGCACTCGAGCAACCAATGAGCACAACTGCTCCATAATTGAAACCACAGTCATTGGAGCTCAGATTCAAGGGACTGGCCCCTTCCCAACATCATTCCCACTCTTTCCATTCTTCAAGGCCACTGTCCAATGTCACTACACAGTACTCAGGAGTAAACACAATGCAAAGATTGTGGGGTGATCTACATTTTCACAGCAGAGAAGTAAAGGCCTAATGACACCCAGAGCCAATGACAACATGGAATCAACCCCATAATTCTTTGACTAGAGAGTCTTATTTTCCAAAACTTTCCTCACTGAAAGAAGGAAGAGTGATTTCCTGCCCAAGTCAAGGGTCACTCTGTGTTGGGGAAGTGGAAGGAAACCTACTGAAGCTATTTTGAAAGCACCTAGGGTTTTTCTTAGGAAGATGTACCAAGGAGCCTTACAGAAAACCCAAGACTTAAATGAACACAGATGGATGTCACAGGGCTAGAGCTAGAAGTCAGAAATGTCGGCTTCTCGTTCTTTCTCTCTGAGCTCCACTTCTCTTTGGCATCAGTTCCATTCTGGCTTCCCTAATTGGGACCCAGCCCCATACCTGAGTTTGAACTTTACATGACTTCCAGGTAAGCACCTTTAATATACTGACACCAGCATCTCTTCATGCACTTGTACAATGAATCACTTTGGGCTGTGTGTCTGTCTCTGTCTCTGTCTGTGTCTGTCTCCAAGCAGCAGTGGCTGGGGGGTGGTTATGAGCCATACAAAGCAAACAATTATAGGGGTTGAGAATGAGCAGGTCAAACAAGAAGCAGCAGCTAGAATGGCTGACTGCCATCTTCAATGCAACATTCAACTACATCTCATGGTTTCTCCATTCCCTCTTGCCTCTACTTTTCTTCCTAAAACACCAAAGGGCAAAAGAATGAAGGACAGATCCAAAATAGAATGTGGGATTCCCCTAAATAAACAAAAAGTTCATGACTCAGGAACAGAGAAAAGATATTTGCTTCTACACACACACAAACACACACACACACACACACACACACACGAAGTACTTTGCATATACAAACACACTGGTAAACACTCAACAAATATTCACTGAATGATATAAATGAATAAATTAGTAAATGATTGAATGGACAAATAAACTGTATATTTGTGAAGGTGTGATTTGCATGGCCAGTAGTATTACAAAATTCTAAAGGAATATCCTGCCCATGTGTGATTAACTTCTCTTCTGTTCCATTAGTGTAACATGGAGAGCTAACACAGCATAGAGGTAAAGATCTCAGACCCTGAAGACAGATTTCCTGGGTTAGGTTGTGTGACCTTGGACAAATGACTTAACTTCTCTGTACCTTTAGAGCTTCAGCTAGAGAATGGGGATAAAAATAATAGCATTGCCCTTATGGGTTTGGGGTGAAGATTGAAAGAGTTAATGTATGAAAAGTTCTTGAAGAGTTTTTGGCTTGGGAAGCATTATACAAGAATTATTATAATTAGACTTGACAAGTGAGTTGTTTCCATAATGCAATTCAACAAATGTGTATTGATATATGAACATCACAAACATGTTTACACCCATATGTGTCTATATGTATACACATATAGACATATATACTGCATGTGTGATGTCTATGTATCTCTCCATCTAGCTACACATCTATAAGTGTACATAGTTATATCTGTGTAGTATGACCTTAGGAGATAGGATAAGCATTAGCCAAGCAATCACCTAAGAGCAACAACTGCATAAAAAAAAATTCAACCCAAGAGGTTGAATTAACAAGAAAATGTTACATAAAAGTACCCACACAGGGATGAAAAATAGGAATAAGAGATAAGTCTGCTGAGAATTTTCTAACGCGCGGCTCAGAACCGCTAACCCTTAACCGTTAACCGTTGGATAACGGTTAGGGAAGTTCACCCATTTGTAGAGGAGATGAGGTCAACCCTGGATTGACAAGAGCCCACCTACAATATGAAGCAGGGAGGAGAGGCAAAACAGGAGTGGTAAAGGCATTGTGTAAATCTTGGCAGATAATCTGGAACAAAATCCTGACCATAGAATCATAGGACCTCGTGTGGGAGGGCAGACTGGATTGAAGCCAGAGAAGGTAACGCATTCCTCTCCAATTACCATCCTGGATAGAGCTAATATGGGCTAAGACAAGCCCAAAATGTGCCAGGTCCTAAAATCAGTGAACAGCACTTTCTGGCCAAGGACAATAAGCTCGGATTGGCCCTGCCTAACACTCTGTCTCTCACAACCTCCCACAGCCTTTCCTCACTACATTTGTTGAGCACATTCCAAACTGCATCTGCTAGCTATCAAGAGGGGTATTGATGTGAGAGACCATACCCGTGGTCCTCCATACAGATACAATGACATTGTCCTATGTGTCCTCAAATTCAGCTGAGTTCCTCACTTTCTGCTTGTGGCCACAGACTCCAGAAAAAATTCTCTCTCTTAGACTATGCTCACCCTGTAGGGTTCTTCATGGGATTCTGGGAAGGAGTTTGTGTATAAAAATCTACTTTCCAACTCACTCTTATTTTAAGACTGCTACATCCTCATTTGGAATTAATCTGCCATAAGCATTCACTCTGTGTCTGTCTCAATCACTAAAGATCTGTCAGGGTCTAAAAAAATAAATCACATTGTGTTTAAGAACCACATTTTTTTTTCTAAAAAAAATCTCTATCCCATTTAATAGAGCCAGAACAGAAATTGAGTTGGCCTGAGGGCTTGAGAAAAAGTTATAAAAATGGCTACAAGACCTGATTCAAAAACAAATATCATATAATAAAAACACCATGGCTTCTAGAAGTCAACATATCCAATTACCACCTGTGTGGCCTTGGATGTGCGGCTTAACAAATGATCTGCTGCAAAAGGCGGAAATGAAAATACAGTGAGACAATGCTTGTAATGTACACTTCTCAATAAGTGCTCCAGAGTTTACCTCTTCCCCTTGTCCCTCTTGTGACAAATGAAATATTCAGCAGAAATTAAGGACCCAGAAAAAGGAGAAATGGCTACAGTGGGACCCAGGGCAGATGTGGTAAATTTTCATTCATTACTCACTCAAAAAATCCTTACGGAGTTCCCACTTGGAATGGTTTTCAGGAATGGGACTGGATGTTGGGAGCCACACGAAATTGAGAAACAGACATGGATTCTACCCTCAAGAAACTTAAAATCTAACACATGATAACAGGTGTACCTAAGCATTAAGAGATAAGATTATAATTGTGAACTAGAAGAGATACCAATAATTACTTTAGGACTTCAGAAGGTAGGAGGTGATAGGTAGTTGTTACAAATGAAGAAGTAATTGCCGGCTAAAAATAAAAACACACAGGTGGCCTGACAAAGCACTTCCACTGTCCTTGAAAGACTAAGTTAGAGCCACTGATAGGGGATTTCACCTAGAAGGAATGCATGAAAGCAGAGCTACACTTCCAGGCCTTGATGAGGGGCCATTATGTGCCAAGTGTTGTGCTGACCACTCTTCAAACATTTTCTTATTAATCCTCACCCTAATACTGCAAGGAAGATAGTGTATCTGCTGTTCACAGAAGAAAAAACCATCTCTGACAGAATAAATGACCTGATCATGCTCACACCAGGAAAGCTGAAGCTAGAATCTGAGCCTAATTTGTCTAACTCTTAAGTGGTTGCTCTGAATCATCATGCTATGCACAGAGGAAAGGATATGCTGGATGTGTGTGGCACACAGGGAACAGTTCAACATGGCTGGAGTCAAGAGTGTTTAAACATAAACCATAAGAGAGATGTAAGAAAAAAGAATGGGGAATTTTTGAAGAAAAGAAAAACCCAAATGTTAGTTTGGGAGTTTTGGCCTGTTTTATATTTCAGAACAAATTCAGAAAAACAGAGACCAGCATGTTTTCCACTAAGGAAGACTTGAAGCACGAAGACAAAAATGAGAGAGAAAGAACAAGTAGGGTGTCTATAGCAGGGGCTTTCTCTTATACCAATAAATCAATCAGTCGGGATGGGATAGGTTGTGCCATAATTACAAATAACTCCAAAACATCAGTGATTCAAAGGATACTCTTGCTCACGTTGCACATCTGTTGAGGGTCAGCAAGAAAGATCTTCTCCATATCACCTTACTCTAGAGCCTTTGTTGATGCAGTGGCCACCAGTGCCAACCCTGGAAGAGGCAAGAGAGCTCTGGATGGTCTTACATCTGCATTTAAAACCTTCAACCAGAAGTAAGCGGCATCACTTCCATTCCAGCTCCTGGTCTCATCTGCCCACAGGGTGTGCAATCGTAGGTTATACACAGACTTGGAAAAATAAGAATCTCCAACAAGCCATACTAATGGCTATGGACAACAAATTTGAGGTCTGAATGTACCCAGGGTATGTTAAGATTTCATGTGCTGTCATCTGCAGGGATAACTGTCTGCTCTGAGGAGGGGGAGCCCTCTCCAGGAAGGGTGCAACAAAATGTAACCTCACACCATCCCTTAGATTGGAATGAACGCTGAGTTTGCCTTATTATCTTTAGCATGGTAACTATGAAAGCCATAGGGTAAAATTCTCAAGGGGAACCTTAAGAAGAAGGGGGAAACCTAGTCTTTCTCTGGGTTTACTGTCTAGCATCTGGACTTTAGGGAATGCTTAAGGATGCCTTCCTGAGTAGTAAGACAGAAAAAACTCAGCCAGGAGAAGGAAGGTGGAAAGCCCATCCAAAAGGCAGGCTCTGAGAGAGCTCAGATCTATGACTGTAGGTCACAGCGTGTGTTTTCATTCTGTACCCCTGTGCATTTAGTAGCATGTTAAATGTTTACAAGTATCAGTCAGGGCCCCGATAAGTGGTTCTTTTGTACAGTTAACGAGGAGGCACTTGTGTGATTGCTTTCATTTAGTGGATCAGCTCGGAGCTGGGCTCAGCTGGAGAACCTGGGATAGTTAAGCTCTTCTCCCTTACCCTCCCCATGTAGTCTCAATGATTCTCCCGTTTTATGCAGCCTCTCCATGTGGTTTCTCCATGTGATCTCTCCAGCAGGGTAAAGACATATCTTACATGGTAGCTCAGGGCTCCCAAGAAAGCAAAAGCAGGAGCCTCTAGGTTCTGTAAGACTTAGGCCAAGAACTTAAACACTAGCACTTCTCCATGTCTCTTGGTTAAAGAAAATCACCAGGCTAGTCCACATTCAGGAGAACACTAGTCAAGGACAGGTGTACAAGAAAGTATGGGTTGACGGTGGCCATCAATATAACAGACCATCACCATAGGCTTGAAAGGTAAGATTCTTATAGTTACAGCTGTTCCACTCCCTGGAAGGTACAATGTTTCGAAAATACACAGATAGGCATTTAAGGAGAGTCCCAATGACTACCCTTTAAGAGAACTTCACCCACACCTCTCACCCTCTACCACAAACACTGTACAAAAGTTAGAGAAATTAACTCATGTGCCCTCTTAGAAGGCTAAGTTAGTTTTCCTCCAGACACATCCTTGGGAGAAACAAAAAGGATAATGCCTCATCACTCACTTTGTTAAACACTTTCAGAAACAAATTATCGAAGTCCTAGCTTCATGCATTCTATGATGGATCTGATCCGAACCAAAATGAAGGATAATAGAGAAACAATAATGAGAATTCTGGTGTGGAAGGGGATACAACTTTCCTATTTGCAGAAGGGCTGAATAGTTCACAGCAACCACATCCCAGAGAGAATGATAAAACCAGGATAAAGAGGTGAAAAGTTACCATCACCTCTCTGGAAGGGATTTGAATTCAGACACAACAAAACAGGGAGGCACTAGTGTTGTTTATCTGATGACACTGTTTTGAAAATAAACCCAACTAAACTTTGTGTTAGATTGTCTCTCATTTTAGAGACTCTTTATCCCTTCTCTTCAACTTGTGAGATCTTAGTGACTCTCCGCTTTCCTACATGAAGAGTTAAGGAAATAACGAATGTAGAGAGCTGAAAAGTAACAAGGTTCTAGAAGAGTTCCATAGAGTTCCAGAAGAGTCTGAAATTGAGAATCCAACAGCGTTTTTAGTCTTTTGTTTCAAAATCAGAGTGGTTAGGTGGATGATCAGAAACTGATTATTAAATGTATTAAAGTATTAAAGCTCATCCTCCTTCATGGTCACACTCATTGTAACGATTGTAACTCTAACATTTCCAGGAGTAAAAAAGAGAGCATACATCCCCACCATCACATTTATCAAGCCTTATCAGATGACATGGAGAGCCAGCCCTTTGCTCTAATTGTGAGCTCAAGCTTTGACAATAGGAACATGGGGATTTTGAATAATTGCTGTGTCAGTTAGGGTCCCATCAGGGAACAGAATTCCACTCAACAGGATTTAATGAAAGAGAATTGATGACCACTGATAGAATTAAGAGGACCAACTAATGATATGGAGGCAGAGACTAGCCACAGCAATACGCCATCACAGCCCCTTTGGCTGAAGGGATAATGAGACAAATTAATGTCACTGCAGTCTGGTGAGTCCATGAAGAAGAAAACACCACACAGAGACTCTACTGCAGAGGGATCCAGCCACTATCCAAACTGCAGCACTGAAATATGGAGAAAGCGGGAATGCAAATACCCCCAAACTTTCTCTCTCCAAACATTCCAAACTCCCCAGTCTCCTTGTGGTGTCTCATCCATTGGCCAAAACATAAGCCAGAGAACATAGGAGCCATTGATATAGTCCAAATAAATCAGTCTCCATCATAAACAAACCAGAGCAGGAAAGGCAAAAAAAATGGATGGGGGTAAGGTGGGCAGGGATCATCAAGAAGAAAATAACCTATACCATCATAAAAAACAGGAGGGAATGGAAAGTAAGGAGTCACGGTCATAGTAATAAGAGTATATCCAACTCTTAAAAACACTTAATATAATATTAAAACACTCACAGAGAAAAGTAATCTTATTCAGTCTATATTACAGATTTATTACATACTATGGAAAAAATATGGGTGGAGCTTAAGAGTCATTATGGAACACTGCTTTAAAGACAAAAGATTCTAATTGAAAGGTCTAGCACCACCACACTGTGAAAATTTCAGCATCAAAAATAATTATTATAATCTTACGGGGGGTTTTTTAAATTTTATTTATTTATTTGAGAGAAAGAGCATTTGAGGGGCAGAGGGAGAAGCTGAGTCCCTGCTGAGCAGGAAGCCCAAAGTGGGCTTGATCCCAGCACTCTGGAGGCAGATGCTTAACCAACTGAGCCATCCAGGCATCCCATAATCTTGTAGTTAATTGAAACAAAGTGTATCTATGAAAGCGTATTTGTTTGTAATGATACTTCAAACAGGAAATTAAACAAAGTATAAAAAATTACAGGCATAAAATGAAAGAATGATTAAAAATAAGCTATTTTTTAAGAAAGTTTGAAGTATAGAGATATATGAGTATTTTGTTTCTTTTATTCAGGATATGTCTATTAAAAAAAGTTTCAATATTCTGTCCCTGTCAGTGGAGAAAGCACAAAGAATGGCAAATAAGACAAACACTTCTAAAAATTTAATACAATAACAAAGTACTGAAATGGCTTAAAATATGTTCCAAAGTTATAAAGAAGACACTAGATGTGAATTTGGATTTACAAGAAATAAGAGCTCTAGAAAGGGTAAATATGTGGATAAATATAAAAGACAATTTCTCATTTCAAATTCTTTGAAATATCATTGATGAATTAACACAAGCATAACAAATTAGTATGGGGCTTAAAATATAAGTACAAGTAAAATGTGTGATAACAACAGTACAAAAGATGGAGGATGAATTTGAAAATACAGTTACAATTTATATGCATTATCTGTGAAGTGGTGTTATGTTACATGAAGATTGACTATGGTAAGTGAATGCTGACTATTGTAAACCCTAGAGTAATCATTACAAAATGAAACAGCGATAATGCTAATAAGTCAATGGTGAAAATAAAATGAAATTCTAAAACACACTTAAAAGGTCAAAAAAAGACTGAAAAGGAAGAGATATCAGATAGTACATACATAAATAAATAGCAAGGAGTATATTTAAGCCCAATTATATTAACAATTGTATAAAATGTAAATGTCTAAACATTCCCATATAAAGAGAATAAAAGAGATCATATGTTCATTTTCATATAAGCATGAAATGCATTTAACAAACTTTAACACTCATGATTATAAAACTAAACATTTGGCAAACTAGGAATAGAAGAAAAGTCCTCAACCTTATGAAGAATTACTACAATAAAACCAACCACTAACATCACATTTAGTGGTGAAAATATTAAACAGCATATTTAATGGTAAAAGACAGCACATGGTCAACAAGACAAGAATATCTAGTCTCAACAGTTCTGTTCCATACTGTACTGGAGGTCCTAGCCATTTCAATAAGGCAAGAAAAAAAGGGGGACATGTAGATTAGAAAGAAAGAAATAAAACTGTCTTCATGAACAGAAAAGATAATCATGTGCAAAATAAAAAATTCTAAGGAATCTAGAAAATAAGCCACTAGGGGGGAAAAATGAGCAAGGTGACAAGATAAAAATCTCAATATATTAAAAAAATCAACCAATTGCCAAAAACTATCAATAAAAAATCTCAATATATTAAAAAATCAACCAATTGCCAAAAACTATCAATTAAAAGATACCATTTACAATGGCATCAAAAACCATAAACTACTCAGAAATTTTTTTTTTAATATGCTCAAGATCTGAATACTAATATGCATAGCAGCTTTATCTGTAATCACCAGATCAGTAGTTGTCTGGCTTCAGGTCTGGGGTCATGATGGGAACTCACCAACAAAGGCCACAGGGGAATTTGGGGTAGTGATGGAAATATTCTATGTATTCTATGTATTGATAGTGGTTTGGTCATTTGGTTGGAATCTGTGAAGATTCATCAAACCATACACTTAAAGTGGATGCATTTTTATACTTTAATTATATCTCAATAAAGGTAAAAAAAATTTAAAAGATGATAAATTCCTTAAAAAGAAAAACACCGACATAATTTTGTGGGGGAAATACCAGGTCACAAATATGGAAGGTGAGAACCTAAAGGTCATACTAGCGTAGTTTACTGTTACTGATGAGTGACTTATGTTTGAATAGCTGTGGGCAAGGCAGAGTTCTTGTGCCCTGAGTGAGCGTCAATTAATCTAAAACATAGTACTGAAAGCTCGAAGGTATTTATTTTCTTTTGAGTCTGGTAAGATCACTGCTTTCCTGAGTAGATGTCAAAATACGATTACCAAAGGTCTAGAATGACCCCAGCTAAGTTAGGAAATAAACCTTGGGAAATATAAAACCAAATATGGAATTAATGAAGAAATGAAACCACAATGGTGACACCTTAGAATAGGTTTGAATGCACACATAATAATATGTTTTATAATAATTCCAGTTGTGTTTTGCCTACAGTTGAATATGTACACAACATTTAAAAGAATAAATTATATTAAATTTGAAGTTGTAATTAATTATTTGAAAGCACATAATTAATCACACTTAAATAATGTTAATACTCATGAAAACTGGTCTTCAAACTTTTGATTCTTAGACACATGAATTTAACAAATTACATTTAAGTAAATCACAAATGTTAGTGAGTATTTATATCAAGTACAAAAATCACTTCAGACATTAGAGCCTTTATCAATACAGATGAAGAAACTAAAGCCCATAGAAATTAAATCATTTGTTTAGGGTCACAGTGCTCTCTACCTCCTGGGACCATATTTTTCTTAATATGTTACATTATTTCTTAAGATGAAAGAAAGAAAGATTAAATATATCCTAGAAAGACAACACAAGAAATTATTGAGAAATGGGTACTAGTGGTAAATAAGCAGGAGTAACATAAGACAGTATGGTATGGTAGGAAAAAAACAATGGACCAGAAGTCAGGGGAGCTAGATTTTTGCCAAGGATGACCATTCACTAGCATGTGAACTAGAGCAAGTCCTTTCCTCTATCCAGAGCATCATTTCCTTTTTTGTTTGGTTTTTGGGGTTTTGTTTCATAGCAATATCTGCTTTTATTTATACATTCTTTTTCTTATGTTCAGTTATCCAACATATAGTACCTCATTAGTTTTTGGTGCAGTAGTCAATGATTCATTATTTGTGTATAACACCCAGTGCTCATGACCACATATGCCCTCCTTAATATCCATCACCCAGCTACCCCATTCTCTCTACCCCCATCTCCTCTGAAACCCTCAGTTTGTTTCCCAGAGTCCATAGTCTCTCATGGTTTGTCTCCATCTCTGATTTCTCCCACTTCAGTTTTCCCTCCCTTCCCCTGTGGTCCTCTGCGCTCTTCCTTATGTTTCACATATGAGTGAAACCATATGATAATTATCTTTCTCTGGCTGACTTATTTCACTTAGCATAATCCCCTCCAGGTCCATCTGTGTTGGTAAAAATGGTAGGAATTTATCCTTTCTGATGGCTGAGTAATACTCCATTGTATATATGGACCACATCTTCTTTATCCTTTCATTTGTTGAAGGACATCTCAGCTCCTTCCACAGTTTAGCTATTGTGAACATTGCTGCTCTGAACATTGGGGTGAATACGGCCCTTCTTTTCACTACATCTGTATCTTCGGGGTAAATATCTAGTAGTGCAATTGCAGGGTCATATAGTAGCTCTATTTTTAACATCTTGAGGAACCTCCATACTGTTTTCTAAAATGGCTGTACCAACGTCATTCCCACCATTAGTGTAAGAGGGTTCCCCTTTCTCTACATCCTTGCCATCATTTGTTTCTCATCTTGTCAATTTTTGCTATTCCAACTGGTGTAATGTGGAAGGGTCTGCTATAGTCCCTTCCAGATAATTTCCTACATGAATATATGAATGATGGAAGTATTAGAGTCAATGATGTTGTTTCTCCCCCACTTAAAGAGCAATAAATTTAAAAATTAGAAATTTTCTAATTTTCAAACAGAAAAATAGAGATAGGCAAGATCAAAAGAAAAACAAATACAAATAAACTCAAGTCAAAGTTCAATGTAAATGTAAAATTCAGTGTAAAGTTCAATGATAAATTTCTCACTAAGCTTCTCAGAAACCAAAGGAAGAAAGCTCCATTCAGCTCCAAGGAATAGTACTGCACAGTTTTTAAGAGAACAGACTTTGAAGTAAGACTGTCTGTGGTCTTATCCCAAATCTACCACTTCCTGTGTCACCTCAGGTAGGTTTTAAGTTTTCTTATCTGGAAAATGATAACAGTACACAATTCATAAGATTGCTGCAAGTATTTAACACAGTTAATATTTGCTTGGTATAGTTAGATCACATACAACACAGTGCCTGACATTTGGAAACGGGTCAGTGTTAGATCTTTTAAACTTTACTTTTTACATAAAATATAAGTATAACATTTGTCTTAAGGACGATAATTCCAGCCCATTCCTGTTTTAGCAACACACTAAAAAAATTTTATAACTGTTAAAAACCCTTGTTTATGTTCATTTATGACTTATTCTTGCCTAGAAGCACATAGCAATGAGTGGTAAGGTGTTTTTAAAAACTGAAAGTCCCAGTACAAAGACCCAGTACAGTGTCCAGATTATAGTAAATGTTCCGTAAATGTTTGTTATATAATAAGGCATGACACTGAGTACCAATAATAGTAATAAAATTAATATAAGCTAACACATCCTTTTAACAACTCTCACAAGGTTTTCTCAGATGCCTTAACATTTTTTTCCTTCCCTTTTGAAACCTTTAAAAAGAATATCTCTGATCCAGAAAAAAGATAATGAGGTCATGAACTAAGCACCCCTCTACCCACAAATCTTACTGACATGGCAGGTCTTCTGCATATATTCATTTCCAAAGTTGGCCATTCAATGAGCTTTTATGGACCACCCACAGTGTTGCAGGTTCTTCAGTGAGTACTGGGAAGCAAGGATAAGTAAAATACAGACTTCAGGAAAGGAGCCTCTCAATGTCAACAACATTGAGTACCATGACCTCAAGGAGAATATGATCCAGTAGAAGAAACAGGACGTACACCCATAAATGTATCAGAACAAGGAATATGTAAAGGCCATAAGAACAGTGCAGACTGAGTACCAGAGAAATCCACAGGTGGGGAGATTGCGTAAGCCAAAATACTTGAAACTAAATACTGAATGTGAAGGGTGTAGACGGAAAGCCCATTCCAATGTTGCCATGCCTGTGTTCTGTGTTTCCCACCTGAAGGCTACCATGAAAGAGGTCAGCAAAAACAAATTCTAGAATAGACCCAAATGAAATCCTTCTTTGGTGCTTGACACTTGCCCCAGGGAAAGCCTGCTATGTGTCAACTCTGATAGAATACAACAGCCAATGTTTAAACATTCCATCTCCTCAAGTTGTCTTTCCAGAATGCACCCAATTCATCTTGTATGAGGTGAAAGACGTGGTCGGATTTCTGAGTGATGAAATCATTAAAAAGGAATCCAGCCGCCACATGCAAGATATTGCTGTATTAATATTTGATTCAAGGGAATATGGGACCAGTTATCAATAATTCAGTCATCATTTAATATCAGAGACATGGAATGTGCCTGACTGTTGTATTAGTTTACACATTAGAGTGACTAAGATGTAGCATGTTATTGCCACTGTCACATTTCTTATGTTACACGGTGACAGCATGGCTTATGAGGACTGAAATGATATACTTATTCTGCCACCCAGATCCATAAAACAATTGGGAGAAGCTAGACCAACCCTACTGGGAGCAGTTGTAAAAAGAAATGTAGACTAGGATTCTGTTTTAGTTTGGATTCTTCCAGGAGAATCAGTCCCTGAGACGGGGTTTCAAATGCAAGTAATTTATTTGGAAGGTGAAGAAAATACTACCAGGGGAGTGGATGAGACAAGGGAGAGAAGACAGCCAATTAAGGTGGGGGGGTGCGTTATCTAGCAAGCTACAACCATGGGTGTCTAGAGTTCAGTCCCATGGGCTCACTCTGGCAGTCAATATAAAATACTTGCCTCCAGGTTATCATGCCCAAGGAATGAGGACTCTGACGTGTTTATACAATAGTCCCCATTAGTCATTGGTTTAAAGCTGCCTCCAAAGAGTGGAATTCCCTGAAACTTTTGATTTACCACATGGACCAGAAAAACATACCTCAGAATGTCCTCAAGCAGAGATAGAAGGGTTGGCAGGTGGAAATGGAAGACATGCAAGATGCTGGTGGTATCTGTCACCATGTGACAACAACTGGCTCCTCATCCTGTCCCTACTACCCAAATAGATGGAAGAGGAGAGAAACAACCTTTATTAAGTCTTACGCATGCTACATGCATTGCACATGTCGTAACATCTAATCCATAAAATAAAGGCAGAGCTCACTTTTTCCAAGGGAATGAACTAGGTGTCAGTAGAATAAGTGACATACCCAAGCTAGCCTTGTCCCAGGACAAGACTCAAACCCAACTTTCTGCAACCTCAAAGCTAACACCTTTCCAATAAAAGGCACTGAAGTTCCCTTCTGCAGCCACAGATGCTAAGTCATTTAGATACAATCTACAGACCTACATTTGCTGGTGGTTCCCCAAATTCCCAGTTTTTGCCTTGTATTCTCCCTGCTTAGAACACCTTTCTCTTTTTACATCTATTTATCTAAGTTGGGCTGCTGGTGAATCTGAAACCAGCCTTCAAAGATATCTGAGACTTAGACATGGTGGAGGATGATGGTGGCACTGGTTCCTTTAATGAGCTTCTTAAGTAACTCTCACACACATCAGCATTGCCACATCCACAAGCAAAAACCAAGAGATGAGAATGTGCATCGGAGGCTCAGGTGAAACAGGGAGGTTGCTTTGGCTGTAGCTGTGGAGGTAGAGGTTCACGGATGGGCAGACACCAGCACAAGATGGACTTTGAAAGTCAAGCTATTGACTCATCTCCTTCTGGGGACAAAAAACTATTCTTGTGGAATTCTGAGCAAGGAAAATGTCATACACAAAGTGGTATTTCAGAAAGATTAACCTGGCAGCCATGAACCAAATGGTTTAGAAAAGAGAGGGTTGGAATGGAGAACACAGTTAACAAAACATAAGGAGCTTCTAGAAATTTCCCTTGGGTCCCTGGGGTTTAAATTTTTACTGGTTCACTTTTTTTTTCCTTTTCTATCCTAAATTAGGGACAAGTCAAGCTGGCTTTGTTCAAATCTTTAGCTGGGTTGGAAGTACTTACTATTAGCAAAAACCCCTCAGAAAATTCCTTCTCCTGGCTTTGTGAAGTATAAAATCTAGGCAGTGTCATTTTTCTTACTCTTCCCGCATTGTTCAGGTTGATAAGAGACTTTCAAGAAGTCTTTTCTCCTTACAGCAGAAAGTGGTACCTTTTTTTCCCATCTCTATAGTGATAAGCTTTCAAGTCAAAGCTAAGAAGTTTTGGTGCCTGGACACCCAAGATGCTAATGGTAGAAACCAATGAACTCATCTTGCCAGGTGAGCCACAAATGATCTGAAGGAGAGTGGTCCACAAAGCATGCTTCATATGCTAACCTGCACTCCTACACACACAAAAGCCTGGCTTTTGCCTCTACCAACGCCTTGGATACTGTCCTGCCTGTTATCCAAGTTAGGGGTTTGATTCTCAGTCCTCAGGGCCATAAATTAGAAAGACAGCTTAACAAACATTAAGAGCAAGACTGTGTTGTGACTCTCTGCTTTTCCAGACTTTTAATGAAACGTTAATTTGAAACCCCATATCCATGTGTGCGTCATTCAGTGGGGCAACAGCCAGTAGCCAACATTACCCTTTCATTTCTGATGGAAGTCCAGCCAGATTTTCACTAGCTAGTGCTTGGAGGAGTCATTTATTGCATGAAGAAAGTGACAATCAAATAAAGACTAAGAAAAAAAATAACAACTAAGAATCATTTTGAGTGGCAAGGTTCCAGTTCAGCCAAAACTAAACAAAAATGACGTAAATTGAAACTGGAGAAATCATTGGTATTAGGAAACTGAGATCAATATTGTGGGGAATTATCAGGGAATACCCAACCCCCTCTTCCTCAAATGGTTCTGAACAAATTAAAAATTAAGACAACAAGCAGCATGTAGATCAAAATGTCACTTTCGCCAGCCAAAGACATGTCACCTCATTGGCAAGGTACTAGCTTCTAAGTTCTTATCCTTGTACATGCTATAGAAATCAACAACTGTGCAGAAACAGGAGACGGGCTTAAGGGAACCTCCATTGTCTGCTTAGCTGGGACCTCATCGAAGGATATGTTTGGTACCCCTTTCGAAACAAATGCATTTTTAATTTAAAACTAATTAAGTTGTCTTTATATGAATTGCATATGAATGAAATGGTCATTTCTATTGTTGGCAAGTGTGGAAGATGGAAATATCTACCTGGTCTGTGATGAGAGAGCAGAAGGCAAGCTGAGGACCAACCACGAACTGATACCCCAGAGACTCCACCTCCCCTACTCCTGGGTGGGACATGTGGGACAGTCCTCCAGGAAGCTGGTAACTGTCTTAATGTTAATGCCTTACTAGAAGGAAAAATAACCTTAACTTGACGAGGGCAAGACCTCTGGTATCCTGTGAGTCTTCTTTAACTTATGAAAATCCTTTTGAGGGTACCTGGTGGCTCAGTGGATTAAGCCTCTGCCTTCGGCTCAGGTCATGATCTCAGGGTCCTGGGATGGAGCCCTGCTTCGGGCTCTCTGCTCAGCAGGGAGCCTGTTTCCCCCCTCTCTGCCTGCCTCTCTGCCTATTCACTCTCTCTGTCAAATAAGTAAATAAAATCTTAAAAAAAAAAAAAGAAAATCTTTTTGAAACCTCCCTTTTCCTTACCTCCCCCAACTACTAAGTATATAATCAATTATCCCTCACAACCCAGGAACAGCAGCTCTTTCTGCCCACAGGTCCTGCCCCCGTGCTTTAATAAAACCACCATTTTTCACCAAGGACGTCTCAAGAATTCTTTCCTGTTCATCGGCGCCAGACCTCGCCCCACCAAGCTTCACCTATATTCCAGAACGACAACAGTCTGGAGGGGTAAGAAGTAAGTCAGACACTACAAGAAGACCAAATCTCGTAGACGACTACACGAAAACTAAGTCAGACACTACAAGATACAAGGCAGGAGCTTGGAAGTGTAAGAAGTTCTAGTGAAAAGTGGCCCTTCCAGAAAGCACATAGCTGATGCAGGCTTCTGAAGGCTGCAGAAAAGGCTCAAGCAGAGTGGGTAGCAGATGTACATATACTTCAGGCTTGGTGGTCTACCATTTCAATCATGTTGGCTTCAGCAGTGGTTTTGCCTAAGTAAGCAACTCCAGAAAACTTGAAAAACAAAAGCATTTCGATTCATTTATTTTAGGGACAGACCTTTTTCCAGACCACCGTAACATCCAACAGATGTACAGCAAGGATGGATTTGCTACTAGACTTCTCTTTACAGCGTTACAAATGTATGTGGCTAATTATATAACCACCTGCAGTGGTACAGATGGAAACATCCCAGCTCCAGCTGGCGCTCACACCAAGACTAGAAGATGCTTGGCAGTAGCAGTTACAAGCTTTGGCGGCCGAGGACTGAAATGGTTTGGCCTGTTTTCCCTTTTTGGATTCCAAACTACAGATCCAGTGGACAGACACTGCCTATGCTCTAAAATCTTTCTGCTAGGGGCTGGGCTGGCTGGTATGACTGGCCTTTTGCAGCCCTGGAGCCTTGGTTCACCTCCTTATGATTCAGTACTTGTTTAACTCTCGCCAAAGAAAGGGAATTTACTTTATGCATGTATGACTTCTTTTAGTCCATTTCATCGAGTTGAAAAATATAAAAATAATATTACAAAGAGGGGTGCCATGTATTAGGCATAATAATGGCTAATAGGCTTGTACCCCTTTGGGAGAGGAGGAAAAGAAATCGAAGGCCCAGCTAGGGAGGAAGAACCTAGAATTAAGGGCAGACAGAGTCGATATGGGGATTTTCCACCACTCCCAGTGCTCTCTGTCCCTCAAAATCTTGCTCTCTTCACCTAGGGAATTTCATATTTCACAGATGTTTGAGAATGTCTCCCGGATTACTTATGAAGCTGGGACTGCTAGCAGCAAGAATATGGAAAAAAAAAACAAGTTTCATTTGATGTAAAACTTCTGAAAATCTGAATGCCATTACAGACTGGTTTTTTCCTGCTTCTAAGGAGGGTCTTCTCAGTGCTTTAAGAACACATCTACAAAGCAAAACAGCATAATAACCTCCCTAAGGCCTGGCTGTGAAAGACAATGGAGGTGTTAATTTTGTGTGAACCTGCAGTCCACATGCTTCTTTTGAGATATTGAAAACCAGCTTGTGGTTTATTGCTTCTCTTGGAAATGGTTATTCCAACACATCCCACACAGCTTTGTGAAAACCATGAGGCAGTTTTGAAACCATGATGAGATAAGGCATATGCTTCTAGGCCCTAGTGATGTGAAGCTAGAGTATAATCTGCCTTGAACTCCATTTGTAAACTGATCCTTGGAGAAACTGATGGTTCATCTTTCAGAGTACATTGAGGGCTTGACAATTATATTCACGTCAGGTTTATCTACAATTCTCTATTACATTCTTTGGGTAAAATGAGACATTATTCCTAATAACATTATTCCAGGATTCTAAGTCCCACTGACAAAATGAGAAGTGTAATGCCCAGAAAAGCCATCTGATTTACCTAAGTTTGCAAAGCAGGTGTCTAATTAATTAAACAAAGAAGCCATCATAAACAGCGGTGGTAGCTCTAATGATGTGGAGGTCTTTAAAAGCAAACCAAAATCTAAGCCTGTAATGGTCTCTAGGTTAATGAGATCAAAGCACTCAGGGCACCCAATCATAAATAGCCAACTAGGCTTTAAGCTACAGCCAATCAAATAATTTTTCTTCTTTACTTCCACACTTTATATAAGTCTTTTCCCTAGACAGAGTTCTGAAGAGTACTCCTAACCATTTCTGGGGTGGCACTGCCCTATTTAAATTGATTTTTGCTAAACTCTTTTTCCTACTCCCCTGTTCTCCCCCCGCCCCAGTTTTATTGAGATATAGCTGACAATCAGCACTGTATGGTATACAGCATAATGTGATTTACACATATTGCAATATGATTGCCATATTAAATTTAGTTAACATCCAACATGTCCATCATAGAGGCATAGAAAAAAAAAGAAAAATTAAAAAAAAAGAGTTTTTTCCTGCATGATAAGAACACTTAGGATTACTCTCTTACCTTTCCAATTGTGAAAATTCATACTGGGAAGCCTCACTAGAATGGAGTTAGGAGGTTTGGGAGCTCACGTGTGCTACCACTCAAAGTCAGTTGGAAGACCCAACAGGAAGAGGCAGACTTGAATTTACATGGGCTTGACCTTGCACATGGTTACTGCTTTATGTGGGAAAAAAAGCCAAAAAAAATTATTAAATTTCCTTATTTCTTACAGCCCGCTGACAAGTTCTTGAAATAAGCAGAGTGACCTTCTGGTAGGGACCCACCCTCCTCCATGTTAATGCTTTGCTAAGTGTAAAAGGCAATCTTAGCCCAACCCCCAGGATTCTGTAAGTCTACTTTAACATATAAATATCCCTTTGGAAATTTCCTTTGTCTCTAACCCCCTCCAAGATACATGTTGGCAATCATTCCCCAAGCATATGACCCACCAATTTACATCTGAAGGGTCTTGTGACTAAGGTTTTATTTTTTTTATTTTTATTTATTTATTTGACAGAGAGAGAAAAGGAGAGAGATATCACAAGTAGGCAGAGTGATAGGCACAGGGATAGGGAGAAGCAAGCTCTACACTGAGCAGAGAGCCTGATGGGGGGCTCGATCGTGACCTGAGTCGGAGGCAGACGCTTAACTGACTGAGCCACCCAGGGACCCCATAACTAAGATTTTATTAGACAGTAATAAATGATTTTTTCCCAATAATAGCTAGGCCCCTCAAGGTCCTAGAAGCCTTGCTTCCAAAATTCCTTAGAGACTTAGCTATCCTTAACTCCCTCCCAGCTTAAAAGTATATATAAAATGGGCCACCCCTCATGACCCAGGTACAGCTCTTTCTGCCCACGGGTCCTGTCCTTGTGCTTTAACAAAATCACATTTTTGCATCAGAGACATCTCAAGAATTCTTCCTTGGCTGTTGGCTTTGAACCCTAACATCTATCCTACATCACTGCTCTACTATTCCAACATGAAAAAGAGATGCTTTCCTTATTCCCTGGGGAACAACTCAGCCAATGAAACGCCAACACACTTTGAACTCCCAGGTTATTCCAATGGACTTTTAGTTCACAATGGCCATCCCAACTTCCTCCTTTTCACCTTAAAAAAGAGTACCTCTCCTATGTTCTCCAGACTTGCCCATGGTTTTGCTGCAGCTTATTTGTCCCAGATTGCAATTCTCTTTTATTCCCAAATAAAACCATCCTTTGCTAGTAAAATAGCTGGCAGTATCTATTTTTAAGGTTAACAGAATATACAATGCAGCAGTGCTAACTATAGTCACCATGTTGTACGTTGCATCCCTAGTTCTTATTTGTCTTACAACTGGAAGTTTGTTCTCAAATAAACTCCGAAAATGTAATACTCCTAGTTTATCTTTAAACACAAGTTAGAAGCAAAATTGAAATTCCAGGTCTCCAAATCATTATTCAGTTTAAATCAAGCTGACAGGTGTATATTAGCTGTACCCCAGGTCTAGAAGGAGGTGGGCATTAAGGAGTATATTAAAGAAAAATATGCTAAGTGAAAACAGTCAGTCATAGAAAGATAGTTATCATACAATCTCACTCATATGTGGAATTTAAGAAACAACACAGAGGAACATAGGGGAAAAGAAGGAAAAATAAAACAAGATGAAATCAGAGAGGGAGACAAAGTATAAGAGACCCTTAAGCATAAGAAACAAACAGGGTTGCTAGAGGAGGGGGGGTGAAGAGATAGGGTAATTGGGTGATCGGCATGAAGGAGGGCATGAAATGTAATAAGGGCTGGGTGTTATATAAGACTGATGAATCGCTGAACTCTACCTCTGAAATTAACAATACGTTATAGTTAATTACTTGGGTTTAGAGCTCTGCATACGGCTCCCTGCTCAGTGGAGAGCCTGCTTCTTCTCTACCTTCATCCTCTACCTGCCACTCTGCCTACTTGTGCTCCCTCTCTTTCTTTCTGTCAAATAAATAAATCTTTAAGAAAAAAAAATTTTTAAAGAAAATCAGCCCCTCTCCTGGACAGAAGTTCTAATCTGGGAAGACAAAACTTTAACACGAACAACTAGAAAACAGTATAAGACAGGAGGATTATCAAGGGCAAAACACAAGCATCTCTAATGTCTGTGGATTCTGCCTCTGATGGACCAAAATCAAGGTGTCAGCAGGACCAGGAACTCTAGAGGAGAATCCATTTCTTGCTTCTTCTGGCTATAGTCATTCCTAGGCTGTAGACACATCATTCTTATCCTCAAGACCGACAAATTCAAATATATCTTTGCTCTGTCTTCACATTGACATCTTTGTGTATGTCAGATCTCCCTGCCCCCTCTTTTTTTTAAGATTTTATTTATTTATTCGACAGACAGAGATCACAAGTAGGCAGAGGCAAGCAGAGAGAGAAAGGGAGAAACAGGCTCCCTGCTGAGCAGAGAGTCCAACGTTGGGCTCGATCCCAAGACTCTGGAATCATGACCTGAGCCAAAGGCAGAGACTTAACCCATTGAGCCATGCAGGCACCCCTCCTTGCCCCTCTCTTAATCTAACACCTTAGACTACTCAGCCACACTACCCTGTTCCTCTGCCTCCCATAGAAAAGGATAGCTGTGATTGCATCTAGGACTCATCTGGATAACTCAGAATTATCTCCACATTCCAAGATCCTCAGCTTCATCACACCTGCAAAGACCTCCTTTTTGCCACATGTGGAAACATTGCGGCATTCCAGAGGTTAGGGCGCAGACATCATCCGGAGTGGTGGGTTTGGCCAGCAAACCCTGAGACAGCGAATGAAAGGATTACTTCCAACACCTTCTGAGGAGAAAGGAGAAGCTGGAGGACCAGACGCTCCAGTGGCGAAGAGCATCGAGCCAAGCTCTGTCTCCACTTTTATTGTGAGTTTAACACACTACATGCAAGGCAAGGAGTTCATGAAGTACATGACCACAACAGGTGCCTGCATGTAAACCTTTATTCCCTTGATGAGATCTTGAGACACAGGAAGAATCCAACCATTCAACCAAGAAACTTCAGAGGAGGCCCAGCGTTCTAGGTACTCCTCCTTTGCTTTTCAATTATTCTCATCCAGGGAGGCTCAGACACACCAGGTTTTATCTAGACAGGCACTGTGAATTCCCACACTGAAGGACCATTTTTCAGCCTACCACACTACCCAATTTCAAAACTTCCTATAAAGCTACAATAAGCAAGCCAGGATGACATCAACATAAGGATAGACTTAGAGACTGTGAAACAGAATAGAGCCCAGAAATTAACTCTACATTCAAGGTCAATTGATTTTTAATGTTTCCAAGGGGATTCATTGTTGAATCATTGTCTTTTCAACAAATGGTGCTTGAGATAATTGAACATCTAAAGAAATAAAAGAATTAAAAAAACCCCAAGTCCTTGCTCTCATGCTTAAGCAAAAATTAACTTTAAAAAAGTGGATAATAGACCTAAACATAAATGCTAAAATTATAAAACTTCGTGGGACCAAGTTCTTCCTGGGAACATTTTCCCAGGAAGTCAATGCTTTTCTCACCTAAACTAAGTGGGCTTTCCTAAAGGACACAGACCATACAGAAACAGACTGACGAGAACCAAAACCACAGAAGGCATGTAGAGAGCCTTTACTGTCGATCCCAGCACCAGCAGAACTCATTCTGCAGAACTCTAAAGAAGGAAACAGAATTCACATTTATTTTATCTGACTTATGCTTGCTATAAGGTATCTCACTTATCTTCCCCAATAACTCTGTGAGGAAGTGAACAGAGCTAACATTTGACAGATGAGGAAACCAAGGCCTGAACGTGATTTGTGCAAGGTCAGGAAGACAGTAAAGAGACCCAGATGCAAATCCAAGTGCTCTTGACTCAACTACTGCCTGCTTTTCTGAATGCTGTGTGAATTTAAAGTGCTGACACCCGTGAAACAGGGAACAGTGTGCCCGATGCACCATAAATGCTCTTGGTAAGTATTGCGTTGCACTCACCTTGTTTGCTCACCACCACAGCACAGAACCATTCAGGTGAGGCCACCAAGCCATCCTACTTCACTGGTCCTCTGAGCAAAATTCAGGCTGTAAATGCTGCTGCCCACAGAACGCAGGACAGAGAAGCTCCCCCAGGGAAAAGGACTTCTGCCCATTTATGAAGATTTGTAGCCAGGACCACCAAGCCCTTTGAACAGACCACCTGCCCAATCCCCAGCCCCCCACCATGGCAAAGGCGCCCCATAAGGTTGTTAGAACCGACACAGAGGACAGATGTGGAAAGCAGATCAGAACACAGAGGACACAAGGAAATTAACAAATCAATGACTTGAACAACAGTACCAGTCCCTGGCATCATTAAGTTACAATAGTAGCCTAACTCTTTAACACATCTGTAGATATTTCCCTAGTCATTCCTGTTAAAGGCAAAACAGGGGCTAATTAAAATGCAATAGAAATGGCTGGCATGACCTGCTGAAGACAGCACAGGAGTGAACTGAGAGCCCCTGCGTGCCCCCTTCCCCTACCGGGTGGAAAGGAGCAGCGGAAGGTTGACCGGACTGACCCAGGATGGTTACTTAGTCACATCACTCACTAGTGCTAAGGGGTGTTTGTGATAATAGTAATAAGGAATGTTCACTGAACACTTGCTAGATGTCTTGCCTGGGTTATTTATTATTCACAATGTAATGAGATCGTTGCTTCACAGAGGAGGAAACTGAAACAGAAAGCGCAAACAGGCAGTGAGTTTAAAACTGGAAATGATCTATTCAGCCTTCAAAAAGAAGCCATGCACTCTAGCCATGCAGTCCCCTATCCCTGCAAAGTGGTCTAATAAGATGTCTTTCTGCTCCTCTCCTCCCACAAAAATCTGGCAGGAATCATGGTTTATAAATAATTGAATTGTCTTTCTTATTTTTCTGGCATTTCCTGAGGGGATCTGCTTTTAGGATATTCCAATTTCACTCTTGCAAAGTGCATTAGTCACTATGGAAACAGTTAATTCATTGATAAGAGTGGAGATCTTTTATTAATAAGGATACAATAGCATCTGTGACCCATAATGAGTAGTTCTGCATAGAAAGCTGTCCCAGAAAAAAAAAAAAAATGTATAGCATTATAGGATTGTGGCTGTAGCACAACCTGCCCCAGGATGCAAATATAGGACAGCCCCTCCTGGAGAGTCCATTTGGCCAATCTCCTGAGGATCATTAAGTACGAGTCTCCCCAGACCTCATTTCCCAGACCTGCTACTTGCACGACAGCAGCAAACTGCCTGCCGAGCACAAAGTGGTCTCTGCCCCCTCCACCCCATCATCCTGGAGGACTTTCAAGTGACTTGTGAGGTGGCCAAACAGTTCCTGGGCCTAATGAGCTCCCCCGCCATTTGAAGCACTCCCTCCCCAGACCCCATGGCCTTCTGCACAAAAGCTGCAAATTGCTTTCTGACCTTTGAAGCCATCCCAGGAAGTCCCAGGCAGCCCGAAGGAAGAGCTTCCTAGCTGTGCCTTTAGTGCTGGGCACCGTCTGATCAAAAGTGTGGGCAAAGGGCAAGAGAACCAGCCCCTGATGGGCAGCAGCTTTGGCAAAGCGTGGATGCCTGGAGCTATTCAGGGCCAGCCAGGGACAGGGGACAATGAGGGGCCTGTGTCTAAAAGCCGGCCCTGGATGCCTGCTGTGTAGATTTGGCCACGCAGAGACAAGTCAAACACAGAGGCTCTGAATCCGTCCTCTTCCTCCCCCTCCTCCTTTTTCTCTCCTCTCCATTCTCTTCATCCTTCCCTGGGCAATGTTGGCTTGGCTTCCAGGTTTCCACGCTCTGGAGGCAGCAAAGTCAGGGACAAAGGACCTTTTACCTCTAGACCACTCCTCCCCTTCCCAGCCTGCTGCCCCCATGTTTTCAGACAGCCTACATTTGAATTCTTTTTTTTTCTTTTTTTTATTATGTTATCTTAGCCACCATACAGTACATCATTAGTCTTTGATGAAGTGTTCCATGATTCATTGTTCGCGTATAACACCCAGTGCTCCATGCAATCCGTGCCCTCCTTAATACCCACCACTGGGCTCGCCCATCCCCTCTCCTCCCCCACCTTCTCAAACCCTCTGTTTGTTTCCCGGAGTCCATAGTCTCTCATGGTTTGTCTCCACCTCTGATTTCACCCCCTCCGTTTTTCCCTTCCTTCTTGTAACATCCTCTATATTATTCCTATGTTTCACCAATAAGTGAAACCATATGATAATTGTCTTACTTTGACTTATTTGACTCAGCATAATCTCCTCCAGTCCCATCCGTGTTGATGCAAAAGTTGGGTATTCATCCTTTCTGATGGCTGAGTAATATTCTGTTGTATATATGGACCACATCTTCTTTATCCATTCATCTGTGGAAGGGCATCTCAGCTCCTTTCACAGTTTGGCTGTTGTGGACATTGCTGCTATGAACATTGGGGTGCATATGGCCCTTCTTTTCACTACATCTGTATCTTTGGGGTAAATACCCTGTAGTGCAATTGCTGGGTCATAGAATAGCTCTATTTTTAACTTTTTGAGGAACCTCCACAGTGTTTTCCAAAGCGGCTGTAACCTTTTTGACATTGGCCACAACTTCTTTCAAAACACATCTCCAAAGGCAAGGGAAACAAAAGCAAAAATGTACTTTTGGGACTTCATCAAGATAAAAACTTCTGCACAGCAAAGGAAACAGTTAACAAAACAATGAGACAACCCATGGAATGGGAGAAGATATTTGCAAATGACAGTAAAGATAAAGGGTTGGTATCCAAGATCTATAAAGAACCTCTCAAACTCAACACCCAAAAAACAAATAATCAAGTCAAAAAGTGGGCAGAAGACATGAAGAGACATTTTTCCAAAGAAGACATAGAAATAGCTAACAGACACATGAAAAAATGTTCATCATCATTAGCCATCAAGGAAATTCAAATCAAAACTATATTGAGATACATTATACCAGTTACAATGGCAAAAATTGACAAGGCAAGAAACAACAAATGTTAAAGAGGTTGTGGAGAAAGGGGAACCCTCTCACACGGTTGGTGGGAATGCAAGTTTGTACAACCACATTTGAATTCTGGCTCCGACTCTTGCTAGCATGGTGACTCTGGACTTGTCCCTGGACTCTGCAAGCCTCAGCTCCCAGGTCAGATTGCCCAGGTTTGCATTCTAGGGCCTCCACATAATAGCTTGCAAAAGTACTTCTCCCCACATATAGTCTTCGATGCCACCCGAGGATAACAATAACAATGTCTCATAGGCAGGAGGTACTCACAGGAGGGGCCTCCTGTGAGTCTGGAACCATAGTAGGAGGGGCTGGGTGGGAGGAGCTGAGGCCATGAAGGAGACCCAGCCACTGTGGGTGACAGTGCTTAACCCAACCAGCAGCCAGCAAGCCAGAGAGCCTGGGAAGTACAGCTTGCTGGGTTTATCCTCTGCAGTATAGAGCAGAGCAGGAAAGGGAGGGAGCTTCTCAGTGAAAACAGGCATAGGACAGCATGTTGCCCCACAGGGTTATCTGTAAGGCTGAATAAGAAACCAGGCAAATCCCCTACCCAGTACTGGGCCTGGCACCTTATGGGTGAACAATAAGTATTTATGGCAGCTAGTAGGTGTGACGGTTAATTTCATGTGTCAGCTTAGGCCCCAGAATAAATATATAAAGAATATAAAGAATAAATGTGATTTCTGGGCATATCTGCAAAGGTGTCTCTAGATGAGACTGCACTTGAGTCATCAGAATCAGTAAGGCAGATGGCCCTCCCCGGGGAGGCTGGGCCTCATTCAGTCCTTTGATGGCCTACACTGAAAAAAAGGGAGAGGAAACAGATTTCACCCCTTTTTATCCTGCAGTAGTGCTTCAGTCGGGACGTTGCATCCCTTCTTCCTTTGTCCTCAGGCTGGGATTTACACCACCAGCTCCCCTGGTTCTTAGGCTTTCAGACTTGGGACTGAGCTACACCACTGGATTTCCTGGGCTCCAACCTGCAAACTGTGGGACTTCTCAGCCTCCACAATCACATGAGCCAATTCTTTGTAATAAATATATATATATATATATAATGACTCTTGTATTAGGATTTCCATTTATACATTCCATAATACATTTCTTGTATTAGGATTTCTATACAAGAGTCATAGTCATAATAGTTGTTGTGGTGACAGGATGGTGCAGACAGCCAGCCCCCATGGTCATGTGGGTTCCTACCTAGATGGAACACATTTGTCAGCCATTGGAAGGCTGCCCTCCTGTGTCTAGATTGCAGAACCCCAGCCCCAATTCCAGCTGCAACTCAGCAGCAGGCATACCTTGACTATCTCTCCCATCCTTTTTTTTTCTCTTGCTCCCAAAGCCCAGGCTTTTGTTGGAAAGTGTCACAGAAATATGTCAACCAGGTTCATACCAGAATGCTGCCCACAATTGCTGTTATCCTCTTGTGTCCCCAGAACACTCCCTTCACTATGGTCCCTCTCAAGAGATCATCCCCACTTCCTTCTACTGAATCAAGATACAAAACAAAACAACTCATCTTCTCTCCCAAAACTGAGTTGTGAGGTGTAGGACAGTGGTTAAGGGTATAGGCTGGAACTGAGTACGAAATCTGGCTCCACACTTTCTATGTGATGATGTGTAGGTCACCTAATCTTGCTGAGGCTCTATCCCCTCATTTGTGAAATGGGTGGTTCTGACAATTAAAAGAGAGACTTCATAGAAAGCAATAAGCATAGTTAACTAATACATTAAGTGACCAGCTAAAGTTAGTTATTATTTCCTATTATTATATCTCTGCCCTTTACCTACCTTACCTTTTTTATGTGTGTCTCTCTTAGGAGAAAGTCCATCTCTCCATCTTTACAAGTATAAACTCACCCCCTGTTCTCCAGTAACCTTTTTGGATTACTTTCTGTCAATTATCTTGGGGTTTTTGGCTATTTTAATTTTGTCTCTTTTCCTCCTCTACTCAAATGATGTTTTTCCATATTTATAGATAATTGGTATGAGAAAAATACAAACAAGAAACAAAAATTATCTTCCTTACTAATAAAAGAAATATGGATTTAAAAAACAAGTTTGAACATCCATTTTAGATCTAGCAAAATAATAAAAATGAATGCTTTCATTTATTTTTTTCCTCCAAATGGCCAAACACCATCAGGAAAGTAGAGGGAAAATAAGTTTGGTAGAAAAACTATAAAGTGGCACAATCTTTGCAGAAAACAATTTGGCAAGTAGTGACAAGAGTCATAAAAATGTTTATACTCGGGCGCCTGGGTGGCTCAGTGGGTTAAAGCCTCTGCTTTCAGCTCAGGTCATGAGCCCAGGGCCCTGGGATCGAGCCCCACATGGGGCTTTCTGCTCAGCAGGGAGCCTGCTTCCTCCTCTCTCTGACTGCTCCTCTGCCTACTTGTAATCTCTGTCTGTCAAATAAATAAATAAAATATTTTTTAAAAAATGCTTATACTCTTTGAACCACAAATATCAATCTGGAGAATTTATCCCAAGAAATTAAATTTAAAGGAAAAAAGTGAGTTCTGCAAAGCCCTTTATAGCTACCCTAAATATTATCCCTAGAAACTAGAAACAGCTATTCTTGAGAGAATGACTAACCTGTTCAAATACTGCATACACTAAGAGAGGACGTGGTTGGTCCTGAGATGTGACAATTATGATGGAAGAAAGAAGAAAATTCTGTGCACCCATTGTTAGCATAACTGCCTCCAAGAACTCCAGGCCTGAAATGGACCACAGGGCCATGTGAGGAAAGGGAAGTTGGAATCAAAAGTCATAAAAGTAAAAACAATAAGAAATTTATTGTCTAAAGCCATAACATGGACCCAGGGAGTAGAATTTTGAAACAAATGGCTAAATGTTCTTGGCTTTCACTTCATTCAGTTGATAGAAAATTACTGCAAACCTAGCAGGGGGCAGACTGGGAAGAACAGTGACACAGAGACAAAACACAATGGTCCTTGCCATCACAAACTTAAAATCTAGACAGCTATGCAACAGAAAATCTATTAGCAAGGAGGAAAGCATGGATTTCTCTGAAAATACCAAGATGATGGGCCAGGAAAGGCCTTCTCAGGAGGAGGCATCACTTGAGCTAAGAGGAGAACTTGTCCAAGCAGAAAGGGTGAGGAAAGAAAATTTCAGGCAGAGAGGATAGTTCTAGAGAGCAGAAAATTTATAGAAAAGAGTATGGTGCCTTCCAGAAACTGACAGTAGTACAAGATAGCTAGATCATGTCATCCTGGAGAACAGGTGAAGATAAGACCAGAAAAGTAAACAAGAGCCAGGTCAAGTAGGGCGACCATATTGGCAACTGTGAACTATACACAGAAGGTTCTAGAAAGTCCTGAAAGACTTGAAAAAGAAAGTGACAGAATGACAACCTCTGCAGGTGAGTTAATGATGTCTAGGTGACTGTTTAACATGAATCGTTTAATAGAGTGAATGAGTAATAAAGAAGAAAAATATCTATTCTAAAAGGAGACTAATTTCCTTCCCTCTGCTTATTAATATTCTTTTTTTTAAAGATTTTATTTATTAATTTGACAGAGAGAGCTCACAAGTAGGCAGAGAGGCAGGCAAAGAGGTGTGGTGGGGGTGGAAAGCGGGCTCCTCACTGAGCAGAGAGCCCGATGCGGGGCTTGATCCCAGGACCTTGGGATCATGACCTGAGCCGAAGGCAGAAGCTTCAACCCACTGAGCCACCCAGGTGCCCCTGCCTATTAATATTCTTAAGCCATGTATCCTTTATCTTAAAACAACAGAAATGCCCTTCCTAACTATATTGTCTACCGTACGTACTGATTCCCAATTTTTCAGATCTGTGGCTAAATCTCCTAATTCTATGCTTCCACCCCACACTCTCTCCTGAATCTCCTTCAATCAGGCCTCTGCTCCTGTGATCCTACTAGACCAGTTTTCTCAAGCATTTCTATCAAACAAACCATTGATTTGTTGTTGCTATGAAGCAAGAACCATGTGAAGATTTAGGATGAAAGGGAATAAGGCAGTCTAGTCCTCAGTTATAAAATAAATAAGTCACAGAGATTGAAAGTATAGCATAGGGAATATAGTCAATAATACTGTAATAATGTATGGTGATTACACTTAAAATGGTGAGCACTGAGTGATGCACAAGTTGTCTAATCAGTATGTTGTACACCCAAAACTAATGTAATACCATGTGTCAACTATACTTCAATAATAAAAATGAAAGTAAAAGACAGTCCAGTCCTCATGCCTCAGGAATATGTATATGGTGCAGGGGATAGGACAGATAGAGCCCAGAGATCAACCAGTGCTCACCTGCTAGTAGTGAGCTAGATAAAAGAAGCTTACGTCCTTCCCACAAAATTTCTATAAATGATTCCAGAGCTCTTATGCCAAAATCATTACCTACTCTACCTCCTACTCCTGCTTAAGCTGTCTCTGTGCCCTGTTCGAGGGGGCCACCAGGAGGGAAAGCTCAACTCCTTTTATGGCACTCCTCCCCACCACACACACACACACAAAAAAAAAAAAAAGTCACTCAGCACCAAGAATTTTCACACATAAAATCCATTGCGCAATTTAAGGCCATCAACCATGGGGAGTGGAGGGCAACTGTATAGGCTGAGGTCCACTGCCTTTGGCCTCATCTCCCTTCCTCCTCCACCTGGTTTCTTGCCCCTTTCTCAAATCATTATTCCTTTTCTCCTAGAACTCCAAATTCCTTCTCTATTCAGCATTCTGTAAGATCCCCCTTGAAAATGGCATGTTCCTGGGATTTTAATCTTGCTCTGCTACTTACTAACTCAACAGCTTGGGAAAATCACTTACTTGTCTGAGCCAGATTCCTCTTCCATAAAACAAGGATAATCATTGGTATAATATTTTAAAGCAATTAATGGGCTTTTCTCTTTTGTATTTCTGCATACATAGTCTGTGTCATCAATCTAAATGTGCCTGGGGTAGAAGTGAGAAAATTATAATAAGACCTCAAGGAGAAAGGAAGGAATTATTCTTCCTAGAATTTAAAACCAGACAATGGTATTGAGATGTAGGTTCTGTCCAGAAAGAAATTTTCCTAAATGTCATTATCTCCCTCTTTAACTATCAGGAGTTGTCCTTGTGTGGTTGATATCACACTTATATAAGCAAGTACCAGTCCAAAACAGAGAAGAATTGGAGATGCTTGTCCTTTCTCATCCCAGTAAAGATGGGAAAAGATCGAAGGCAGAGATAAGGGAGTGGGCCGCAACACCCCATCATCTGTCTCCAAGCCAAAGTTCCCGAGCAGAGATGGGGTGTTCACTAAATTTGGGGGGGAGGCAGGTGTTGCGTAGACCAGTTAGAGATTGCTGAAGTATTTTAGGAAGATATCATGAAAACTTGGACTTTGGTAATTGCCAATAGGAATTAAAAGAGAGAAAGATGGGACTCAGACAGCAAGGAGGTAGAATCACCAGTCTTAATGACTGCATATCTCTCTAATTTACAAATTGTCTTTATTATCTGCTGCATTTATTGTTTTTGATATCATTCCTAAAATGTTCTCCTCTCCCAAATTCTATGATGTAATACTACATAGTCCTTCGGTCTCCTCTCTGAATTTTCATTGCCCCCATGCAAAAGAGTTAGCTTGAAAAAGTGGCTAAAGAAGTCTGTAGAGGAGGAAACGGTCTGCTTTATTTCAGGGCTATGCTAGTGTTTGCAACCTACCGTGCAACAAATTTTACAAGATTTTCTTTAATCTTGAAAAAATGTCTCATAATGCTAACCCTGGTAAAATTGCTATTACACAAGAGAATATCTTAATTCAAGTCAGGCGGGGGTGGGGAAGCTAATTTAAAATTTACAGCTGACAATTAATCAATATTTAGTACAGTGTAGTGCTAAACATGTTGTCATTAATAATTATTACCTGTATCTAACCTACTAATAAAAGCGGCTATCAACTGCTTTCTGTTTATTACTTTAGCCAGCTTAATTATGATAATAATCCTTGGCCTCTCTAGGGAAAGCAAGAATGTACAGAGCACTTTCTGGTATCCAGTGGCATCTGAGGGCATATGAGGAAAGCAGCGGCATGTTATAGTATCTGTATTGTACAAAGAAAATAATTAAGGTCCAGAGAGAGTATATAAATTGGGATACAAAGAAGGTAAAGAAACTCTCATTTAGTATGCTCTTAGGAAAGATATTTCTATTTCCCATTATCTGACTCCTCCCACATCCTCCAGGATTCCTTAAAGATTGCTGATAAAGAGATCTGCTGACAAGTATCCTCAATGTCATTTGGGAAAGTGCCCTGGGCTGAGACACTGAAACATTATCGGTCCTTTGGGGATGGGCTTTCATTTATCTACTGGGGCTTAACCACATGGAGGGTCTCTAATATTTCCAGTTGATTCCACTCATCTTGGTGGATAAGTATATATATTTGCTAGACCTCTTCTGATGTAAATAATGGAGAACCAACTTTAACTTCCTTATGCAAAGGAAATAAGGAGGTTAATCGACATAAAAGAGAAGAGCAGACGTGTGACAGGGTCGAAACACACTGGAACCACAGACTGGAATGTACCCAAACTCTCATACTAGTTTACTGGTTTCTATCCCTGCTCCTGTCTCTATGGTGCCTCTAGCTTCTACCATTATAAACTAGGTTTTTATATTAATGGTACATATAATCATTGAATGGTCTCACATTTTCTGCCCTATGGATTTGTCACCTGGAAGTGACAGCCCTCAAGATCTCTTTTGCTTCAATTCCAGAAGTTCCAAGTGAAAAATTCATTGGCCAAGCCTGAGTAAGCAATCCAAAACCTGGACCAGTGAACCTGGCCAGGGAACCAAGTCAAGTGATGTTTTTATGACAATTCCCATTTGGTCAAAGATATAGAAAACTCCTAGAAAAGAAGATTCAATGGAAAACTTGAGAGGCTAACCATAAAAAATTATAAAAGTAAAAAAAAAAAATTATAAAAGTAAAATAGGCATGAATACACTTGTTTCCCTCTGCCATGTTCTTACCATACCACTTGACCTAAGCTGTAGAAATATGGGTTCTTTGTTATCTTTCCTACTCTAAACTTACCTAAACTCATCTTTTAATTTTTCCTACACTGTAGAGCCTCAACTTACTCCTTCTGAGGTTGATGTATTTTTATAGATGTCCATCTCATTTGCTGCCTTAGGATCATTTATAATTATACACTCAGGGGTCATTTTGCACAATTCCTATACCCGTGGTGCCATGTACCTATTTGAAGTCAATACTTTGAAAGAAATAGCTACATTTTCTCTAAATTTATTACAGTATCCCCAGCTTGATAGTAAAAGTTGCTTTAATAACATAAATTATATCCATTCATTTATTCCAAGAACACTAAAGTATCAGCCACTGGACTGCATTCTAGTATGGGGAGGTTGCCATAGAAGAAGCAAGACATCCCCAGAGATGACCCCTAACATCTGTGAGAGTCTGACAGGAGAGGTAGATGTGAGCACAAATTAAATAGGGTCCAGCATGGTAACTGCTGAGGGTGATCTAGCCATGATATATAAGATCTCTGAGATAGGAAGGGTGAGTCAGAGAAGGAGCTGAGAAGGGCAAAAGTCTCTGAACTGAGATTAAAATTTCCATTTCCTCCTTTTCCAAGGAGGAGACTGCTGGAGTCACAAGATCATAGAATCACTAGTCTTGGAAAATAAAGTGACCTGAAAGATCATTTGGCATAAATTTCTGCCCAGTGTACAAATTTCTTCTACCAACCTGTCTCTGCCTAGACGTCTCCCATGATGGGGACCTCACTGGGATTATAGAACAGGTATTGGTATGGTAGAGAAGTAAAAGGGTTTGGAGTCAGAAAGGCCCAGGTTAAAAATCTATCCCATACTAGCTTTGTGACTCCAGACTGGCCACATAGCCTCTCTGAACCTCAGATTTCTTTCCGGGTAAGTGCCGTCACATTACCTACCATACAGAGTTGTTGTGGGTGGTGATTCTGACTACTTACCCGCTTGAGTGAGCCCACTCTGTTACGGAACCAATGGAATTGCTAGAAAGCTCACTGTTGGATTAAGATGAAATCTGCTTCCTGTGCACCTCAGACGCATCGGTCCTGATTTTGTGTTTTGCTTGGGAGAAAGAAAAAAGAAGATATTTTACTTCCCTAAGAATACTTCAGACTGGACTATGATAATAAAATGCCAGGCCCCCTTTTCTATAGCTCCCCTCTCCCTGCTGTGGTCAATTCTCCTGGCTTATTGCATTCCTGCTAAATCTTTACATTTTTCCGAATTCAACCATCTCAGCCCTCCGAGATTCAGGCTACTGGCCCTCACAGTACCTGCTTATTTCAATAAACAGGTTTTAAATTAAATCTTAGGCACCACAATTCCCTTTCAATAGAATCACATAAAATGGAAGTGTCAAAAGTTGGAGAAAGTATAACTGTTTGACAATTGAAGACTGAACCATGAGCTAGAAGAATTCAAACCAGCTCGCTGAGTCACACAATAGATGTTTCTCTTACAAGGAAAATGGTTTATAGGATCTCCTGCCTCTCCAAAATCAAATGCATTGTGTTCTGATAAGATGCCAAAAAGAATCCCATTTACAGATGTAAAATATTCGAACTACAGGCTCTGCGACTGAATGACAAGTTTTTGGATCTCTTGCTCACCATCTTTAGCAAAACATAACAAATAAAATGAGGCTTCTTTCATAAGAGAATGACAAATTTCTTATTGATCTCTGTATAACTCAAACTCTTCTGACCAATGGTGGGAATAGCAGTCTAATTCTTTTAATGCATTTGCAAGTTGAAAATCAAAATAATATGTATATACATATTCTATGAATAGAATAGATATGAATATGTACATATTGTCAAATTTACTTTCTGTATATATATTTACCAAACACATTGGTAAGGGTGTGAAGGAGGGGAATCACACAGTACACCTTAATGTTATTTTAAAAATTTAAGGGGAAATGTAGCATTTTAGAAATAACAGTAGACTTCAAAAATTTCCATTTTGCTATCTATGATCCATTTTTGTATACCCTAGCAAGTAAAAGAGTGAATGAATATCTTATTATAAGATTGGGAATCATGGAAGAGACCCACAATTGCCAATTATATTGTATTTTAATTTAGAGACACTTCTTTCAAAATCATATGTTGATCTGACATTTCCCTTGGAAAATAATGGGGGGTAGTGGACATTTTTCAAAGCTTCTGGGGCAGCTATTCCAAAACCAAAATGCTAAACAGGCCTGCATACAGGGGAAAGACATCCTTTGTGAGTGTGAACCTGCTGCTTGGTAGAATTTTCAAAGTCATCCTACTGCAGTGAAATATACTCTCTAACCATAATCAAGTGTTGTTTGAAAAGATCTTTTCAGATGTAAGAAGACATTTGTGGTATGTAATTCCATCAAATAAAGGGGCTGGCATGGGGGTCATTGATGAGTTGGGTAGCGTTAGGTAGAAATGCAAGTCAGACCTGTAATGGGAAAGAACAGATGTGAAAACTGAAAGTAGAAGAGATTTAACAGGCAAGTAGAATGAGGAACTCCTAGATGGAGACAAACAGTCTGGAAGGGCCTGTGTTCTGGAGCCAAGGGGCTATAGCAGAGCTGGCTAGAGCCCAGCCTTTACATCAGACTGTGCAGGGCATTCTGCTAGCATGTAAAGCACTACTTTCTCACCTATGAAATAGGATGATAGTAATACCTACCTCAATGGAAAACACTTAGAATAGGGCCTAGTACATGGGAAACCATAATTATAATTATAATTAGCTGATAGTATAGGGATAACAGTAAGTCCCCCTTAACACCAGGCAAGGGGACCCACATGACTTAGAGTGTTCTTCTTGTGATTTTGTAAAGACACTTCCAATACCTACAGTGGGTCTTGGGCTAGCAGTACCATCAGGTAGGGTGCGCCAAGTCTGGATCTGGTCTCTGTTTACCTCTTTAGAAATGCTCTCCAACTCTCTATTCCCACTCTCCCTGAATGAGTGAGGTTGACCACATACTCCATGGAGCCCCAGGAATTTTGCTTATTAAATTGTTTGGGGGCGGGGTGTGGGGGCACCTGAGTGATTCCGTCAGTTAAGCAAGCATCTGTCTTCAGCTCAGATCATGATCTAGAAGTCCTGGGATGTAGTCACACATGAAGCTCCCTGCTCAGCAGGGAGTCTGCTTCTCCCTCTCCTTCTGTCCTCCTCACCACCAGCCTGCTTGTGCTCACTCTCGCTCGCTCTCTCTCTCTCTCTCTCATAAGTAAATAAAATCCTTAAGAAAAAAGAATTGCTCAAGAGTTCAATGGCTAGACTGTGGTTTCCAGGAGCATAGCCTGGAAAGAGGATTGCTCTGAATGGCTAGAGTGATATTTCTTTTGTGGGAATCATCCAAGATTTAGCCACTAAAATTGTACCGACATGTTGATTTGGGGTGACTCAAACTGTTTAGACAGAGGTCCTGTAAAAATATCTTCCAGGGCCTCTATACACCTTAGGGGCAGCCCTAGTAATAAGAAGTTATTGTTAGCATTGATATCCTTTTTCTGTTCCCATTTAGGAAGAGGACTCACATGGTTCAGGAGAAATACAGTCATGCAATTGTAGGTTATCCAGGATACTACAAAGGCAAATTATTTCAAGCCCTTTAATTACGTCAAACCAGCAAACCACTATAAATTAAAGGGAGATGAGATGAGTTCCCTCCCAGACTCCAACTTCCTATATTGGAAAGTACTCCTAAATCCCGACTAGCCCCAGAAGGTTTTAGACACCTAGCTAAGAATTTTAAAACTTAACTACTAGTCAAAAGAAATAAAATTAAAATGATAATTGTGCATGTTGCCTAACAGGAAAAAAAATCATTTTAAATAATAATTCCAAATACTGACCAAGATAAGGTAAAAGGCAGGAACCAATACTGCTGGTTGTAGTGTAAAATGGTTCAACCTTTGGGACGGTAATTTAGTAATATGTGTGAGGAGAATTTAAAATGCTTGTGCCCAGTTATATCACTTCTGGGAATCTAGCCTGAGGAAATTATCATAAATAAAGAAAAACCTGTCAACTTTTCTCTACATAGCAGCTGGCCTCCATCTCCTCTATTTTTCTGTCTTGTAAGAATTTCTGGGAAACCAAGTAAAAACATGAATTATACTTTAGGCTATTCCTAATGACAGATATAATAGATTTATTCATATTTTCTTATTAAAGTTAGCACTTATTGATTCTTTACTAAGTGCCAAACAGTGTGTGAAGTGTTTTATATAGGCTAATTCATTTAATACTCACCACAACACAACCGAGTACATCACTTGAGGATTCCTTCAACCTCAGGAAACAGAAATCCCAGCTCCACTGGCTTAAGCCAGAGGGAAGTTATACAGGAAGCCCAGAGGTAGACAACTCCACAAGTGGTAAATTCAGGGGCAATCACATCATCTTCTCTGCCATCACAGGCAGCCTGAACTCTGGTCACAAGATGATCACCACAGTTCCAAGCCTCATATGTACACATAAGTATCTCACAGAAATGGCTCCATGTCACCTTGACCAGAAATGCATTCCATGTTCCATAGCAATTAGCACAGAGAAACCTATGGCTGTACAAAGGACAAATTACATAACAAAGTTGGACCTGGCTTAGAAAGCACCAAAGGGCAGATGGACGTTGGGGAGCAGCCAACAATCTCAGCTGGGAGTGAAATATCTATTATATCCATTTAGCAGGAAAGGAAGCTAAAGTCTGGGGACGTTAAGCAACTTGCCTGAGGTCACACAATCAGTGAGTGGAAGGGCTAGGATTTGAATCCAGTTCTACCTATATAGAGTCCATAATTAGCACTGTAATGCATTCATTTTCCACATATGTATATACAAATATACAAAACGGTTTGTATTATTCAGGGCTGTACAGAGAAACAAAACCAATAGGATATGTATACATGAGTGTGTATGTGTGTGTGCATACATACCATATATAAATTATCTATGTGTATATCATATACATATATATACATATATTATATACATGTGCACGCTATACATATATGATTCATTATAAGGAGTTGGCTCACATGATTATGGAGCCTAAGGAACTCCATGATCTGCTGTCTATAACCTGAAGACCCAGCAGGGCCAGTGGTATAGTTTCCATCTAAGGTCGAAGGCCTGGGAACCAGGAAAGCTGATAGTGTGCATTCCAGTCCTAATACAAGAGAAGACCAATATAGCAGCTCAATAACAATCAAGGAGAGGGGATGAATTCTCCTTTTAGTTTTATTCAGGTCCACATTGGGTGGATGGGTTCCACGGCATACTGGGGAGAGCAATCTGCTTCATTCAGTGTATCAACTCAAATGTTAATCTCATCTCACAGACACACCCAGAATAATGTTTAAGCGAATATCTGCTCATGCCATGGCCCAGTCATGCTGACACATGAAATCAACCATCGCAGTTTCTCAATGAAGATTATTTGTTCTCTTATTGTGCTTATTCATATGTATTTCTTTCATGCCAGCAAATAAAAAGCACATGATGAGCCATGGTATTAAAAAGGCATGAGGAAGAAAAGTAAGTAATGGGAAGTGATTGATTGGGAAGTGCTACCCAAACTGGGCAAGGATCTTCATTTCATTCATTTTCTCACTCACGCATTCATTTGGCATGTGATGGGAAGAATGGAGGTTTGACCTTCACCACAGGTGGGTTCCAATTCCAATTAAATCCTGGCTAAACAAGTTCCTTGTAAAAAAAGAATGGGAATACAAGTGATAGAGATTGTCAGTAGTCAGTAGAAATAAAAATAATAGCAGTCTGACAAAGACAAATACTAACAAGGTAGGTTCTCAGGCCTTTCTTCTTCTGGCAACTAAAGAGACATTTCTATTGCCCATTTAGTTCCTTCCTATCCTCTGTCCTGTTCTATCTTTGTTTGCCTTCTGGACATTTGTTTGTTATAATACAGAATAGGGAGGATAGGGAGACAGGAATCAAAGACACCAAGGAAGAGACAAGAGAAAGAAAGGCCAAAGCCACCTGATCAAAGGCAAAAAAAGAAAGGTTTTGAGGAGGAAGGTGTTATGGGCCAGCTGTGGGGAATGAGAGGATGAAAAGCTGAGAAAGGAAGGGAGAACATGGCTTTGCATTTTGAGACAGATTTTCATCCATGTTCTTCAAGGAATATAGGTAACACATATAAGTGCTTTGTAAATACTTTTCCTTACTGAAGTATGTTTCTTTGACTGTGGCAGTGTACATGAGAAATTACATAGGGCCCTGGGATTTGGGTAATACCAACAATAATGGTAATGGTAGTAGTAATCATGGTGGCAGTGACGACCACAAGCACAGAAACAGTAGAGGTATGAAGAACAGGGCAAGCCACTTTCACTCTTGGGACTTCAGGCTCCTCATTTGCAAAATGGGGGAATTAGAAACATTAGAAACTACTTCTGAGCTCTAATATTCTGTGTTTCTATCCATATCTACTAAGTACCCAGTCCTGAGTTAAGTGCTAAGGGAGAGACACAAGAAATATAGCAGATGATTCTAGCCCTCCAGGACTTGACAGAGAGAAGGGCCTTCTTGCTCTTCCTTCACATTCATAACTGAACCCTGCCTCAGGGCCTTTGCACTTGCTCTTTCTTCTTCCTAGGTTGTTCTTGCCCCAGATAGTCACAACAGCCCCTCCCTCACCTTATTCAGATTTTTGCCTAAATTTCCTTCCCAGTGAGTTCTTCCCTGATCACCTTACTTAAAATTACAATACCCTATGAATTTGGAGGGAATACAAGCATTCAGCCCATGACAATATTTAAAGTTTCAAAGAAAGAAGAGGAAAAGAAAAGAAGGCTTATCACCCTCTATGTGACAGAAGAATCCCAAGAAAGCTAGAGTGATTAGTTTCTAGTCTGAGGCTGGATTACAAGGTTTTTATGTTTGTTTGTTTTTGTGTATTTTTGGTAAAATTTAGTTTTATGGATTATTTTATAATTAACAGTTCATTAAAGTAATAACACCTACCAAAAAATAAAAAAAGATGCAATTCCTTTCTATCTGCTTTCCCTGTTTAATTCTCTACTACACTTGTCTTCACCTAACATGTTACATATTTATTTATCCAACATCTGTTATTCCACAAAATAATTTATGTTGCATTAAGATAGGGGTTTTTTTTTTCTGTTTTCTGCATTGCTATATCCCCAGCAATGAGAACAGTGTCTGGCATGTAGTCGAGGCTTAATAAATATTTGTTGAATCAATGAATAAGAGACCTGACATGATTTGGTCAAGCAACAAATCATCCCGCATTTTATGGAGATAGAGAGAGAGGGAAAGAGAGACCAGTGGGAGGGCAGAGGGAAAGGGAAAGAAAGAATCTTAAGCAAACTCCATGCACAACATGAAGCCAACACGGGGCTTGATTTCAGGACACTGAGATCATGACCCAAACCAAAATTAAGAGTCAGACACTTAACCAACTGTGGTGCCCCATCAGCCTGAATTCAATACAAGTAAGAAGTAGAAATAAAACACTGAAGAAATTCAGAGAAGGAAGGGAGACACTTGAGCCAGAACATTTAGGAAAGGCTCTTAGGGAAAGAGCAACAGGGCTGTGCATGGAGAGGTGACTGGCATTAACCACTGGGAGATAATAGGGGAGGACTTTTCAGGTTTTACAGGGAGTGGCAGGGTGGGAAGAAGGAATATGGGAAGGAGACAGAAAGATAACACTGAAAAATCTTGTGGCATCCACATGCTATGTTCAGGGATAACAAAAAGAAAAGTCTACCTGGAATGGAAGAAAGGACCACTTTACAAGTAGAGGGAGGTCAGGACAGGGGAGCAGCTGATGGACAGCTCAGCGTGCTGGTACTGAACACCCACTGGTGCCAGCATTGAAGTTGACCCCTGGAAAAGAGAACAGGTTGAAATAAGGTACCTGTGATCCCCTCCAAGAGAAATTATAATGCTAATGTCAGTAAGAGCTACCTTGTTTCATGAACATGGCACTCCACAAGTGATTAAGGGTCTCAAACTTGTCTGATTACCTAATGCCACATAACAAACTGCCACAAAATGTAGTGGACTAAAATAGCCATTTCATGTTCTTACAATTTTGTGTGCCAGGAATTGGGGTGGGGGTGGGGCTCAGCTTGGAGAATCATCTTAAATTCCGTGCCACCAGCTGGAGTGACTGAGGCTAAGGGTTTCACTTCACAATGTCTTTTCATCACATCTCTGGCATTTTGATGCTCTTTGGTCTCTTTCTGTCTCTCTTTCTCTTGAGATATATATATATATATATGACTGGCATGACATATTCAGAACAGGATAGATAGATAGATAGATAGATAGATAATCCAGGATCCCGCCATGTGACTTGGACTTCTACATCACAGTGACCTTGGCATAGTCAGATTTCCCACACAGCAGCTCCAAGAGCAAATGTTCTGAGAGAGAGGAAGGAGATGCTGCTATTATCTTAAGGTCTGGGCCCAGAAACTGGCATGGCACCTCTTCTGCCATGTTTTCCTGGCAAGAACAATCACAGAGTCTCTCCAGATTCAAGGCGATGAAACACTGTCCCTGTTTCTCAATAGGATCCTCCTATTGTCAAAGAATGTCAAAGAATCTGTGGTCCTCTTTAACCTTCCATAGAAATCTGATAATATTATTATTATTTTCTTTTCTGAAAGACAGAAGCTGGAGCTAAGAAAGATGAGAGTAGGGACACCTGGGTGGCTCAGTTGGTTAAGCAACTGCCTTCGGCTCAGGTCATAATCCCGGACTGTTGGGATTGAGTCCAGCATCTGGCTCCCTGATCAGTGGGAAATCTGCTTCTCCTTCTCCCTCTGCCTGCTGTTCTCCCTGCTTGTGCACTCGCGCATGCGCGCACGCACTTTCTCTCTCTCTCTCTCTCTCTCTCTCTCTCTCACTATATATATATATATATATACATATAGCAAGTAAATAAATTAAATATTAATAAAATTTTTAAAAAGAAACATGAGAGAAACTTATTTAAAGAAAAAGGCCAATAACCTAATAGTTAAGATGATAGTAATGAAAGATTTGATGAAGCCATTCTTAAACTTACAATAAATCCATTGTGGTCAACCTAGTCTGATATTTCCATAACACTAGACAAATGTGTGACATTGAATAGAGACTAGGATGAGGTTAATATATAAAGAAACAATATTCGATCAACAAAAGGGCAACTTAATTCACTGGAAAAACTGAACACTGGAAAAACTGGTTTAAAAAAAAAACCTGACGATACCATATTTAAATATAAACTACAGATGTATTAAGAAATGTAGGGGAAAATGTGCATAACCTTGAGTAGCAATATAGAAAGATTAGACGGATAGATGATAGATAAACAGATCATCCTGCAATCTTTATTATTTTATGACAAAATACCATAAGTAAAGTCAAAAGAGTACTAGAATGGAAAATAAACACCTGCAACATGTGTGGCAGAGAGATGGTTAGCCACTTATCAAGAACTCATACACAGAGAAAGCAGCCCAGCTAAGAAGCATAACCAGCCTCCTTGCATCAGTGTTGCATCAGCAACAAATGGTGTAGGGCACGTCTAGACCAGGGCTTTTAAGAAGTTGGTAGGAATTCTCCACCCTGCTTTTCCCTTTCCTTAGCTATATGCAGAGGACCCCAAAGCCTTAATGGATGGGAGAGCCATAAGATGGTAAGAATTCAAGCCCCCCTGAAACACCAATTGGAAGAAAGCTGCCCACCTACAAACAAGGAATGCTCACACTGCACTGTTAGAAGAACAACAAATAATCTTGTGTCATATTAAACAACTAAGATTTGGAGGTTCACTTGTTATAGAAGCTATTATAATCCTAATTAATTCAACAAACTTAATAAATGAAGGGTTAATACCCCTAGTACATAAAGAATATCTACAAAATTGACTCTTCAAAAAGAAAAAAAATCAGAAAAATAAAAGTATAAAAACAGTCCAAATAACTAGTGAGAAAATCCAAATAGATAATAAGTATGAAAATATCCTTAGAACACTTTTTACTCACATTTGGGGAAACACATATCAAAGGAACTCATCAGACTGATAATTGAAGAGGAGATAATAACCAGAGCTGATGAAAATGCAAAGAAACAAGCACTTTTGAGAGTTGATTGCATGAATTGCTAGTTTTGAAGAGAAGATAATCCACCACTAGATATTAAAATTGAAAATAGGCAAACTCTATTTATGGTATGAATGTATGAAAAAATTGTTGTACATACAGTTGTTACCTAATATATGCTCAATAAACAAATTAATGCAGGAAGCAATTATAGAATAAAAATTATCACGTGAGTCTTTATAGCCTTTACCTCTCTTTTGTTCACAAAGAAAAATCCTGTAATTGCCCATTTAGTTTCACAAATCCTCCTCTTCTCCTCTAGAGAACCAAGAATCCTCTAGAAGGAAGATACCAAGGAGAGTTGCATTTTAAAAAACTGGGGGACATGGGAAGAGACATAAAACAGCTTAAGAATTACAAGGAAGTAATTCTTGGGGCTGGTACCAGGAGAGACCCTGGAGCAGCCACTAGGTCTGAGCAAAACGGAGAGAAAAGGGAAGAGAAAGATGGACCCTCCTCCTCTAATGTTCTCTGAGGAAGTCAATAAAAAATGAGTATGAATTACTTTTTCATAACTTTTGCTTTTGCTACTTTTTTGTTACTGGGATGCTCTGTCTCTGAGACTGGACCATGTAAGTCCCTGGAAAAATGAGAGTTACAATTGATGATATACTGTATTCTCCACCGTCAACACCTGTAATGCACCATTTCAGCTCTCAGGCCAAACTACAGCACTTTAATTCACTTAACCAACATTTCCTGAACATATACTGGGTGTCAGGGAATTACTGATTCACAGTCTCCAAAGGCAGAAGTTCTAGAATATCCTGGCATTCTCACAGAGACATTCAAAAGTCTGTCACAGTAACCCATACATTGACATTATTGTCTTCAAATAAAAACTGGGAATTAAAGTCTGTGGGGATCTGGAGAAAGTGTAAGTGCAATTTAGCAGTTGTTGTGGCAAAATACTGAACTTTCATTCTTTATGACTCAAGCACCTTCTCCTGGACCCCTCCCCTTTCTGTACAAAAACACCCTTGAACTGAACCTGTAGTGACAACCTATCATGATGTCTATAACTTAAGCCTTGTCAAATGCCAGAAACAATGACCACCCATCACTCAGTGGCTCAGGGACTGCAAATCCTGAACATCAGCACAAACCTCACACACAGACATTGTCCATTTGCAACCAGCGATAACCAACACGAGAAACAAGAATTGCACAGAAACAAGTGCCCTAAAAATATTGCATCAAGCTCCCCAGAGTTGTCAGCCTGGTTTTGCTCTCTGCAAAGAAACCCACTGATTGCCTAGTGACTCTGATGGCATGATAAATATCAGAGAAAGCCTTTCCCAAGCTCCCAGATGTTATTAGGGAGATGGAGAGAGAGAAGCTAAAGTCATACAGACGCATGACTTTCAAATGGGTGGAATGAAATAGATATTGTGGTCTGAGTGGGAAGGGTTTAAACAGCTCTAGAGCTAGTTGACCCTTAACCCCTACATTTTTCATGATGCTGACATGTTTAGGGCCCCAATACCTACAAGATCTTTGCTACCCTATCCAAGATGAACAAGGCACTTGACCTATATGGGTCTCAGTGCTGCTAACTATAAAATGAGGATATTATTGCCATAACAGAATTTAATTTTAAAAAATGTATATTTATATATGAATACATGTACATACCCAAAATAGTGTATGGTACATGGTATCATTTAAATAAGTCTCCTTTCACACTCTCTTCTACAACATTGCTAAATGTTACAATGTTGGCATAGGAAGCATTTGCTTTCCTAAAGGAGTCCTGAAGAGAAATACAAGACTGAGTGGCCTTTGAGACTGAGTCCATGTTTTCAACAATGAGTCCTTTAAACTTAAGTATAGCTCAGTGAACTGTATAAAAGCTGGAGATTAGGAAAACTGGAATCTGGTTCTCAACCACTCACAAAAAAGAACTGTCCATCCCAGGACATCAATAGTGCTAAAATTGAGACAAACTGAAATCACCACACTGTGAGGAAACCCAAAGTAACCACTTGTACAGGCCATAAAAAAAGAGAATATGCCTGAATTGTTCCAGCTGTCCTAGCCATACCAGCCCAGATGTGAGACATGAGCGAAGGCACCATCTTGGCCATTCGCATCCCACAGAAGCTAAGTGATGAAGAACCAAAGAATCCAGAAGCATCTAGTTGAGCCAACCTAGATGTCTCTAGCAGTTAGAGCCACCTCAGCCAAAGCCCTGCTCCTCTGGGAACCATCCTCGCTGCATGCTATTTTAATTCATGACCAACAATGCCATGTCGCTTAGTTTTGGAGTGATTTGTCCACAGTCATAGATAACCAGAACACCAGCCTGTATCTCAGAGAAGAGATTAACCTTTAGGAACCACGAACTTCTTTTCAGGAAGACTGGAGCTAAGTAGACAGTGTAGGTTAATCCAACCTTTTTTTTTTTTTTTAAGATTTTATTTATTTATTTGACAGAGAGCAAGAGAGCATAAGCAGGGAAAGCAGCAGAGGGAGAGAGAGAAGCAGGCTCTCCACTGAGCAGGGAGCCTGATGCAGGGCTTAATCCCAGGACCCTTGAATCATGACCTGAGCAAAATGCAGAAGCTTAACTCTCTGAGCTACCCAGGGCGCCCCTAGGCTAATCCAACCTTAAACTCACTGATGCCATCTGTAAAATAGGAATATTAATCTCTATTGCTCAAGATACTGAGAAAATTAAATATGAACAGAAGTTTAAAAGTACTTATAATAGTAGCTATCCTAGTCAGGCCACAGCACAAGTAAGTTTAGGTTGGATTTGACCTGGTTTGTCTTCGGAACATACAGCAAAGTTGACCTTTCTCTCAGACCTTCAACACTGAGTTGTAGAAAGGGACATAAAGTGGTTGTGTCAGAAAGCCTCTTTCCCCTGCCTGCCTCATGCAAATAACCCTCGCAAACCATGTCAAGCAGAGCCCCACTTCTAAACCTCACGAGAGTTACTTAATATCTCACTGTCTTTATATCCTCCTACGTAAAATAAGGACCTTGATACTGTACCAGTCTCATAGGGTGGGTCTGTGGATTAAATGGTATAAATGCAGATGAAGCTCTCAGCATAGCACCTGGCACAAACCAGAACTCAGAATTCTCTTCTGATCTACAGCCCACCTACTTCCTGGGCATCTCTGAATCCCAGCAGTGGACATAACCTAGACTCTAAAGGGGCCCTCGGCAACAGCAATAAAATAAGCTTTCTCTCCCTTTGAACGATGCCAAAGGGACGGCAATCAGGAAAGAAAGTGGCTCCACTTATCCTCCTCATTAATAAGCAAAGCATTCAGTGAAGCCCATGGACATGTTCAGAAAGTCAAAGAAGAAAACCTTGTGACTTCTTCTGAGGTCAGGACATGAGGAATCCCCTGATGTGTAAAACACCCAGGATGGAAACCAGTCTCACGCGGACCAGGCAGGAACATCTCTCTAAGTAACCCACACCTACTCTTTCCTTTGGGGGTTTTACCATGCAGTGTTCCAGCCAACACAAGCAATTGTTCTGCACGACACAAAGAAGTACCAGTTAGAGTCCAGACTTCTTTCTAGCCTGAGGAAAAGAATTGTCAAAAAGCCATGACAACACCTGTCAGCAAGAAATTCGTCTATTTGTTGACAAGCGCATCCTGTTCCCTCTCTCCAGCCTGTGGAGTTCATTATAACCCAAGACCATGCCCTTCTGTCCCAAAGACTGTTCATATCTTCCCTTGGGACTCGGGAACCTGGAAGCAAAAAGCTGTTAACCTCTCTATCCCTTGCTTGTTGTTGTTGTTGTTGTGTTGTTTTTTGTTTGTTTGTTTTTTGTTTTTGTTTTTTTTTCCCCAGACAGCACTTACCACCTCTAGCATACCATACTCTCTTCATGTGTCTGTTTATTTTTTGTTTTGCCTGAACAGAATGTAAGCTCCATGAAGGGGATATTTTCCCTATTTTGTCTATGGCTCTCTCCAAGGAGCCTACAACAGTGTCTGATCTATGCCAGGCACTTGTCTAAATCAAGGTTCAATCAGGAGACAGAAACCACAACAGCTCTTTAAACAAAGAGAATTAGAATTAACATCATTAACCCGCCATAAAATTATCAATCTGATAACTAAAGGAGTGAAGAGATAAATCTAGAGGAACCACCTGGGCTTGGTGAACCAAGGGAAGAGGCTGAAATGTTTCATTATTAAAACTTGTGAACCTGAAGAAGGGGGCCCATGGAACTGAAACTCAGTCCTCTGAGGAAGGGGACACAGCTGAGCAGAGGCTGGGGTCACTGAGCTCAGTGGAAAACACCACAAGCCTGGGACCCCGATCAGAGGAGAGGCACGGCCTCGCTGATGTCTTTGAGATGGGCATGACGAGGGTGAGTCCATATTCAAACTGGCTTCAGTGGCTGGACCCCACTGCCGCCAGGGGGATGCTTCCCGGAACAAGAAGCCAACAGAAAGCTCCAGAAAGCACACCAGCTCACACAGCTAGTAAACAGTGAGGCCAAATTAAATCTTAGATCTCTTTGGTCTGGATCCTAGCTGAGGATTTTTCCAACTCAATGGACTGAGGAAGATGAAAGCAGCCATGGCAGGAAAGTGGGAAAGGTCAAGGCAAGTGGAAGGAGGCCCTGGGGCCCATCATGGTGGTGGCAGGGAGAGGAATTCAGATTTATTACAGCAGGCAAATGTATGTTTTTCAGTGGTGCAGTGAGGGTTGGTAAAATGTTCTATTCACAGTATCTCATTTAACACTCCTGAATTTACAGATAAATTAAAGGGAAAAAATACTGACCAGCAGGAAAGGGTTCTAAAGGGCTAGAGGGATTGAAGTCAGGGTCTGTGACTCTACCGAACTCAAGGCTCCTTCCAGGGACCACACAGATGTTCATTTAGGAAGAGAGCAGGGTATTGTGGTGCCCTGGATGGAGAGCAGATCCTGGAGTCAGTGAGAACGAAATTAAAAACAAGCACCCATTTCAGTGCTTCTTTCTGAAGTGACAGTGAGTCCCAGGTGAGCCTGGGTGGGGCCTGGGTGTCTGCCTGAGTTTACCATCGGTGGAGTTTGGTTTATTTGGCTGACCAGGGCTGGAGGCTGGGAAGAGGGATGGCGTTGAGGCATAGACACCCAGAGGAGAGAAGGGAAGAGAGGAGATGGAAGGACAAGATGGGGTCTAAACCTCGTCCAGCGGCAGGTCCAACCCCACGAGATGCTTTAACACGCAGAGGGTTTCAGATGGCCCCAACCCAAGGCTCTCACACTGCCACCAATGCCTCAGGGAGCCCTGACGGGACTCCCCAGCAGGAGATGGAGAATGTGGCAGATGCCACAGGAAAACCAGCCTGTAAGCACCTGTGAGACATCCAGGGGTCTCCCAGGGATACCTGGGGAGGAAGGGGACATGGACCTTGCAGGGTGTATGTGTGTGTGTGTGTGTGTGTGTGTGTGTGTGTGTGTGTGTGTGTAAGCTCCAAGTTTAACTGTTAATGAGACCCCAGCTATATCCATGACCCTGTGAGGCCTGGAGACACTAGGTCACTATATTGTTTCCATAAAAGGCTTTAGCAAAGGAAAGAAAGAAATGATGAACAGAAGGAAGAAAAGAAGAGGCAAGTCAAGGGAGGGGAGGGGAGGGAAGGAGAGGAAGGGACAGGAAGGGAGGAAAGGGCAGGAGGAAACCCTCCTGCTTGTTCAACTTAGTCATGGGCACCAAGCCCCTCCCCACCCCAAACAATGGCCCTGAGAGATTTTCTTCCTTTTTCTTGACCAGAGCAAAGAAGTTGTAATGAGGATATTTATTCCCCTCAAGAAGCACTGTGGTAATAGTCCCTTAGCTGACTGCTCTCAGGCTAAGCTACCTCACAAATATAGGAAATGCCCAAACCCAGCAATCAGTACAGCTAATTGAAATGCCAACTTGAAGTTCACTAGATGAGGACTGCTGGGGTCACAGTCATTACCAGCGATTAAATGTTATGCAAAAAGATCCATGAAGAGACACAGTTTTAGCAATGTGCTTTAACCCTGCACCCACTGGGAGAAAAAGAAAAAGAAAACCAAGCCCTGGACAAGAAGGCTGGACTGGGATCAGGGCAGAGCTTGTCCTGGGGGCTGAGCAGGGGCTCACAGACCCCTCCCTCTCTCTCCCTCTCTCTCTCTCTCTCAAGTAAATAAATAAAATCTTTAAAAATAAATAAAAAGTAAAGGGTCTCTGATCGGTATGGCATACCAGACCCAGGGCTCCGCTCTGGTTCCCTGGGCACCAGTCCAGAGGGGCAGGGGCTGATAATCAGCCATGCTCCCCGTGCAGGGAGATTTTCATGGCCACCCAGGTGCTCAGCAACCCTTGGGTGATCAAATGGGTGAACGTCCTCAGACTACACCCTGGTCCATGTCTCTAAGTACAGGGTACTGCTGGTGGCCACCCTCCTGCCTCCCCATTCTCATGGTTCCCCCGCGTGCAGCCCACCAGCCTGCCATCCCTCCTACCCTGCCACGCTAGGGTTTCCCTCTCTGCTTCCTCTTCCTCACAACACCCATGAGGTAAAGGTGTCCCTCAAATGTCTACCTTCCACCAGCCCCCTTCCTTCTGCCACACTGTCCCACGCGCATGTGCCAGGCTTGGGAGGAGAGATGCGTGTGAAGGCGTTCACCTGGGTGAATTAGTAAATGGGTAGCTTATGGCTTATGGAGGACTCCCCGTGGGCCAGGTCTTTTATTTAGATTATTTTACTTATCCTCGTTTTACCCCTAAGGAGGTATTAGCACCTCATTTTAGAGATGAGGAAATAGGCTACTTAGCCGCAAGTCACACAGCTCATAAACTGACAGGATTCCAACTCAGGTCTTCCTGACTCCAGAGCTCTCACTAGGCTGAAGGCTCTTGAGGACAGAATCCATGTTTAAAGCTTCTTCTATGCCCACAGCACTTTGGCAGAACTAGCTGAGCACACAGTAGGTGCCTGGTGACTGCTGAGTGCCATGCAGACTGGGCACACACTTGCCTGAGGAGCCCCTATCAGCCAGGGAAGGAGTTAACAACCCTGGGGGAGACAGCCCAGCTCTGGGCAGACTACTTTAAATAATGAGCCTCTGGTATTCTTGCTAATGACATTCTCCTCTCCCTGCTTCAGGTTTTACTTGCTGTAGTAATGAATTAATTAGTGAATATGGGTGAGAAGCTCTTTGAAGTTGTAAGAAGCCCAGAGTACAAATACTAAGAAAAGGAACCAAATGACTCCACCAGATAGCCTGCGAGTGCTGAGTGCTGTTTAGCTCACAGGGGCGAGCCTCCAATACAGACAAACAAAGGACGGGAAGAAGGGACGCCAGCGGTGCCGCGAACACACCCAAACACCTGGGCAGTGTTCAGAGGCTCCCTGTCACCTGGAGTCTGGCAAACATTCCTCCTGGCCTGCTTCTTCCCTCGGAATGCCACTGATCACCTGTCTGGCTGTGTCGGGAAGAATTTGAGGCCTCCTCGAGGCTCAGCAGGAATAGCGCCATCCTACGGGTATCCTAGAAGTTGTAGGACTGCAGTTTAACCACTCCAACAAGATCCCTGCATAGCCAGCCACCCCAAACCCACGGACTTACACCAACCATCACTGACTTTTATTATCTGCAGATCAGCTAATTGATGAGGGACATGGCTGGTGTGGTTCAGCCCTGCACCCTCTCATTTCCGTGATGGGATCAGCAGCTAGTGCAGGCCCATCCTCCTCATGGTGATGGTGGAGATGCAAGAGGGCAAACCCACCCGCTCAAGCCACCCTGCGTCTTGGCTGCTAATCCACCATTAGCCAAAACAAGACCTGAGAATGAGAGGAGCCCAGAGACAGGAAACTGTCCCCAGCAACAATGGGTGGACACCAATAAAGTTACTTAGAAAAGGGGCTGGATACTGCAAGGGGTCGGGCATTAGGCAGGTCTACCATGGGAACCGAGGGGTAGTATGGTGGTGGCAATCCATCCAGGTATTGACAGCCATGATCAAAGACCTGAATTCCTTACCTGCTGTCTGACAAAGGTAGCCGCTAGAGCTCGTCAGTGCCTGTCCCTTGTAAGCAGGACATGAGCACTCTTGTTCATGGGTCCCATGCAGCCTGCTGACCTCACTTTTGATCCTTATCTGGCCCCTGACAGCACTAGAGGCTGAAACCACCATCGTAAAGGGCACCTTATCCTTAACATTGCAGGTAGGTAACATACATACAGGCCATCATCTAGACTGAGGAGGCACTACTGAGAAAAAGAACTGCCGACCCAGCTGTCCCATGGGATAAATAGCTAAATAACAATGGCAGGCAGTGGTTGACCATCAAAGCCTGGTGAAGTACAAACATGGAAACCTCATTCCCTGTAGAGACCGCCATCAATGCTGCTGTGTCACATCTCCCTCTCCATCCCATAGGGACATCCCATAGCTTTTCTGCCACTTTTAGATACTAAAACATTAGCTCAGTGCAGTGGAGCACACGTGTCATGTCTAGTTTGGTATTCTCGTTCTCCCCCATCCAGCTCCATGCTCAGCCTATCGGCCAGACAGACTTGGTGGGGAGGAGGAGATAGTTTCCCTACCTCATCTGTCTCCACTCCTAGCTTCTCCAGAGGAGAAGAGGGGGTTATAGAGAAGAGGAGGAAACCCTTCTTCCCAGACAGGTGCTTTTAGGTCACCTATGAGCTCTGAGTGTTTGGTACCCAGACGCTGGCTGTCTCCCAAAGCACACATGAGCGAACCTACAGGGTCTCTCCATCACACAGCTTCCTAGAGTGGCAGATGCACTTTGCAACAATCTCTCCAGTCCCTCCAAACCCACCTCAGCTCTCACCCTGCAACCCACATCACAGCCTGCATGGGCCAGGCACCAGCAACACAATTGTGCCAGACATCTCCGGTGCCCCATCTCTTGTCATCTTATCCATCATTTTTCCCTGGCTGTTGCTGAAGCAACAAGCTTTAGAATCTTCCGCTGCCTCGGGCATCCTCTGCTTCCTGCCTGGGGCCCCTCATTGTAAGCATTGTGTGCTGGAGTCTGCTCAGCCCTTCTGGTGTTGGTACGAACTGGAAGTACAAGAGAGTTAACACTGCCTGGGAACTACATGATCAGTGGAAGACTAAAATGGTTTTTTCCATGCCTCTAGTCACAATCCCAAGGCAGGATTCCCACAGGATCAAGACCTAGTTGTCCACAGTGGTAACCACCTCAAGAATGCACCCTTGGGATTGGTTTTCCCTCCCTCTACCTCATTTTTTCCCAACCCTATCACTCTTGATCGCCAGGATTACTTCCCAAAATAAATGACCTGCATGTGAGTCCTTGTTGAAGCCTCTGCTTTGGGGGAACCCAAGACAGCACCACAGATCACGCTCAGCGAACTTCCCCTGCAACAACACTTGGTTTATGTGAAACTTCCACATCCTTGCCACGCCGAAGGGATGAGGTAGGCTTCTCACTGCCCCCTCGACTCTTGGTCTGCCATTCCCTTCCAACACTCTTCTCTGCAGAGTCAGCAGCTGTGTCTCTACCGGAGAATTCTTCTTAGAGGGAAATTTTCATTCAAACATGAAAGAAATGGACAAGAGAGTTAAGAGGTGTAGACAGGGCACAGGTGCCCATGTCCGTTGACCCAGCTTTGTGACCCAGGGGGTCATTCAACCATGCAGAATCCTAGAGCTAGAAGGTGCCTCATTTCCACACTCCACACCTCACATAACGAAGGTGAAGGGAAGAGGAGGGGAAATGACTTACCCAAGACAACTCATAGGTTAGGGGCCGACACAAGCAGGACCAGAGGCTTTCTGACTCCCAGGCCAGTGCCTTTCCCACATGGTCATCACTCTCAGGGGAAGAGCCTCAGGCTACAATGAAACAAGCAGAAACTATGAGGTTTTATATACAAATGTTTGGATCCCAGTTCTTCATACTCGTGGTGTGATCTTGACAAAGTTATTCAACCTCTTGAGTTCAGTTGCATTGTCTGAAAAATGGTTATAATAATGCCTTCTTCATAAGGTGGATGTGCTAAATAAGCATGTGATTTGTAGAAGTTTTTACGATTATTACATAACCTCTCAAAGCTCTGGGCTTCTTATCTAAGAAATGTTGATAAATAATATTCAATATTCATATTCCTGGACTTTGGGGGTGTTACAGTAAGAATATATGTGAAATCACATTAAAAACAAAAAATTTACACATGTAAAAGACATATTAGTATTATTATTTTTTTTTCAAAACCATTTTCAAAACTATCTGCCATCATTCAAATTATCTCTGTGATTTCTGAGTAAAATCACTGTTGCTTAGGCTTTTCATAGAGGTAGATGCAGTATAGGCTCCCATATCCCTGGAGTTTCCATAGAGTAAGAAAAAGAAAAAAGATTTGCAGAATTACTTGAAGCCCTAAGACCTGAGAATATTCTCTTGTTATTGCTTTGCCATGGTCAGAATTCTGGAACCCCCAAAATGTTCTTAATAGTTGACACAGATATTCCAGAATGAAAAGGGAATTACTCTCTCAGAATTGGGGAAATGGTAGGCGTTTCTTAAAGAGATTTACCAAACTAAAGCAATAGAAACTAAACCTAAAGACAATATCACCAGAACCCAGAAAATCACTGAACACAACAGGGTCCTTTCAAGGGAAAGTTAATAATTATCCCATATTTCCTAAAGTATGATAAATATACCAGTGATAGCACATGAAACAGTATACATACAACAAACTATCAAGATCTGAAGCCAAGCATCCAGACATCCGTTTGTGTGCACATACATGTATATGTCTATATGTATAGACATAATTATATGTCTGCATGTATAGAGAGGGTAATTAAATGACTCATCAGTGCTGTTGCACAAGGCAGTAGTGATGGACCTGGGAGTCTCAACCAGGCCCTGGGTTTCCAGAGTGTATACTCTTTCCGTTCTGCCTTGTTTGTTGCTTGAAAACCTTGGCTCTTTGGTTCTACTTAGTGACCCACAACAAACCCTGAAACCCAAAAGCCCTGTGATTTGTCCTAATAGGGGGCAAGGAAGCACAGGAACCTACCACAGTAAGTTCCTCCTCTGGGCTTGGGAAGAGAAGAAGACACCCACGAGGCAGGGGAGGCAGTGGGTGGTGGCAGCTCCTGGAGGAGAGGGAAGCTGATGGGTCCCAGGGACAGGCATGCCTGGGAGCTGGTAGCTGGGTGAGGAGCCCTTCCTGATCCTATGTAGAAAAATGCTATGTAGAAAAGGTGACATTGATTGCTATCGATGGTGACAATCTACACCATCAAGGGCTCACCCATCTGGTTGTTATGACAGGACACCAAGACCACCTCCTGGGGATTTCTCCTGGGTACGAACAGTTAAGACAGGTCGTGCTTCCTCAGTGACACCCAAACCAACAACCCCACCAAAATTCAGGGGAGGTGAGGATTCTTGGCTACCCCTAAAGCCTGATGTTTCCAGCTGGATCTGGAGAGTCAGATCTGGAGTTCCAATAATGAGGAGCATCTCCAGCAGGCAGGGCCTGGAAGGAACTTGGGGACATGGCAGGTCTGAGGTAAGGGGTAAGAAATGGTCTTGTGAGTCCTGGTCAAACCCAGCTTGTCGTTTCTGCCAAGGCCCTCATCCGGTCCAGTCCCCGGCACAAACTTGTACCAGTCAGTCTTGGGGGGGCCCACCCTCAGTCCTCTGTTATCCCACAACCCAAAGTGGTCCAAAGGCCCCCAGCCTCCCTTATGTGACCCTGAACTGGGGCCGGTGAAACTAGAACAGTTCTGACCAGTACTCTGAGACTTGAAAAGAACTGAACCAGACTACAGCCCAGGTCACAGGGCTGGGAACGGGGCAAAGAATAGCCAGGACCTCCAAAGAACCAAAACTTCACACTCGGAGCATCTAACAAGGGCCAACTTGAGTCTCCCAGAACTTGAAGCAAATAGAGCACTCTTCATAGGAGTAGTCTCCCCTTATCCGCCATGTGATCCCAGACCCCCACCCCATGCCTGAAACTGCAGGTACTACCAAATCTTATATACACCATTTCTTCCTAGACATACATATACTTATGATGAAGTGTAGTTTATAAATTAGGCATAGTAAGAGATTAACAACAGTAACTAAAAACAAAACAGAACAGTTGTAAGAGTCTATTGTCATAAAAGTTATGTGAATGTGGTCGTTCTCTTTCAAAATCTTATTGTCCTGTAGTCACCCTTACTGAGCCCACGTGAGATGGTAATAAATGCATCCGTGAGGGGATGAAGCCGAGGAAATGACGCGGGCATCCTCACGCAGGGTAATCCGCTTCCCAGAGGGGGCTGACAGCGGTGACTGACACCAGGAAGAGCGACACCTCAGAAAGGGAAACCGCGGATAAGCGGATAAGCCGGAGTAAGTACCTGAACACGAAGGGATCAATAGTACCACCTTCTGGCAGAAAGAAAAACTACACACAGCAGGATTTGAAAGCAACATTAAGAGCAAGCGTCTCCAACCAGCAGGAGCTTCATATTTTAGGTCAAGTCTTTCATTTAACAAAAAGGGAAACTGAGGCCCTGGGAGGGGAGGAGACTTACACAGGATCAAACAGATTGCTGGTGGCAGGGCTGCTGCTTGAATTTGAGACTCCAAGCTTGTCTTTGAAGGAGCTCCACATAAAGCTACAGAAGGCAACCTTGTTTCTTTAGTTATAAAGAAATAAGAGGGAAACTTCACGCCCCCACAATCACTGTGTCCAGTAACATCCTGATGTTGATTACTACTGTCCCCACTCTGCAAGGGAGACTGTTAGCAGGCTCAGGATCTCAAAACCCCTGTTCAGGCCAAGTTGGCACTACAGCTCATGTTCTCGGATCCTAACGCCATGTTGCCTCCTGGCGGAGTCAAAACTGAAGCCTGGAAGGTTTCTATGGCGGCCGCCTTCCCGTATCGGTTAAGAAGGCATTCACTCAATTTATCAGAAAGCCTGATGTGCACCCCTGAATTAAACAAACAGGGCTTTCTCTTGCTCACTTATCAAGTAATCTGGAGGTAAGTGGCTGCTGGCATTTATTCAATAACTCAATAATGTCAAGGCGAGCAGCAAGGCTGTTCTCTTGACTTTTTCCTCCTGTTTATCACACCAAGGTTTCGTAAAGCTACTGAATACAAGGCCATAAGAAGGAGGGAAGAAGCAATGCCTGCTATACATCGCCATTTTATCAGGAAAAGCATCACGCTTCCCAGAACACTGGGCAGATTCAGACCCAGTGACAGAGACCCCCCAGCACCCCTGTCCTGCAGAATGTGCCGGGCATTACAGAAGTATTCTTAGCTAGGAAGATGGTGGGGGGTTCTGACCCTGTCACGGGGGTTTACCACATCTGCCTACCACGCTGTCCCCCGAAATCTATAAATTGCTTCAGACCTCACCTCACCTTCAAGCCCATCATCCACAGGGTTATCAAATTCTGCATTTCCTATTCAGAAGTTCCTCTCAAACCAAGTCTCCTGGTCTGTGTCCTCTATTAGGGTATTATTCAAGGTTTCATCATGCCTCACCTGATAACTTTAATAGTATCAAAAAGTCCCTTTGTCCTCTGGCCCCCACCTACATCTCTATTGGCATTTGTCTTCGCTGAAACTGTCCCTTACAAGCAACACCAGCATGCACTTATGCTGTTACTGGCTTTGTTCCTTCACGCTCACAGCTGCTCTGCCTCCTCGACCATAGCCTACCCAGCCCCATCCTATCCACCAGATCCTCACCTTTACTCCAGAAAATGTGTTCTTTTCTCATCCTTCAAGATGGCTTTCATGACCATTCCTCCAGGAAGCCTTCTTTGCTTCCCTGTGTTGGTTACATGATGCTCTGTGCTCCCATAATACCTACTCATGAATTCCACTCTCATCTAAACACGGAGGGCACCCAAACCCCAGCCTTCAGTCCTGTCCTCTCTCTGGGTCTAGACTTAACAGTACCATGACCTTCCTCTATCTACTGGGAATACATTCATTCAATTTATCAGAAAGCCTGATGTACACCCCGGAATTAAATGAGCAGGGCTCAATCTTGCTCACATACCAAGTAATCTGGAGGTAAGTGGTTGCTGGCACTCATTCAATGGCTTGATAATGTCAGGGCCAACAGCAAGGCTGTTCTCCTGACTCTTTGAGGAGGTCCGATAGCAATACTCTCTTCCCTGCCCAGCTCTGAATTAACTGAGAAATAACTTGTCGAAAATCAATACATAATCTTTTTACTGATAAAAACAGACACTGGAGAATATATATTACAAATCTGAGCAAGTGAGATTCCCAATCTAGGGCCCCGGAATTAGATTTATCTATTCAGCTTCATGAGACTGAAGCAGGCTGCACATCCACACATGCTTTGCCCCTGCTGCCCTTTCCCTCCGAGCACACTGTGCTCAAGCTCTGGGTCTCTATCACGCTTGAGCTTCCCGTGCATCTTGCTTCATGTTGTGTCCAGAGGGACCATTTTGACTTGCCCCTCCTCTCTGCTCATTCTCTGTGCTGCATGGTCTTCCTAAAAACCATATCTAATCATGCCACTCCACGTCCACATGAGAACAACCGCCCCTGAACCAGCAGCCCCTCTTGGCCCACGTCTTTCTCCCGGACAAACGGTACATCTGAGAAAGCTCTCAAATCTCACTGATCAGTGGCGAGAAACACATGATAGCATGTCAGAGCAATGTTTTGCAAATAGAAAATGCTCTCTGAATAGTTTCATCCCCGGGGGCAGTCCCTGGCTTTGAAGGGAAGTGGATGTCTGACCACTTTAGCAAAGACCTACGTTCTAGAATGCACCCATGGCAATACCTTGTCATCTGCTAAAAGGTTGCAGAGCAAGAAAACATCCCAGGTGAGAGAAATATGGGCAACTTCAAAATTGCTGAGAGCGGTGAAGCTTGACCACCACTGTCTTTGCTGGGCACAGTGTCTGGGTGGATCTTACTCTCCCCTGTTGTTCGGGATGGGACATAAGGAAGAAATCCCTGCAAGAGAGTCTTTTGTCTCTGTTGACAGGCTGCTGGTCTCCCTGTGGGCAGAGCTCTGCAATGTCCTCTGTGGCAAAGATTGGGGTCTGGCCCCAGGATCCCAGCTCTAACACTGTTCAGCTGTATTATACAATTCGGAAAAAATCATCCCCTTCCCTGAAATTCAGTTTCCCTTTTCATCACCAGATCTCTGAAAATCATCTTTTTTCTCTTCATCTTTCAAATCTATGCAGTGCAATTTATTTCTTCCTCTTGCTCACTCAGTTCTGGCTATGTCAGCCTTTGTGTAGTTTTTAGGACATTTTAGGCACACACCTCAGGGCTCTTATGCTGACTTTCACCCAATAGCAAGGTGGTTCTCTCCCCAGGGCCTTTCCATCTTTGCTGATCATCCTGCTTGTAATTACTGCCCCACCCCAACTGCCCAGTGCTTCCTGCCTCTTCTTTCTGCTTTATTTTTCTCCATAGCAGATAGCACCTTTTACCACACTATGCCATTTGCTCACTTAAGTTTTCCTGTCCCCAACCTCCTACTCCATTACAGTGGAAGCTCAAGAAGGCAAGGATTTTGCCTATTTTGTTTACTGTTCAGAATGGGGCCTGGCACATTGTAGGGGCTCCAAAATATCTGTTGAATGAGGAAATAATTTCAGCACATGTTTATTGAGCACCTACTGTGTATCACACAGAAATGAGTAAGACACCTCCCCGAGTGTCTAGCAGGAGAGACAAATAAGGGAATGTATGGTTCATCAATCGATAAAACAGGCAGAAATGGAAGGACAATGGGATGAGGAGTAATTTAGAGGGAGAACTAGCTCATTCTCTCAGTAGGAGGGAAAGGTCAGAGGATTCCCAAAGGACTGACTTCTGCCCTGAGTTTAAAAGGATAGATAGCATTTTCTAGGGTTGGAGGAGCCAGAAGGCTGTTCCAAAGCAAAATCTTTGTTTCAGAAATCACCAAAGGCAAAACTGTCATTTGCTAAAAATTTTCTATTATGAGCAAGGTATCTATCTCCTAGATGACTTCATGGATGCTGAGGAGATGAATAAATAAATGACTCGATCAGAAAAAGACAATCTAAGACATCTTCTATTTGTACTACCCTACGTGTCCATGGAGCTATGGTACAAGACCAAAACCTTCTTCCAGACAAAAAAATCTCCCTAACACCCCAAAAAGAAATTTTAACATTATAGCCTTCTTTGAGGAAGAAACTCCTCCCAGAAGTCTCAGTGATCATGCATGTTTGCAGAGGAAGTTGGTATCTTGTGTTCCCAAAGCAGATTGTTTCATTAAAGACTTGAATTGAGGGATGCCTGGGTGGCTCAGTCAGTTAAGCATCTGCCTTCAAATCAGGTTATGATCTTAGGGTCCTGGGATTGAGCCCCACATCAGACTCTTTGTTCAGTGGGGAGTCTGCTTAATATTCTCTCTCTCTCTCTCTGCCCCTCCTCCTGCTCATGCATTCTCTCTCTCTCTCTCAAATAAATAAATAAATAAATAAATAAAATATTAAAAAAAAAAAAAAGAATTGACACCTGGAAATAAGCAGCACACTGAGAGCACAACAGGACAGGTGAATTTTCATGGAGACAGAAATGGCAGAGAGCAAGGATTGCAAACCACAGCTTCCCCCCACCTACTTTATGTGGCTAAAAGCAGGAAGGCACTTGACATTCTTAGATGGTTAAGAGGGGAGGCAAGGGGAGGAATCCAAAGAAGAATACAATTTCAAAGAAGAATACAATTCAAGTGAGAATGACATACAATTCACATTTCCATTTCCATCAGCAAGGTTTTATTGGAACAGAGCATACTCATTTGTTAAGCTGTAGTCCACAGCTACTCTCATATACTGTGGCATAGCTGAGCAGTTGCAACAGAGACAGTAGAAAGGCTCAAACATTTATTTCCTGAAGACTTAGAAGTGCACAACTTTGAGGTTCTCTTTGGCAAATAACACTAGACCAGAAGCTACCAAAGGTTAAAAATCAGGGCATATTAAGCTACCACACTATAGGCTCACTACCAGGTTATCTGAAAGCATTCAGAACTCAGACCAGGTAATTCTTATGATGGTTAATTTTATATGTCAACTTGGCTAGCTCATGGTATCCAGGGATCTGGTCAAACATCAGGGAAATTCAAATCCAAACCACACTGAGACACCACCTACACCAGTTAGAATGGCTAAGATTAACAAGACAGTAAACAACAAATGTTGGAGAGGATGTGGAGAAAAGGGAACCCTCTTACACTGTTGGTGGGAATGCAAGTTGGTACAACCACTTTGGAAAACAGTGTGGAGATTCCTTAAGAAATTAAAAATAGAGCTTCCCTATGACCCTGCAATTGCACTACTGGGTATTTACCCCAAAGATACAGATGTAGTGAAAAGAAGGGCCATCTGTACCCCAATGTTCATAGCAGCAATGTCCATAATCACCAAACTGTGGAAAGAACAAAGATGCCTTTCAACAGATGAATCGATAAAGAAGATATGGTCCATATATACAATGGAATATTACTCATCCATCAGAAAGGATGAATACCCAACTTTTGTATCAACATGGATGGGACTAGAAGAGATTATACTGAGTGAAATAAGTTAAGCAGAGAAAGTCAATCATCATATTATTTTGCTCACTTGTGGAACATAAGGAATAACATGGGGGATATTAGGAGAAGGAAAGGAAAAGTGAGTTGGGGAAAATCAGAGGTGGAGATGAACCATGAGAGACTGTGGACCCTGAGAAACAAACTGAGGGTTTTAGAGGGGAGGAGAGTTGGGGGATGGGTGACCCTGGTGGTGGGTATTAAGGAGGGCATATATTGCATGGATCACTGGGTGTGGTGCATAAACAATGAATCTTGGAACACTGAAAAAATAAAATTAAATTTAAAAATGAGGTGAAAGCTATTTTTTAGGTAAGATTAACATTTAGGTCAGTAGAGTTTGAGTCAAGCACCACACCTGCTTAATGTGGGTGGGCCTCATCCAATCAGTTGAAGGTCTTAAGAGAAAACAGACTGAGATCCCCTGAAGAAGTGGGAATTCTGCCAGTAGAGTTCCTTCAAACTCAAGCTGCAATATCAACCCATCCCTGGGTCTCCAGCCTGCTGGCCTGCTCTGGATATTTTATATATGTAACCAATAGGATGTGTGTGTGTCTGTATACACACACACACACACACACACACATCCTACTAGTTCTGTTTCTCTAGACTAATACAGCTTCCAAGAGGAAATTTTTGAGCAGGAATTGAAAGTCCCCTTTGTCTTCTCATAAGATCTATTGTTCCACTTTAAGTGGATGCAGAATTAGAAAATGAGGGAGAAGAGAGGATTTTTCAACAGAAAAAAAGGAAAAGGAAGAAAGCAGCTGGGGGCCAAAAGGCACCTGTATGAATTCATTAGTTACAATGTATGTTAAAATTAAGGGAGACCAAAAGAAACTTTAAGGAAACTAAAACACAGGAAAAGAGATGGAAGGAAGAAACATAAAAAATATCAAATGGGAAGCAAAACATACAGTGATAGGAGTAAATCCAAGTATACCAGTAACCAAAATAAATAATAGACTAAACCCTCCAATAAAAGTAAAAATGGCTATCAGGTCTGGAGCAGGAAGCATGGAAGAAGAGTCTGGAACATATTGTTTTACCAGAGGACAAAGAAGTTATCAAAGAGGGGTGAGGAGCAAGATGGCAGAGGAGTAAGAGACTGAAATATCATCAGGTCCCAGGAGTTCAGCTAGATAGTCATCAAACCATTCTGAACACCTATAAACTCAATAGGAGATAGAAGAGAAGGAGAGCAGCAAATCTAGGAACAGAAAATCAACTGCTTTCCAGAAGGTAGACTGTATGGAGACGTGAATCCAAAATGAAGGGGAAGATAGACTGCAGGGGGAGGAGCCAGCTCCCAGGAAGTGGTGGAGCAGTGGAGCACAAAATCAGAACTTTTAGAAGTCTATTCCACTGAGGGACGTCACTCCAGAGGCTAAGTGGGGAGTGGAACCCTCGGAAGGGACAGTGTGGTCTCTGGAGCTGTGGGGACACAAAAAGACCAGGTGTGTCTGAGTGTGACAGAGCTCCCAGGTATCAGAGCAGGGAAGCCAGATGCAGAGACAGAGTCAAGGCATGGCTCTCAGCTTGGGGTTACCTTAAATGGTGATACACAGCACAGTCGGGCCACTGTTCTTCAGGCAGGACCCAACAAACAGAAGATCTGGGGAGACTCACCTTCCTCCTCTGAGAGGAATGGTGTGGGAGCATGCTGCAGGAATCTGCTGGGTTTGGAGACTCCAAACGGACCCATGCGCCAGAGATAGAAATGCTCGGTCACAGGCCAAGTGAGCTTGGATCAAAGCCAGAAACCAGGGAGTCCGGGGGGGATTGACTGCTTATCTCTGAGGCACACTGAGGAGTGGGGCCCTGAGCTCTTGGCTCTCTGGGATGGAAATTGGGAGGCCGCCATTTTCATTCCCTTCCTCCAAAGCTGTACAGAAAGTGTTCAGGGCACAAAAGCTCCTGAGACCAAAATCGTGCAGATTACTTAGCCTGGCCCCTGGCAAGGGCAGTGAAATTCCACCTTGAGCAAAAATATTTGAGAATCACAGCAACAGGCCCCTCTCCCATAAGATCAGCAAGAACATCCAGCCAAAACCAAGGTAACTGATCAATGAGAACTACAGAACTCCAGAGCTAAGGGAAAGCAATACAAAGAATTCATGGCTTTTCCCCCATGACCCTCTAGTCTTTCAAAGTTAAATTTTTTAAATTTTTTTCTATTCTATTTTTTTTTAATTTTTCCTCTTTCCTACTCTAATGTTCTTTAACTATTTTATCTTATCAATACCTTTTTTAAATTTTTTTTTAATTTTCATTGTTGTAGTCATATTTTATCCCTTTATTATATTTAGCTTCATTTTTTTTGTATACATATAGGGTTTTTGTCTTTAAAATTATGGGATATAATTTCTTCTAATACATCAAAATATACCCTAAAACTAGTGCATGGCTTTGTTCTAGTCTCCAGCCTGATCACATTCTTTCCTCCTTTTTTTTTCTGTTTTCAACCAACTTCTTATCAAATCATTTTTTTCTCATCTTTATAGTCATAGCCCATCCCTTCTTCGTGTTTACCCTTATTTTGTGTATATATATGTGTGTGTATATATATAAGTACACACACACACATACACACACACACACACACACATATATATATATATGTTTTCCTTTCCTAAAAATTTTGGGAGGTAGTTTCTTCTAACAGAACAAAATACACCCAAAAATCAAGTGAGTGACTCTGTTCTATTCACTAGACTCTATATATTCTTTTTTACCCCTTTCTTCTTCCCCTAGTTTTTGGTCTTTTCTGATTTGATTGGTGTATATTTTCCTGGAGTCATTGTTACCCTTTTAGCATTTTGTTCTCTGATTCATCTATTCTTATGTGGGTAAAATGACAAGGTGGAAAAACTCACCACAAAAAAAAAAAAAAAAGGAACAAGAGGAGGTACCAACAGCTAGGGACCTAATCAATACGGACATTAGTAATATGTCAGAACTAGAGTTCAGAATGACAATTATCAAGGTGCTAGCTGGGTTTAAAAAAAAGCATGGAAGATATTAGAGAATCCCATTCTGGAGAAATAGAAGAACTAAAATCTAACGAAGTTAAAATTTTTAAAAAAGCTATTAATGAGGTGCAATCAAAAATGGAGGCTCTTACTGCTAGGATAAATGAGGCAGAAGAGAGAATTAGTGATATAGAAGACCAAATGATGGAAAATGAAGAAGCTGACCAAAAGAGAGACAAACAGCTACTGGACCATGAAGGGAGAATTTGAGAGATAAATGATACCATAAGATGAAACAATATTAGAATAATTGGGATCTCAGAAGAAGAAGAAAAAGAGAGAGGCAGAAGGTATATTGGAGCAAATTATAGCAGAGAATTTCCCTAATTTGGCGAAGGGAACAAGCATCAAAATCCAGGAGGCACACCCTCAAAATCAATAAGAATAGCTCCACACCCCATCATCTAACTAAAACTTACAAGTCTTAGTCACAAAGAGAAAATACTGAAAGCATCTCAGGACAAGAGTTCTGTAACCTACAATGGTAAAATATTAGATTGGCAACAAACCTATTCACAGAGACCTGGCAGGCCAGAAAGGAATGGCGTGGCATATTTGGAGAACTAAACAAGAAAAATATGCAGCCAAGAATACTATACCCAGCTAGGCTGTCATTGAAAATAAAAGGAGAGATAAAAATCTTCCAGAACAAACATTAAAAGAATTTGCAAATACCAAACCAGCCCTATAGAAAATATTGAAAGGGGTCCTCTAAGCAAAGAGAGAGGCTAAAAGTAACAGACCAGAAAGGAACAGAGACAATATATAGTAACTTTCACCTTACAGGCAATACACTACAGGCACTATATTCATATCTTTCAATAGTCATCCTAAATGTAAATGGGCTAAATGCTCCAACCAAAAGATACATGGTATCTGAATGCATAAAAAAACAAGACCCATTGATATGTTGTCTACAAGAAACTCATTTTAGACCTAAAGACACCTCCAAGTTGAAAGTGAGGGGGTGGTAAACAATTTACCATGCTAATGGACATCAAAAGAAAGCTGGGGTGGCAATCCTTATATCAGATAAATTAGATTTTAATCCAAAAATCATAATAAGAGATGAGGAAGGACACTATATCATACTTAAAGGGTCTGTCCAACAAGAAGATCTAACAATTTTAAGTATCTATGCCCCTAACATGGGAGTAGCCAATTCTATAAATCAATACTAATAACAAAGTCAAAAGAAACACATTAACAATAATATAATAATAGTAGGGGGTGTTAACACCCCCCCTGACTGAAATGGACAGATCATCTAAGCAAAAGATCATCAAGGAAATAAAAGCTTTAAATGACACATTGGACCAGATGGACATCACAGATATATTCAGAACATTCCATCCCAAAGCAACAGAATACACATTATCTCTACTGTACATGGAACATTCTCCAGAACAGATCACATCCTGGGTCACAAATCACATCTCAACTGGTACCAAAAGATTGGGATCATTCCCTGCATATTTTCAGACCACAATGCTTTGAAACTAGAACTCAGTCACAAGAGAAAAGTTGGAAAGAACTCAAATATGGAGGCTAAAGCGCGTCCTACTAAAGAATGAATAGGTCAACCAGGAAATTAAAGAGAATTTTAAAAATTCATGGAAACAAATGAAAATGAAAACACAACTGTTCCAAATGTTTGGGACACAGCAAAGGCTGTCCTGAGAGGAAAGTACATAGCAATACAAGCCTTTCACAAGAAACAAGAAAGGTCTCAAGTACACAACCTAACCCTACACCTAAAGGAGCTGGAGAAAGAACAGCAAAGAAGGCCTAAACCCAGCAGGAGAAGAGAAATAATAACAATCAAAACAGAAATCAATGAAATAGAAACCAAAAGAACAGTAGAACAAATCAATGAAACTAGGAGCTAGTTCTTTGAAAGCATTAAGAAGATTGATAAACCCCTGGCCAGACTTATCAAAAAGAAAAGAGAAAGGACCCACATTAATAAAATCATGAATGAAAGAGAAGGGATCATAACCAACACCAAAGAAATACAAACAATTTCAAGAACATATTATGAGCAACAAATTTGACAACCTGGAAGAAATTCCTGGAAGAATTTCTGGAAATTCTGGAAGAATTCCTAGAGACATATAAACTACAAAACTGAGCCAGGAAGAAATAGAAAACCAGAACAGACCCATAACCAATAAGGAGATTGAAGCAGTCATCAAAAATCTCCCAACAGACAAGAGCCCAAGGCTAGATGACTTCCCAAGGGGATTTTACCAAACATTTAAAGAAAAGTTAAAACCTATTCTCCCAAAACTGTTCCAAAAAATAGAAATGGAAGGAAAACTTCCAGACTCGTTTTATGAGGCCAGCATTACTTCGATCCCAAAACCAGACAAAGACCCCATCAAAAAGGAGAATTACAGACCAATATCCTTGATGAACGCAGATGCAAAAATTCTCACCAAAATACTAGCCAATGGGATCCAACAGTACATTAAAAGGTTTATTCACCATAACCAAGTGGAATTTATTCCTGGGCTGCAAGGTTGGTTCAACATCCACAAATCAATCGATGTGATACAATACATTAATAAAAGAAAGAACAAGAACCATAGGATACTCTCCATGGATGCTGAAAAATCATTTGACAAAATACGGCATCCTTTCTTGATCAAAACTCTTCACAGCGTAGGGATAGATGGTACATACCTCAATATCATCAAAGCCATCTATGAAAAACCTACAGTGAATATTATCCTCAATGGGGAAAAACTGACAGCTATTCCCCTAAGGTCAGGAACATGGCACAGCTGTCCACCATCACCACTGCTAGTCAACATAGTACTAGAAGTCCTAGCCTCAGCAATCCGACAACAAAAATAAAAGGCATTAGAATCAGCAAAGAAGTCAAATTCTCATTCTTTGCAGATGTTGTGATACTTTATGTGGAAAACCCAAAAGACTCCACTCCAAAACTGCTAGAACTCATACAGGAATTCAGTAAAGTGTCAGGATATAAAATCAATGCACAGAAATAAGTTGCATTTCTATACACCAAAAGCGAGAGAAGAAAGAGAAATTAAGGAGTTGATCCCATTTACAATTGCACCCAAAACCATAAGATATGTAGGAATAAACCTAACCAAAGAGACAAAGAATCTGTACTCAGAAAACTATAAAGCACTCATGAAAGAAATTAAGGAAGACACAAAGAAATGGAAAAATGTTCCATGCTCATGGATTGGAAGAAGAAATATTGTGAAAATGTCTATGCTACCTAAAGCAACCTACACATTTAATGCAATCCCTATCAAAATACCATCTTTTTTTTTCAAAGAAATGGAACAAATAATCCTAAAATTTACATGGAATAAGAAAAGACCCCGAATAGCCAGAGGAATGTTGCAAAAGAAAGCCAAAGTTGGTGGCATCACAATTCCAGACTTCAAGCTCTATTACAAAACTGTCATCATCAAGACAGTATGATACTGGCACAAAAACAGACACATAGATCAATGGAACAGAATAGAGAGTCCAGAAATGGACTGTCAACTCTATGGTCAACTAATCTTCGACAAAGCAGGAAAGAATGTCCAATAGAAAAAAGACAGTCTCTTCAACCAATGGTGTTGGGAAAATTGGACAGTCACATGCAGAAAAAATGAAACTGGACCATTTCCTTACACCACACACAAAAATAGACTCAAGCTGGATGAATGACCTCACTGTGAGATAGGAATCCATCCAAATCCTTGAGGAGAACACAAGCAGTGACTTCTTTGACCTCAGCCACAGCAATTTCTTCCTAGAAACATGGCCAAAGACAAGAGAAGCAAGGGCAAAAATGAACTATTGGGACTTTGTCAAGATCAAAAGCTTTTGAACAGCAAAGGAAACAGTCAACAAAACCAAAAGACATCCGACAGAATGGGAGAAGATACTCACAAATGACATATCAGATAAAGGGTTAGTATCCAAAATCTATAAAGAACTTACAGAACTCAAAGAACAAATAACCCAATCAAGAAATGGGTAGAAGATGTGCATAGACATTTCTGCAATGAAGACATCCAAAGGGCCAACAGACACATGAGGAAGTCCTTAAACATCACTCAGCATCAGGGAAATAGAAATCAAAACCACAATGAGATATTATCTCACGCCAGTAAGAACGACTAAAATTAACAAATCAGGAAATGACAGATGTTGGTAAGGATGCAGAGAAAGGGGAACCCTCCTACACTGTTGGTGGGAATGCAAGTTGGCACAGCCACTCTGGAAAACAGTATGGAGGTTCCTTTAAAGTTAAAAATAGAGCTACCCTATAACCCAGCAACTGTACTACTGAGTATTTACCCTAAAGATACAAATGCAGTGATCCAAAGGGGCACATGCACCTGAATGTTTATAGGAGTAATGTCCACAATAGCTAAACTATGGGAAGAAACTAGATGTCCATCATCATATGAAGGATAAAGAAGAGGTGGCATATATACACAATGGAACACTATGCAACCATCAAAAGAAATGAAATCTTGCCATTTGCAACAACATGGATGGAACTAGAGGGTATTATCCTGAGTGAAGTAAATCAATCAGAGAAAGGCAATCATCATATGATCTCTCTGATATGAGGAATTTGAGGGGCAGGGCAGGGGGTCGTGGGGAGTAGGGAGGTTAAAAATGAAACAAGATGGGATCGGAAGGGAGACAAACCATAAGAAACTCTTAATTTCACAAAACAAATCGAGGGTTGTTGGGGGATGTGGGGTAGGGATGGGGTGGTTGGGTTATGGACATTAGGGAGGGTATGTGCTATGGTGAGTGCTATGAAATGTGTAAGCCTGATGATTCACAGACCTGTACCCGTGGGGCAAATAATATAGTATATGTTAATAAATTTTTTTAAAAAGATGACAGGAGTCACATCAAAAGGATTCAGGAGCCCAGACCAAGAGGCTGCTATTTTTCAAAGACGGGACAATTTGAGCATCAGTAAGAATAGTAACTGCAGCTGAAGAAAACACAGAAAATATATTTACAACATTAAAACACATCAGGTGTAATAGCAAATATGCCAGCTAAGAATTGCAATGGAGTGAAATACATCATCAAATATATCATAATGGTAACTTTTAAATGTGAATTTTAAGGAAATACATTTAATTTGTTTAAACTAATAAATAAAAAGGAAGGGGAAAAAAACAGCATTTTTCCTGCCTTTTTTGTATTAACAATCCCTCGGGGTAACCAAATAATTGAGTAGGGAAATTTCTCTTTATGGACGAACCCCAGCTCACCAATGAGAAAAGGTTATAGAGCTAGAATTATTTTACTTTTTGATTTTAAAGATTTTACGTATTTATTTGATAGAGACACAGCGAGAGAGGGAACACAAGCAGGGGGAGTGGGAGAGGGATAAGCAGGCTTCCCATGAGCAGGGAGCATGATGCAGGGCTTGATCCCAGGACCCTGGGATCATGACCTGAAGCCAAGGGCAGATACTCAACAACTGAGCCACCCAGGTGCCCAGAACTAGATTTATTTTTAAAAGGAATACAGAATTTTGCAGCTCTACTAGAATAATGAATCCAGTACAAAAGTTGGCAAATTTTTTCTTAGAAAGCCACCTAGCAAGTATTTGAGGCTTCATGGGTCATAGAACTTTTGTCACTACTCAGTTCTGCTGGCATAGCTCAAAAGCAGATATAGACAATATATAAAGGAATATTCTCTCTTATGTATAAACAACACATAAAGGAATAGACAATACATAAAGGAATAGCCAATATGAACAATACATAAAGGAATTCCAGTAAAACTTTATTTACAAAAAACAGGAGCAGTCAGGATTTGGCTTACAGTGGTCACTGTCGTGTGTTGACCCCGACCTAGTCCGTGATCATCAGTGTTTGCTAACATCCATGAAAAGAGAGACAATCATAGCAGCCATGTGCTCAATCACAGTCCAATTCATTGAAGAAAAATAGTCAAAGAAAATGGTAGTCAGAAATTATAAAATACACTTCTTAAAAATCTCAAAGATCAAAGAAGGAAGCAGAAGGGAATGAGAAAATACATATAACTACACAATAACAAAAACACTATAAGTCAAAGTTGTGAAATTGACCAAATGTGTTTAGAAGGGCATTACAGATTTAAAGATTGTATTAGAAAAGAAGAACTATTTGGAAATTAATGAGCTAAGCTTGCAGATATTTAGGGAAAGGGCAACAGAATAAAAACCAAAGACAAAAGAAGTTAATATATTGGAAACAAAAGTATATGATAAAAGAAAAGGAAAGTCAAAAGCTGACTATTTGAGAAAAACAATAAAACAGACACAGGAGGGAAACCAGATGACACCCACACTTCAAACAGGCCAGGTCGAAAGGAACTGAGATATTTCACATTAACAATGCTACAAATGACAGCTTTGAAAGGTTAGAAAGGAAGCTAGTATTTCGTTAACAACTAATTGAAAATAATTAGGGTTTATTCTGGAGGTTTGTGGTCTTCTACCCAGATACTTGTGATTCTTTGTGTTTTATTCAAAACCCACTTTTTGTACGTGATTTCTCCCTTGGATTCTCCTGCTCCACCAAACGTCCCCCTCCCTGACCCATAACCTCCACCTTGAACTGTTCTTGAGGAAAAACAACCCATTAGGTGCACCCTCTCTCCCACTCACTCCCCGAATTCACTAACCCACCTGGCTTGAACCCATTCTGTCACAAGCCCAAACCCTGGAAACCATGTTTAAATATGGCCCCTCACTACTATTTCACCTTATTTCTGCTCGGTGTTCCTCCCATCCGGTCTTTTCCACACCAACAACTTCATGAACACACAGCTAAACTAACAGTGCAGCAACCTCTTACCCTGGCTCCTTGATTCCTGGTGGTTGTCCCTCCCCTCACCCCGCAACTTACCATGGCAACAATGGACACAAAAATTTCACTTAAAAAGAAAGAAAAAGGGGTCCGGGGTGGTAGCACAGACGGTTAAGTGTCTGACTCTCAATTTTGGCTCAGATCTGGATCTGAGTGAGTGAGGAGGGGCACCTAGAGTCATGAAATCAAGCCCCACATTGGGCTTAGCGCTGCAGTGAAGAGTCTGCTTGTCCCTCTCGCTCCCCCTCTGCACTTTCCCCACCTCTAAAATAAATAAATAAATAAATAAATAAATAAATAAAAGGAAGGAAGGAAAGGAAGGGAGGAAGGGAGGAAGGAAGACGGAGGGGAAAAGGAAGTGAGGAAGGGAACCTAACCATGTTCTCAAGCTCCAGAGCTATCCACAACTCCCTGTTGCCTCTCAGATGAAGACCAAGTGTTGTTGGCCATTCAAGTCTGTGGCTCCTCACTCACATTCTGCCCTGCTCCCATCCATGCCTTCTAGGTCTTTCTGTGGACTCAGTCATGGTATCATCTCTTCCTTTGTTCCTTAAGGACTGCTTTCTCAGGATCCCTCCTACACACCCAGCTTCTCCCCCAAACTCCCACGAACATTCCCTCTGGATAATGGGTTTAGAGGCTTCCCTTATCAAGTACTTTATAAAATGAGGGATTTCTCCTGCAGTAAGTAATTATTCTTTCATCAAATACTTACTGAGCACTTTCACCTAAAGGCCTACATCAGGATATTTATAATGGCCCTATTCATAATCACCAAAACCTAGAAACAGCCTAATGTCTTCCTACAGAAGAATGGACAAACAAAATCTACTACAGAATGGAATACTATACAGCAGTGAGAATAAGTAAACGTCCATAATATAGGGTCTATAGGACTTCACACCAGTTCCAGAAAAGGCAGAATGAAGCTGTAGTGTTAGAGACAGGACAGTGATTACCATCAGTGAGGATGAGGGGACAGGGGTTGGTGACTGGAACACTAGAGAGGCTTCTGGGATACAGCTCTGCTTCTTGATTCTGGTCACAAGATATGTTTCCTTTGTGAAAATTCACCAATGTGAATTCATTTGCACACTTCATTTGCACACTTTTATGTAAATGTTAAAATTCAACAGGGTGCCTGGGTGGCTCAGTCAGTTAATTGTCTGTCTTTGGCTCAGGTAGTGATCTCAGGGTCCTGGGATCGAGCCTCACATCAGGTTCCCTGTTCAGTGGAGAGTCTGCTTCTCCCTCTTCCTCTGCCCATCCTCCCCACTTGTGCAGTCTCTCTCACACTCTGTTCCACATAAATAAAATACACCCCCAAAAAAAAGGATTAAGGAAGTTTTCCACCTGAATTAAACCAATGTTCTGAAATCTGCTCGTGTTTAGAAATGAGTGAGAAGGGGCACCTCGGTGTCTCAGTCAGTTGAGTGTCTCCTTTCAGCTCAGGTGATGATCCTGGGGTCCTAGGATGGAGCCCTGCATGTAGCTCTGGGCTCAACGGGGAGTCTGCTTCTCCCTCTGCCCCCCCACTTGTATGCTCTCTCTCAAATAAATAAATAAATCTTAAAAAGAAATGAGTGGGGAACGTGGAGGGACTGTGCTGGATTTGTAGGCTGCGACTCTGGCTGGCTTCATTTCAACAGCAGTCCCAGGAGCTCTGACAGCAAAAACAGATGGTAACCTCAGTCAGCAGACTTCAGGGGTGCTGCATGATGGTGAACCGGTCCCCAAAGCCGTGGTCAGGATGCAGGGCACTCCTTCCTAATGTCACCTGTCATTCCTCACCTGCAGATGTGAGTAGGAGCCACGAGTCATCAATAAGTCATTGAACATGAGTCATCGATAGAAAAGAAATCCATCATGGCATGTCCGAAGCCCACCAACTGCGCTAGAAGCCAGGATGGTCCCCTTTGCATCTTTGATTCCCTCTCCAAATATCTCTCTCCAACTCCCCCCTTTCTTACCATCTCACTTCCAAAACCTAAGCTCCCCTCACATCTCTACCATCCTTGTACGCTCTCCTCACGGATCTCCCTGATTCTTTCTTGCTTTGCCAACTATACCAACTTCCCCTTATCCCCTCAAACCCACCAAGCTCCTTTCAAACTTGGCAGCTTGCCCTGCCTGGAACATTCCATGCCCCTTCTTCAGCTAGTTAACCTGACTCGTGCTTCAGATCCCTATTCTAATGTCACCTTCCCAGAGTTCTCCCTAACCCCTCCCAATCTAGAGGAAATCCCTGACCCTCCATTTGCTCCCTGAATAACCATCACAATTTCTAAGCATCTTTTGATCTGTGTATTTGTTTGCATATCTGTCTCGGTCACTGCTAGACTATGGACTGTCTTCACCACTCTATTCTCAGGGCCGAGGGAATGTTGCTTCAAATATAGTAGGTACTCAATATTGTTTGGTCAATTGGATTTTTGGTTGATTGATGGGCCTCTGAAAGGGGAACACTGCCAAGCAGCTTTAAATTGCAAAAAAGAAAGATTTTTCCTTCATTAGGAAAGAGGTTTGGGAAATAACAGAAGAATCATGCTGCCTTTTGCTGCTAGAAGTTACAGGCAGCCATGTGGATCAAGCACGAACCAGACAGACCTCTTCCTGACACACACAACCTGTGTGATCTTCAGAAAGTGACTTAACCTCTTGGAGCCTTAATTCCTTTCTGACAATTGGGAAAATAATTGGGAAATTGATAGGATCAGATGAAATAAGGAATATGAGAGTATTTTATAAAATCTTATTTTTTTAAAGATTTTATTTATGTATTTGAGAGAGAGAGAGAGAGAGAAAGCAAACACAAGAGCAGGGGAGGGGCAGAGGCAGAAGGAGAAGCAGGCTCCCCACTGAGCAGGGACCCCAACATGGAGCTCAATCCAAGGACCCTGAGATCATGACCTGAGCTGAAGGCAGAGGCTTAGCCAACTGAGCCACCCAGGAACCACTTTGTAAAATCTTCAAACACTGGAGAATTCATGGGGTCTGAGTAAGGCAGCAATAGGGGAAGCAGAAAGAAATGGGAGTGTACAAAGTCTGTTTGGGATGAATTTCACGCACATATATCCATACATCAGCACTGTACTGTGCTGGACAGTGTTGCCCCCAATTTCACACACCTGGAACTCGGGAGTGACATCTTCTTTGGAAATAGGATCTTTGTAGATGTGATCAAAAGTTAAGAGGAAGTCATACTGCATTGGGAGTGGGGGGTCCTGATCCAATATTTGGTGTGTTTATAAAAAGAAGGAAATTTGCACAGAGACCCAGAGGAACAGACCATGGGGAAATGGAGGCAGACAGTGGAGTGAGGCATCTCCAGGCTAAGTAATGCCGAAGACTGCTGGAAAGCCACCAGAAGCTAGGAAGAGGCATAAAAAGGTCCTCTCCTCAATCCTTCAGAGAGAACATGATGCAGGCCACACTTTGATTTTGGACTTCCGTCTTCCAGAACTATGAGCAAGTGAATTTCTGCTGTTTTAAGCTTCCTAGTTTGTGGCGCTTTGTATGACAGCCCTGGGACGCACTTGGAATTTGCCACACTGCATACCCCTGGGATGCTAATACACACACACTTACAATTTGCCACACTGCGTACTACCCCTGGGACACTAATACACACACACTTACCACAATTTGCCACATTGCATACCCACTGGAACATGCACCACACCCTTGCCCTAGTGAGTGAGTCTTTGTAACCAAGGAAACAGCCCTAGTACTTAGCCTTAAAAAGCTACCAGGAAGATTTCTCAGCCAAAGATAAAGAACAAAGATGAATTGTTCCTCCTGAACTGCCTGCCCCTGGGATGATACTTGTCAATCTTAATGCCCCAATTCCCTGCCTGAACATAATATCAACCAAGACTGCAGCAACAACAGCCAAGCCCAGCTTTCTCTGCTGTTCAAGGTCCAACCAACATCTGGCTTACCCTGCTCCTTACTCCGAATCATTGGAGAAACGATTCCATCCCCAGTTCAAACCGATTAGGGAATGACTTCTGTTTGCCTCCCTACATAAGTAGACTCTCTTCAAATGACTCATAAGTAGAACCCAACCAGATGTCTTGGATCCAGGTGACCACACATCACCTTTCCAGCAGGATGCCAGACTGTGATTTCCCTTGAATGATTGCATGTTAAGACCAGAGACCAACCCTATATAACCCAGCAATTGCACTACTGGGTTTTTACCCCGAAAATACAGATGCAATGAAAAGAAGGACCAGATGCACCCAGTGTTCATAGAAGCAATATCCACAATAGCCAAACTGTGGAAAGAGCCTAGATGCCCTTCAGCAGTTCAATGGATAAAGAAGACGTGGTCCATATACACAATGGAATATTACTCAGCCACGCATTAACATGGAAGAAACTGGAGGAGATTATGCTAAGTGATAAAAAGTCAAACAGAGAAAGTCAATTATCATATGGTTTCACTTATTTGTGGAACATAAGGAATAGCATGGAGGACGTTAGGAGAAGGAAGGGAATAATGGGGGGGGGAATTGGAGGGGGATATGAACCATGAGAGACTATGGGCTCTGGGAAACAAACTGATGATTTTAGAAGGGAGGGAGGTGGCGGGGGATGTGTGAGCCTAGTGATGGGTATTAAGGAGGGCACAGATTGCATGGAGTACTAGGTGTTATATGCAAACAATGAATCATGGAACACTATATCCAAGTCTAATGATGTACTGTATGATGACCAATATAACATAAAAAAAAAAAAGACAGGGGCTAGACAACAGTCAACACATAACAGTGATGGAGGGAAATCCCAACTCATCCACGAAGCCCACAGCTGGGTCTGCATCTCTTGTTGTGTCAGAGAATACCCTTTCCCTACACATGCTGAGAAGCCATTCTTTCCCAAACATTTCCTGTCAGCCCTTTGACTCTTACATCTCCCTGCCAAGGTGCAATGAGTTTCCTGGTCCATGAACAACAGCCATTGGTCCTTATTTCTCAATAAGGGAATAGTTAATCCATCAGAAGATCTGGTCTTTCTCCCTCTCTTCCCAGACCAATGGGTATCAGTGACCTGAGAGAGCGTATCTGGGGGTGCCAGGATTGCACAGTTGGTTGAGTGTCTGGCTCTTGGTTTGGGCTCAGGTCATGATCTCAGGGCGGTGAGATCAAGCCCCATGGAGTTGGGCTCCATGCTTAGCACAGTCTCCATAAGACTTTCCTCCCTCTCCCTCTGCTCCTCCACCCCATGCTTGTGCTCTCTTCCTCTCACATAAATAAATCTTGAAAGAAAGAAAGAAAGAAAGAAAGAAAGAAAGAAAGAAAGAAAGAAAGAAAGAAAGAAGAAGAAAAGAAAAGAAAAGAAAAGAAAAGAAAAGAAAAGAAAAGAAAAGAAAAGAAAAGAAAAGAAAAGAAAAGAAAAGAAAAGAAAAGAAAAGTGTGTCTACTCTGCAGATATAAAATTTGCCTTGGAGACTAGACCAGGGACAAGGAGTAAGCATGCCCATTTGGCCTTCAATAGAGCCTCTATTAATCATCAACAAGAAAAACAGCATTTTATTCTCCATACCTTAGTCATTTTATGATTTTTCAATTGGTTCAGAACGTGGGTGGTGAAGAAAGGTGCTGTTTGGGGGGCCTCCCAATGACCCTGATCTCATTATTCATGGTACATACATGATTGTTATGTGCCATAAGGTCATTGCAAACACTGAATTAGCAAACACTAAACCCCCTACTCTTGAGGAACACACACACATACACACACACACAATCCCTCACCTAGATATAACCTTAAATCCTAAAAACAACTCATCCTGGTAGATTCAATTATTTTGTATTCTTCAAAAGAGAGAATGAGGTTCAGAAGGGTTAAGGGACTGGCCGGGGCCCTCGGCACTCATGGGGACCAGAGTTGGGCTGTCACCCTGTCCTGCCTGTCCACCTGTCTCCTGGACTGCCTCACTCCACCCTGCCTCCATCCTCTGCTCGCCTCTGCACCAGAGCTCAAACTTGAAAGCCAAGTGTTTACCTTGTGCCACTTCGGTGGGGAAGACAGGCATCAGACAACTCAGACTTTGTGCTGTTCTGGGCATGTGCACAAATGACTGCAAAATTTCCAGAAGTATTGATTTGGGAGGTTGCAAATAAAGTTTACAAGTGGTTGAATCTGCAAATACAGAGTCTGTCAATAATGAAGATCACCTGGATATTATATTATTGCTCCTAATTATTCTCTGTCCTCGTGGTAAGGAGATTGCACATCCTTGCCCCCTACCATGTGCCTTGCAGTGCCTCCCTGGGGTAGGCTGGGGGAGCACATGCCCCTGTCCATTTGTCATCAGGTAAGGCTGTATGACTGGACTTGGCCAATGAAATGCAAGTAGCAATGACATGTGCCAATCCCAGGAGAACTCTAAAGCCATCTCGTGATTTTACCCACTCTTTTGCTCTTTTTCTTCTTCCAAGGCATGTCCCAAATGAGGCAGCTCCTTCTGCCTCGATCCTGGGATACAGAAGACACATAGATGTCAGCCGACCTGTAACATAAGCAAGAACTGGTTTTGCTCTGGGTTTGTAAGCTGTTAAGATCTGAGGTTTGAAAGTGTAGCCTAACCAAGTAAAAGCTGACTAATATGGACCCCAATGGAATGGATACAACCTGTAACCTTATCCTGTTGGCTAAAGGAAGTAATCCTCTTTTGTTTAAATAGTGGCTGTTTGGAACTTTACTTTTTGCTTTCTTCAAATCCATGAAGAGGGAAAGTCAACCCCATGCTATTGAGGTCAGAGAATGGGTCAAAACAGAGAGTAGGACTTGATCCCACAGGAGTCTGGTATGCTAAGTCAGACCTGGCAGAAAGCAGACACCACACTGGGATTCAAAGTGCAAGGTCTTCATTACAGTGAAAGATAGAAAGGGCAGGAAAGGAGAAGGCTAGGAGGGCTTTCAGACAGGGAGGTGGGTCTGAAACCCTGTAGAGGAGACAGCAAAAGAGGGAGTAGGGAGGAAAAGTCTCAGACTGGATGTCAGGATGGTGAACCATGGTGTTGAGGAATCTTAACACCAGAGCTTCTTATTAGGGGCAGCCCTCAGTGAGCAGGTACCCCTGACAGACCCAGTCACTGGCTGGGAGCAGCCGGGGAACACAGGAGCTCAGTGCTCCTGGGATGGTGGCTGGAGGCTGTTGGTCACTGATACTCCCCCAGCAAGTTCTCTGGAAGGAAATCTGAGCAATGGGTCTTCATGGCTGCCATATTGGGAAGGTTAGAAGAAAAGGTCTGTTCTCTGTGGTGCCCAGATAGATGTAGAAAGAGAGGCAGATGAGGGATAAATCAGAAATAAAATCCAAGCATGTGTCCACCACACTGGACACCTGAAACATAGGTAATAGACTCAGCACCTAGAATATACCTCATTATCTATAAAACACTTGAAAACTATAACATTCCGTTACCCACTCAAGCAAATATGAAGGGACTGTTTCTCCACCAGAGAGGTAAAGCCACTCACTCATGGTTATGCAACAAGTCCAGGCCCATGTAGAATTCAGACAATGCCCAGTGTCTGTGCCATCACTATGCCCTTCCCAGGAGACTTATGCAGACTCTCCAACCAAAACAGCACCAACTTGACTGGTTCTACCCATGCTTACCCATTTCCTCCCAACATGGAGGATGTGTTCTTACAGAATCCACATAGGGTCACAGCATCTATTTCCACCTCCTCATTTCACATAGAAGCTCAATGACACCCAGGCAAGGGGAGGGCCATGCCCAGGGCTGCACAATCAAATGGAGATAAGACCCTAGAATTTCCATGTCTATCCAGGATTATGACCGTGAGAAAGCGGACGCCTGGATTTTGAGACTCTTGGGCATCTACTGGGTGTCAATCATCATCTTTGCCCTGGAATATGAATGAGACCAGCCCCTGGAGACCCCGCCCTCTCGCAGCTAACGGCTTCAAATCCTTCCCAGGTGTGGCTTAGAAGTGCAGCTTCAGGATTGCCTGGTTTGGTTCTAAATCCACAGAGATAAGAACACAGCCTTTCCCTGCTGTGTGTGAGCTCCTGATGTTTTTTCTTGTGTCGGCGAGGTCAATTACTGTCCCGCAGTTTCACCGAAAAGCTTTTCAGGACTCTCCAGTCCCTGCTCTTATTAATTACTGTATCAGCTGTTTTACATACCCTAATTATCTCCCCATGGCACAGACAATGGCCTTTCGTAAGGTTTTTTTTCTTACTCTTTTTGGTAAAAATAGAAAATATGAATATGTATGTATTTCTAAGCTTTTTCAGAATTTAAGCACAACGTGAGTGCCACCTGCTGGTTAAAATGAGAAATATCTACATTGGTTCCCGTAGTTTCAACTGTGAAAATTCTACTGCTAATAAAACTAACAGTAAAATAAAAATAATGGTGTATTTCAAAATAATCTTTTAAAATGCCTTTTAGATGCCTAAAGTATTTCTCTGATAAGTGCCTTAATCCTCATAGCATAATTAATTCTAAAATATTTGCCATGAATGTCATAGCTAACACTCGGTAAGAACTTACTATAGATATATATATAGATACTACATATCTATATATATATATCTATATATATAATCTCATTAAATCTTCATGACAACCGTCTTTGTTGGGTTCCGAGGCTCTGCACATTTTAAGATTAGGAAATGAAAGCACAGAGGGGGAAGCGGCTTGCCCAGGAAGCCTGTGGCACAGAGCTAAAGCGAGAGCCTCCATGGGCCAGCCTCCTATCCTGCCCCGATGTTGTATAATAAGCTTAGCCAAATCAAACAGAGAAGACGTACTTCCAGCACGTAGAACGAATCACTGTTTGCAAAGCTCACCCAGGTACAAAACCTTGTGCAATCCCTTCAACCCCCTCATCGGAGAAGCCATGTCATTCTCTTCCTGAAGAAACTCTTGCCAAGGGGTTGAGTCCGACCCTAAGGCCCCTCAGAGGAGAAACAGGATTTGAACCTGGGTCTGCTGACTGGATCCCAGGTGACGCCCACCATGCGGTGCTTCTGTCCCATCCCTCACAAGTGACAGAGAAGGAAGGGCATTTTCATCAGATGTCACCTGCCTTCCTGAGGTTCTAACAGGCCCAGGCCCCGTCTCCAAGGATGGATTTTTTAAAAATGTTGCTTTCTGAAAGTTTCCAGGGGCAGGAGATCCGACAACCGAAGCAGACCTCAGCCAGAAAGAGAGCCCTTCCTGCCTATTCCCCCGCAAGCCCCCTTAGGACTTCCACAGCTACACCCTCCTGGTTCCCCAGGGCCCACTGGGGGTGAGGAACGGCTCAGACCCTCAGCCTACAGGAAAGACCACCCACTTCTCTCTCTCTCTTTCTTGCACTGGATGATTCAGCAGCTTTCCCTGACTCCCCCAAAACATCAGGATTCCACAACTAATCCTTCTTCGTGCTTCCCAAACCACGCTTTGCACACCTTGCTGGTGACTCGCGGACATCCGAGGACTGAGTGAGGGGGGAGGAATCCCAAAACCACAGCCATTCAGAGCCATCCAGAATCAGGGGCAGCTCCCCCCTTCACAGAAATTTACCTTGCCTCTTTAAAACGGACCTTCCTCACCTCTCACAGGAGGATAATAATCCCAGGCTCCGGAAAGCTCATCGAGAGTTAAAGGGGCATCAAACTTGAATGTGCCGCATCCGATGTTAGGCCTTCCATCTGTGCCAGAGGAAGCCCTTCCTGAACAATCCAGCTTTGAGAACGGCAAAAGCCTCCCTGAATTGTGAAGCCAGTTGGAAACCAGAGATGGGAAGACTGTCATGGGCTAGAAGAATGTACATTGTTATCATTTTTAGAAGAGTGGGTGTTCCACAACGACTCATCGATTCCACAGTTTATGGGGGGCTTCTGTGCCCCAGGCACCATGCCCAGGGAAGGGGGGTATTCATAACACCACCCCCACCCCCACCCCACCACCCCAGCCCACCCCTCCTGCCCTAGGCTTAAGGCAGTCACCACTCAGCAGGAAGACTGTACTTCTTCCACTTCTCTTAAACTGACACAACAAAGACCAATGTGTATCTGCAAAAAAGGCCATCTTCTGCTCAGCAGGGGAAGCAACCTGGAGTATCAGCCAGCTCAGAGCATTAAAACACCTCTCAGGAGATCCCTGGTGGCTCAGTTGGTTAAGCGTCTGCCTTTGGATCAGGTCATGATCCCAGGGTCCTGGGATCAAGCCCCATGTCAGCCTCCCTGCTCAACAGGGAGCCTGCTTCTCCCTCTGCCTGCTACTCCCCGCTCCTTGTGCTCTCTCTCTCTCTCTCTCTCTGATAAAGAAAGAAAGAAAGTCTTTAAAAAAAAAAAAAAAACCTCTCTGTTCCTCCTGACTGCCACGTACATGCTGTCTGCCCTCAAATAGGCTGCTTACCTCGTCTACCGTCTGAGCATCTGTCCAGGTATAAACAAAAATAAAAATTACATCTAAACAGCAGAGTGCCAAGCAAACATTGCAGTAAAGACCTCCACCATTTCTCTCAGTGTCCCCATTTTCCATAGCTAGGAACATGGCAGCTTAAAATAAAAACTACACTTCCCAGACTTGCTTGCAGGGATATGTAGTCACACGACTAAGTTCTTCCAGTAGGACATGAACAAAATGTCACGTGGTAGGTTCTGGTAGATTCCAGAAGAGAGACAGCTGCCCCATCCACTCTGTCCCTTCTTCCCACCTTCCCTTGTGTTGTGTTTAGCACAGAGATATGACTATGGAAGTTCTGTCTTGTGCCATGAAGACAGTGGCTAAACTCTAAGGAGAGTGGAGTGGAAAGTTAGAATGGCCACAGACCCAAGAACTTTGTAGAAAGAGCTATCACAGCTGTCCTGAATTGGACTGTCTGCAGTTGCTTACATGAGAGAAAAATAATTACTACTGATGCCACTGTCATGTCGAGTGTCTATCACTCACAGCTTAAGCTAACTCTAACTGACAGAAATATAGTTGGCTATCATGACTCGCCAGAGTGGCCTTTCTAACAATGGGTATTGTACAGTACAATAGAATGGATAAGTAAGAAAGTCAACTCCTGCCATTAAATAACACTCAAGGAAGTACTGTACAAACTTCTGTTAAGGTTATTACAGAACCAGATCTTCTACCAGCTAGATTCCAAGAACCAGTAGTTCAATGGGCATGAAACCAATGTGCATGGCAGGAGCCATGACAGTCAACAACCATATCATGAATAACTCATGCAAACTATATTCCCAAAACACCTACCAGGGACCACGTGCTGGGACTACAGGGGACCCGAGATGTGGTCCCTGACCTCAAGTGTCTCAGGGTCTGAGAACAATTGAGAGCCCCCCTGTGGGGCTATAACAGAAATGTTTGAGGTGTTCCAGAAACATAGGAGTAGAGATCTATGGCCTTTCCAGTAGGAAGCTAAAGGAGAATCAAGGAACTTTTCATAAAGGAGAATTTGGGGTTTGATCTTAATGGGTGGATGAGAGTTATCCAGAAAAAGAAGAGTGGAGAAAGTATCCCAGGAAAAGTCCAAAGTGCAGAGGCAAGAAGCTGTGGGTTTAAACCCAGCATGAGGATCCAGCAGCACCCACCGGCTGCAAACCACAGAGCAACACCTGGGGGGAGTCATCTCCCCAGGAGAACCCCACCAGCCTTCAAGACAGAGCGGCAAGCCCAGGTTTCACTTTCCAGGGTGACTCAGAGTGTGACGTAGAACAGCTGTGGGCTCCACAGTGGTTTTTCACAGGGGCAGCTTCTGCATTTGGAGTCCTTGCTGGTGAGTAATGAGACAGACAGCCTTTACAGATAGAAAGTGAGAAAACATCAGAGCGCTCAAAGCAGGAAGAGGGACATGTGGGTCAAGGAAAAGAGAAGTAAGTGTTATTAATTCCATTTTTAGAGACCACATGAGGGCCAGGCTCTCTCCCTCCTCGCCTGCCCCACCCCCAGAATGGAGATCTCAACCCACTGCTATGTCAATCCCAAAGGTCAAGGGGAATGTTCGCAGCGCCTGTCCCGATGTTCCTGCCTTTTCTTCTACATCAGAACTGAAGCATCCCCTTCTGTAAGTATTTGGGCCCAGGTTCGTGGTCTCAGAGCCGTCCCTTCCCTGCCCTGCCCCCTAGGAGCTGCCTTCCAGAAAACCAGGACACAACTCACGTCTTCTTGGACCTGCTCACACACTCAGCCCCTGGCCTGGCTGGAATTCAGCTCAGCCACCGTGTAGAAATGGTGTAGGTAATAAGGATGATGTTTGGAAAAACAAAGCGTGCCCGCATCTCATAAAATCCTCTGTGAGGATTCTCCCAGCAATCCTTGTGGAAAGTACGTTTCTCCACCCTGAGCAGATAAGAAACTGAGGTTTGACCTAATCATACCAAGGCTTGTTTGTACCGAGTCGATGTCCCTCCCTGCCACCACTACTTTCCTGAACAGGAGGTGTCCATTCCTGACCCCAAACACCCCATTTTTGCATGGCATGTATGAGTAAAGAGACTCGCTGTCACCTCCCAGATGACACCACCCTGTGCTGGGGGCCAAAGAGATACAAAGAAATGGGAAATGCTGCCCTTACCTTCAAGGGCAAGTTCATAAAAGAAATGTGTTCTTTGTATCAGGCACTGTGTTGGCTGTCTAGCATGAATCACGTATTTATTTAACCCTTAGAACAACTACAGTGAGGTTGGGGTTACTGTCCTTCTTCTGCAAACAAGGAAGCAAAGACATGGGGAAGCTAAAAGCAATTCGTCAAAGATCTAAGAACCGGTAACTAAAAGACACGGTCCCAAAACCTGGGTTCTTTGGGCCACACCAGAGATCACGATGGTGTACCGTGCGGGTTCCTGGGCCCAACTCTGCAGGTAGAACCCAACCAGGTGTTTTGAAAACCATTTCTCTCCATGATTTTATGGTTGGGACACTGCGAGAACCTGTCCTATGCCAGCTAACCCCGAGCTGGAGAGTCAGCTCCTTTGTGCCTCAAAAACCCAGTGATACTAGACAACAGGCCAAAATTTGTCACCGGGAGGCCAATGGCACAGCAGGTGGGAGCATGGTCTCAGCAGCCAGATCACTTGGGTTTGAAAGCTGGTTCTACGAAATATTAGCTGTGTCACCTCTAGCAGCCGGCACGCCTCCCTGTGCCTCAGTTTCCTCATCTGAAATATCAGGCTCAAAATAGACAAACCCGTAGGGTTGTCTGAGGGATTGAATGAGGTAAATGTGCGGAGCGTTTAGAACCCCGCCTGCCACAAAACAAGCATCCAAAACCTTGTTGTCATCGTTACATGATTCATGGCCCCGAGGGACACAGGAAAGAGGAGACTATTCGACACTGTTTCCTGAAGGAGGCGGTCGAAGGGCAGAGCCCCACGGCATCTGGGTGGGTAAAGTGAGAAGAGATTAAATAACAGTTCTTTCTTTAGTTTCGGGGCTGGCTCTTAGGAGACTGTTTGCTACTCCTCGGGAAATGTCGCCAAGAGCCAGTCAGGGCCGTAGAGACAGGTCGTGAATCACCCTGCGGGGCTGAATCACGGCCAAAGCGCAACTTCTGGGCCTCTTCAGGTGGGACTGGGTGGTCCCTTCTTTCGGGCCTGACTCCCTCCCCCGAGAAGTGCGCCGCGCGTGCCTCGGATGGCCGCCAGGGGGAGACCAAGGGGACGTAACCGACCTAACCTGCCAAGGGGATTCTTAACGTTTCTTGGGGATGCGGGGCATTACCCACGGCTCTGCTCTCAGTCATGCCATTTCCGAGACTTAGCATGGCCTCCCTTTAGTCCCTGGACGTGTTGTCGGCTTCCCCGCCGAACTCCTTGTATTCAAACTAACCTCAGGCCAGACACTTGTGTTCAGGGTCATGTGAGATACAAAGAACTAGGAGGCATTGCCTGTACCCTTGAAGGCAAGGGCACGTAAGGAATGCCTGTTGTGTACCAGCCTAACAAAAATTGTCTCACTTAATCCTTACAACAACCAGATGAAGTAAATTTTGCGTATTCATTGTTCAAGGCTCAGTTCGACAGGGATAATATTCATAGCATGATTACCAAGTGCCAGGCATCACCCTAAGCCCTTGAGGTGGATTAGCTCTTTTAATTCTCAGAATTACCCAGTAAGTGCATGCTACTGTTACGCCCATTTTACAGAAAAAGAGACTGAGGCTTAATGAAATTAAATAACTTCCTTCCCCAAGAACACAAATCTGCTCTGGGGGATGGATTTCGGATAGGAAATCATGGAATCTGATTATAGAACAAAAACCACAAACAGGCCACCCCACTGATCCTTCCAGAAAGCCTTTGACTTGTGGCCACACTCTGCTCGCTCTTCTCCAAATCCTGATCTTACTTACAGTCGATTGAATGAAGAGATTTGTGCTTATTACTTCTCTCTCACTCCCGGCCACATTCCACTCTCCCATCCTATCTGTACCCTATCACCTTCCAGAGAGTGAGTTCCCTGAAAGCAATCACCCTATCTCAGCTTCTTTCTATGTAACTTCCATGTATTAAGCACTCCGTGTGTCTCCAATTATCAAGGGCACTTTTTCTTTCAATTTGCAGTCCATTCATCATCATAGTAATTCTGAGAAAGAAGTCATATCACCCACATTGTATAGATGGAAGGGTAAGTCTTGGAATTACATGACTCTAGACCAAAGAAGATCATCACCTAGCTAGCAAGTAGAAAAGGCAGGACCCCAGAGCCTCCCAGCCACCACCCCTTGCTCTAAGTTACTCTCAGCCCCTCCACTTTGCAGAGAGCTAGCTACACCCGGACTGAAAAAAAGGGGTCAGAACATGAGCTTGAAGACTTCAGCCCAAGTCCCTGGTCAATGATTAGGATCAGGAGAACCTGAGCAGGTCACCTCACCCCCTGGAGATTCAGAACAAAAGTGTCATCTGTCAATTCCTGTCTTTGTTCTCAGAGTCAGGCTCTCCCCTCTCCTCAGTCCTGCTCCTGCCTCCTGGGATTCCATGTTTGAATGTCACTAGCCTAAGACCTCCTTTAGGATAAGAACCTTGTCGTATTCACCATCACATTCCTGGAGCCCAGCACTAGAGCCCCAAACATGGTGAATTCAACATATGCTCACTCAGTAAATAAAGGAAGAAATAAACAAGCAAATTAATATATCTAGTCCCTTGGGCACTCTACACCCAGACGCTCACTATGAGCTGGCTTGGCCACTTCCTACCAGCCTTCACCCTCAATTCCATTATGCAAATTTGGACAACAAAAAAGGACTTGGTGAGCTTTATGAAATGCAGGGTATCTCTCTCTCTCTCTCTCCTTCCTTCCCTCCATCTCTTCTTCCTTCCCAACAATCCACTCTGCCTTCCCTGCCTTTTGAGGAGAATTCCATGGGATTAGGACTTCCCATAGTCACCTCACACTTTGGAAGCCCATAAAGAGAGATAATACTTCATCCGTTCCCTTGAATCTAGGACATTGGTAAGGACCTAAGAGACAGTCCGTCTGTCTGGAACTAAGATGCAGGAAGGGCTTAGTCTTTTCTCAAGAAGGTAGTGGTGTCGAGAGCCGAGCAATGGCATGAAGTCAGAGGAGTTGAGCACAGCACCAGCGGCATCATCCTGGAGGTGCTGTCCAGGGCTGACCTTGGCTGTGGCTGCTGCTGTCCGGTCTCCCTGAACTTGCAGCCCGGTTCTCCAGCTGGTGACTGTTCACTGAGTGTCAGACACTCCACATTCATTAGCCCATTTCACGCTGAATATAACCAACCCCCCAAGCTTGGATCTATTGCGGTCCCTGAGAGGATACTGGGTTTAGAGATTTGAGTAACTTGTGAAAACCGACAGCTAATAAGTGGCATCTCCTCTCTTCCCTCCTGCAGCCACCAGCCTGTCACCTAACCCTGGGTACACCTAGGAGCAGACACATTTCCTTCACTTAGATGCTCCTCTACTTCACTTTAAACTCCAGCACTAAGTGCTGGGTACACCGATTAGTGCAGCTATCCAAGTTCAAGCCCATTTTCTTGACTTGGCAACTTCCACCTGGTCTGTGATGCACGGACCCTAAAGGTCCCACCTCCGTGGGCTAGTTCAGTGATAGAAAAAGCACAGCTGAAAAACCCCAAGCTCCCAGGCCTAACTCCTGGCCTCACCACCTACCGAGTCACTAGGCCTTGGTCGACTGCTGTTTCCTTAACTGGAAAATGAACATATTTATACCCCACAGCAAGCTGTGAAAATTAGGTACCAACCTACAGGCCCAAGCACTGTAGGTGCTTCCTACACAGTAGCTCTCTGCCCCTTCACTTATGGCTCTCCTTGACATTAGGTCACTATGAGAGCTTAGTGGGACAGCCAGACATCAAGGCTTGGTGGTTATAGTTGTGGTCGTGGAGGGATGTTGCGCGTGGGTGATACACAAGAACATGTCGTGATCTATAAGAATGCTCTGAGGAATTGGTTAGAAATAGGATTCCACCCATAGAGATTCTGATTCAGTAAATCTAGATTTTTTAACCACTTTATAGGGCACGCCGACACAGGGGGTCCCTAGATCCCCCCCACTGGGGGACACTGGCCTGGGGTCACCTGATTTCAGCATCAGCGTCCACCAACTCCTCCTACCATGCCGCTATTTGGGGCTTATTTTTTTTATTCATCATTTTTATTCCCACCAACATGCTTTCATAACTTTAAATAAATCTATTTTTAACACACATTTCACATGAGTACCTTAAACGCAAGTGTATTGAAAGGAAATCTGACAGGCGGTTAGCAGGAGCGTGGGCCCCAGAGCCAGAACTGCCTGACTGAAATCCCATCTCCACGGCTTCCCGTCTGTGTAAGTTTAGACAGGCTATTTAAAGTCTCTGTGTCTCCACACGCCGTGTGTCCAAAGTGGGTAATAAGCGTACGGGCATCCCAAGGCCATTGTCGTGATGAACCATTTGACTTCCGGTAAAGCGCTTACCACGGTGTCTGACACATCAGAAGCTCTTATCACATGCGGTTATTCTTATGGTGACTGATTTTTTTTTCACCGTAGCCTCTCGCTACAAAGAGAAAATACCCACCAACATACAGGCACAACCGGGAGACGTTCTTCAACGTTCATCCGTGAGCCGTTTAACACCATCCGAGGATCCCGTGTTGTGTACACTCTCCTCTCAGGCTGACGTTCTCCAGAAGGTGCCAGGTGGCCCTACCCAGTGGACACACTGACTGGGGCGTAATTTTGGAGCTGCTTCCGATGGAAATTCAAGTTTTCCAGCTTAGCTGATAGCGTGCTAAGCACTAGGAGGAATCTCCTTGGGAATCCACTGTCCGGGTTCAACAGAAGCTGCGGGGAGGCACCATCTGCTCGGGGATTAGGAACTGATCCCTCCTCTGTGGGAAGCAAAGCAGGTTGCCCAAGAGCAGCCTCATTAGCTCGCCCTGCGTATCTACAGATCTCAACGTGCCTCAAAACATTCATTAGTGCTCACCACACCACCCTGCCCGCCCGGAATCCCAGTCCCATGCTGCCGATGGGGAAGCCGATAGGAAGGTCTATTAAGTGGCTGAGCTCTATGAAGCGCCTGTTGAGCAAACAAGCAGCGGGGGCAAGGAGAGGGATGACTGCAGAAGGCGGCCAGTGCCTCCCCGCAGCCTGGGGGTCGGCCCTAGATGGAGATGCACGAGGATGCAGGAGGTTTCCCTTCGCTGTCCACGGGGTGGGAACGGGACAGGGTTTCTGGAGAGCATGCCAAGAGCCGGCCTGGCCATGGGTGTAGCATAAAGTGCTACTGGATTAATGGGCAGAGGGGTTTTCCGGGAGTCTGATTTCCCCTTCCAGTCCGGTTCCCCACCCGACGGGAAAGATAAAGTCAGCAGGGTCCTCAGAATAGGGAGGACTTGGCTGAGAGAGTTGTGACCCAGACTGTCAAAGGCTGTGACCTTTAAGGAGGCTCAGAGCAGGGCAGGCATCCAGTCCAGGGAATAAGATGAAGGGCAGGATAGCTTAGAAGCTCCAGATGACGTTCAAAACTTAATTCCAGGAAGATGTATAAAGAACTTCCAAAACGCTCATTTCAGAAATTTGTCCAAAAACAAGTAATAAGACAGTAACAGAAAGATTTCTATAAAATTATATGAAGATATCTTAATATAATATTATATATAATATATAATATAATATAATATAATATGTGACATTGTTTGCAACAGTGTAATTTATATTAACAAAAATTAGAAATCATCTAAATAGTCAAAATCAGGTATCGTTTCAAAAAGGTTGTGACATACCTACACTATGCAATCATTGAAAATAAATTAAAGGATATTTAATTATATGAAGAAAAGATCATCATATGTAAATGAAACCTCAGAATACGAAATAATAAACATGATCATACAGATATAAAAGGAAACAGGTCTACACTTAAGAAAAAATTAGAAATACCACAACAAAAGTATGTGGATGATTGGGGTGGTACAATTATGTGTGACTTGAGTTCTGTAGATATGTTTTTGTACATATGTATTTACTAAAATTTCAACCATAAGTCTGTATTACTGTAAGTTCAAAATGTTAAATTTTTTCACTTTTACCATGAATATTATTGGGGCTTTAGTTAGAGACTCGCTCTACTTGGATGGCTATGGGGTTCTAAAACAGATCCACAGATTTAAAGAAGTAGATTTGTTGCCTAAGATCCAAACAGTCAAGGTGCCCTCAGCCCTCTCCATTTATGAAAGGCATCCCAGGACATGAGAGCCAGCCCTGTACCAGGAGTCAAGAGATCCAGCTGGTTGTCCCGGATGAGCTGCTTATCCACTTCACAAACTTGAGCAAAGCACTTCACCTCAGACTCCTTATGAAAATGGGAACAACGGGGCATGGCTTGACAATGCCGTAGGAGCATGGTTTGTAAAAAATATATGCTCAAGTGGGATTTGCCATCTCAATGGAGATGTCATATATAGCATCCGAGACCTTGATGCAATGAACAACCTCAGAGCCCACACTTGGTAAGGTCTGCCCATCCATGTGTACCTACTCCCTCCATGGGCCACCCACCGGGAACACGTGTTCACAGTTGCAAACTTCGAGACACATTTAGATCCTAGAAAACCTTCTGGATCATCCAAGAAATACTAAATCAGGAATGGAATCGTTGGCGATGTGTAAGCACCTGTGGTCCCCAGGGTGACTCTCAGTGAGAAAGTATTAGCTGAAGTACCCTATCCATGGCAGACTCAGCTGGACTAACACGAGAGAGCCGCTGGTGGCAGGTGGTAGAGCGTATTGGTTACTTTGAAGACAGTTCTCATATTCAACTACTAACACACATTCATGCAGAACTGGGACTTTGTCTTCCTGTGGAAGGCTCCTGTGTAACTCTCAACTGCCTGGTAAGTATTCTTTGTGTCTTCACAATTATTCTGCACTATACATAGATATTGTCAAAGCCTAAAGAATACCCAGAAGGTTCCCTGTCCACTTTCATCCCCAGGGAGTCATGCTTCTGAAACATCTTCAGCAATTAATTTACTGACAACCCACCCCCACCCGCACCACCCGGCATGCACATAGCTATGCCAGAACATGGCCAAATACTTTTGATTGGTCTTTTCTATTTTGTATAATTGTCTTGCTCGCAAGCGCCTATGTGTGAGTGGCTTACACGATCTCAACAGAAGCATCCGATCATAAAACCATCCCTCAATAAAAAGTCAAGACCTCCGGCCCATGACACTGGAAAAAATGGCTTAACTGCTCTGATCTCAGTTCCCTCATTTATAAAAGAAGGAGGTTGGACTTCCTTAATGCGCCTTACCTTTCTTAAAACACAAACTCTATATATAGTCACTGAGCAGGATAAAACAAATCTTCAACGCTGGAAGTTGGAGAAAAGGAAAGTCAACCTGGTGCAGGAACCATGTCAAGTGCTTCCTATGTATGACAACAGACAATGTTCCCAACAGCCCCCCATTGACAGCTTTCCCATTTTACAGGTAAGGACAGTGAGGCTAAAAGCAATAATGCCCAAAGTTACTGCTGCAAATAGCAGAACTGAAATAGGAACTTGAGCATTACAAGTACATCACACGGACTCCCTTGAAGACTGGAGGTCAAGGGCATGATGGAACAATCCCTTGTTCCATGTGGGAATAGTAGCTACTGCTCTGCCTGTAGGCATACCATTCAGGCTGCTCTCTTTACCTGCTGAAGGAATTTTACTAGGACCCCAAGCTTGGAAATGACAATAATAGGCCACACATGTCACATGCCCTTTGCTCCCTCTCAAATGAAGCATTTAATATTTCCCTCACTGCTTCTAGCCATCTCGCTAAAGGCGGGGTACTCGATGCCCATGTGGTCCTGAGCTCCAGCAATGCCCGGCTCTGGGCCACCCCAGGGTGGGAGATAGGGCTTGTCTGAAGCTTTCAGAGGAGGACAGACTGGAATTACTGGACATGCTCCAGCAGAGGCATGGGGAGGGGAGGGGAGAATCGAAGGATGGAGGAGATAGATGATATAATGGTTTAGTCACTTTCCTGAAGCATAAATTGTGGGCCCATGAAAAATCCAATTACAATTTTCTTTCATCTCATTTGGAAAACAAAAAGATGCTTTTGCCTGGATCTGCTGATGAAAATATACATACCAAGCAAGATTCCTAAACAGAAGGGCCTTAAGCCAGGGCTCACTGTTTGGTTGGTGTTCATTGGCCCCTGGTGCAGAGACACAGCCCATCTTCAGGAAATGGTGCTACAGACTTGATATTTCCTGGCTGCAGAGCAATGACTGTGATCTCTCATCTCATCTGGAGTCCCCAGGAAGGAAAAATGTATCATATCCAATCCAACACATTGCCATGGGCTCCACTCATTTGAGAATTTTCCCAAGGATCTCTATTAAAGGGAGAAACACCTTTTTTCCATCCTTGTCCAGCATTTGAGTAAAAAAGGGAACCAAGAGCCCTCCAAAATTCTCCTGCCTCAACTGTTGCTTTTACATTGGGACTCAATCAGTGGTTCCAAATTTCCCTGAAGAATTGGGACAATTACCTGTCACTATCTCTGACTTAGAGGTTTATTTTCCTGATGTTTTGTAGGCTGATGATTTTTTTTGAAGGTTGTCTGGTTGTTTTATGGGTGGTTATATTTGTGGTCTAGAATGTCTCTGTCCACCTCTGAGCTGCCTGTTTAAACCTTCATACACACTTAGTCTCTGTGGGGCCCAGGGAGACGGGGACACAACCAAGCTACGGCTGGGAGGCTGGGTTTGGTTCCTGATTCTTCTCTCTTTTCTAAGAGCATGCTTTCTTCTGAATGGGATCTGCCCGCCACAGAGTCAAACACTTTATGAGCATGGAAGGGGGACAGGTGACCTTTAAAACTCTAAGGAAAGAAAGGCTGAGTCCCTTACTTGTTTATTATTGTCGTTGTGTAAGATAGAATGTCACTAAGTGACTGTGTCTGAGGAAAGCCACAAGAAACTTCAACCAGAATCAAGACCTCCAATGAATTCAGATGTTCTTTGTGTTTACAGTGCCTCTGAGTTGGTGTAATTTCCATGTACAAGGGTGATCCCCTAAATGCCCAGAAGTGACTTTGGGTTTGTGGTCTTGCATTACTCATCAATCAGGAGGAGGAGCTCCTGGCCATCTTAGTAGATCAGATCTGTGTCATCTAGGTCAGTCACGAAGATTCTTCACGAAGATTCTCATTTTTTCTTGCCAACTTTGAAAGACCTGTCTTCAAATTTATTAAAGGATTTGGAGACTTTTCAACTGAATCCCAGACCATGTGCTCTTTCCCGATTCTCTCCCCATACCACCCACTCTCCAGCCTCCTAAATAGTTCTGTAGTTGGAGAGAGTATTGGAGAATAAATGATTATTAGAGCTTAAAGGCCACTCTGTTTGTCTCTAGCTCTGGTTACTGGCCCACTCACAGCTATTTTCAAATTGCTTTTCAACCTCATCACTCCTCTCCTGTGATTTTGCAGTTCCAATGTCATGTCACATATTCATAGGTGATGCTTTTCTCCCATCTTGTCATATGAAACCCGTAATCTGAGTTCTAACTCTATCAGTCAAGATCCACAGTGTGTCTCCTTCCCTGTGAAACACACAAACCCAAAAAAACAGGGGATCTCTCCCTTCCCCCAAGCCACTGATAAAACTGTTGAACAACATCAGGTAGGGATTATGTTCTTCATGTCCTCTCCCAAGGCTCGCATTAATTTATTAATGACCTCTTTTAGGGTACATGGTTATTCGGGCAACTTAGAATCCATGTAACTGTTCTGTCACCCCACACCCATGACCCCAACTTGTCTGAAAAAGACACCAGCTTATCCACAGAAGATCCCGTTGAAGGCCATACTGAAATCCAGATACTCTGCTCATGAGGACATTATGAGACAACTCATCTAATCACCATGTTCCAAAAAACAGCCCTTAGCCTTAAGCGGTTACCATATTGGCCAGGATGCAACAGACTCTGTTTCGTTAGCAAATAAGTAGGAAATCTCCATGGCTTAGTATGTACTTTATTCTTCACACACATGAATCCAATATAGGTCAAACAGTTCTCCTCCATCTTATTATTTTGCTATCTGGAACAGTGGCCTCTGAGGCTGTCGTAGCAGAAGAGGGGACTTTGGAGCCATGCCTGCTCCTGCCCCTGCTCTCCATCCATTAACAGGAGTCATGTGGCTCCAAACTGACTCCAAGGACACCTGTGAAATGTTGGGGAGAAAATGGTTATTTAGGAGCATGAGCCACTCCTGCCATAGCTGGGTAGGTTTCTGCATCTGATCCCATGATCATACTTTCCCTCTCGTGTGCTTGGAAACCTGATCATCGGCTCAGGATTTCTAGAACCCTCCACACAGAAGCCTTTGGACAGATTTCACTAGTATCAACTACCAGAGTCATAAATACCAGTACAATAACCTAGATGTTCCGAAATATTGCTTAAGAAGTCCCTTTCATGTCACTGGAAAAAAAAAATCTAATCCTCTGGCCATTGCTGGATAAGAACTCCCAGTTCCGAACAGCATGCTTGACTAAGTCTGATTAATGAATTTCTGAAGTTATTTTTGTTGATCCTCCCACCCTTGACGCCATAATTTGCCTGTGGCAACATGCGTGTAGATTAATGAGGCTGTCAGCAGCCAGTGGAAAAGTATTCATTAGCTTAATTATCCACACCTTCAAATTGAGGGCAACTCAGGGCTGTCAGGACACAGCAGAGCATCTGTGCTGGGGAAGGGCACCCACTCAGTGCTGCCCAACAAGGACTGTCTTCCTTGCAGAGGCAACGAAAGGAACAGAGGAAATAAGTGAATGCACATGGGACAAAATGACAAGATTCGGTGATTACCCAATGGCATTCTGAATGTGCACACATTCATTAAGCACCTAGTATGGGAAAACCTGAGTAAGGAGGCACTGCCTATGCTTCTAGGCTGCGTTGTCCTCATGCACAGGACAAGCCCCCAACTTGAGGACCAATCCATCCTAAGTCAATGGGAATGGAATGTATGGATCTTCAAAGTCAAGAAGCTAAACAGTAAAGCACAAAGGCTATCTTATCCTGGACCGGGGTAATTTTATTGGTCAGTTGTGGTCAGCTCCCACTTTGGACATAGGACTTAGGACACAGAACCTTCCCAGTATGCCCAGGCGCCATGCTTTGCCTCCAGTATCCCCTACTTAGCACCCCAAGGAGCTAGTCCTACTTCTGCGCCCAAGCCCAAGGGAGAAGTTTCTCCTGCTTCTTCATGCTGCATCTCTCCCACAGAGATCTTGGCCTGTTGCTTTTCCCAGTCTCTCCATTGTTATGCTCCACCAACTAGGACCCATTTTTTGCTTATCATTCCAGATATGGAGATTTCACCTTGGCCTTCTCCCCGTGGTGGCTTATAGAGCCCCATGCTGGACGCTATGCAGGACAGAGATGGTCCTGTGGGAGTTCCTGGCTCTTAGGAGGTAAGACTCATCCATGGAGCTGATCATTAGAGGGAAGAGAGCTTCAGCATCTTGTAACAAATAGTCTCTTACAAACTTACTTGGTCCTAAGGGTGACCTTCTAAAGATACAACTTCTAAGGTTCTACCCATGAAGATTCTAATTCAGAAAATCTGGGGTGAGACCCAAACATTTTCCTAAGCACCCAGGAGACCCTTATCATGAGACAAGTTTGCAAAACACTAGTAAATGACTATATCAGGAGTAGTGACTATTGATTAAATGTTCAGAAGCCAATCAAGGTACTAAGAAATTTATGTATATTGACTTGTGCAATTACTGCAACAGACTTTTCCAGACAGGGACTAACTTCCCATTCTACTAACAAGAACACCCAACTCCGGATACCTTGACTAATTGCTCAAAATCACACATTTAGTAAGTGGCACAGTTAAGATTCAAAACTTCATCTCCTTGGTTCCTGACCCCCATCAACTAAAATAATCTTTTTTCTAGAGGCTAAATGTTGGTATAGACCAACAATCTCTGAACTTCTTTTGACAGAGCACACTATCTACAATGAAATTTCAAGCATGGACCTTCAATGTATGTGAATATATTTTTAATTTATATATACATACTATTTTTCTATTACCAGTATTATAAAATATACATGAAAATGACTATTTAAAAGGTTGAAATCAAGATGAAGTAAACAATTTTTAGTCATTTTTATTATATTTTTGCTTTCAAAAAATTACTGATATAATAAAAATACCTTTAGTGAGACCAATGTAATTTTGAATAGGCTTTTCTAAATTCTTCAACATTGGATTAATCTGTATGACATAGTGATTAACAGTTTGGTCCTAAATTCAGTTTGTTCTGACACTTGCTTTTAGTGCCTGTCATTGCTAGAAAAGATGTCTCACAGAGATGCATAAATTCAAATGAAAGAAATGCAGCATTGTTACCTTACTCGGTCATAATGCTCGTTTTTCAATTCTATCTACCAGTTATGCAAAGATTCTTGGTGAAATTTGACTAGTATATTTCCAAGCTCCTTGATAACAATCCATTTTCCCCACAATTTATTGGAATTTAAAAAAAACCTCATTCAACATCAGTAATATTTGAAAACTTAGAACAAGCTAGGATATTGTGTTTCAGTCTTTTCCAGGAATAGAGATCTCTGTTATCTATGTCATTTTTAACAGTGCTAACACTGGAAATGTTTCAGAGCAGCAGTGCTCAAACATGTCTTCAGGAGAAAGGTGTAATTTTTTTCTTTGTGTTCAAGAATAATATACATACAAAAAATGTACATATCGCAAGTGTACAGATCAGTGTGGCTGTGTGTAACTGAGCACACCCAGTTAAAGACAGATAAGAAACAGAACATCATCTGCAGCCACATTATCAAAATCCCCTTTGTGCCTCTTCCATTTATTTCCATCTTCCCAAAGGTAACCGTTATCCCAGCTTTCAGATTCGTTTGGCCGGTCTGGTTTTTTAAAAACTTCATATAAGTGGAATCCTACAGGATTTTTTTGCGTGTATGGCTCATTTTGCTCAAAATTTGATTTGTGGGATTCATCCCTATCACTGAAGTTGTCACGATCGTTTCTTCTCATTGCCTGGAGTATTGTCTTGTGTGAATACACAACAATGACTTTATCCCTTTTGCTTTTGATGGGCATTTGGATAAATTCCAGCGAATACTAGCAACAGTGTTGCTGTATGCATTTCCATGCCTGTCTTTCGGACAACATGTTTGCATTTCCGTCAGGTATATCCCTAGAGTGGAATTGCTGGGTCACTGGGTTTGCTTATGTTCTGCTTTCTAGATACTGCCCAACAGCTGCCCGACTGGTTCCATCAGTTTACACTCCCACCACTGGGGGAATTCTGGGTGCTCCCCATTCTCGCCTCCTTTTGGTATTGTCTTTTTTTTTTTTTTCATTTTAGCCATTTTGGTGCATGTATGATGGTATCTCATGGTGGTTTACCTGTCTCTTTGAAAGGCAGTTACTGTCTCATTATTAAGTTGTGACATTCACCTTTAGGGGACGACTTAATTGCTGGTTTGTGGTTTTTTTTCCCCCAATGTATCTGCTATAGCTTATTTCTGACAGCCACTTGTCAGCCTGGAAAAGATCAAATAATTTCAACCCTTGATTTTATTCACTCACTATTTCAAATACTTGGCCAGAAGACAATAAGAGAATCCCTGTTGGAATAAAGTATTTCCAGGCATACTCCCTATCTAATTACTTAGTATTGTAAAGATTCTGCCATGTTTTAAACTTCTTGTCTCTGTATAATGATCCACATCAGTGAGATCCTACTATGTTCTGTGATTCTGTGGCTTTAAGTTCCTGGCTTAAATAGCTTGCTATGTTATAAAAAAGATTAAAAAAATAAAAAAATAGCTTGCTATGGACAATGCAGCAAATAAATTTCACATAAGGTGCTAGCCCATGAAATGTGTCTATTTTTTTTTTCACTCCAGTCAACATAAATACCCAAAACATTGCTTTTGTTAAGAAACTCATTTATTGTTGAGAATGTAATTTTTTCTGGTATATCTTCCCTTTAAGAGCTCACAAGGAAGGGTCCTTCAATGTATTTCATTATTGAAATGAACAGTCTAGAAACAGCATAAGCTGAAATGTGTTGAAAATATCTATGCTTTCCAGTAATTGCATAGCAAATCTCTCACACTTGAATTATTTGTTTAATGTTCCTTCAACTTTTCAGCCACAGATGCTATGCATCTTCCAACAATATTTAATGACCAAGGAACCCCTATGAACATGTCACTAGGTTGTGTTCAAATATTCCTTTAGCCATTATTACAGTAGCAAGAGGAGCAAGTGTTTGACCAATAGATTACAGCTTCTCACTTTCCCTCAGAAGTAACAAATTCAAAATTATCAAATTTCACCAAAATGTGTAAAAGGCTGTATTTAGCATATCATGACTTTAAACAGTTGGAAAAAAAATTTTAATGTCTTGCTAATTGCAGTGGCTTCACACCCTCATCAGTTATGTCAAGACACAAGGAGAGACTCATCATTAACTGCAGTGAATGAAAGACCATATTTCTAAGAGTTTTCTTAATAATTTTTTGAGTCTTTTGACCCATGCTGTGATGGATGTGATTGGCCTGCCATTATTTTTATCCAGGCATTCTCCGACGAACATCGAGCACTAGGACTTGCAGAAGTAGCAGCCTAGCTGTTCTCCTGCTGCCCCCTTGGATTTGCCTCGTTACTATGATCTTCATGGAATCACTTAAATCACTTGCCCATTTTGTGATGATTAGTTAAATTGAAATGAGGTAGCATGAGTTGTAAATTCATTAAATGGACCCATAGACACAAATCAGCTAACTGCTTAATGGGAGCCATACAAATTTCTGTTTCAGGAAGTTTCTCCTCACACCGAAGTGTTCCTTTAAATAAAGAGTGCTTCTCTGCACTTCCCTGGGGCAGTACCCAATGTCAGAGCTCTAAGGTCTTCTGGAAAGTATCTTGCCAGCCTCTTCATCTGACAGGTAGGGAGTTGGAGACACCCAGAGGAAGAGGGGAGGCCAGGTAGTCTGACGGGTTGGTATGCAGGCCCTCGTGATAGGGAACGTAGGTTCAAATCTCAGCCTCTGCCACTTCCTCTCTGTGTACCCTGGAGCAAATTATTTTACCTCTCTAAGCCTGTTTCATCAACTGTATACCTATCCCTGATGAAGGTAACTGTATGTAAAGTAAATCTTCATAAACCTAGTTTTAAAAGGCAAAGAGGGAGGCAGGGGAGAAGGCAGGCAGGCAAGCCTCAATGCATAGACCTGGAATTACATAGAGGTTCTCAAATAAGCCTAGAGGCTTCCAGGGAGTAATATTTTATCTCAATTATGTCTGTGGTCTGGCATGCTTAACACAATGTCAGGCACATAGTAGACACCTAAAATTATTACTGATCATGGTGGATCAAATTGTAGCCCCAAAAGATATGTCCTTATCCAAATCCCTAGAACCTATGACTATGATCTTATTGGGAAAAGGGTCTTTGCACATGTAAATTAAGGATCTTGAGTTGAGAACATCCTGGATTATCCAAATGGACCCTAAATCCAATGACCAGTGCCCTTGTAAGAGACAAAAGAGAAGATTAGGTACACAGAGGTCATGTGAGGGTCCCGTGAAGGAGAAGGTCAGAAGCAGAGACTGGAATGAAACAGCCAGAAGCCAAGGAATGCCAAGAACTACCAGGGCCACCAGAAGTTCAAGAAGAGGCATTCTCCTCTCTAGTCTCTGGAGTAAGTATGACTCTGCCGACACTTTGATTTTGAACTTCTGGTCTCCAAAACTGTAAGAGAATGCATTTCTGTTGTTTCAAGCCACCAAATGTGTGGTAATATTTTACCTCAGAAACTAATATACTGATCTTCTTGGCTTCCCATAATCACGGAGCTTGTTATTACCCAATCCAGTGACTTCCAAACTTCAGTTCTGCAGAGCCGTCCGTGGCCCTCATGATACATTAATAAGTATGGTATCTATTTTTTATCTGGAGATACTTTTAAATTTCTTATAACTAAAATATTCTTCAGCTTAAAAAAAATTTTAAAATTTGATCAGCCAACCGTAAGCCTTGTCCAACTCTACAAGTCAATGCTGAAGATCAGAGAAGTCATACAACTTGACCAAGTTCTCTTGGAACCAAGAGGAAGAGCCATAGTCAAGTCTACCATCTTCCTCCTGATGCAGGGCTCTTTCTGGACACCCAAAGAGCCACAATAAACCACTGTCCTTGGAAAAGAAAGTGGAAAACATTAGAAGCACTCCCATTATAGTCAAAGACAATGCAATATGCCTCTGATTATCAGTACTGTCACTCAACACTCAACTAGAGGGTCCAAACACTACGACAGGAAGAAAATGGGAGAGAAAGAATTCAGGTAGTGGGGGGGAGGGATCCTGACTGAGTACAGGAAATTTAAGGAAAACACCCATGCTGTACATACCCATGAAGGGAGAACATTCTCCCTCCAGGGTCAGAGCCGTCAGCACAGTCTGTGTCACCTTGGAGTCAAACAAAAGTGAATTCCACCTGCCATCCTATCACTTCGATCTGTGCGACCTTGAGCAAAATTAACTTCTCTGAATCCCAGCTGCCTGAGCAAATGGGAATAATCCCTACCTTGCTGGGCGGTTGTAGGACTTAAATGAGATGACATGGCCCAGCAATTCTGACCCAGACTCTGTAGCTAGGCTAGTAGACTCTCGCCTCGATGGTATTAGCTGTAGACTTCGGGCAATTACCTCTCTGTGCCTGAGTGTTCTTACCTGTAACATGAGGATAATGCCACTTGCCTCCAAGGGTCAGTATGAAGGTTAGAATAAGTTAATAGTTATGAAGTGTTTAAATAGCGCCTGGCAGGTTAGTGCTATACGAGCATTTGTTAAATTAAAAACCAATACGAAAATGTACCTAAGGGAAGGGTGACGGGGAGGTGGGGGCTACAGAGAAAGTGGGAGGTCCAGTGTCTGTCCTGGGCCAGAGGAGGAGGGCACTGCTGTTTTCCACACCTGTCAAAGGAAGGTTTGCACACGTGCAGTCCTCCCTGGCCCTCCATTCCCTCCCCTGTGAGTAATGCCGACGCCTGCCAGACTCAGGGCTCCTGGTGGAAAAAAAACACCATGGGGAACACTGTCTGCAACCAGGACGAGAAAAAATATCTTGAGTGGATCCCTTATTCACAACCGTCCTCCTTTTCCGAAAGCAGCCTCCTGCCTGTGTGGGGCCGCTGAGCCCTGCCGGGTGGGTGTCTATGCCAGCTGACTCACCCGTGTCCTGCCTATTATCTTAGTTAGCGGAGTTTGTCATTTTCCAGCAGTGTGACTCACCCCTGGAAAGGGAAACAGAGAGCCTGGAGAGAGGAGCCTCTCATCAAACCCTCACAGTCCCTCCTTTGGAAGTGAAATCTTTCCCTTTGAACTTCCATCGGAGCACCTGAAAAAGGGGGCATGGTGGTCGAGGGGTGTTTGGCCTCTTAGAAGGGCTGCTGGGCAGATGGTGCCAGACTCTGGGTGGGGGCTAGGCAGCCTCACAGAATTCTGGGAACTCTGTTCCCACTCTCCGACCAGCCTGCTGTGTCTTCCCAGAGGGTGTGTCCTCCCATCATGATGGACGGGGTCCTTCAACAGCCCGGCTCAAAATGTTCTCTACCAGCCTCCTAAAGAGGCCCCTTCCTCCAGAATAGCCAAGGTGGGAAATCAGGAGGACCATTCCTCGCGCCATGGAGCATGCCCTTGCTTTGCCCACCCCAGGCTTGATGATAACAGCCACTCTTGTTCACAGCTGGCCCTCGGTGTCAGGCACGGCTGCTGAGCTTGCTCCCCCCATGAACATACCAGCTGGGCTTCCCTGGGGCTGATGAACCCCGATGCATTCCAACCTCTCACCACCCCTCAAGCACGTCAGGCCTTTGTTTTTGTAGCAAGCTTTCACCGAAGGCAGAGGACAGAGCAAGGATTCTGGAACCCCCATTCCTGGTTTTGAATCCTGGGTCGACCACACACTAATTATGGGAATTTGGACAACTCATTTAATGTCTCTAGGCATCAATCTGCTGATCTGGAAAAATGGGGATAATAATATCCACCTCACAGAGTTATTATAAGAATTCAAGGAGTTTATATTCATAAAACACTTAAAACAGTGTTTGCCATATGGTGTCACAGAAATCACGTTACATAAAGAAAAGGGAAGTTCAGAAGCTGACTGATTTTCTGTGTCAGGCTGCCCAACTTTGTCTGCAAAGTGCCAGATGCAGGGGCACCTGGGTGACTCCGTCGGGTGGGCGTCTGCCTTCGGCTCAGGTCATGATCCCAGGGTCCCGGGATGGAGCCCTACGTCAGGCTCCCTGCTCAGCGAGGAGTTTGTTTCACCCTCTCCCTCAGCCTCTCCCCCTGCTTGTTCTGTCTCTGTCTGTCTTTCTGTCTCTCAAATAAATAAATTAAATCTTTAAAAAATAAAAATAAAAATAAACCAAAGTGCCAGATAGTAAATGTTTTTGGCTTCACTGGTCATATGGCTTTTTCACGTCCAGACTGAGGGAACATGAAGCTGATACCCTCCTTCCTCTCCCCCTGTCCCTCAGGACAGCCATCACCAAGGCTCCATGTCCCAGCCAGTGGTCCCACAAAATGAAAGAGAACTCACAGCCTGGCCTAGCCTGACACCGGGTAAGCAGCCGGGGGGTGGCCATGAGAAGGCTGCTCTCTCCGGAGTCTGCTCCAAGTTATGCAAATTGCCCTAGGTTTGTTTCTTTCCATTGTCATACACCATTCCAGATCCCTCTACCAAGCCAGCTGCCATTCTCCAAACGCCTTCCAATCTACGCACCTCCTTCTCTAAGCCCACATGCAGAACTGACCATGATTCCCAGACAGAACTGACTTTCATCAGAACACGACCACCTGTGGGAATGCGCCCAGGGTTCCCATCAGGTGTGTGTGGGGCGAGGGAGGTCAGATCGTACCGTTGATACAGATGGTGTTTCCTGTGACTTGAAACCCAGCAGTGTGCATCACCATGATTGTGCTGAGCCCCCCGTCTTGAGCAGTTTCTGATCATTGGCTTTTCACAGAGACCAAGAAGCCCTGTGACATTTCCTCCTTAGGCTGCCATGCCCCTTGACGCTGTCACCCAGCCAAGGAGAACAGGACAACCCGGCAGGGGGGTGGGGGTAGCTGTCAGCAAGCATTGCAAATATCCACAGTTCTGTGTCTCTCTCCCACGTTCTTGGAGGGATTCTGAGAAATGACAGTTCAGGGGAAGCTGCGGTTATGGGGACTGTTCTTTCCAAGCTGAAAATCAGGATACAGATTTTTTTTTTTTAAATGTTACACTGCTTCCGTGTGAGACATGCTGAGGGATTCTTTTGGAGGCTGATATTGAGGAACTAGGAGAATACTGGAAGTCCTTTGAATCAGAAGGAAAGCACTCTTGACCCCAGGGTTCCCAAGGCAATCTGGAGAGCATGGTTTTAACAGATCCTGCTGTCCAGGGCCTCGGAGAAGGAAGGGTTCTTAACTGTCACCATAAGGGCTGTAGGGGGAGTGAAAGACCCCACCTGCTGGGTGCTCTCCAGGTAAGGAGCAAAGATATTGGCCTTGGGGGACAAGCAGGCCTGTGTTCAAATCATGGTTCGACATTTAGCTATCATGTGAACTCAGACGTGTCCCTAAACTTCATTTGAGTTCCACTGGAATGGCGGTGCCTACTTTGAAGACTTGGGGTGAGGATCACATGGTGAAGCTCTATAAACCCCAGGCTCTTAGGAGGTGTTGGAGCTGCTCACGCTTTCTTCTCCATCTAGATGCCAGGTGCTTCTCTCACAAAGTACTGGGTACTTCTGCTAGGGACTAGGTACTTCTCCCACAAGGTACTGGGTACTTCAAGTAGGTACCAGTTACTTCTTTCACCAGGTTCTTATTCCTACTAGATAATAGATAGAAGAAACTATAGAGAAAAGATGATATTCACTTTATTTAAATGTTCTGCAACAATCTTTAGAACGGAGACTGTCTCAGAGCCATGGTTCCTATCACATATTAGAAGACAGGTGTACAATGATATCCATATTTTAAATATGGGAAGCTTTTTTAAAAAATCCCAGTGCCTGGGCCCACCTCCAGGGATTTTGGTCCAAGTGGTAGGGGTGACTATGATCTACAGCTGGGCTTGGGTACACAGCCCCAGCACCTGCTACCATCCACCAAAGGGACCTCACCCACACAATATGCTCAGATCAGAGTTTTGATGTCCACGGGGCTCTCCCACAAGCACCCAGACTTAGAAGTTCTGGCCTTGAAGACCCAGAACCATGGCCACCTGCCATGTGACTTTCCATACTTTTCTTTTTTTTTTTTTTATATATTTTATTTATCTATTTGACAGACAGAGATAGTGAAAGAGAGAACACAAGCAGTGGTAGTGGGAGAGGGAGAAGCAAGTTACCCACTGAGCAGGGAGCCCGATGTGGGGCTCGATCCCAAGATCATGACCTGAGCTAAGGGCAGATGTTTAACGCCTGAGACTCCCAGGTGGCCTCCACCTTTTTCTTGAGAAAAATATGGATGTGACAAAGTCTATCCAGGAGAACACAGCACCTCACGCCTGGGGCTCCTCCTTTCCTATGAGATAATTTGTAGATATTACAATAAAGAGAAGGGAATGAAAGACGAGGTGTTCTTCAAAGTCTCTATATCTTGTTGTAAATCACGAGATTTTTTTTTTCCCATGCCTGCTACTCCATAATAAACCCATTAGAGATTAGAGGAAACCTGGCTCCCAGGGCCCCCAGTGTGAAAGAAGAAATAGCAACTGGATGTCAGTGTTGTCAAAGTATAAATGTCTCGGGCATAAAAGAGATAGACAAGTCACCTTGACCCTAGACAAACAGTGACCAAGTTATGCCTTAGGTCCTTGACAACGAAGGAGCCTCCTTATCTCTCCTCCTAAGGTGGGGGAGGGGTGAGAGTGGGGAAGCAGGGAGGAGGTGGTCTTCAATGTCCAGAATTGTCCAGAAAGAAATCTCCGCAGCAGAGAACAGAGAATGCAATGCAGAGGATGCTTGATAGTATCCCGAAATTTTCTTGAGTAGAGAGTGGAAGAGGTCTTGTTGAAAAATCCATTTGCTGATACATGTCTCTTGGAATTCTAAACCTTTCACACCTGGCCTAGCTAGTTTTTAAAATTCATTAAGAGGCTGACACAAAAAGGGAAAACACCTCTGTTCTTTGGTCAAAATTTCCCCCAAAAACCTGCAGGGAGAGAGAGGGTAGTTTAAAGCATGAAAAAGTGAAAGTGCAAGGAACCAGGTCAGAATCAAGCAAGCAACACAAAGGCTTGCAATGTTGACCCTGCTCAATATACAAATGTGACCCAATGAACTCCAGCCCTTCCCAGTATCCCCAGCACAATGACATTTCTGCCCTTCCCATGGAAACATGAGTAGAGACAGAAAAGATATGTCCCTAGCATTTCCACAGAGGACAAATATATATGTTCCTTCAATTTTACACATCTGTATGCCAAGGCAAGAAGTGGGGGGAGTATCTGTGGAATAGTCCAGAAATCACACCAGCCCCATAAAGCCAAGGCCAATCTCATTATTACTTTTCACGCAACCAACATTTACATACGCAGGTGCACAGTAGGTATTCCAAAAACCAAAAGGAAGTACAAAAAGGGATTGACTTCCACCAGTGCTGTAAAAATTCCTCAGACTTCATGGTGACATTCTGCCAAGAAACAAGGCTGTCCTCTCTCTCAGACAGCTCTCAGCAGGCTTCAAACCACCTGAGTCTCAGCCCTAGCCCTGCCCATCCCCCCTCTATCCCCAGCCTGGGCTGTGACTTGAGCAAGTCACCCAAGTTCTCTGCACCCCAGTTCCTTGCCCACTAACATGATGGCAGTCACTCTACCTGCCTTGCAGCGTTGCTGGAAGAATCAAGTATGGATAAAAGGAGCACAGTGGCCTGCGAGGCTTTGCACACAGACAGGGTCTATACAGAATGGCATGGGAGGTGAGGAGGTGGAGATGTGCCCAAAATACAGTGACAATGATAAAGGGAAGGAGGAGGCTGCTGTTGCTGGTGATGACTAGGATGACCATGACAATGACCCTTATAATCTCATATTACAGATTTTGTACACAAACTGAGCAGTGACTAGGTCGGAAAGGAAGACTCAATGGCAGATCACTCTTTCTCCTCTCCCTACAAGCACACCTTGGTTTAGGGCATACTCCTAGACAAGGAGACTCATGTTATTGAGTTTGCTTTTGTAAATCATTTGCAGCATTTTCTTTTTGTTTACTTCAAGGATGAGTACTCTTTGGAAGTTGTCAAAAAATGCTCGGACAGGAACAGGTGGCAGTGACTACCATTGACACCTAAGGCTTCATGCAATAACGCTGATATTCTGTCTCTCTGCCTGTGCTCGAAGCAAGGCAGCACACATGGGATCTCCCATGTGCAGCCAGTACTTCCTCTGGACCCATGGGAAAAGAGCCGCACACCTCCTTCTGTGATGCTCTCCCACGATGTTGCAACAATCTTTTTGAACCAGAGGAGGGAGGAAGGCAACTAATGTTTATTGAGTGCTAACTAGGTACTTTACTTAATCCTCACAATTATCCTATGCAATAAAAATCATTACCCTACTTTATAGATGAAACAACTCCAGGTCTCAAAAATAAAGTGATTTGTCCAAGATCACATTGCTAATAAACAGTAGAGCTAGAGCTTGGGAGAGACCTGACTCACAGTGAGAAATGCAGAGGAACATATTCTGGAGAAAATATACCTTTAAGGAGTTTTTGGTCCAGTGAGGGGACAAACAGGTGCAACTAATATAAAATTCAAGGTAGAATGTGAAAAATGGACACATACATGTCATGGACTCTAGGTGCCAAAGGAAGGAAAAATTCTGAGCCCAGGAACCAGAAAGTCTTCGAAGAACAGATGGCATTTGGAGGGGACCATGAAAGATGGGTAGGACCATAGTAGGAGGAGAATGGGGTGGGGAAGGGAAGGGCATCAGGAAGAAAGACGAGGCCTGGTGAAAGGCCAGGAGTCTGAGAGGACCAGACAGGTTGCCTAGTCAGGAGGGTGGTGACCACATCACCTCCCTGCTCTTATTCCTTTCCTTCCAGAGGGAGGTCCAGGCTTCTGGACAAGGCTCATCAGAACCTTCAGGAACTTCCTACCAAGCCATGGACTGTCCTCGTGGTGTCAGTCTCCCGAACTCCCTAGACCCTCTTTCACATCTAAGCCATTCTTGATGAGACATATTTCCACTCCCAGTGGCCAGCCTTAATCACCCTTGAGTGTTAGACGTGGTACCCTCACCCCAGGCGGAATTAGGCTCCCCTTGAAGAGGTTCTTGTAGACCTTCCATCTCCCATATTATGATGCTTATCAAACTGCATGGCACCCACCAGTGTGTGTGTGTCTACATCCGCCATGAGGCTGTGAGCTCCTTGAGAACACGGAACTGACAGGATCCCCCAGAAAGGACCACAGCCCAGCATGCAGGTCATGATAAGCAAATAAAATGGAATGCTTAACTGAATAAATGAACCAACCAGGGAAGAAATGAGAAATGAAACAAGAAAGGAAACTGAGGGCCAGGTTTTGAGTTAGGGGTGTGGGCAGGACCCAGAGGGCAGAGCGCACGTCCAGGCTATATTGCCGAAGTAGCCAAGAGCCGCCCTTGGGGGTTCGCAGGCCTCTCGGGGTGCCAGAGGTGACTGTGGGGACAAGTCAGGGGAGGGTGAGAAATTGCCATGTGCACACTCTACTTTTTAGAAATACGACACAAATAAGTGGAAGCATTGGCAAAGACACCCCTGGGAAACGGCCCATTACATGAGTCAGTCTCTGAGAAATCTCTGCTAAGGGCCTGGCAGGACGTTTGCCGCCAGATCCATCACTGAAAACCTCAGAGGGCTTCTGGGAGCGTGTGCATGATGCGCTGTGGGAATCTTGGGTCATAAAACTTTCGCCCAGCTGCTCGACTGCCCGGCTGGGCAATTAAGGAGGATTCTTTCAAGCAGATCAAAAGGCTCCGACGAGGTGATCTCAGGAAGCTTCCTGCCCTCCCTGTAAGGAAGGCAGGAGTCAGGCCTCATTATCCTCATTTTACAGATGAGAAAAGTAGGTTCCCTGGTGACTAAGTCCCTTGCCTGAAGTCAAACAGGCAGCAAAGGGTGGAACCCAAAACAAGTGTCTCGGTCACCCTACTCCCAGGACACGGTTGCTGCATTCATGGAAGATGGACAGCTTCTGGGAAATCTCACACTTGAGCGCTAGAGGGTGACATGGGCCACAGGGGCCATGCCAACTCAGCACGCACAGATACTTGCTGGCACACACGGTTACTTGGCATCTGCCACATACAACATCAGATGTTTGACAGTTTTCTCACACTAGCATTTTCTAAAACCTGGGACCCCGATCTAACAATAACAACCCAGTTACTCCATGGCCCACCAAGATGCAGCCATCTCAGAGGACACACACGATCATAGCAGCTGTCTTAGAGAACTTCTTCCCAAGTTCCTAGAGTCGTACCTGGCTTCCAATCCCAGTTCTGTCCCCACTGTTCTCAGGACCTGAGCAAGGTCCTTAACCTAAGTCTCATCCCCACACCTATGAACTGGAGATCGCAAAAGACCTCTCTAACCGGGTGGTTGGGAGGATTCAGTGAGGTCAGGCATATAAAGAACATAGCCCAGAGCCCAGCATATCACTCAGTAAACGTTAGCAATTACTAATAGCATTGTTCCTATGAATGAATTGAGATCAGAAAGTAAATCGTTCTCTATCTGTTCGTCATCTGAATATTAAGGACATAAGTCCAAATCTTAGTATTTGGCCAAAGCCCTCCCTTCTGGACCGAGGAAGTTCATTTTTACTCTTCATGATCTCAACTACCTGCCATGTTTTAAACGAGAGGTGATTTAGAATTCTTCATGCAAAGGACACTTTGCTACAGTGAGAATATTCTAAGACTCACGGAGGTGGGTCCAGCTTATCATGGCTTCAAAAAAATTCTCTCTGGAACTGGAGTCCTGCCTTGTACCTCCCTGGTCTTGCCATTGCTACTTAATCATTAATGTGCCCAGCATCCAAGCAATTAAAGGCAACCACAAAGAGAGGCCCAAGGCTGGTATGCTGACATAAGGAGGCATGTGCTTCTGTGGTCCCTGGCTCCAACGGTGTCTTTGTTTGAGTCAGTTTTATAGCGTCTTGTGACTTAGAAGACTATCTCTCTAAATGAGCCCTGGTTGTTCAGTGTGTTTGAGAAAGCATGTCCTATTATTGGTTGTTATTCCCTTTGGATATTATGGTTATACTTTATACACACCAACGTCCTGCCCTCACCCCACCTGCCCATCCCATGGGCCACCAGCAGTGTGGTGACAGTTTCCATACACTCCTCTGCCTTCTTACTCCAAATTCTTACTTCTCTTAATCCGAGCTCTTTCTCTGCCATGGGAGGGCACTTGGCCCTCTCTCAGGGCAGGCCAAGGAGATAGAGCTTCTAGGAGTAACCCTCAACTAATACAGGACAAGAATTAGTAAGTAAATACCCCAGTTGTCTCACTCCACAGTGGGGCAATTCTGAGATAAGCCAATACTGCCTCTTAAGGAGTCCCAGCACAACTGAGACGTGGGCTCCCACAGTGACAACAGACTCACTCATGCACCTTCACTGGCTTCCTCCCTTCCCTGGCTCACTCCTTCACCCCTAACAGAGATTCCTTAGACCACCTCCAAATTAACTGCTGTCATCCAAATCCTTGCTTGGAGACCGCCTTGGAGGAACCCAAACCAAGACAAATTCTTCAATGAAAAATAGCTTTTACATTAAAATAACACAAATTATTTAACTATTACTACCATATCAAGTAGATGTTGGCACTGACATATGATACAGAGCATGTCCGAGAATAAAATCCCTGATTACAACATGGCGCCCTGTCTCTACAGAATCCTCTAATACCAGCTTCTTTAATACCAGTGAGGTTAGGGCTCACTCTCTAGTCATATTAGTCCCCACCATGGATGGGATCCCATGAACCTGTGGCCAGCTGGTGCTAGGCACTCATCAGTAAATTAATTAGACCCACGGCTGCCCTTTGACTCACTCAACGTCAACTTCCCACCATTCTCTTTCATCCTTCTCCATCTGGATCACAAACTCAAAAGGAAAAAATAAATACACTCTCTATTCCTTTTCCTGCCCAATCTTCAGAAAGACTTCACTCAGCTGATGCAAGGTGTCTTCTCAATGACCCTTGCTTAGGCATTTTCTCCTGGTTGTGTGCAAAACCCCATCAAAAAGGCACCCTTTCCTCCACTCCGTAGATGCTGCTCACAAGTCTCTCTTTCCCACCAAGACTTATTAAATTTGGCCTTGAGGTCTTGGTCCTTCTGAAGATTTCATAAATATTTAGAACTCTTGACAATTTGAAACAAAATTATATCGTTGAATTTGCCATGCCCTGAAATGTTTTTGGGATTTTCACATGTGTCTTAGACTTCTATCTTGTGTGTTTCTGGTCAAGCCTTAAAATGACTCCAGCCATCTGAGAGATCCAGAAGAACTCGGTTAAACCTCTCCTGGATTGCTGACCCAGAAAAACTGGGAGGTACTAAATGGTGCTGTTTTTAAATCACTCAGTGTTGGGGAAACTTGTTGCACAGCAATAGATAACTAGTATACCCTTGAACAATGGTTTGTGCCTCACACTCAGAAAATGCCATCCTAAAGGAGCAGCATTAAGACACCCCTCCAATGGGGTAGGTAGTTAGGAGGGTTAGATGAGACACCAAAGACTTGGGTTTTAGTTTCAGCTGTCCCAGGACCTACCAGCTGTTTTACTCAGTGAGATCATTTCCTCTTCTGTAAAATGGAATTAATGATACATGCCATTCTTACATCACACTGTTATTATGAGACTAAAATTATAGAACCCAGGTAAAAAGCTTTGTAATATGTGAGGTTATATACCAAGTGAGGGGTTATAATCATCAACATTATCATTATCATCTTTATTGCTGGCTGTTATAAGACAAAACCAACAAAAGTTTGAATGTCTCCGTCAAAGTCCAACCAAGGAAAACAGAAACCACTCTACATACTTGTAACAAGAGGTAATTAATGTGGGGAATGGGTTACACAGGTGACACAGGGCTGAAAACCCACCAGGAAACAATGAGGCAACCCAGAAGTTAATAACAGCAGGAAGCCACCACTGCCTTTTATCTGGAAGGACAGAGGAGGAGGCAGGGTCATCAGAAACCAAGTCCTAAGGTCACCCTATAATGCAGGTGGGATCCAGAGTCAAGGAAGAATTGCAACCTCTGAAGGCAGAGGAGAGGAGAAATACCCCGCTTTCTCCTTTCCTGATTCCCCACAATAATGGCCCACTGCCCCCCATTGGCTGGACCAAGCCAGAAACCAGTTGACAGGAGTGACAAATGGATCTGGAGCCAACAAGCCCTGGGCTAAAGAAACCTTCTATTCAACGAGAAATGCAAATATATGCTAGAAATGGGAGTAACGTAATGAAGAGACTCAAAGTCCCAAAGACTCAGATCCCAAAAGAGCATGGGAATTCTTCTGGTCCAAGCCCTCATTCTACAGGCAAGACTCCAAGGAAGAAAATGATGTGACTTGACCAAGAACATGACCCAGCTGGCATGGGACAGCTGAGAACCCAATCATCAGAATTCATAGCTCTTTCCTCAACCTGAAATTTTACAATGACCAACAGCAGAGGCGCTTCAACTGAACGAAGGGATGTGTTCCCATAGCTGATTTCTAAGACAGTTGTGTGGACCATAGACTTCATTTTCTCACAGAATCAAGGTTTTCTTGGCTGATTATGTTTCAGACTGGCTATCAAATGCCTATTTAGCCCACAACATGGGAAGGAAAGGAACCCTTGTACTTTGAATTAATGAGAAATCCAGAAGCTGATCAGCATCCTTCTTGCCCCAGGGCAGAACAGAAGAGAGAGCTCTCCCTCATCTCCTCCCTCTGCCCATGCCAGCTGATGTTTCTCCTTGCTCCGCCATTAAGGGGTGGGGTGGGGGAGTGTTCCTTGCCTTCTGTCTGTCCTCCTTCACCACCCTGTCCTTTTCCTACAGTGTTTTTCCTGGGGTTGCAGAGCCAGCAACAACGGGACCAGGAGCTTCTGGAGGGCTGAAACCCCATATTTTTCTTTTTCTTCTTCCTTTTCTTTTTCTCTATCCCTTACATATTTGCACCTTTGATTGCCGACCCAATCCTGCATTTCTTACCCCCCACCAAGCTCTCCCTAGTGGGGTCTGAATTAACATCTTCAGGAGAGGACTTGAGAGAAAGTATAGACATTGTAAAATAATTTTCTATTTAGAAAATGAAAAAAAGGGGCGTCTGGGTGGCTCCGTGGGTTAAGCCTCTGCCTTCTGCTCAGGTCATGATCCTAGGGTCCTGGGATCGAAACCCACATCGGGCTCTCTGCTCAGTGGGGAGCCTGTTTCCCCCTCTCTTTGCCTACCTCTCTGCCTACTTGTGATCTCTCTCTGTCAAATAAATAAAATCTTAAACAAAAAAAGAAAATGAAAAAAAAATTTTTCTTTTCGTACTATAAATTAAAGTAAAATGTGAACAAAAGTCAGAAAAAGCACTCTTAGATGATGAGGGCACTAGGGATTGGGGAAGAGAAGAGAGAGCTGTTTTCTGTGAAAAATGCACCCCATTCTCAGGCTGCGGTGAGCTCATTCCCTTCCAGTTGGGCAGAGATTTCCTCAAACAGTTGTCAGGTTGCCCACACTTGATCTTCTGGTTTTCACATGCCACCTGCAGCTGGTGAGCTCCAATTCCAGGAACCAACCACCCAAAAGAGAGGAACTACCCATCCAGCCGAAAATTAGAACAAGGGCAAAATTCCTGGGGACTTAAAATGAAATGCAACTTGGTAGCTAATGGAGAAATGGAAACTGAAATCCATTTTCTGCTCTGCTCATTGAAATGCAGAGATGTATTTCCTCAAACCTGGATACTACCTCCCAGCTGAAGAGGACAGGAAATCAAAGTCTGTACACATTCACATGCCAGTGCCCTTTGCTGTGAAGCTTCCCCACTCTGCAAAGGCGGAAGTGATTGTTCCCCATCCCTCACCCCCTTGCCCTGGCCCCTTGTTCCCTTCTCAGTAGGTCAGGGCCACCATATACGGCCACGCAGTGCACTGCACAACTCAAAGGTGCCATTTTCCACCAGTTGCAGTGTGAATGGTGCCCCCTGGAGTTGTGCGGTGCTACTGTTGGAACAGAGCTTGACAATTGCCTTGTATGGAGGCTGACACCTACAAAGCCATGAGCTCTTAGCTGGGTTGCAATCTCTTCTGTGTCTTGGGCACCTACAACAGTGCCCGGTACAGAGTAGCACCTCAATTTGAACTCGCAGGGATTTAAGAAGCAGCAAATTCAAGAAGAGAGTCAGCACCACTCTTAGACCAAAAAAGAAAAAAAAAGTAATTATTTGAAATGGGAACAAAATCCTAATTAGAGTATGCATACTCTTTGAACTAACCTTGGACACTTTAAAGAATAAATAGAACACAGTGGTTAAGATCACTAGCTCCAGGGTCAGAAGGATCTGGGTTTGAATCCCAACTGCACAACTTACTAAACCATGTCAGGCACATTCCCAAACCTCCCTAAGCCTTAATTCCCTCTCCTATGAGGCTCAATTGAGATCATGCCTTAGCATAATGCCTGACACACACTAATGGTCAATACATCTTCCTTGTAATGATGAGGTATGATTTAATGGCCATTAATCAATACAACAATAATTTCAGAAAGCAAATTTTTATTTATAACCCATTAATATTTATCACCCTCAAGAAGAAATATGCCCAAGGCATAGTAGGTGCTAAATTAATGCTTTTTGAATAGGGGAGAGGGAGAGAAGGAAAGAGTAGGTGGGGAGAGGGTACTGAACTGGGAATCAGAAGAGATACAGCTTCTCATCTGCCATCACCGACACTGTGACTTTGAGTCACAGTGACTTAGAGTAAGTTCCTTTCTCAGTCTCAGTGTGCTCCTTTTTAATAACGGCAGGAGATACAGCCTCAGGTCCCTCCCTCAGGATCCCCTCCCACAGAGTTGCGCTCCCGTTCCTGATCATTTCTGCAGTGTTCCCTTACATCCTGCAGGTGGTGCTGCTGAGTTAAGAAGGAAACCTGTTTTTCTGCAGCCTGGTTCCCAGCTGCCAAGTTTCTGTATTAACAGCAGACTGGGAATTAGAGAAATCACTTACTTGTTGCTGAAAATGCCTGAAGCAGTAAACGAGTCATTCCATTTCCTTTCTTGCACTTGGCCTCTTCTGGTGCCATGAAAGCACCGTGGGTGTGGGGAGGCAGCTGGTCATGGATTCCAAGTCCAGTTCCACTACATCCTGCCTGTGACTTTGGGCAAAGGCATTTGCCATCTCAGAGCCCCTTCTGTAGTCTGCAAAATGAGGATAAGAATACCATCACCCTGGAACGATGGGGAAATTAATTAAATAGAGTTAGTCAATTAAAGAGCACTGTGTCTGGCACATAGTAGGTATTCCAAAAAAAGCTAGTTTCTTTTCCTTGCCCACCTTTCATTCACTAGGGACCATGATAGGTGCTTGAGAAGAAATGAACGGGCAGCAGTTACAGAATGATAACGAGGCAGCTTTCTGAAGGGGCTGCCGGAGGAGGGGACATGCCATCCGAGACAGGAAGGATGAGAGAGAAGGTGTCCTGGGCAAAAGAACCAGCAGATGCAAAGGCACTGCCCATCTCATCCAGGTTCCCCTTCCCTGTCCCTTACACACTGACCTTCAATCCAGTGGCTCTGTCCTCAGAGCCCCAAGGCACACTCTAGAACAGCAATTCCCTGCTCGGCTGTATGTGTTATGTACCCAGTCATGTCTCTTTGAGAACCAGGGGTGTATTTCATTCAATGCTGTCTCCCCAGAGCCTGGAACAACAAATGCCTTGATGAACAAATGACCCAATGGAGGGACCGCGTTGGTCTTCCTTCCAAGTCTTTCATTGCCTATATTTGCGTATACACACCCTGACCATTAGCTGCCACCCATCTTTGCATATCCTGCATTTGGTACGTAATAGATGCCCAATAAATGCTTACTTTGTTGAACTCGAATTGCACTTTCATTTCGTGAGCACCTGCTGTGTGCCAGGCACTATGGTGAGTGCTGGAGACGGAAGGATGCATGGAGGGCCCCTTCTAGGAGAATAAAAGTACAGGGGCACATACTCTATCCACATCTCATGACTGTGAGCTCTTCCACGAACGCCTCACAAAACCCTGCAGGGTGGGGGCTATGATTGTACCATTTTGCAGATGGGGACACTAAGGCCCCGGCAAGGGGACTTGCATAGGGTGGCAGAGCCAGTCGGAAACCCAGGCGTCTGGAGCTAAAGCCCAAGCCAGTCACCATTTTGCTGGGTATATATAGTTTAGACATGTGTTCAGTTTGAGAGGACCAAGGTGTGGGGTCGACAGGTGGGCAAGAGTTCCCAGAGGACAGTAGGCGTGAACTGGACCTTGAAGGATGGGAGGAGCTTCCCAGATAGGATCAAGTGGCACGGGAGAAAGCGCAGAAGAGAGGGAGAGGAACGTTCTAGGCAGAGGGAAGAGATAGAGCAGCCTGCAGAAAGACAGCATGGAGGAACTGCCCCAGAGCCCTTCTGAGAAACACAGGCTTCTCCTCCTCTCTGGAAAGTCGAGAGCGGGGTCTAGAGCAGGCCAACTGGGAAAAAAGACACACAGGATCGGAGACTCTAGAAAAACATTTTCTAGAGATAAGTTTAACAAATAGGAAATTTCGGCTTTTTTTAGTAGCCGATCTGTGGGACTCACCTGCCTTGAGCCTGGGCAGTCAATATACCGAGGCCCCAAATGCTTATTCACCATTCACTGAACACCTGCTGTGTTCCGCAGGCCAACCGCCCACACCCCATCCACACCGCTGTTCTCCAATTAGCATATTCGGCGGAACTACTGAGTTTCGAACCTCTCTGGCTTGAATCTCAACTCCAGGACTCATGTATAGCCTTCCACAAGGTCTTCCTCTGTGTTCGGTTTCCTCCTCTGTTTAGTGAGAATACCGGTCACAGCACCCACGTGAGACCATCGTCGTAAACGCGTTCACGCCCGTAAAGGGCTGAGGACACAGCCCCGCAAAGTGTAAGCACGGAGTAAATGTTGGACACTGCATGTGTGGGCTGCCACCGAGTATACACTCCATATGAGACACCTACAAAGCACCAGGCTAGAAGCAGAAGGTTTAGTGATGAGTAACACCAAGCCCAGCACTCCAATGGGTCAGAGTCTAGAAAAGAGTGAGGCTTACAGAAGAAGTGATCACAGCAGAGGGAACTAAATGCTACATTAATAATAATGAAGAAATGAAGGAGGGCTAGTGTCTGTGTGGGATTTGTGGGTGCTGGGGACCAGGTAAGGCTAGCATACACTCTATCCTCCCCACCCAGAGCTTTAGGGAGACACCTTAGGTTTTAGGTTCTACTTAAGGAACCAAGGTCCCTGAGGAAGGGATGCTGCGGGCGTCTTGATTCAAACCAGAGGCCACACTTGTGACACAGAGTGCAGAGCTCTGCTGGCGGAGCAAGGAGGAACAAGCTCGTCCCCGGGGTGAGTGGGGAGGCTGTGCAGAGGACGCGACATTTAAAGGCTCTGTCGTTTAAAGGATGCTGAGAAAGAGAAGGGTTTCCGGGCAGGCAAGGGGGCACGTGATGCAGGGTCTAGCCGTGGAAATGGTGTGGTCATGTACAGAGAACGGTGAAAAGTTGTCTTGCCAGAAGCAGAGGGCAAGTGTGGGAGCTCCGGCCAGAAAGAGGCCTTGAACACCAAGTACAGTGTTCAGACTTCTTGCTGCAAAACCCCGAATCGTTGAAGTTTCTGATGGGGGAGGTGCTGAGCAAAAGGAAGCAGTCCTCCCCCCTCCACTCCTCTGTACCCCCCCCCCACCCCCAGCCCCCAGGAATCTGGGCCAAGTCAGGATCCGCAGGCTTCTCATTAACGCACCCCATCAAGGGGCCTGTCCAGCCTCCATATGGTGCGTGAATAATTCACGGTGACGGAGCGTGTTTGTGTGGGATGGCAGCCAAACGCCCCAGTGCTTCCTCTCTCGCTCGGCTGGCCAGCAAGCTCCCCTAGGGCCCACGGGGAGGAGTCGGAGGCCCAGGAGCACCCAGAGACTCCCTCCAGCATGGCCTGCCCCTGGGGAGGCAGAGATTTCACGGTCCAGGAAGGCTCGGAGAGCAACCACCCGCATGCCCCCACCCCCAGCCCTGGTTCCCAGGGAAATCACGTTCAAGTCTAACCCCATGAAGGCCTGATGGGGCCTTGTGTGTTCTCAAGCTCATGTCTCAGAAACAGGCCAGAAAGGTCTGACATGGCTGAGGGCACAGGGCCGAGGGCAGGACCCAGCCATGCGGGGCAGGGTGGCAGAGGCATGGTGTGCCGGGCTGCCCCCGGAGGCTGCGGGGGTCCAGGCCCAGTTCCGTCACCAGCTGCTTCAGCAAGGGCAGTCACTGTGCCTTATCTCCCTCCCTGCCCACGAAGCAGGTCCCAGAGCACCCTTAAGCCTAAGTACCGTCCCTCCCTCCATGGCAAAAATTACATCAGTTTACCAAATGCAGTCATCACAGATGTGACTGCAATTCACAAGGAAAGAAAGACTTTTGTCTCCTTCCCAGTTCCAGGCACAGATCTCCTAAAGCTCTTGGAATTTCCTAAGAAAGGGGTTGATGGAGGTGTCTTTTGTTATGTTAAATGAGGTAACTTTTGGAAAGCCCCTAAGTCACCTAAGGCTGAAGGCTGGCTGCCAGGATTGGAAACTTCAGCCCCTCCCTCTGACCTCCCGAGGGGAGAAGGGCCTGGAGGTTGAGTTCTGTGGCGGATGGCCAATGATTGAATCAATTGTGCCTATATGATGAAGCCACCATAAAAACCCAAAAAAGAAGGGTGTAGGAGGGCTTCCAGATCAGTGAACCAGAACACTTGCCCTACGGATCTCTTCACCTGGCTGTTAATTCATATCCTTTAATATTCTTTGTAATAAACCAGTAATCCAGGAATAACCGGGTTTCCTGAGTCGCGTGAGCTGCCCTAGCAGCCTTATCCAACCCAAAGAGGGGATTATGGGAACCTTCGGTTTATAACCAGGCTGTCAGAGCCCAGGGACAAACCTGGACTTATGGCTGGCATCTCGAGCAGGAACAGTGTGTGGAGTCTGATGTGACCTCAGACGGACGTAGATAGTGCTCGAATTTAGATTCTAGGACAGGCTGGTGTCGCAGAGAATGGCTTGATGGTGTTTGGAAAAAAACACACATCTAAACTGGCATCAGAATCATAGCGATGAAAGCAAAATAGTCTCCAATTTAAAATCTTCCTGTCATCCATAGGGAAGTCACAAGTCACATTCAGCGACACTGAGACACCAAGTTTCATTAGTTCTACTTTTGTACCTGAACCAAGCTGGTGAGATGTTGTGGATCCAAGTGCATATAGAAGCTACTTCAGGACAAATAGAAAAACGCCTTTTGCTCAAATCTTGGCAGGAAAGGAAATGGTTAAATTGGACAAGGATCACCATCAGGATTCCCAAGAGCTTCCAGAGTTTACCATCTAGGTTTGGATTTTACTAAACTCTTGCTGCAACTCTGAGTTCTATTGTTAAATATAATAACTTGTGTGTGTGTGTGTGTGTGTGTGTTTAAGATTTTCTTTATTTATTTGAGAAAGAGTGAGAGAGAGCACAAGAGGGGAGAAGCAGACTCCCCATGGAGCTGGGAGCCCGACACAGGACTCGATCCTGCGACTCTGGGGTCATGACCTGAGCCGAAGGCAGTTGCTCAACCCACTGAGCCACCCAGGTGTCCTGAATATACTAACTTGTAATACTGAGCAGTAGAGCTATTTGGCAGGAACTTACTCTTGCTCAGAAGCAAGCACGTTCACACACACACACACACACACACACACACATACCGATTCTCATTATTCACGGTGATTATGTTCTATAAAGTTGCGATGAACACTGACTTAGTGAATGCCACATCATTGCTCCTAGGGGAAATGAAAGGTTAGGGTCTGGGAGCCTCTGGCCACAACATTTTCATCGACCCATCAACACAGAGCCTTGTTGTGGGTGTTTCTGTTTAAGGACACCTTATTCAATATGTATTGTTGATTCATTAACCCTGTATCTCCTGATCTGAATGTGGCTTATCTCACATGCCTGCTTTCTCCAGAAGCCACCTCACAGCCTCTGCGCTCCCGAACACAGAGCTCAGGCACTGGCTTGGGACCCATTTTAAATGACGAAATCATAGTGGGGAGAAAAAGGTACCAAGATGCTCAAAACATGGTTCTGACAGGCTGCACAAAGGATCCTGGTTTCCAGGACAAGAGCTGAAACACAAAGTCAGAGCAACATCCCTCCTGGAACGTGTCAGGTGAATCCGATTTCGTCGCAGCTCTGCACGTGTCCTTGACTGGCTAGAAGGGCCATGAGTATTGACTGGGGGGTTACAAGCAAATATTAGCCAGTAAGCAAATGTACAAATACAGAAGCCACAAATAACGAGGTTCAACTGTGTGCACATGCGTGTATATATGCGTATATTGCATGGATGTATAATATTGCGTGTGATATATACAGATATATATCTATACATATGTGTGTAGTACATGTCTACGTCACAGTTGACTGGGGTCCCCAGGGATGCTGGCCACTGGAGCTCCCTCCCCTGGCTTCCCCAGGGCCCTGCATGGAGCCGGGAACAGCTACCGCCTTGCTTGGCTGCTCGGGGACAGCAGAGCCAGAATATCTCAGAGCAGCGCTAACCCCACATCTCTGAACCCTGAGCCCGAGCTTTCTCTGAGGACTCTTGCAAACAGCCTACACTGCCCTCTGCCCAGAAGTCATGCCCTCACATGACCTCCTGGTTAGTGACAACTTAGGCCCAAAGACACACCCAGTCCCCTTGCCCTTAAAGCCCTACCTGACTTCCACGCAAGAAGCTGCTTGGGTATCCTGTGTGGTAATGAAATCCTTTGTGTTGCCTGTTTCCTCACCTAGACTGCTGGACCCAAAAGGCAGAAACCCTGGCACAGCTCTCCATGACCAGGAGCTGTGGAGTTTCTTGAAGCAGAGATGCCAGAAAGGGCAGGGACATTCAGCATCCGTCAGCCCAGGACACTCAAAGTGTGACCAAGCAGCAGCGGCAGCCTCACCTAGGAGCTTGTGAGAAATACAGATTCCCTGGCCCCTCCCCAGACCTTCAGAAACGGAATTTCTGGGATGGGGGCCCGGGAATCTATATTGTAACAAGTTTTCTAGAATATTCTTATGCCTACTAAATTTTAGAAGCTCTGAGTCCCACAACCCTTTGGAGACTTGGTGAAGGAACCTATTTCCCCAAAGTCATACATTTGGTTAAGGACATCCCATGGGGAAGAGGCCAGCAGGTGCTCTCGCTGAAGCCAGCCCTTCACAGAGACAAGCATGGTTCTCATTCACGCGGCCTCTCTTCCCTGCTCTCTTGTTACTCTTCCTCCTCCTCCTTTATCTCTTTGTCTCTCTCTCCCTCTCTCCCTTTCTCCCTCCCCACTTCCCTGACCCTCCCTTCTCTCTCTCATTGAGTGGGGGCACTAACTTCTGTTCTCTGGGCATGTCACACAGAACTAACCCTGGGTCCCCTGGCCAGCTCAGGTCAATCCAAAGAACGCGTTCCTTGCAAGGGGACGTTTTCGCGACGGTTGGAGAATGGGACAGGGAAATTAAAGCAGTCCAGTCCGAGGGCAGGAGTTATCTTGAAACTCTTCCTCCATCCATTTGTCATCCCTGCCCCCCCACCTCCCCCTCCCCACCTAGCCACCCCCTCCTTCAGCTGTGACAACAGGGTTTGTTTTTCTCTGCTGTGGGCTTGGGTTATACATACAGGCAACTAGGTGAACGTTCTGGGAGGCCCGTTAGGGTTTCTCAGAATGAGTCATTTTTTCAAAAATAACAAAACCTCTCGACATCACTTGATTTCAGCCAGGCTCTTGTAATCTCTTTTGCAATTGCATTCCAAGCACGCCTGACTTCTTTCTCAGGCCTGATGGCAAGCCCCCACCCCCCACCCCGCCCCACCCCGCAGGACTTCGCTGATAGACAAAGAACCCACGCTCAAGACCAGCAGGTCCAAAGCACACTGAGGTTGCAGAAGACGGAACGAATATGTCTGGAGGCTCCGGAGGGCAGCAGGCGATGGGGGCACGGGGTCAGAGGGGCTGCCCCAGCTTTTGATCTATCGTGACTCACTGGAATTTGACAAGCCACCCTGCTACAGTGCCTTCACCATCCTAAGTGGAACAGGCTAAGAACCCCAAGAGAGATGACTGCCTTTTTTTTTCTAACATGTCATCGTTGTACAAAGCACACTTCACCCCCATCGCCTCGTGCACACATGAGAACAAGCAAAGCTCCCGGAGGCTTGGAGAAACAGAATGTCTTGCCCCCGTTCTCACCATGATGATTGGTCAAGGCTTCTGGGGCCAGGCACCGTAGCAATGGTAGCTCAAGGATAGACTTTTTATTCATCGTGCCAGCAGGAATGGTAGTATTCTCCCCATTTTCTAGATGGAGAAACTGAGGCTCGGAAAGGTTGACTAACTTGCTCAAGGTCACACAGAGAAGGTCAGCACTGGACTTGAACCCTAGTGTGCACGTCTTCCATGCTTATGTCTTCCAATGCATCCTAGGCAAATACTGCTCTCAAAGCCCTGTGCTCCTTCCTCTGCTGGAACTTAGCATCACGGATTTTTTTCTTTTTCTTTCTCTTTTTCTTTTTTGGAAAGAGAGAGCATGTGTGAGTGAGGATGGGGGAGGAGGGGCTGAGAGAGAGAAAGAATCTTAACCAGGCTCCACCTGCAGGACAGAGCCTGATGCAGGGCTCGATCTCATGACCCTGAGATCATGACCTAAGTCAAAAGCAAAGTCGGATGGTTCGCTGACTGAGCCGCCCAGACGCCCCTTAGCATCAGGGATTTTCATTGACACTTGAAGTATCTCTGTCCTGCGAGCACTTTAAAGCAAGGAGAGCAGCTTGCTCACTTCTGCACCCTAGCACACAGCTCCCTAGGTGACAGATACACAACCATTGCTGGGTCAAGGCAGGGGTGAGCTCCACCTCTGGCCCTCAGACTGCAAACCTGGACATGTCCCCTCTACACACACCGCCACTCCTGTTCCAGAGCCATCAGAGCTTGTGGTCCCTAAGGAACTCCAGATCTAAACTTGACTGATGTATTTCCCAGCCGTGGTGAAGGTACCTCACCAATCCAGCTTTCTCATTTGTACAAACATGCTGCTGGGCAGGAGAAAGGCAAGAGGACCCCCCTGAGCTCTCATAGATGAAGGTCCTAAAAGTATGTTGAGTTTTCTCAAGAAGCAAGAAGACAGGGTCTAGCACACTGGTTGTTTGAATAATATTTTTTTGAAAAAAAAAAAAAAAAAAAGGTGGGGGGGTGCCTGGGTGGCTCAGTGGGTTAAAACCTCTGCCTTTGGCAGGTCATGGTCTCAGGGTCCTGGGATCGAGCCCCGCATCGGGCTCTCTGCTCAGCGGGGAACTCCTTCCTCTTCTCTCTCTGCCTGCTTCTCTGACTACTTGTAATCTCTGTCTGTCAAATAAATGAATAAACTCTTTGAAAAAAAAAAAAAAAGTGGAGCCAAACTCCACGGAGTTTGTGGCATCAGCCCAGTGATACTTTTCACATTTACTTTTGTCTCTGTTAGATCCTGGCACAAAGGAGAAGTGGAAACTCAGAAGTCTTAATGCCCTGAGACTAAAATCCTGTGTGAATCAGATATTTCATGCCCACCCAGTATCACTATTGGTTTTGGCTTCCGCTTTGAGACGCATGCTAGATGTCACTTTCCTCCCGCCCACAGTCCCTTCCTGCCACCTCCGTGCCCAGGCTGAGCTGGGCTGGATGACCCTTTGCCACGTTGAGCTCCCGGCACACGTCACTTTTGCAGCGAAACTGCCAGCTTATGTACCTATCTGCCAGGAGACGGTGCACCCACGTTTGTGTGACTGTCCCCGGCTCCCTTCTGTGCCCTACGGCTCTTCATATCTCCGACGCTTAACCAGATGCCCACAGACCTGCCCCTCGAGAAACGTTTGAGGCTCGCACAACAGCACCAATTCCATACTACTGCAAGGTCCTCGGCTCTTCTCAGGGCACATCCAAATGCTTCGTCCCCGTGATAACTCTGAGAACTCACCAGTGTTTCTCTCCTTATGCCCATTTTTTTTTAAAGACTTTATTCATTTATTAGACAGAGAGAGAGAGAGAGTGAGGGAGAGGGAGAGGGAGAACCAACAGGGGGAGTGGGAGAGGGAGAAGCAGGCTTCCTGCTGAGCAGGGCACCTGATGTGGGACTCAATCCCAGGACCCTGGGATCATGACCTGAGCCAAAGGCAGACACTTAACAGACCAAGCCACGCAGGCACCCCTCTCCTTGTGACCATTATTATGATGCAGATGCTAAGACTCGCCATGTGGACTGACTTATCCACCACTACACGGCCAGGAAGGGGTAGAACCCACACGCACATCATAAAATCACAGAAAATGAGGTTTGAAGAAGACCTCAAAGGCCACCTGAAACAGAATTCTTAGGGTACCTGGGTGGCCCAGTCGGTTAAGCATCTGCCTTCGGCTCAGGTCATGATCCCAGACTCCTAGTATCAAGCCCCACATCGGACTCCCTTGTTGGTGGGGAACCCCCTTCTCTCTCTCCCACTCCCCCTGCTTGTGCTCTCTCTCTCTCTCTGTGTGTCAAATAAATAAATAAAATATTTTTAAAAAACAATTCTTTAAACTGTTTTTAGGCAGGTAATCTTTGTTTTTGTTTTTTGGTTTTTTCCTTCTTTCCGTAATGAAATCTTACTCAAAATCATAGTATGACTAGGACCTGTTCTTGATGGAGGAAAAATAGAAAAATTGAACACGCATCAGCTCAGCTACTCAGCCTACCCTCAAGAGGAAAGGAGAAGGGTTATGAGCACAATTGGAGACACCATGGGTCCAAATAAACATTCTAGAATGGCTAGATCTATGTTCAAATCCTATGTTCTTTCAACTATAGCACTCCACCTCCCTGAGGTTACCTCCCTCACTCCAAAGGTCCCTCTTGGTCATCTCTACGTCAAGCACTGGGCTAAATGCTATTGCGGATGCCAACCAAATATGTTGGACCAAGGGTCCATGGATCCACTTCGGTCCCCAGTCCTACCGTTTCCTGCCTGAGAACCTTGGGGAAGTCAAACTGTCCCTGAGGCTTGGCTGCTCCATCTGCAGAATGGCCCCAAGGCTCACTCGGAATCAGTCATTTGCCCCGCGAACATAGACACTCCGCAGGACTCGACGCCCGCCCACGCTCCCAAAGCACTGATGGCCTCTACTCTCTCAGGGCTCTCCACAGTCCGATGTGGAAACTGCTAGAAGGGCCCGAGATCACTTTTGTGAGGCTGTCCCCTCTTTCACCTTATTCACTGTGCTTTTGGACTTCCAGCAGCTTGCCTTGTCTCACAAAGGAGTTGGGTTTGCCCGTATGATCCCGTTTCTGTTCAAGACATTGGTTTAAGGCCCTTCCACACGATCACGCTGAGCTAGTACCCGCGCCTGGAATACGGTCGCAACCTCAGCCGCGCCTGCCGCCTGCCACTGCCTCCGGACCATGGACCCCCGCAAAGTGAGTGAGCTTCGGGCTTTTGTGAAAATGTGTAAGCAGGATCCGAGCGTTCTGCACACCGAGGAAATGCGTTTCCTGCAGGAGTGGGTGGAGAGCATGGGGGGTAAAATACCACCTGCCACTCATAAAACTAAATCAGAAGACAGTATCAAGGAAGAAAAACTAGATAGTAAGAAGGCGGAGGAAAACACAAAGACAGATGAACCATCAAGTGAGGAGAGTGATCTAGAAATTGACAATGAAGGTGTGATTGAACCAGATACCGATGCCCCTCAAGAAATGGGAGATGAAAATGTAGAGATAACCAAGGAAATGATGGATCAGGCAAATGATAAAAAAGTGGCTGCCATTGATGCCCTAAATGATGGTGAACTACAGAAAGCCATTGACTTGTTCACAGATGCCATCAAACTAAATCCTCGCTTGGCCATTCTGTATGCCAAGAGAGCCAGTGTCTTCATCAAATTACAGAAGCCAAATGCTGCCATTCGAGACTGTGACAGAGCTATTGAAATAAATCCCGATTCAGCTCAGCCTTATAAGTGGCGTGGGAAAGCACATAGACTTCTGGGCCATTGGGAAGAAGCAGCACATGATCTTGCCCTTGCTTGTAAACTGGATTATGATGAAGATGCTAGTGCAATGCTGAAAGATGTTCAACCGAGGGCCCAGAAAATTGCTGAACATCGGAGAAAATATGAGCGAAAACGTGAAGAGCGAGAGATCAAAGAAAGAATAGAAAGGGTTAAGAAGGCTCAGGAAGAACATGAGAGAGCCCAGAGGGAGGAAGAAGCCAGACGAAATCAGGAGCTCAGTATGGCTCTTTCCCAGGTGGCTTTCCTGGGGGAATGCTTGGTAATTTTCCTGGAGGGATGCCTGGAATGGCAGGGGGGATGCCTGGAATGGCAGGGATGCCTGGGCTCAATGAAATTCTTAGTGATCCGGAAGTTCTTGCAGCCATGCAGGATCCAGAAGTTATGGTGGCCTCCCAGGATGTGGCCCAGAACCCAGCAAATATGTCAAAATATCAGAGCAACCCAAAGGTTATGAATCTCATCAGTAAATTATCAGCCAAATTTGGAGGTCAAGCATAATGCCCTTATGACAAATAAAGCCCTTGCTGAAGGAAAAGCAACTTCCATCACCTAATGGATGTCGCAATAATACAAACCAGTGTACCTCCGACCTTCTCATGAAGAAAGCTGGGGTGCTGTGAAGAGAATCCCTACCCCTCTGCTCCCCATGCAACTGAAACATTCTACAATTGTTGCCATTAGGGTATTCATTCAGATAATGTTTTCCTACTAGGAACTACAAACTTTAAACACTTTTTAAACCTTAAAAATATTTAAAAACATATTAAAAGGGTGTGTTAGTCCCTAAAAAAAAAAAAAAAAAAAAAAGACATTGGTTTAAGGATGAAAAGGGGGCTGACGGTTGACTTCATCTCGAATATCCAGAAAGCCAGGTGACCAATGAGAAACAATGAGAAACAGGCAGCCAGCGTGTTGCATCCAGAGCTCAGGAGCCTGACAAGCAGAGAGCCGGGCAGAGTCCCCAGCGAGGAGGCGGAGGGCAGGGAGAGCGCAGGGCGGCGGGGAGGACAGCCACCCTCTCTGGGCACCTGCTGCTCTCCCCACCTCAGGCCCCTGCCTCTCTGGAGGGGAGGACAGGTGCCTCTGCAGCACAAATTATTCTACCAGGTAACTCTGTGTGCTGGAAGACTCCCAGATTCCCCGAAGGCCTTGAACGGAAAAAGGAAGAAGCCTCCAGGAGCGCCTTTTTGTTCCCTGCATCCCGTATCTTTGCCTCTGCAGAAGCCTTTGTTCCAATGTCGGAGCTGTCTTCTTTCTAACGACAGTAAAAATAGTCCTGTAACAGGTGCACTGTGCACCCATGCCTTTCGCTGCGTCACTCTGCTGCCTTTTGAAACTCGTGTCTTGGGGGAAAAGAAGGCCAGGCAGGGGCCCTTGCCACCCCACCCCACCGCTGCTAGGGGTCACAGAGCATGCAAGAAGGAGCACCTGGATTGGAACCTAATTGTTGTCACTCTGACTCCAGCCCTCCCTCTAAAGGCCTTTCCTTCTAGAAATATCCAGTCACCTGAGCCCTTAAGGGGGGTAGGGCTTGCAATGCCCCTTGCCTTGCAGACTCCTCTGGTCAGCCAAAGGGCTCTGGCAGGCTTGAGGCCTCATTGCATGACCGCACTGCCCCCAGGGTATCAGCAAAGCAGGGTTCAGCAAGCAGCACCCTTGGGAATTCTTGGACTCGCCGTCTGGGCCTCACCAGTTCACCCAGGTCCCTTGTCTTCCCTCTATGGCTGGGTCAAGGGAGGCAGGTTTCCCTGGGGCACCCACTGCCTTTCCTTTTTTCTCAGTCCTGGAGCCCTCAGACTCAGGACAAGTTCAGAGGTCTTGGGCCAGAGTGGAAGGCACCTGACGCAAAGCAAGAGGCCAGGGTTCAGCATTAATCGAGGAGCTCTATAAAATCCTCTGTGCTTTCCTTCATATCACAGAGTCAGAGTGAGGTGGACGGCATATTTGGGACAAGCTTTCTCATCCTTGCTTCACCACAGAACCTGGAGCCAAAGAAGGCGCTTCATTTTCCAAAGAGGGAGGCAGAGTACCGGAGAGGGTAAGTGGAAGGCAGGGGTGTCAGCATGTGCATCAAAGGAAATTGGGGCTCTGTGACTCTGGCCCAGGACCAGGGACTCTCCACTCTGAGCCTCAGTTCCCAGCCTAGGAAAATGTCACTTTTTAAAAATAATATTTTATTTATTTATTTGTCAGAGAGAGAGGCAGAGAGAGAGAGAGAGAGAGCACAAGCAGGAGTGATGTCAGGCAGAGGGAGAGGGAGAAGTAGACTCCCCACTGAGCAGGGAGCCTGATGCAGGACTCGATCCCAGGACTCCAGAATCATGACCTGAGCCAAAGGCAGACGTTTCAATGACTGAGCCACCCAGGCATCCCAACAATGTCACTTTTAAGTCCCTTCTAGCTAACAATTTGCTCTACAAGGTGTAAGTCCAGCCCCGGTTCCCTAGGGCAGAACAGAGTCTCACATGGAGAAGGCAGTGACCCTAAGTGAACAATTCTCCAGAGTCCTTCTTTAATGGAACAGAGACCAAGCTTTCAGAGTCCCACACCAAACCTTGAGATTCCTCATTATCAAAACAGGCATAGAAGACAGAGGAATAAAAAGGATGGTGAGGGAAGGTAAGACAAGGGCAAGTATGGTACTTCTCAGTGCTCATTCCCATACTCCTGCTGCCTTCTGTCACAGGGGCTTGGAAGAAGCTGACTCTACCTCCCAATCCAGGAGTGGGACCTTGGGTAAGCCCATCATTGGGGTCCATCCACCTGCAGTGACTGGTCCAAGAGACATCTTTGAGCTCCTGGATCAAGCATTGCCTGAAGCACACATTCTAGACTTTTTATTACATAAGCCAATATTACATAAGCCAATTACATAAGCCTCTTAACATTAAGTCGAAGTCAGCTTGAGCTAAGTTTCACGACTTTCAACCAAAAGATTCCTGACACTACTCCCCTCTAGTTCTGAAACATGATATAATGGTTTAGCTATTTATGGTAATAAAGCTCCTTCATAGGCCATGTCTCGGCTGCTATATTAGCCAGGTGAGTGCCACTTACTGAATTAAAGTCAGGTTGCCTCAGAAAGTAGTGAGTTTCCCAACTCTGGAAGCATTCAAGCAGAGGCATTTTGAGTAAAGAATACTAGCAGGTGCTGAGTCTGTGCTAAGCACTCTACAGGCAGAATCTCATTTACTTCTCACCACAATGCATGTGAGATACTCTGTGTATTATCCTGGTGTTCCACTGTCCTATCGGTGGAGTCTTCGATTTATTATCTGCTTCAATTCCACTCTCCCTTCAAGTGTCTTCTCCAGATAATCCCAACAACCTCACAGCCAGTCTATCCCTCCAGTTCATCCCGTACCTCCTATCCATCAGGCTCAGCACAGCCTCAGAGGGACCTGTGCATAATGCAAACTGACAATGTCTCTTGCTGCCCTGCAAACACCCTCAGCGGCTCCCCAATGCCCCCCAGGTAAGCTCTCCGTCTTCAGGTAATATACCGAAGTGGTTCCAGTAAGTCCTTACATGGAAATTGTCCTGCCCACAGCAGAGAGACTACCATCTCTTCTTCCCCACCAGCTCATGGCATCACAGGAAGGCACCTGAGCCAAGGGCAGCCAATCGATGGCTGGAAAGGGGCCTACCAAGTGACCATGGCATCATGGACATAATGTTTGTGTCCCCCCAGAATTCAATACTGAAACCCTCACCGCCACTGTGATGACATGTGGAGGTGGGGCCTTGGCTCCCTTGCCCTTTTTGCCATGTGAGAATATAACTATGAGCCAGAAAGCCCTTCCCAGATGCCAAATGCACTGCAACCTTGACCCTAGACTTCCCACCTTCTGAACTGAGAAATGCATGCTTGCTGTTGAAGCCACGTAGTCTGGGGTGTATTTGTTACAGCAGCTCGAACTGACAAAGACACCTGGCAGGAGTGCTTAGTCAGTGGAGATGAAGGTGAGCTCACAGATCCATCAGACCCTCCTGGTAGGGGGAGGGGTGGGGAATTCACGCTTCTCAAATACTCTGAGCACTTCCCCCCTCCTCTCCCAATCTCCCTGGCAGTTACGTGGGGCCATCTGGCTACTTCTCATCCATGGACTGTGAAGATAAGCATTAAGAATATTAAGAACCAGGGGCACATGGGTGGCTCAGTGGTTAAAGCCTCTGCCTTCGGCTCAGGTCATGATCCCAGGGTCCTGGGATCAAGCCCCGCATTGGGCTCTCTGCTCTGTGGGGAGCCTGCTTCCTCCTCTCTCTCTGCCTGCCTCTCTGCCTAGTTTCTCTCTGTCAAACAAATAAAATATTTTTTAAAAAAATTCTTAAAAAAAAAAAAGGAATATTAAGAACCAGTGGGCCTCCTCTCTTCTCTTGCTGTGAGAGACTTTGGAAGCCACACATTCCAGGGGACACTTTGTGTAATTGTGTAAGCCACCAGGGTTTCAGGGTCTATCTGTTATCGCAGCAGAGCCTAATCAATCCTAACCAATATATGCTCAAGAATTTGAACTGAAAACACACATAGAGACTTGAACACAAGAGGATTTCATGTTAATGTCACACAGCTCTAGGCTGGGAACCAACAAGCTTTGCTACTGTGCAGAAGAGATGATTCAGTTATGAAAAGAAGTTTCAGTCCTAAACAATTTTATGTTGTCAAAGTACCTTCCAACTGGGAAACCTGGGTGGCTTAGGCAGTTAAGCATCTGCCCTTGGTTCCGTTCACGATCCCCGAGTCCTGGGATTGAGTCCCACATCAGGATCCCTGCTCAGCGAGCAATCTGTTTTTCCCTCTGTCTCTCCTCCTACTCTTGCTCTCTCTCATTCTCTATCTCTCTCAATAAATAAATAGAATCTAAAAACAAAAATAAAACAGAAAAAAAACAATGCACCTTCCAACCTCCATGAGGTCTGGCTATCCCAAGAACCTTGTTCATTCTGTGATGTTGCTTATGGTATATGCCTGGTTCCCCAAGAAGCTTGGCCCTTGTTATGGAAGATCTTTATTCCCACATGTATCCTCATAATTACCCCATTAGTTGAAGTTTCCTGAATGCCTTTGCAACCAAAGAGGCTGCCAACACACCAGTCCTTTAAGATCTGGACCCTGCAGGTCCCCCAGGCCCCAACCCCAAATACTAGCCACTTTTGCCAAAGTCATCCAGCCCTCTCATGCCTCTAGGCTTCATAGTTCTTGATTTAGCCTGGACCACTTTTCCCGCTGCCTCCTCTGCTTATTAAAAGGCTGTTTTTCCTTCAAACCCCCTTTCAAAACACTCCTTTTATGAGGTTGCCACAGTTTCTCCATAGTACTCAAACACCAAGTTGTTCTGTTTCATTTTGTTTTTACCTCTAAGACAGGGATAGTAATAATTCTTACTGTATAAGGTGGCTGAGAGAGCCAAAGGAAACAATGGGAAAGAAAAATCCTTAGAAAAATGTAACAGACTGTGTCGACATAAATTTGTACTGTGACCGTTCTCCCCTGCAGGAGCATGTTTCATTCTGGCTGACCTTGTGGTTTGCTAGGGGCCTTCCTCCTTTCCTTGCATCTATTCAGATGGTTTTGGTTGCATAAAGAAATTCTGCCTACCTCAAGCATCCTCCCTATAAAGAAAGATGCAAAGGATATAAATAGACGGGGTAGCAGTTAAGAGGTGCGTCTGGTTGCAAGTAATGGAACCCGCAACAGAGCTGTTTAAAGCACAAAGATTCTGAGCAAGAAGCCTAAAGGAAAGTCGCTGCCCGATGTCACTAAACAGGGCTGATATCTGTACAGCACTTGTCGCCTTTCCTCATGCATACAAGGTTTCTGCCACAGCCCCAGCCATTGTGTCTACATCCCAATAGGAGGAAGGAGAAAGGGGAGAGATGTCACCGGCAGAGGGACACTTGCAGCTCATTGGCTAAGCCACATGGCCACACCTAACCACAAGAAAGACTGGGCTCGTGAGCTTTGAGCCGTCCACTTCCTGGAACAGAGAAAGCAGAGCTGGGAGAGACTTGGGACATGTGTTGAGTGAACCAACCTAGAGTCCCTACCACAAGGGAGCCCTCAGAAAGAAGGAAAAGCTGCAGAGCCAGATGCCAGGGATCACTCAGCTCTTGCCCTGTTTAGTTCTTGTGTCACAATTTACTTTCCCACTGTCCGGTTAACTGGTTTGAGACAAATGGCCACCCCTTGGCTGGGAGAATGCAGGAGACTTGACAGGAAAGACGCTAGTGTGGCATGCAAGCAGGGAAGGTGAGACCCCGAAAACAAAATGTTAGGGCCAGGCAGATGAAAACCAGTCTTCTCATGTTTCCCCTATCAAGGTGTGAGCTCCCCAGAGACAGTCCTCTGACTCTCTCATCTGTGAATCTCCCAGATGATACGCTCAACAGATCCACCATGACTGGGGTGGATTTCATTCTTTAGCCCACTATGCCAGCTTGTTTTCTCCTCTCTATTTTGGTTTGTGTCATTGTTACCTCCGTCCTTATAGAGAGCATGGGTCTTGGACAAACCAGGGATGGAATTCCAGCTCCTCGAACCCTCTCTCTGTCCTTTTACTCAAGAGACCTTCCATCTCTATGCCTCCGTATTCCCATCTGCAAAAAGGAGGAATTAAACCAATCTCACGAGGTTGCTAGCAGAATTAAGCAACATGGTGTGTTAAAGCCTTTAGCACAGTGCTGGGCACAAAATAGACACTCCAGCCCATCAATGGCCCATTAGCAATTTTACGTAGGAATTTTAAGCAATAAGAGTACAATGAATAATTCCCTATATCCAATTCCCCAAAAATTCCTGTTTGGATTCCTACAGATTGCAGGTTTGATACTTGAGGAGAGAGCAAAGTTCTAATCTTTCTAGTTCATCCTAAAAATAGTTAGCTCTTCTATGTACATTCTGTCAGCTCAGCAATTCCCATCTAAGGAACTGGGAGATTGTGAAAGGCAATCTTTCTAAACAGGGGTCAAATGTTTTCCTTTACCCCAGAGTAACTCACAGAAGATGCACATGAAGAGAAAGTTGGCCCAGGAGTACAGGGGTCTTCCCACCCAGGCTGGGGTCTGGGGTCTGGAGCCTCAAGGATGAAAGGCAAGTGGTATATGAGTCGTCCTAGGAAAAGGGGTATTTTTCTCCTATTTCTTCATTCAATCATTCAAGTTGTCTGAAAGACATTTACTGAAAGCTGGCAGCTCAGACACTGGTAAATGCTGCAGAGACAGATGTAATTAGGTATGCCCGCCCCTAGAGATCTCATAATAAAGCTATATGTTGAAAACTTCAAGCATTCAATAATAATAATATATAATAAATACTATTATTTTTATTGAGCATATATTCTGTGCCATCCACAGTTCTAAACATTTACACCCATCATTTACTTTTCATCTTTACCTTATTGTATGTAATTATGTGCCATGACGTAATTACTTCATACCCATTCTGCTGATGAAAACAGAGGAGTATACCAAGAATGAAATAACTTATCTGGGCCTTTTGGAAACTATCTGAAAAGCTTTCCATCATTCTTCCTCAGCCCCCAGTGTTGGGCGGCATCCAACAGATGAGGGGTCAGCAGTTGTCATAGAAACAGCAGATGAACTTGAATCTAGTGCTACTTTGCTGCTGGCAAGCTCCTGACACTCCTGGACAACCTCTTCCCATGCTCAGGCTGCTCTCTCCCTGAGAAGTTCTTCCCAACAACTTCTCTGTGTAGCTACAACCCATTCATCTTTAAAAGTCCAGCTCATCAAAAGAATTTTCCAGAATCCTCCCTCCACACCACCTAGCTAGGATCTCTTAAACCTCTGTGTTGGTCCATCTCTGTTGACCTTTGAGTTGTGCCAAAAATTATGATGGGCTGCATATTTGGCTTATTTGTCTCTGTTTAATGAGTTTTCCTCCAAAGCAGGGACCGTGCTTTAGTCAACTCTCTATCTCCAAGGCCTGGAATTCATGTGCGGATTAAAGGGTTACTAAACTCATAGTGCCTGGTTCATCACAAGCCCTGGTGGGTGCTCAGCAACCACAGACAGAATGGACTTGAATGTGGAAATTGACAAAATGGCAGTGCAAGGAGAAACCCTTGTATCCCAGAGTGGAGGCCTACTGAAGAGATGTCAGCCGGTGCTTCGAGCAAGAATGGCCAACAAGTAAGACAACCAGACCTTCTCAGATTTAACAGTTGGATCATCCTTGAATGTAACCAGCTCTGTCCTCTCAAGCAAGCTGCTGGATCTCCCAGTTGTCATCCAGAGTCGATGAAAAACAGAAGTCCTATTATTATCTTGTGCAATTTTGGGGGAAAACCACAGCTTCAACTCCTATGGCTTCCACACCCTCTTCTGTCATTCACTCCCCATTTAACGTTTTCCTCCCATCCACAGGGAAAGTCAAATGTGTCTTACTTTCAAACCTATTTCATAAAAATCCAGATTTACCAAGAGTATAAATTAGTTACAAGTAATGATTTCCCTTTACCTGAAATCATTAATTTTCAGAGACTCAATACATAAGTTTGTTTTTCCCTGAACACATGTCGGGTGCACTACGGGGTCAGCAAAGACATTGGTGGAGTGAGAATGGATTATTTGGGGAGAACTTGGATGGGGGAGGACTAGTGAGAATCTAGAACCTGATTGCTCCCCCCCAACAAAATCTGCAGTGCCTCTAGAGTTGATTTTCACAGAATATGTGCCTTGAGCTGATCTGCCAGAAGTAAAGTATCCCCAAGATTAAAAGAGTTTAACAAGTGTACCTACTCTGTCCTGCCTTTAGAGATCCTGATCATCACTTGATTATTTAAGACTGTGAGGAATCCAAAAGTAAAGCAGTTTCTTTCATATTTATGTAACCTTATTATTAGAGAATTTCTAAAAATAGGCTGTAGCATTCCTTTCCAGAGGAGGTAATCTTGAGAAAGACAATAAAGTGAAGTGGGTAAGAGCCTGGTGTCTGCGGCCAGACAGCCTGGGTCTGGATCCCAGCAATGCCCCTCACTCTCTGTGTGACATAAGCACGCTACTCTACCCATGCTCTGTGCTTTCATTTCCTCATCTGGAAAATGTGGATGATAAGAGGACTTACCTCACTGGACAGGGTGGATGTGAGAACTAAAAGGACTGAAATATATACAATTCTTAGAATGGATCCTGTATATACTAAGTGCTCAATAAATATCAATTACTTAGAATGTAAGGCTCATATATTGTGCAACAGCATAAAGACACAGTTGTTACACATCTCAGAACATTCTTCTCATTTAGCTCCCATATTTCTGGGGAACAGTAAAATATAACCTAACTATACTAGGAAAAACCAGTTAAGAAAAGATGGGGTACGAGGGAGGGAGACATGACCAGGTCTTGGTAGTGAACCATGAGGAGCCCCCAAACAGTGGAGGAGAGAATGGAGGTGGTCTAAAACTCTAGGTTACTAGCACTGCCTGTGGACGGCGACCCGTGAGGGTCAAACCCAGTCATACCCCACACACACTGGGTGATCTGAGGCAAGAAAGGTCTCCTCTCTGTGCCTGGGCATAAAAACAGCACCAAAATTTCAGAATTCTTATGAGGATTAAATGAATAATTAGGTCAAGAATGTCAGGCTTCTAGCAAGTAAAGTTTAGCCCTGATTATTCTAGTCCTACAATGGTGATGTCAATGTTTGTGCTTTTTGTTTAATTTTGTTTTTTCTTGGAAACACGCAACCTCACAGACAGTTAAAAAAAAAAAAAAAAAAAAAAAAAAAAGGTCCAGAGCAACATCTTTATTTTGCTGACAAAGAAACAAGGCCCAGGGGAAAAAAAAAAAAAAAAACGGGTCTTTTCTTCAGGGCACGTGGCAAGTGGGAGGTGAAGGGAAGGAGCAAACTTCCTTCCATGAGACACAGAAAAAAAAAAAAAAAAAAAAAAAGTCACCTTTCCAGGCTGCACAGGCTCCAGGGGAGGAAGTCTCTAGAGAGAGGGGCGAGCATGGCAGGAAGTGGGCACACATTCCCATTCCCGGAGAGCAGGGGAAATGGTCCCAAATCAAACAGTGTTCCATTGGGCCCTTGGCCACATGATGCTCGGTTGATTTTGGTCCTGGTAGTGCAAGAATGCTGGCTGTGAGCAATGGAAGCGAATAACCACGATTCCCCTGTGCACCCTGCAGTGTTGCCCCCGAACAACGTTTACAGTCAACATCTCACCTGATTTCATCCTCCTGTCAAATTGCTACACTATCCTTATTTTTAAAGACTTTCAAAAGGCGCCTGGTTGGCTTAGTCAGTTAAGTGTCTGCCTTCAGCTCAGGTCATGATCTCGGGTCCTGGGATTGAGCCCCGTATCAGGCTGCTGCTCAGCAGAAAGCCTGCTTCTCTCTCTGCCATTCCGCCTGCTTGTGCTCTCTCACTCTCTCAAATAAATAAATAAAATCTTAAAAAAAAAAAAAAGACTTTCAGAGAAGGTAATAACAAGCTAGTAAGTAGCTCAGTGAGGACCCAAGTCCATGACGCCGGACTCCAGCCCCTGCTTCAGTGCACCACCCACCCCCATGTGCCAGAGCCCCTAGCTCTAATACTCAGATCTGACACAGACTTTACATTCTTACAGGCGCAGAATAATTCTCCTGTGCCGTCCCTGCAACTCATGTCTCAGTCTCACCCCCTCTGAGGGACCTCCTCTGACCAACCTGTCCCCTGAGCTCTCCCTGCGCCTCTGGACATGCCCTGATGGACAACTGTCAATCACCGGCTGGTGTCATCATTCCAATTCCAGCTTAGCTAGCAGGCCCCATGCACCTACTGTGTGCAAGGCTCCATGTTGGATAACTTCCACACTCCATCTCACTTCATTCTTACACCCACGCGAGGGTGCAGGAGCTGTGGTCCCGGTTTGGCCAAAGAGAGAACAGAGGCTCCAAGGCCTGACAGGTGGTGCCGTATTTGTTTTCTCCTGTGGCCCTTAGACACTACCACAAACTCAGCAGCCTACACGTCACAGATTTATTATCTTACAGTTTTGTAGATCAAAATCTGACCCGGGCGTCATGGGGCTAAATTCAAGGTGTCAGTAGAGCCTCAAACCTTCCTGGAGGCTCTAGGGGAGAATCCATTTCCTTGCCTTTTCCAGCTGCTCGGGGCCTTCCCATTCCTTGGCTCGTGGCCCTGCCTCTGTTTCCAAAGCCAGCCACGGCGGGTTGAGACCCTCCTTATACTGCATCTCTCTGACCCTACTTCTTCTGTCTTGACAACGCTTCCTCCAACCACAGCCAGGAAAGGTTTTTCACTTCTAAGAACTCCTATGGTGAGATTGGGCCCATCAGAATAATCCAGGATATTGTCCTCATCTCCAGTTTCATTGCATCTGCAGAGTCCCTTTTGCCTGGGACCACATTGCTAATGAGCGCAGGAGCCCCAGTCCCAGCTCACCCCCATCAGTGTTTCTCCCCCTGCTCTGTTCCAGCCTCCCTGTGACACTGAGTCAGCAATGCTTATTCATGCAATTGAACGAGTTCACTAATTAGCTGATTAACTAACTCTTCTGTGTCTGACCAAGCCAGGCTATTCCACAGAACAATAAACAGAGCAGATCAGTAGAAAGAGCACAGATTTTGCAGCTCTAAGTTTGCAGCTCTGGTTTCCACCATGAGGACATGATCTTGGGAAAATTACACAGCCTTTCTCAACCTGCATTGCTTCCTCCATAATGTACAGATGAGAATAGTGATCCTGTAGGGTTGTCCTGGGGATTTAAAGGAGAGAGCACATAGTGCCTGATAGCCGGGACATGTGGAACAAGTAGGAGCTATCATTACAGAGGCGACTCATATCCCCGAGGGCCACGCCAGGAACGGAGCACAGGGAAGGGGGATCGTCCCTCCGGGTGTCAGAAGCCAACAGGGGAGAATTATGAAGTGTGGTCAAGGAGAGCAGGAGCCTGGGCTTCCATTGGTTGGAGGATATAGGAGCCTGGAATCTCACTGGATGAAGAGAGTAGGGTTCAGGGGTCACCTCAGCCCAGGGGAACCTGCAGTGTAGACCTGAGGAATCAGCCTGTTCCTTTTCCATAGGCCTGAATGTTTAGAATCAGGGGGTTAGGTTATGGCCTCAGTTAAGTACCTGAGTCTCTGTTTCTGCATCCCTGAAACGGGCGTGAGAGTGGCCTCATTCACGTTCTATGAGGACGGCGTAGGTGAGAGATCGAAATCCTTGAGACAGGCCTCAAAGGTAGATGGTATGACCCCATTTTAGGGATGAGGAAACTGCACCTCAGACAAAAGTATGACTTCCATTAGCTGACACAGCTGTTGATCTGAGGACTTACAGCAAGCAACACCCCGTGGGGTCCTTGGGCAAATTCTCTAAGCCATCCTGTGTTTCTGATGTGGTGGTGGTGGCAGTGGGCTGGGCTTGATTGTCAACGCTGTGGTCTCTTTCAATAGCCAGAGAGATCCTTAAATCTGTGTCACCCCTCCATTCCTCCAAAGGCTTCCCATTTCACTCAGAGGAAATCCAAAGCCACCCCAAGGGTCTCAGTGCCGTACAAGACCAGCTCAGCTGCCTCCCTGGACTCCTTTCCTGGGATCCATCCACGTACTCCCGGCCTCAGGGCCTTAGCCCTTGCTGTCCCCTCTGCCCAGTGTACCCTCCCCCATACATAAGCAGGGACCCTGTCCTCACCTCCTCCCAGTCTCTGCTCCAGAGTCACTTTCCCAGTGACACCCTCCACGACCACCCTTCCCTTTTCACCTCCTCGTCCTGGTTGATTGCTCCCCTAAACAAGCACCCTGACCTGACCAATCAGGATGATTCATCACTTCGTTTCCTGTCTGTCTCTTTTCCCTAGAATATGAGCCCTCCCTCCTGGAGCCTCGTTGCTGAGCTGGGGGGCAGGGTGGTGGGGGGGGCAGGCACACAGCAGGTGTTCTATGCATATGTGCTGCATAAAAGAATGACCTCTTGGGCTCCTTGGACATCCCAGGCAGAGGGGTGGAGAAGGCAGAAGGCAGCAAGCTGAGCAGACTGGGGAGGGGAGATGATGGGGAGGCAGAGCCATTCTGAAGGAGGAACTGCCAGGGCTGCTGACAGCTGCCTGTGGGGGCCCCTAGCAGGCACAGCTGGGAGCAGATGCTTCTCTTCCCCCTTCTCCTCCCCAAAGTGCAAGAGCGCCCCGGAACCACTGAGAGAGGAGCCCTGCCCCAGAGCCAGCAAGAGAACTGAAAGCCAAACCTTGAATCTTCAGCATTGAAGCAAACCCCCGAGTCTCTGGTTTGCTGACCCGCTGCTTTATTTAGAACCAAAAGGTAGAAGCAAGGAGGAGACTGGGAGTTCATCCCAAGAAAAGGCAATTCAGACCTACCGAGTATGGGTGGTAAAAATAGTAGGGGTAGCTACCCCGACGGATTTACGGAATTTACCCCAGATGGTGCAGAGGAAGGGCATTTCTCAAAGGGATCACTTACGGATGGGGGCTGGGGGCCGAGGGTCCCCACCATCTCACCCCCTGATGAGCAAGGGAGGAGACACGGGAAAGGAGGTGGGAGGATGTCATGGAGGAACACAGCCAAAGACGGAGGCTCCCCTTCTGCCCTCTGATCTCCTGCAGGACCCCCACGGCCAAGCTCCATCAGAAGAGCGGCCAAGGGAGCAGGGACACAGTGGGCAGGTCAGCCTGCAGGGCACAGAGCCAGGCAGGACGTACCCTGTGAACCATGGGGAAGAGCAGCACTGGGCGGAGAGCAGGGCACAGACAGGACCCTTGGTCCCTATTTAGTGACCATTGCCAGGAGTCCCCAACCCAACTCCCAGCGCCCTCTGCAAACTGCTCCGTCCTCAGTGTCAGCACGAGCACCAAAGGCACCGAAAAGCCTTCACACACACACAGGCACACACTCCCATGCAGCCCTCACACACACACACAACACTTACACAACTCTCACACACACTTACTCGCACACACACACACTGCATAAACTCAACCTCGCTCCGACTTATGACACACATATCCCCCACAAATACACACAAATGTTCACACACACATGCCTGCTCACACTCTCACACAATCACACTCAACTCATCCATACCGTCACACACACAACTCTCACACTTGCATTTACACACATCCATATTCATTCTCACACTAGATACATCCGCACCTCCACAAACAGACCCACACACTTACACACAACTGACAGTGAGTCCATAACCTCTTTTCACTCTGTTCCCAGAACATCCCATGAGTAAGCTTGCTCTCGTCTACCTCTCCCCAGACCGTGAGCAACCTGAGAGCCAGAGTGGTGTCTCCTTACTGGCCTGTGCTAATGCAACCTGAGCAAGGAGAGCACTGAGCCGAGAGCACGAGAGGCCGCGCCTACTGAGGTCCTACCACATGGGCGCTGTCTGAAGTCCCTTTCGTTCATGGCATCGTTTGCTCCCATGAGCTGAATGCCAGTGTCCTATCTTTCAGATATGAAAACACAGGCTCCCAAAGGTTAATAGCTTTTCCCAAGATAACTCAAGTAGTGAAGGGCAGAGCTTAATGCAAACGTCCACGCCTCCCAACACCGTGTTCACAGGTCTGAGCCCAGCACATGGCCTGCCAGGTGGAGAGGTTCGTGAAGAGTGGCCAAAGGGAGATTTCCCTGCAGCCTCTGTGGCAGTGGAAGGTTATGAGCCTGGCTCTGAACTTCATCTGTCTCCAACCCAGAATCGCTGGGTGTAAACTGGAATTGCTCCGGCGGATGTGAGACAAGCCTGTGGGAGGGCTGGGGGTGGAACGCAGGCCTCCTGAGGTCTGGGGTCACCTGGGCTCCAGGCTCACTGCGGGCGGGGGGGAGGCGCTGGCCTCCCTCCTTCCCCCTACACGTTGACCTTGGAGGACCCCGCCACTGCCCACCCGGGTCTGCGCAAGCTCATTGCCTAGAAGTTTCACTTCTGTGCCTGCACTTTGGAGGGGTCGCGGCAACAGGGTCAGATTGCTGGATTTGTGGAAACCAACCGACTCCAAATTCAGAAAATGAACCCAGAAAGAACACTGCCTTGATGGTGCAACTCTTGTTTGCCTACCATTTGACTTCTAGCAGGAAGTATTTTTAAAGGGTATTTTTCTCCCTTGCTGGCCAGTTCCTCATTGAGAAATTCTCTTTTGTGACACTTGGACATCTCAGCTCCCAAAGTGATGATGGGACTTTTTTTTTTTTTTTTTTAATTTCCACTTCTAGGTTTGGATTCACTTCTTCATTCATCTGGAAGAGCAGAAAGGATTTCCAAATGCTTACAGAATGTCTCCTCTGAGCACCAAAGACAGGCCTTGTCCCCAGACCCTGACGGTCACCTCTTGGAACCACATGGCACAAGATGGAATGTCCCCACCTCCTCTTCCTCTCCCCTGACCCCTACTAATGCACCCTCACAGTTTATCAGCGCCCTCCATGTCCCACCATACGTTATGAAGCAACATGATAAAATCTCTTGTTAGGTTTGGTAAGAAATAGAGTGTAACCTGATGGTGAAACTGTAATGGGCTTCAGAGCTGAAGGGGAACATGTTGATTCTGGAAACTTCCTTACTCCCTGCCCTTCTTGGAGACCAAGAAAACAGAAACTATCACCCCTTATGGCAGCCCATTGGCAGGGTCTCTCCGATCCTTTGTGTGGCATCTTTGCCCATCACCCATCTTCCAGGCCCCTCTAGGCTTCCATCCTTTCAATGATAACAGGATGTGAGCTCCTGCTTTCTCTGCTGTCCTTACCTGATTCTCCTTCACTCAGACTCCATGCTGGGCAGAAGCCTGGTCCTGCCTTCCACAGGCTGTTCTATCTCTGCCTCACGGTATTTTCTTTCCCAGGATGGCTTTCCCCCTCAGGCTTCATCCAGCAAGATTCTCCTTATGCTGGACTCACCCTGAACATCATTTCCCAGGCCCCAAGCTACATGGCACACCCTCGGAGCCGCAAGCTTCCCTCTGCTTCAACATTACCCCCCTTGTGTTGAAAACATCTGCCTTGTGGTCTATCTCTTACCTCTGAGTTCTGGGAAGACAGAGAAACCACGTCTGGCTTCATCCTGATTCCCAGAGCCGTCCAGCACAGGGACTGGCACATCGTGGGTGCACGGAGGAGCACTTGGTAGAATCTGGCTCGACACACTTTGTTTGCCCTCATCCTCTCAACAGGCATGTGGATTGGCCCAACCTGGGCCCAGAGAAACAGGAACTTAGAGATAAGTGCAAAGTGACCAAATTCCCTAGCCCACCATGTGTGAGGTGAGAATCAGAGCAAACAGCCCAGAGCAGGGGCCCTAAGAAGCTGTTGTTGGCGGGAGTCCCCAGGGCAAAATGATTCCAGCAGGGAAGCAGTTGGCCCCCTGTGGTAGAGGTTCCACTGGTGGTTCCGATCATCCCTTCCACCAGAAATTCCAACAGTGGAGCAACTTTCCTTCAGCTGAAACTTCTCACTCTGGTTAAAAAGGAAAGTCCTGGGCTAGTACTTCTAAGCTGTCTTTATTTCTACAACTTTCTTTATGACCATAAAGGTTCTGCTCTACCAGAACCTGTGTCCATCATCCAATTAATTTCATATCAACTCTCTGAGATTGGTATCATTTTCCCCATTTTATGAATGAGGAAACTGAAGTAGAGAAATTGAGTTGCCCAAGATCACACATCTCAAAAAGTAGAACTAGAATCCAAACCCAAATCTGGCTGGTCCCAGGGCCCTTTCTTTTACACGAAGAGTTAAACTGCCTACTTGAATAAGAGAAGATTCTCCAAACAGGAACCAAGAGACCTGTCATGTGACTTTGGCCTGGTCATTAATCATTCTGACTCTTGATTTCCTCATCATTTCCTACAAGTTACCCTTGGCTCAAGACACATTTAACATCACTTCCCTTATAGAGCCTCTCCTGACCATCCCATGCCATAGTCAGGGACAGCTAAGCAATCCTTCCTTTGTGCTCCCACCAGCCTCTTTGTCCTAGCACCTATGCCTTAGTTAGCTATTGCTGTGTAACAAACCACACCCAAACTCAAAGGCTTCAAACCAGTGGTCAGAAAACATTTTCTTAACAGCCCAGATAAAAAATATTTGGGGCCTTACAGATTATATGGTCTCTGTCGCAACCACTCAGCCTTTATAGCTCTAAGAAACTCTAAATGGTACAAAAATAAATGGGCTCAAATGCATTCTAATAAAACTTTATTTATAAAAACTGGTAGCTTACTGCTCCACAAGTCATAACTTGCTAATCTGCACATTGAGCGATAAGCATTTATCATTTTTTTAAAGATTTTATTTATTTATTTGACAGAGAGAGAGATCACAAGTAGGCAGAGAGGCAGGCAGAAAGAGAGGAGAAGCAGGCTCCCTTCTGAGCAGAGAGCCAGATGCAGGGCTCAATCCCAGGACCCTGAGATCATGACCCAATCCGAAGGCAGAGGCTTTAACCCACTGAGCCACCCAGGGACCTCCAGGCTCAGCTGATCTTACCTGAGCTCATTCATGCATCTGTGTTCAACTGTCCTGGTGCCTGGGGGTTAGCTGGTTTAAGATGCTCATTTGCATACCTGGTAGTTGGCCTGCTCTCAGCAGAGGTGGTAGAGATGACAGGGCCACAGGTCTCTTGTCATCAAGGAGGCTATCCTGGGTTTGTTCTCTTAGAAACTCTGCAAAATCCCTAAAGATGGTGGAAGCACACAAGGTCAGTTGAGACCTACCCCCAAAATCGGCACACCACTACTTCCACCACATTTTATTTGATAGAGCATTTCACGAGAGCAGCCCAAGTCCAGGGGGTAAGAAAATAGCTTCAGCCTCTTAATAGGAGAAGCTGGGAACTCACATCACAAACTATAGCATGAACCAAGGAATTGTGACCAGTCATGCCACCATTGTCAGGTGACCCTGTGTTTGTGTTACATGTATGCCTCCCTCTCTTTAGACTATAAGCCCCTTAAAGATGGGTTTCCATATCTTTTTCATTTTTGTGTCTCCAGTGCCTATCACAGGGCCTGAAACAAGTCTATTTCACCATAAAGAGATCTCAAATCCATCCATCTCCATCATTGGCACCTCCACTCTGGTTCAAGGTATTGTCAGCTCTTGCCTGGCCCACTGCCATTGCCTCCTGACTGCTGGGGGGTGGGATGGGTGGTGAGGTGGGGCACAGGATGGTTAACATTTACTAGGCATAGGTAAAGAGTTTACATCCACTGGAGCCAGAAAACAAGGCAAGGAGAACACCAAGTACATGGGAGGGAGAGTTGGGGGCTTCTACTAACTAATATAGGGAAATAGGGCAAAAGGGGAAGTTTGGGGATGCTGGTGTTCTGGTCTTGACTCGGCTCTGTGTTGGTCCTGGTGCAGCTCCTATCAAGACAGCAGGGGTCATTGGGGCACCGGGGTGGCTCAGTGGGTTAAGCCTCTGCCTTCGGCTCAGGTCATGGCCTCAGGGTCCTGGGATCGAGCCCCATGTTGGGCTCTCCATTCAGCAGGGAGCCTGCTTCCCTCTCTCTCTCTCTCTGCCTGCTTCTCTGCCTACTTGTGATCTCTGTCTGTCAAACAAATAAATAAAATCTAAAAAAAACAAAAAGACAGCAGGTTTCAACCATGGCAGAAAAGTCCAAGAACTTACACAGGGAACCCACACGGCCAACAGGAGGAACACGGCCTTAGCACTGAAATCAACACCCCGTTCTCCTTCTTTACTTTACAAATAGCTTAACTTTTCTGTGCTTTATTTCATCATCTGCAAAATGGAAATAAAAACAAATAACTCTCTCTAATCATCAATATAAACTCAAAATGAATGAGTTTATGTAAGGGATGTTACGATAAGAGTTGCCCATCACGGTGTGCTAGGACAAAGTTTATAGGCTGTAGCTCCTCTACTCCCACCATGACCCCATGAAGCAGGCCTTGCTATTAGGCCCAGTTTACAGATGAGGAAGTGGGGGGCTCAGAAATGTTTAATAATTTGCCCACGGTTGCACAGCTAGTAGGACGTGGATCTGGGACTTGAGTTCACCCTCTTTTGGTCCAGAGTCTATGCTTGTTATCACTCAACATGCTCAGCAGTCTCCAGGTGACATTATTATTAAGGCCGTCAGCAGTCCCCAAGGTCAGGCACACCTTCCTCTTCCCTTCCTGTCTACATGTACCTGGCCAAATGGCAAAAGAAAGACTCGCGTCCCGTGCTTGCCTCTGCCACTTCCTCACCCCCTGACCTTGAGCAAGCAAGGTCACCTTTCTCAATGGTTACTCTTTCCATGAAATGGGTCTAATAATTTGTGCCGCTCTAGCAGATCATCACAGGGAATAAAGCCAGCGTAATCAACCACACATTGCAAGTTACCCAGCAATGCGTAAAATAAACAGGCTATGGGACAAAGCACCTCCAGCTGAAAGAACATGGACACTGGAGGCTCCAGTGCCCACTGAGGGGCTAGCTCCCACGGAGTGGACCACCCCTGCCCAGAGGCCACCTTGTTTATGCAATGATCGACTCACACTGAAAACTCAAGAGGCTGCCCTCTGCTCTCAGAGGAAGTCCAGACACTGCTTTCCTCTTTGCTTCACTGGCTTCAGGTTGGTTTTTTCTTAAAAAAAAAAAAAAAAAAATTGGCAAGGGCTGTTGTCCCAAAAACTTTAAGTGGTTTGGTTTTCTTTCTTTTTCGTGATTTTTTTTTTTTTTATTGCATACAACTTCAAACAATGGCGTCATTTACAGGCTCCAGGCGGCCTCCTGCCATGGGTCCCATGCTGAGCTCTGCTGTCTAAATCATCGGCTGCGGCCACTCTGACCCTGAAACCGCAGCTCTCCTCTGAGGTTGGGTCACAAGGCGTCAGAGGGCTCAGTAGCCTTGAAGTGACAGTGTGGACTAGCCAGAACTCTGATTTTCTATTTTAAACTCATCTGTTGTTATTAAATGGCTAGTGGTACATTTTTCTCTTTCTTCCCAATGAGTCTCCAAGATTCTCCATGTTAAGCTCCATGGGTCTAACCCTCCCACTCTTGATTCCTTATTCTGGGAGATGTTATAAATAAGGCTGGCCAAAGTCTGCTGCCCTTAGATGTAAACATTGTGCATAACATGGGTTTTCTACCCTACTGGATTCCTGGAATTAGGACACTTTATGTTAAGACAATATTTTGGAGAAGAGATACGTTAAACCCCTGAAGTCATTTACACTAGAGTTTGAATTGGCCTTTTTAACAGATCTGAAAGCAGTTGCTAGATGGAGAATGTGGAAGGGATGAGACTTCTGGGAGTTAGAAGTGGGATGAAATACAGAGGACGGGAAAGGAGCAAGAACAGAGGAATGTCAGACACTGAAAATGAACATCACCTCTGTCATGAATTCGCCTTGTGCTGGGACCAAATGCCAAAGCTTTACTCTGAAAGGAGGTTAACATCAAAGAGACCTCCATATTGTGTATGAGATTTATCTTTATTTGCATTATCTAACAAATTTTATATAGCACATCTGTGTGTTAGGAGCTGTGTCTTCCTTTACAGATGTAAACTCATTTAATCCTCATAACAACCACATTAGGTAAGTATTATTACTTACCTCATTAGGTAAGTATTATTACTCACATGACAGAAGAGGAAACCGAAGTACAGAAAAATTGAGTAATTTGCAGGACATCACACAGCTTCTGAGGGGCAGCGCTGGAAATCATATCCTGACAGATTGGCCCCAAAGTCCATGCCATTAACACCTAAGCTATAAAAGCAAAGGAACACAAAGCCATTGGTGTAATTTTATTTTATTTTTTGGACAAATAAATGAGTAAACTCCTGTGATGAGTAAGTCATTTCAACATTCAGCTTGAGAGGCACCATCCAGACTGTCAGAACAAATAATAGAGTGGCTTATGAAATTGATGATGACATTGACTAATTCATCTTTTTGACTCATTCAAAGGGTATTACCAAGCAGCCTTTATGCCTTGGGCCAGACACTGAGTAGACAATCATTAGTGAGACAGTCACAGCCCCGCCTGCTCCGAATTTACCATCTGGACGGCACTCGAGCCTCACCTAATAATTGCAATATGGGTGGCAGGTGGCAGGTGTGGACCAGGTCCCTCAAGATGTCCCGGGATGCAGAGGGGAAGGTTTAAAGAAATGACATCGATGCTGAACCCTCATGAATGAAAGGAGTCAGCCAGGTGGGGGAACCAAGCAGGACAGCACATACCAAGTCCCAGTGATAATGGTGAGCAGGATGGTTGGGAAAAAAAAAAGGTGAGTAAGGTTGGTGGCAGGTGTGAGGAGAGGGTGGAGGCTGAAGGCAGACAGACAGCATGACAGGATGCCATGGGCCATATGGTCCCCAGTGCAACATTGAGGCCTATCCTGAAGTCAAAGGGGAGAAGACCAGGGGAGACACAAGGGGTCCTTAAGACAGGGAACACCCAATAGAGGTGTGAGTGGGAGAGGACCTGCAGGCAGGCTTCCAGTGACGATTAGGAGCAAAAGACCTGTAGATCTGTGGGATGATTGCAAAAGACTGCGCCTAATCACAAGTTAAATGTAACAGTTCACCGCAGGCATCCCGCTTCTCCCTGAAATAATACAGACTTGGCAGAGAAAACATGCCATGAAAGAAAGACTCTCCAATGAAGAGAGAAGCCAAACTAAAGAGTCTACGATTACAGACTAGAAGACACATGTTTCTGGTTAATTTTCATTTCCCGGAGCCCCTTCAGGACAGGACGAAAGGGAAGACCCACGGGGTCACGTTCGGGAACCCAAGTCATGCCCGGGAGCTTGCCCTGCTCCCACCAGGGTGGGCCAAAAGTTCTGGCTCTCCTCTCAGCTCCAAGGAAGCCTGAGCCTGCCTCCTGTGCACAAGCCAGTTCTCCCCCTTAATCTGCTGGTGTCCATTCACCTTCTCTTTGCCACTCGCCGTGTTCTTCCAGGCCCACCCTGGTGGCCTCCATCAGGCACGGGGCCGCTCCTCCCACTGGGGTTGCCCGTGCTCTTGCCTCCTGTCCACAGACCCAGCCTGCTTCTTAGCCTGCTCTCTGCTGCACCATGGGGCATCTGGTATTGAAAGCCCTGGGATCCAGCGGCCAAGCTGAGAAAACATGTAGCCTTACATCATTGGGAAACTGTAGGCTTGGCCTCTCCATTTCCCCGACTAGCTTATATGGAGTGCCTGCCAAATGTGGGGCGCTGGAAACACAGGAATGGATGAGACCTGTTCCTTCCCGTGAAGGGAGCCTAGTCTCGTGGAGGAGGGGAGGGCTCTTCTGTGGAGCTCTTTCCCTTTTGAAGAAAGCCTGTCACCCAGTTGCTGGTACAAGTAGAATACCACCGGGTGATGGTCGGGGGAAGGCATTCCACGAAAAGAGTGCATCCAAGGTACCGTCTCGGCCTGCTCTGCCAGGAGGCCAGATCTCCCCCATTAGTGCAAAGAGCACCCTGGCACTCTGCTCCATCTTGAGCTGAGAGAGACGAATCACAACAGTAAGAATACAGTAACTGACTCTGTTCTAGACCAGCTCTGTCCAACAGAATTTTCTGCGATGAGGGAAACGTTGCACATCTGTGCCATCCAGTATACCAGCCACTAGCCCCATGTGGCTAATGTGCACTTGAAAGGTGGCTAGTGCAGCTGATGAACTGATTTTTCAAAATTTTGGTTCCTTTAAATAGCCACATGTGACTAGGGGCTGCTGTATTAGACAGCAGAGTACGAGATACTGTGCTAAGTTCTTTATGGGTAATAAATTAGTTCTACTATTGGTGGGAATGGAAGCTGATGCAACCACTCTGGAAAACAGTATGGAAGTTCCTCAAAAACTTGAAAATAGAGCTATCCTATGACCCAGCAATTGCACTACTGGGTATTTACCCTAAAGATACAAATGTAGTGATCTGAAGGGGCACATGCACCCCAATGTTTATAACAGCAATGTCCACAACAGCCAGACTATGGAAAGAGCCCAGATGTCCATCAGCAGATGAATGGATAAAGAAGAGGTGATATATATACACACACATAATGGAATATTATGCAGCCATCAAAAAGATGAAACCTTGCCATTTGCGATGACATGAAATAAGTCAATCAGAGAAACACAATGATCATATATTTCACTCAGACGTGGAACTTAAGAAACAAAACGGAGGATCATAGGGTAAGAAAGGAAAAAATAAAACAAGATGAAGCCAGAGAGGGAGACAAACCATAAGAAACTCTTAATCATAGGAAACAAAGTAAGGGTTGCCAGAGGGGAGGGAGTGACGGGATGGGTAAATGGGTGATGGACATTAAGGAGGGCATGCGATATAATGAGCCCTGGGTATAAGACTGGTGAAGCACAGCCCTGTACCTCTGAAACTAATAATACATTATATGTTAATTAATTGAATTTAAATTTTTAAATGTTATAAAAATTAATTAATTAATTAATTCTAACATTGAACAATGAGATAAGCATGATTATCATCTCCCTTCTACAGATGTAGAAACTGAGGCCAAGAGACGTTAGATAATTTGCCCAAGACACTGTGTTGGCAAGTGTAGAGCCAAGATTCAAATCCCAGAGACTAAGCCTGGAAAGAAGAAATAGTTTCCTCATTGTACATTCATTCTTTCATTCATTCATTCCAGAAACACATAGTGGTGCCCATTGTGAGTCAAGCATGATGCCATGTGGTAGAAATATAGACATAAATGAGATGGGGCCCTTGGCTAGGGGGAGCAGACAATCCAAAGAGGGAGACAGACAAGCTAAAGGAAACCTTCACACCAAGAGACACCTGTCATGTTCAAGGTCAGCTCACACCACTCAGGAGCCCTCAGCTTGGACTGTGAACCCAGCCTGTGGATGTTGGGGGTCGGGGGCTCTTGAAGATGAGCGGGACTCCTTTATCACAAACAGAAGCCCTGGCCAGGTCCCCTCACTCCTTTCTGGGTGCCCCTCCCACAATGAGGACTGCCTGAGAAGAAATAGGCGGGCAGATCCAGGGAGTGGGGATAAAGTCATCCCTGTCTTAAGAAGCTCATAGAACACTCAGCAACTTGAAAGCTCCTGTGACATGCCCTCAGCTGAGCAAATTGCCCTTTGGTAAACTATTCAGACTGCGGCTTCCAGAACTTTCCATCCAAGATTTGCATCTTCCAGAGCCTAACCTAGCACTCAAGAACAGGCCTGCAACAAAGGTGTGGAGCTTTAGTATCAGCCAGACTCCATTCAAGACGCAGTGCCACCACACAGTGGCGTGGTAATCCTGGTGTGGTAGCATTCTGAGTCTCAGTTTCCTTATCTGAAAGGCTGGGATAATAATATTTATTTTCCAGGTTTGTTATGAGGATTAAATATGTATGAGCCCTTGATATTTTGTAGGCTTTTAATAGATGGCTACTATTATTATGAAAATAATTATTGATTAAAGCTAAAGGCAGCCGATGTCCCCTTGCTCCCCAGTCCTTCCCACCAGGAAGGACTTTGTGCTCACCTTTGTGCTGAGCAAAGGAGGAAAGCCAGAGTAGGAAAGAAGCTGAGTGTGTAGAGAACATGGGGTCCCATCTGAACTAGATCTCTTGTGTGAAATTGGATGAGTTCTACCCCCACTCGGTTTCCTTGTCTATAAAATGGACTACCAGTGTAGACTTGGCAATCTTATGAGCAAATGCTTACTGGAACGGGGCAGGGATAAAACAGAAATGAGCTACAGGAAGCTAATGTAGATACTCCTACCATTCAGTCCCTGTGGACAGTTGCCAGATGGGAACTGAACTGTTCCCAAATACTCTGATTTTCATCAGAAGCTGGACGTCTGGATTTTTAAAGCATCTTGAATCATTAAAAAAATATATAGTAACTATTTGCACTTTTAATCTTCTGAAACACCATAAAGTTAAACAAAGCAGGTCTTCAAGCCCAGCCAAGCTAATCCAATGGCTGCCATTTCGGCACCCACTGGCCATAAAACCTCTCAGGGTCTCTCGGCCCTGATGGGCAGTGATTCGGTCCCCCACCCCAGGTCCACTGCCCTCTTTGCCTGTTTCTGAGAAAACACATCTTTCAGGTCCCCTTTTCAGTTCCTTCCCCCACGTGCGTCACAAACCTACGAAGCCTCAGAGGGTGCCCCGCTGAGGCCAAGGACTCCCTAGAACCCTACAGAAATGCGTCCTAGTAAGTTCTCCTTGCATTTCCAGAAGCTTCTGCCCCTCTCAGTTCCCAGTTCCAGTTTGTGACGACTGATTTCCTACACTGACCTCACTCTCCACTTCACCAAATGGAAAGGGTTGATGAAATCATCATTTCAGCCCCAATGCAGCAGAGCAGGTGTGAAAAACAAGGCTGAGCTAACAACCAGAGTGTCTTAAGAGCCATCGACATGCCAGGCACTCCTGAAAGCACAAAGTAGGTATTTACCTATTTCATCTTTGTGGCGAAACTACGAGGTATGTGTTATTATCCTCATTTTGCAGGTGAGAACAGAGGTTCCAAGAGGATGGGTAACCTGCACGAGGTTGACCAGCTAGTAGGTGGCACCATTGAGACCCAGTGGGGTCTGGCTCCAGACCCCCATGCTTATAAGTTGTGTCCCCTCTAATGCTGAAATGCATGGTCAGCCTCCTCTTAAACCTTCACAGGCTCCCCAGCCCAATCAGGAGGAAGTCCAGCCTCCATGGTTGGGTGTGTCTGATCCGATCCAGCTCTGCTCGTGGACATGATTTCTTCCTCCCTTCATAGAATCGTGTGTGCCTCTGCACCTTTGTACATTCTGACCTCTCTGCCCAAGATGTTCTTCCCTCCATTCCCTGATTGGAGATGTCCATGATTGACTCTTCAAGGCATCCTCCTTGTGAAGTCTCCCTGGGCTTCCTTCATCTGTGTGACATGTATATTTCATCATTGCAGGGCTCCCACTGGACAAGAACCAAGTCATGTATTTGTCTCCTCCATGGGACTAGAAACTCATTGAGGGCAGGGCTAGGGCTTACTCATCTAGTCCTGACAACACAGCAGGCTCAATTCATGCTGTCCAGGGAGACCTACTCTGAACGCCTCCCCTTGTCCTATCTGCATTCCTTATATGTTGGGGTTTGCCTGACCCCAGAGGGACCCAGACACCATGGCTGGGGGACATTGTCATTCTCTCCACCAATGCCATCACCCTCTATCAGTTTACCAGGACTGTCACAACAAAGGACTATAGCCTGGGTGGCGTAAGCCACAGAAATCCATTTTCTTACAATTCTAGAGACTAGACATCCAAGATCAAGTGGTGGATTTCGCCGAGGCCTCCCTCCTTGGCTTTAGATAACCATCTTCTCCTGACGTCTCCATGGATTTCCTTCTGTGTGCGTCTGTCTCCTAGACTCCTCTTCATATAAGGTTAGTCAGATTAGATTAAGCCCCATCCCAATAATCTCATTTCACCTTAACGACCTCTTTAAAAGCCCTATCTCTAAATATAGTCACATTCTGAAGTTAAGACTTCAACATCTGGATTGAGAGGTTGGGGGATGACACAATTCAGGTTATAACAGACCTCAATTTCCCTCCTTCTTCCTGCTTTCCAAAGTAACCCATATGCAGCTAGAATCATTAACAATCAGTTTGGGAGAGTCCTTCATGGGCTTCTAGCTATAAACTTTGCATTTCACAAATGGGGAAACTGAGCTCTATAGAGGGAAAGTAGCTTACCACCAAAATCACCCAACAAATTACATCAAAGCTTCTGACAACTGGCCCCGGAGTCTTCCTGTGATCCCCACATCCATTTGTAAACAACATTTTGAGAACCCCTCTCACCTGCAGAGCAGAAGGTAGCCTGATGGGAGTCAGGAGCAGATTTCCTGCCAGTCACTCCCTTCCCTGGTCCTGCTCAGTGAAGGCCAGGCCTCTGAAGTTGTTTTTGAGGTGTCCACAAGAAACTCTGGTCACCCAGCTTGACCTCAGAGCTCCCAGAAAGTGAATTTGATTTAAGTATCAAGTGTTTTCTTTTCTCCTTCCAGTTCAGAGAGCGTCCATTTAAAGAGTCCTCTTGCCACCCCACATACTTCCCAGGACCTGAGAGCCACCACCACCACCATCGCCCTGGGGAGCTGAGGAACAGGCCCTGTCCCCCTTGTCCTATAGCCACTTGAAGCCAGTACCGCCCAGGTCAGGCTGCTCTCATCTGTCTAGTCCAGTCCTTTCTAGAGCAACCCTCAATGTGTCTACACTGAGAGTCCTTCCATGGCTCCACATGCCCCAAACTGCTTGGGTTCAAATATTTTCTCTAGCACTTTCTAGCTATGCAACTGTAGAAAAGTTAAATAGCCTCTCTGTGGAGAATAAGAGCAAAACCTTCCTTACAGAATTATGTGTATTAAATTAGTTTGCATGTGTACAGCATGTGGAGTAGTGACTCGAATATATTCAGCCTCATGTAAGTATTTCTTAAATGCGTATATACATGCCCCCCATCCTGCCCAACACACCCAATACAACAACAACAAGCTTCCTTAAGAACCTACAATGTACAAAGCACAGCTCCTGGAAGGATAAAGCTTATGGATGCAGGTGTACTTGATGAGGGCCTTGAAGGGCAGGGAGAAATTCATGGGGTGTAGGGGAAGCTGGAGTAAGGCAAGTCAAGGGAAGATCATGGGTAGGGTCAGTAGGTTGAAGAACTTGTGGTATTGGGCAAACACTGGGTGTGGTTCTGAACTAAGTCTCTGAACAGAAGGGGGAGGTTGTAGCACCTGAGGCTGAAGGGACAAGAGACCAGATCTTAGAAAAGTGGGATGCTGGGGTGACAGGCCGTGGGTGTGTGGAGACCAGGAATGCACCACATACATGCCCGTCACTAGGCCTTGCTTCTCCTGGTCCTGTCCCTGCTCACACTGCCACATTTCATCTCTGTTCCAGCTCAGCACTCTCTCTAGGATACAAAACCACATAGGATGTATGTAGTCTCTGCTCTAGAAAGAAGCACAAAGTCAAGAGGGAGAGGGGACAGCTAATTAGCCAATTTGAGAGTGGTCAAAAGGAAGAATGAGACCCTGGATGTGGAGCAGCTCCAGCTGAATGTGGGAGGTCAGGGAAGGCATTCCAGAAGACAGAACTTGGGAGCACAGTGGTGAAGAACACCTGAGCCTTTGCAATAGGGTAAGGTTAGGAATGTTCCAGTCTGTGAAAAGGCACCAGAGCGTGAAATGCAGCCTGGCATGGCTGGAGCAAAGCGCACGTAGAGGCCAAGAGGCAAGGGACAGGGCTTTGGAGGAGGAAGGGACCAGAGCTGGTGGTGCCTCGTGGGACAGACAAGGAATCGAATCATACCATCATCCAGGAGTCACTGAGCTCTACAGGTGGACTTTGGGGAAGGGGAGGGCATAAACAGAGCTATATTTTAAAGCAAACCCTGTTGGTTTCCCCAGCATTGAGGTGACCCCAGGAAGCAGCAGTGACAGAGTGAGGAGAGTGAGTTGGGGATAGGGGTAAGACTAGAACGGGTATGTTACTGAGCTGGTTACCTCTGGGAACAGCAGAACTCAGTCCTGCTGGGGACCCTCTGAGAAACCATTAATGACCTTCATATTGTCACGAATTTTCAGTCCCCACTGCTTGAAGGTTGCATCAGGAGGCACTAACTCTCTCTCCACCCATTGCTCTTCCAGGCACAGAGGCTGACTGGCCTTCCTCTGATTGGTTTTGAAGAAGACTTGCAGGTTTGAAGTAACACAGTCAGCATGCATGGAACTGTCCTCACTGCCATGTTGAAATCAGGTGGTCTAAAGGAGGTGTGTAGGGCACAGAAACATCTGCAGCTATCCCTCTGGGTATAAGATCCATCTGTGAGAATTACATTCTGTTGCAAATAACAGAAAAACAAAAAAATAACAGTAGCTGAATCAAGTTAGGTATTTAATTCACCCTTGCATTGAAGATGTCCAGAAATAGTGACTTATGGCTGGGCATTCTTCCAGCTGTGGGATGCCATTCTCCAAATGGCCCAATGTAGCTGTTAGAGCTCCAACTGTCAGACATGTTCCAGGCAGCAACATAGAGCCAGGAGGAAGGGGAATGCACCCTCCCTCTTTTAAGGAAATTTTCTAGCACCTTCCACATGACACTTTCACTTATATCTTCTTGGCCAGAACTTCAGCATATAGTCATTCTTAGCTGCATTCTCTTAGCTGCAAGAGAAGCTGGCAAATGTTGTCTTTTAGATCACTGGCCATGGCCCTGACTAAAAGTGGGTATTCTTTAGTTAAGAAGCAAGAGAGAATGGACCTTAAGATTCAGCTAGCAGCTGGTTAAATTCAGAAGCAGTTGTCATAATCCAGGGAGAGATTAGAAGTCTCCAAGAAAAGGGAGAGATGGGAGGTGGATACAGAGGGACTGAGTGTGTCAAATGTCTGGGTGTAGATTTGCCAGGACTTGGTGAGAGGAATAGAGGCGAAAGGAAGGGCAGGAGTCAAGAATGAATCCCAGGCCCTGACTTGGATGACGAGGTGGGTGGAGATGTCATCCATTCAGGAAGAAAATATGGGAAGCTAAACAGTTTGGGAGAAGGTCCTGAGGTCCTCTGTGGTCATTCTGAGTCTGTGATGCCAGAAGGACATCTAGAGATGTCCAGTAAGTAGACAGTTGGGTGACCATGTGGCCGGGTGACCAGGACAGAAATCTTGGCTTGAGAGAGAAATTTAGGGACAATAGCCACTAGAACAGAGGAGCCCTCGGGGTGAGGACAGAGAGAAAGGGGAAAGGAGCACATACAGCACAGCAGGCTGACATCAGAGTGTAAGGAGCATGGGAAGTTGGTCTTTGTGAACTACATCAGAGGGCAGGAGGAGAGTCAGGGGTATTTATGCCCCTGGCTGGCTATCCCCCTCTGTGGAAGGCTCTTCTTATAGCTATACTCTCTGGGTTCTGATGACCACTTGGCCTTCCCATGAGACCTAGATTGAGTAAAGTCTCCTTGATACTATTCAAGCTAGAGCGCTGCACCATTTCCTCATACATTCTCCTAATCCTTTCATACTTTTGTAAAGAGTGCCTTCATTATACTCTCCTTAATTACATAGATAGATAGATAGATAGATAGATAGATGATAGATGATAGATAGATAGATAGATAGATAGATAGATAGATAGATAGATAGATAGAAGAAAGGATAGATGGATTGATAGATTAGATGGATGGGTGAGTGGATGGATGAATGGCTGGCTGGCTGGACTGGATGGATGGTAGGTAGACAGGTTGCAAGGGAAGATGAGATCACAAAAGAAACTGGGAAGCAACAGTTGGGGAGGTTGGAGGAGAACCACAAGTCAAAGGAGAAGTGAGCTCAGTGTCAAATGTGACCTGCACATTAGTTAAAAGAAGGGCTATGAGACATCCATTGGATTTGCCTCAAGAAGGTCACTGATGACCTTGGTGAGAGCAGTTCCATGGTGTGGGAGAAGCCAGATTGCAACGGGTGAGCTGGAGAAATGAGTGGGAGATGAGGAAGTAGAGATAAGTGCTTTCTCCCGCATCTCCCCCTAAAAAGCCTGGCTCAAATGTCACCTCCTCCACAGACTTTCTCTGAACCTCTCTTCTTCTTCTGTGCTCCCTAAACATCCAGTTGGCCATCTGCCACAAACCATGGCTGAGCTCCCAGGGTCAGAGTCCATGACTCTGGACATACATAATGTAATGGAAAAAGCATGGGACTTAGAGTCTAAATACATGGACTCATAGCCTAAAACACCATCCAGCCAAGTTCCTAAGAAAGAACTCCTCCAAGTTCCTAAGAAAGAAACGCATCTTGTCTGACTTGGTCAAGAACAGGGTCTGAGGCCCTGTCCAGGGCTCGCCGCCCCATACTATGGAAGGCTGGCCCTCCAGCTGCCATCCATTTGTGTGGCCTCCTACCGGGTCAGTATCCAGTAAAAGGCCACAGCCCGCCCTGCCACTGCCCTCATCTGCTTCCTTAGCCATGAGAAAATATAGGAGCATCCAGTGGTCAGAGACGTCCGTCTTTCCCACCATCTCTAGGACTGGTCAAGACCAAAGGCAATCTTTGTTACTAAATAATAGCCGAGTTATTCCTGGGGGTTCCTAAGGAGCCTGGCTGTTCCCACTCCACTAGGCTGGGCTGTCACTGCCAGACTTGTCGCTCCTGGGAGAGTCAGCTCAGCCCTTCTTGACCACTGAGGCCAAGGCACCAACCAGGGCTCCACCACTAGCAGGAAGAATTATCTCGAGGCAGCCATGAAGCTTACCTTTATGGACTACTTCCTGTGTAGAAGGTGCTGTTCTAGCATGGTATCTTCATCACCTCGGCCCTACAACAGCTCAGTGAAATGTGTGTTACTCCTCTCGCTTTATGAACAAGAGACCCAGAAGAGATCACTCCCTGGAATAATTGGACATCTTCAGGTCCAAATCTCTCTTCTTGGCAAAATTATGAAAGAACAATCATGGAAGGAGACGGCAATGAAGGCTTTTCCTGGGCAACTTGTATTTGCCAAGAGTATTGTCCTATTGGATCCTTACAACAACTCCTGGCAGGGCCGTGTGTTACAGATGAACAGACTTAGACTTGGAGAGTGTAAGGGTTGCCCAGCAGGTCAGGACTGATGCCCAGGCTATGATTTACACCCAGTTCACTTCTGTTTAATCTGCTTGAATTTTCTCAACTTTGCAGATAATGTTATCCCCATGACGCAGATGAGAAAGCCAAGACTCAGAACAACTTGCTTGAGGTTGCTGTGCAATTTGTGAGATCTGAGGGCTGGGCATAGGGCAACAGAGGAGGGAGCGAAGGTGGGGGAGCTAGGATCCTAAATGAGGTTTCTGACTTTGCAGCCTGTTGACAGCAGGCAAGGAAGACAGGATTAGGGAACAGGAGGGTTTTCTCCGCCCATCAGTTGTGCCATAGTGTCTGTGGCTTTTATCTCCCCCCTACCACTGCTTTTGTACCTTCAGCATCGCTTCCCCTCTCTCTCTCACATCCCACCCTACCCCACCCCCCACCAGCCTCAGTACCCAGCAGTGTCACCTGGATACATCTGGGGTGGGGGGTTTCAGCCACTGTGAGGAGGCGGTTCCCAGTCTCATCTTCTGACCTCATTGCTATCAGTGGAAAAAGGGAAGAAGAAGGAAAATGAGCATGCCGGCTCCCTCCACCCAGCAAGGCTGCTACTCTGAGCCTGCGTGAGGCTTGCAGTGGGCAAGGGTAGGCTGGCTCCTTGGAAAAGTGATTGATTCACCTTTCACAGAAAAGAAGCTGAGTTTCTTGTTTTCTGGACCCAAATCAAGGTCACCTTTGTGTACCTCTGCCCTTTGGGTCTCTGGGGTGATATCCAGTCTGGAAATCTCTGCCTTTTGAGACTTTAAACTTGTCCACTCTCCTTCTCAGTAGCACTGACCATCACAGCCCAGGGCCATCCTCCAGGTCCTGCTTGGAGAGAGACGTTTTCGGTCCCCACTCAGGATCCCGAGGACCAGCCCCGCCTCCCACCTGTAATGACAGGAAGTCCACACCTTGGCAGTTTTCACCAAACACCTCCCCGCCTTCCCAACACTGAGAGTGGCCTGTTCCCAGGAAAGGGAGGGTGACTGCCTCACCCGGGGAAACATCTGGGAACCATTCCAAAGAGTATCTAAATAAACCCAAAATGCTTTGGGGCAGCCATCTGAGAAGTAAAGTGTAGTGGGGGAAAGCAAACTCACAGATATCAGAGGAGGACAGATGAGGATTCCAATTCTGACACCAGAGAGGTGCTGGAGACCTTGGGGACCCTCCCCCTCTGAGCCCCTGCGTTGTCATCTGTATCACAGGGTTAGTTATCATGAACGGTGAATGTCGATGCAGAAACTCCTCTCAGAAGCAAACAGCACAGAAGAAAATGCTTGGCGCTCTGTTCCATCCCCATTGCCCGCTTTCTGTGGCCACTTCCTTTCGTGATCCTGTAGCTTCCCCAGAGCCTTGAACCCGGACTCAGCATCCTCACTGCCCCATGACTCCTACCTTGAACTGTGGGGCTACGTCTTTCCAGACTTATATTGTTGGTCTCTTCATCTGTCATCCCTGGGACAAATGTCTTTTGCCACTACATCAAATTCTTTTTCAGGATCATAAGCCTTAAAGATAGAATTTCTCATCACCAGCTCATGTCTCAAGAGCTGAGAGTCAGGACGCTTTCTACCATGCTGACCCTTGTCCTCTACAGGGTCACCACCTTTCCAGGCTAGAAAGTACCAGGCTCCTGTTCGAAAAGAAGGTTCAGCTGCACCCCATCTGCACAAAGGTCCTTTAGGGGCCCCTCAGACGCTAGCTGGAGTTATAAATGGTTACGAACTTTTATTTCCACCTCTAATTCATAAAGTTGGAGAATTTTAACAAAGACCACACAACACTCATGACCCCATTGACTGATGGTCATGGAGTCTAGAGGGTTCTTCTCCCCACCAGATGTTGTCCTCACGTGTAAAAACAGGGGGAGACTAGCTGAAGAAATCAGCCCTTCGGACTCCACCCCAAAGAAAGCAGCAAGATAAAGTTTAGAGAAGATGACTCGCTTCCTGGGGTCACAGAGCCAGCGTGAAGTAAAGGCAAGGTGAACTTCCCCTCCACATTCTCTCTGCCCCCACAGGCAACCCACCTGTGGTCCCATCCTATCCTGTCTCCGAGATTTTATTGTCCCTTCACTGGACCAGGGACACCAGAGAAGTCAATGATTTTGTACTATTTTCCATTCTTATCCTATGTTCCTTTTGACAAACCTTGAGATCCTTGACAACAGAAGAACCAAAGAAGCTTTTTAAGAAAGTGGAAGCCTTGCTCCCCTACCACCAGACCCACAGGCCAAGAATTTCCCAGGGGGCTTCCAAGCCTGTCTATTCCTGAGAAGGGCGGTTCTGATGTGGACCTCGGGCTGGGAACCACCACATCTAAAATTAATCATAGGAAATGCATAATGAGCACCTACTAGGTGCCAAGCAGTGTCACTGTGGCTAACTCTGCCACAACCCGCCCAAGTGGGCTTTTTCAACTCCACTTTCTGAAAGGAAGGGAAAGCTACAAGACATCAAGGGGCTTCCCGAGACACCCAGTTGGTGAGAGGCAGAACCAGGGTTTGGATCGGGGTCTTTCTGATCTCAAAGCCCACGCTTGCCTGCACCCTTGATGCGCAGTCCTACTACGTGAAGGCCCTGTGCTAACAGACCCCAGGCGTAGAGGATGAGTCAGGCTTATGCCTGGTGTAGGAGCCCACTCCTGAATGGGGGTGGCTGATACATAAACAGTTAACTCACACACAAAACAGAGGTTCCAAGGGCTACGAGAGCCCAGCGGTGGTGTGGTAGGGACACTGGGGGAGAAATCAAGGAAAGCTCCTTGGAAAAGGTGACATTTGATCTAGGTATTGAATGATACCACAGGTATGGCCATCTATCACACAATGTGCCAAGCTCTTCACCTGATCCAGAAGCAAGATAAACAGGACACGCTCCTTGCCCTCATGATGCTGGGGAGTCTGGCGACCTGCCTTCTCTGAATATCCCATTCTTCTCCACCAGCCCTCTCTCCCTCCCTCCCTCTTCCGCTGTCCCCACTGGTCTGCTTCCTTTGGTGCCTCAGCTCCCCTTGGTCCTACACAGCGAGCCTGGCTTTTTTGGTCATCCAGGAAATGGGGTACTGCAGGCTCAGAGCCAGGGAGGAGAGAGGCACGTGAGCCCTGCCCAGGCCGGGGGAGAAGGAGGTGAGCTTCAGAACCATAGAGTGAGTCATGGTACACAGACACCTCAGCAATGGGGATAATCAGACACACTTCCCTGGGAAGTTGGGGAGAGAGATGAGATAGGAAGAGAAAGTGCTTTGAGCTTCTCGGAAGAAAGAACCCATAAACAGACGCAGGCTATTATTACCACGGTCATTACCTGCCTCAATTAAAGGGGTACGCATCTAACTACATGAGGAGTCATTAACTCGTTCTGCAACCCACACATGGTTGTATTTTTAATGTAATTTCATTTTTATTATTAACAGATAAGACCTGTGAAATATCCTGCGAGTCATTCTGACATGTTAATATTCCCCTTTGGCCTGGGTGGGGTGTCCTCCCTCCCACGGGGCTAGAAAAGGGTCCAGCCCAGGGAAAAGAGGCTGAGGCTCCCTTGACACTCCAGTTCCCCAGCCCCAGGTCCTCCTCAAAGAAGTCTGGAACCCTCTCTTGGTCCCTGAGCCCATCATCCAAATTGCCCTTCCTCTTGGCCCTCTGTACCTTTCTCTGCCTCACACACCTACCCACACAAGCCCTACCTACCCTTCCATGGTGGGCAAGGAGGATTAGTGAGCTACTGGGTGCCAGGCAGTGGGGGATCAAAGATCAGTGAGACACTGGCCTTCAAGCAGGTAAGCACACCAGGCCAGTTCATTCATTCACCAGCTAGCTCTGACCACTGGGCTCCATGCCCAGTACTCAGACTGGCATGTGAATGACACATGTCTCTGCCCAAGGAAACACATCTGGGAGGAGAGACAGACCCCCCACCACAAACAACTACAGAAATACCTACCAGTGTGTGCTCTGATAAAGCAATGCCCCCAAGTGCTGGGGAGACTCAACGGATTAATTAAGTCTGCCTTCGAGTAGGACTGGCAGGAGCATGTCTGGAAGGTTCTCCAGAGGGAACAAGACACGTGCTAGGGTCAGGGTGCTTAGAGAAGGAAGGGCATTGCACGCTGAGGGCATAGTGCAAGCAAGACAGACATTGGCGCTCTGGGCAGGATGGGAGAGTCTGCTGGGGTGGGGAGGTGGGCATTTGGAAGAAAGGATAGAAATGACATTGATATGGAGTGGGGGTGACAGGCAAGGGCCTGGTCTGCCAGGACTATACCAACAGGCAGCATTTCTAGAACCAACCAGGAGCCAGGCCAGGGCAAGGCACTTCCCCAGTGGCAGCTTTGTAAACCCTCATGGCCACCCTGTCTAGGTGACACTGTGATCACCCTCTCTTTACTGAAGATACAGGCTGCCCAGCCAGGAGGAGGAAAACAGGCTTAGAGTCACCCTAGCGTTTAATGCCAAGTAAGGACTTTCTGAAGATGGAAGGGGAATTTAGTCAGAGGGAAGAGGAGCTGCAGGCTCTTTGGGGTAAAGTGAGGGGGTAACTGGGGGATACAGGGTAACAGGGGGGCATCGACCCCTTGACGAGAGCAATGGAGGAAGAAGGTACATTAGTGCCCCCTGACTCCCCTCCCTGCACTCCGCTGCCACAAGCACCCCAGCACAGCACAGAGCGCAATCACAAAAGGTCAAGCTGGAAACAACCTTCCAGAAAAATGTTCTGGTGGGGTAGGACGTTCCCTTCCTAAATCACTTGCCAAGCTGCCCCTCTTTTAGGCTTCCTGCAAGTCAATAGCCTCTCTTGTCTAGACGGCTTCAGAGGAAGTGCACAATCCCTCCTCGGGCCCAGGAAGCTCTGCATGACCCCTTCCTGGCCTGCTCCTCACCCGCCCGCCCCTGTCTCCTTCACTCACTGACCCCTCGGCCCCCCTCCCCACCTTGACTTCCTATACTCTGGCCACACAGGACTTACTCAAGTGTCTCACCAGCGCCTGGTTCTTTCTGTCCCTGGAACTTAATGCTTGAAATAATTCTTGCCATTCCTCCCGCCCTCCCCTCTCCCCCAGGCGGACCCCCTGGCCTCATCCTTCAGGGTTCAGCCCTCACCGACCCTGGTTCCGCCCCCTTCCTGCCCCACACTCCCATGACCCTCTGGTCTTTTCCAGCTGATGCTTGTGTTATTTGTTGGTGACAGGCTCCACACGGCTTCATAAACCAGACTTGCTCACCGCTCTGCTCCCCAAGGCTGAAACAGTGTCTGGCACAGAGCAGGGTTCAGGAAGTAAGTTTTTGGGTGAATGAGTGAGTAAAGACAAAGGGTGGGCAAGCCCCACATTGTATGTTCATTAGCTTGTGCGGTTCCTCTGGCCTGGACCATCTCCTCTTTTCTTGCCCGCAGTCCAGCCCCCTTAGTCTCACTGGCTTTCAGAAGGCCTCCTTGGTATCTGTAATACAAGACACAAAAGGAGATTCCTCTTAATGTCCACAGTAGGACATGTTGTCTGAACATCGTGACGCTTCAGTAAATCCCCCGCCCCTCGCAGTTTTGCTCTGTTCGGCGTAAATCTGGCCTCCCCTGCTCAAGACAGCTCAGCAAGTCCTGATGCTGGTACACACAAAAACGGGCCCCAGAGGAGTGAGGTGAGGGGTTCACAGGCCTGAAAGTGAGCTCAGCCCCCAGAAGGGATGACTCACCGTCAAGGGTTTTGAACATGACATAGCATCATATCAGTGCAGCCTGGCCTCCTTTCCTTCCCTTCGCTGATCAAACGCTCCCTCCACATAAGGGTGTGAGTTAGGCAGTACAGGAGAGAGAAAAGAAACTGGAGCTCTGATTTTATGGCACTAAGAGTTTATGATCTAGTTGCAACATAAGACCTGATCATAAGCAATCCCCATGGAAGACTATCAGCTAAGTGCCCAAGAGAACCCCACCTGAGGAACTCCATGTCTTTACCAGGGAATAGTCCCCAAATCTGGCCCCACGCCCATGAGCACCTGGGTGCTCAGTTCCCTTTCTCACAGGGTGCTGTTCACTTCCACACCACCATCCCCACCGGATCTGCTGTTTGCACTGCCCATTTTATCTCCACTGGTGGGAGGGAGAGAGAGAGAGAGACAAAGAGAGAGAAATACAGTGAGCTTGCCCCAGACCCAGTGCATGTTGCCAAAACCATTCCTGGGCTTGCTGACTGCAGACTATGCTGCCTCCCGTGCCTTGGAATTGTTCATGGGTGCCTGCGCTCAACGCCTGCCTCCAGCAGGTTCACCCAGTTGGCCAGTGTGGCCAAACGGCCATTGTGAGGGTAAATGCTAGCCCCTGGAGTCCAAAGGTTGCCATGAGTACTTGGAGTTTGTAAGTACACTTTTGAGATCCTTTAATGGTGAAGGCAAAGGTTGTTTTAGCTCTACATGCAGAAAGAGATCCCTGAAACCACAGGACTACAGATGAGTTGGGGAAGGCTACTCTTGGCACTCTTTGGGGACTGATGCTCGGGAGTTGCTAAAGTTTCTCAAATTCTACAACCCCCACCTTGAGCTGCCTGGATGAGGAAGTAGTCTGAAGAGTTTGAAATGCTTACACAGGTGAGCTAAGCTAAAACCCAGCACCCCAGCCTTCCTCCTGGGTGATCACAAGAGAGGAGGGGTGGGAACTGCTGTGCCCCCACCAACACTCTACAGACCAGAGCACAGCTCCCCTCCCCCAATGCTGCCAGCATCAGGAGGAGTTCCTCCACTTGTTAGTTAGCAAATGAAATGCCAGGTAGAAGCACAGTGTTGAAACAAAACTGATGCATCCCCACCCCGAGGCGTGATGAAATACTTGGAAGAGGCCTTCACAGGCACTTGGCTCATGCCCGAGAGAGCAAGGGAGGTGGGTGCTAGGGCTGAGGACACCTGGGTCCACAAGGGTAACACTTGAACTTGAGCATGACATGCCTAGGGGCAGAGAGGCAGAGGATGGGGCAGGAAGGGGACTTGGGGAGATCTGTACAGCTGTGCGGGGGAAAGCCCACTTTGGCAAACAGTCCTTTGGTGAACTTAGAGAGCCTTTGCTTTCTAGCTGAGTATTACAACCCAAGCCTGGGAGTGCTGATCATTTCCTAAGACCACTCCTAAGAAAAATCAGAAGGAGGGGTCTGGTCACAGAATGGGAAAGGAGCAGAAGAAAGATGAGGAGGTGGGGGGCGGGGGTGGAGGGAAGCAAATAGAATTAAACCTTTGACATTAGATCTGTAGTATTTCTGACCTGAAATCTTCAGAGATTTCAACAGTTTGAAAAATTTTTCCCAATGAATGGAATGGTGTGTGTGAATGTGTGTGCAAGTATACATATAGCTGGTGTGTGTGTTATTTGGTGTGTGGGTGCACACCTGTGGGTATGTGTGTGTTTGTGTGTGAGCGCGAGTGGTGTGTAAGAATGCATGCGTTTGTGGTGTGTGTGCTTGTGAGAACGCATGCAAGTGTGTGCGTGTGTGGATGTACAAGTATGTGCATATTTGTGTGTCTGTCTGTGCAGCATCTCAGATGGAAAACAGCTCTGAAATAAAGCCTCCGTAACGGAGGAATCTTATCCTGATCTGCTGCAGACCAGCTGGGTGACCTCAAGCAAGGCATATCACGCGCTGGGGCTATTTTCTCCCATATTCTAACTCTCAAAGCAATGTCTGATACAGAGTAAGCACTCAGTAAATATTGATTAAATGAGCAATTGCTACTTAAGGACAATGTTGCCCATTTCTTTGGGTTGAAGAAATGACAAGATGAGAAAACACATGCATAACTACTCTCTTACTCTCTTCATGCCTCACATGTAATAGTAGCCCAATAATTGTTAGCCCTACCCCTCCCCAAATTCAGTTTTTATCCCCTTGGTTGAAGGAAGTTGATGAAGGAAATGAGGCATGAGGTCACATGTCTCCTATAGCCAGCTTCCTTGGGCTGAATACCAATGACTATATTCCTTTTTACTTTTAAATTTTAATTCCCATATAGTTAACATTCAGTGTTACATTAGTTTCAGATGTACAACATAGTGATTCAGCAATTCTATACATTATGCAGTGTTATCATAATAAGTGTACTCTTTTTTTTTTTTTAAAGACTATTTCTTTGAGAGAGAGCAAGCACAAGAGGGTACATGAGCAAGGGGAGGGACAGAGGGAGAGGGAGAAGCAGACTCCTGGCTGAGCAGGGAGCCAGACGTGAAGCTGGGCTCTGTCCTGGAACTCTAGGATCATGACCTGAGCCAAAGGTAGCCACTTAACCAACTGAACCCCCCCCAGGTGCTCCGTAAGTGTGCTCTTAATTGCCTTCACCTATTTCCCCCTTGTCCCTCACCCACCTCCCCTCTGGTAACCATCTGTTCGTTCTCTAGTTAAGAGTCTCTTTTTTGGTTTGCCGCACTTGTTTCTTTGATAGTTTTTGTTTCTTTAATTTCATATATGAGTAAAATTATACAGTATTTGTCTTTCGCTGGCTGACTTGTTTCACTTAGCATTATATATATATATATATACATATATATATATATATATATATATATGCCTGCCACATTCTCCTTAACCATTCATCAGTCTATGGACACTTAGGCTGCTTCCATAATTTGGTTATTACAAATAACGCTTCTATAAACATATGGGTGCATGGATCCCTTTGAATTAGTGTTTTTGTAGTCTTTGGCTAAATACCCAGGAGTGCAATTGCCAGATTCTAGGGGCTTCTATTTTTAACTTTTTGAAAAACCTCCATACTGACTTCCAGAGCACTTGCACCGTGTGCATTCCCACCAACAGAGCAAGACAGTTCCCTTTCCCCACATCCTGGCCAACACTTGTTGTTTCTTGTGTTGTTGATTTTAGCCATTCTGACAGGTATGAGGTGATATCTCATTGTAGTTTAGTCTTGCCTTTCCCTGTTGGCGAGTGATGAGGGACATCTTTTCATGTGTCTGTTGGCCATCTGCATGTCTTCTTTGGAGAAATGTCTGTTCATGTCTTCTGCCCATTTTTAAATTGGATTATCTGTTTTTCAAGTGTTGAGTTGTCTAAGTTCCTTATATACTTTGGATACTAACCCTTTATAGGATATGTCATTTGCAAATACCTTCTCCCATGCAGTAGGTTGCCTTTAGCTTTGTTGATTGTTTCTTTTGCTGTGCAAAAGCTTTTTATATTGATGTAGTCCCAATAGTTTATTTTTGCTTTTGTTTCCCTTGCCTCGGGGGATCTATCTAAAAAAATGTTGCTACAGCTGATGTCAGAGAACTTACTACCTGTGCTCTCTTCTAGGATTTTTATAGTTTCAGACCACTGACCATATTCTTGAGCCAATTTCCAGAGGCTTCTGAGTTCCCATTATGTTATATATTAGCTAGGCCTCTTCTCCCTGCTCTCAGTCAAAGATTGACAGCAATTCATTTGCAAGAATTAAATGCAAGACTGAATTTTAATGACTCAGAAATTTGAAGCCAATATTGCTTTCAGTGACCTTTAAGGAAAGGAAGCCTAGTAAGTGACCTAGTACCTGACCTTCCATCTGGTGGTATACTTGTGGGTCATGATCTTGGAAGATAGGATTAACTATCTTCATTATATATTTAAAGGAACAAAAGCTTGGAGAGGTCAAGTGACTGGCCCAAGGTCACCCTATTCACTCCAGGGTCCCAGAGCTGCCTCCCAGCCCAATAAGTGATATTCAGAAGCTTCTGGAAGGTAAGATCTCCTCATTCAGGCAAACAGAAATGAGGTCTCTTAAGTTCTGAACCCATAAACATCTCAAAATCTCTGACTAGTCAGCCCTGGTTGAGTATTGGCAGATAGAGCCAGGGCCATGTGGCAATCAGAAAACTAGTCAGGTGGGACTGGAACAGTGCCTCTGAGGTATTTCACAAACACGGGGAACAAACACATTGGTGTCGAAATCCTGGCCACCCGGAGCTGCCGCGTTGGCTGTTTTTTTGAGCAAGGACTGTGGATAAGGAGTTTGAGGGCTTGAGGGCTGAGGGCGCTAGGACTCCAAGGTGGGTGGCCATCTTGGAGACAGCATCAGCCCTCAGAAGGCAACTTTCCAGTCTCCAAAACCCTGATGGTTATAGCCAAAAGGAATTGCTCCTTCCAAAATGCCCAGAGCTACTCCAGACCCCTTAGTGAGGCACCCAAGGCCTTACATGGTCCAGAAGTGACCTGTACCTCCATCTTCTTCAGCTACTCTGACCGACATGAGGACCCAGACTCACCAGACTTCTGACTGGGTCCCAGACATACCTTTTTCCCCACTGCTTCCATGCCCAGGAAACAGACTATCCCCTGCTCTCAAAAGAACTATTCATCCTGTAATCCTAAAAACAAAAGTTAATTAAGACCAAATCTCTTCTTAGCATTTCACAATGCCCTCTGGGATAATTAATATAACCGGTATGAACTGCTCCATAAACTCAGAGCACAAATATGGTCACATTCCAGTTGTTTTTCCAATTAATCTCCCAAGCACACATCTACATGAAAACTCCAGCATCTCCTTCTGGAGTTTTCCTCCCTTTCCAACAAATTGTCCCAAAGCCCTGGGGACAGGCCAAGTAAAAACAAAAATGAGCCTCACACATACCAGGCTTAGAAGAACTGGAGTCTGTTCAGTTTAGAACCGCCAGGGATTCTCTCTGCCCCGGATTCCTGCTACCATACAGTGTCGCTGTTGAAACTCACGCCTACACAATTTCTTGGATACATGCAAAGGTGGAAACCAAACCCCTGACCGGCAGATTTTTCTCATTCATTTTCTCATACTTAGTTATTTCCCAGGGCACAAGAGCACAGCAGGAACCCACAAGCAGGACTGATTCTACTTTCCACCCCAAACAAATCCCTTTCCCCTGGCCCATGAGCACTGCAGGGAGCTCTCTTTTGAATATCCAGAATGGGAAACACCTGTTTGTATCCTTCTCTCAAGAACATGAGGGCCCCTTGCTGTGCACCTGCCCTTCTCAGGGAAGCTGGCCTCGGTGCCTTTCTTCTGCCTGCACCCTGATGTGACAGGCAATCTCCTCATGACAGAGGAGAACAACAGCCCAAGTTAAATCTCCAGCAGGACACCTCCTGTTAGCACCCTTGTGACATGTCCAGTAAATCTCAGGCCATAGCGAATGGTAATTATACTTGGGAAGGGCCTACGGTCTGCCAGGCACTTTGACACATATGATCCTGTTTAATCCCACAAAACAAGGCAAAGCAGTGAGAGCATCATTTTTCAGAGAAGGAAAATGAGGTAGAATGCCAAGGAGCCTAAAGCTAGACCAAAAGGTGCTCTCGAACTCTCTCCCTGCCTGGAGAGACCACAGCTTGCCCACACTTGCAGAGGGTCACTGTGGATGAGGTCAAACCAAAGGAACCAGCCCGAAAGAGATAAAGGAATCCCAAAAAGGCTTCCTAAAGGGTTGTGTGAAGCCAAGGAGGGGCTCTTGCCTTGGTGGGTGTTAGGAAAAGAATGGGTTCATATTGTCCCTAGAACTCAGCCTAGCACATAGTAGGTGCTCTATTTATATTTATATGAATGTATGTAACATATATTATAGTTGCAATGATGTAATGGATATCTGCCCTGAATACCTGCTCTGTGCCCAGAGCCTAAGGGCTGGTTCCAGCAAAAAACCTCATCTCTGAGCTTACCATGAAGGAGAAGACTCATTTCTCAATTATTCTCATTCAACAGTAGAGGAGAAGTATGATATCAAAAAACTAGAGAAAGGCTGAGAAGAAAGCCCAGGGGGAGAAAATGCTAACTTCCATCTGGAGAAGCTCAGGTGTGCCTCCTCCAGGAGAAGGACTCCCCTGGAGTGGGCTTCCCACAGGGAGGCCGGAAGTGAGATCAGGCAGGGAGATATGACTGGTATTCTCCCATTTGAGAGGCAGTCTTCCTGATCACGAGGAAACAGCAGCAGGGTGAACAGCAAACTGTAATAAATGAAATACGATACTGGCTGCTTCCACAACAACTAGAGAGAAATTGGGGTTGTTTTCTCCAAACTTCACCAAGTGTGAGCATGGTGGGAGGGGGAATGGATTAAAGAGCTCACATCCCACTAATCAGAGCTTATCACTTACTGTGGACACAGCATATACGAGGCTTTTGTAAGCATTATCTTATTATAATTTTTCACATTACCACTAATAATCATAGATAATATCCATTGATTGTGAATCATGTGCCAGGCATTGTTCTAGATGCTTCTATATGCTTAAACTCATTGGATCCTCATGGCAACTCTATACAATAAGTAGTATTATTATCCCCGTTTTGCAGAAGAGGAAACTGAGACATAGGACAGTTAAGGATTTATCTGAAGATAATACGGGTGATAAATGGAAGAATCTGGATTCGAACTCGGGTAGTCTGGCTTGAGAACTCATGTTCTTTACCACTTTCTATTCTGCCCTACAAAGTAGGTATTATCCACATCAAATAAATGAAGAGGTAGAGGTCCAGCAAGATTATACGAATCATCCAGTCATTTTGGTGGCAAAACCAACATTTGACCCCAACATCCACACTCTTAACCACGTGGCAGGAGGAGCCCTCCTCCCGCCCTGACCTGTGGCATTATGCTCAGACATCACTTCTCTCTACATCTCTGTTTCATCACCTGAAAAGGGGGAAGAAAAAATTTGATATTTTCCAAGAGCCTGGTCAGCTCAGACCTCCCAGGAGAAGTGGGAGGTTTGAAAATCCTAGGGAATCATCTGAGTCGGAAACCAGCAACTCCCTGACAGGCAAATCACAGCCTCTCAATAGCTATTCATTTGCACACAGATAATTTGGAGTTCCTGTCACCAGTCCTGGTCTACCCCTGTGGTAGAGTGTCCAATATGGCTGCCAATGGTTTCTCCCATCTCTCTTCATACATTCTGCTCCTCACAGCAGGAGGTGGAGTCTATCTCCCCTACCCCTGAATCTGGTCTGGCCTTGTGATTTACTTTGCCCAACCAGTGTGGCAGCAATGATGTCCTCTGACAACGGAGCGTGACCTTAAGAGCGTGCAAAACTCCATCTCCAGTTTCTTAGAAGCCAGTTGTGAGACCACAGGTGATGTCAAACTGCATGGAGAAGAGAGGTCCAGAAGAGAAACAGTCTTAGATGTCCCAGCCCTGGAAAACTCCTAGCCAAGTGCAGCTACTTGATTATCCCTGGCTACTTCAACATGGAACAGAAAACTGTCCAGCTTTGGGGAAAAATAATAAATCCTTGTTGTTTTAAACCACTATGCTTTGAAGTAGTTCCTTACATGGTGATCCCCATTTCCTCCACCTTATCCTTTGTTCACCATGAACAATTACTCCATAACTCACAGGTATCAATGTCCATTGGCTTATAGCACATAAGTGTGCTCATGCCTTCATGATTAGGAATGACTAATTCCTTAAGGCAAAGGGCAGTAACGTGGTTTCCTTTATTCAGTGAGCATCTATCTGGAACATCCTTGGGTCTTAAGACCCAGAGATAAATAAGACACAGTTCACGCCTTCAGAAACCCATGTTTTTGGAAGAGCTGGGACCCTTTCAACACAACACAGAAGAATGGCATCAATTCACTCACTAATGCAATATCTACTGAGTGCCCACTGCACATAGTAGGGACTGTGCTACCCATTTGTGCTAGTGAACCAAGCCCTCATCCTGCTTATATCTTAAGTGTATTTCATGCCAATAATCACAAAGGTACAAGTGAAACTGTGGGAACACAAAGGAGCTAAATGCTGGGCTGGGCAGGGTAACAAGTTTTATCCCCACTTTACAGATAATGATTCTGAGATCCAGGAGAGCTCGGCCTTACTCCACCATTCTGTGCGACCTTGAGCCAATTACTTAACATTTCTGTCCTTCACTTTCCTCATCTATAAAATGAGTTTAATAATTACACCTACATCCTAGACTACTATAAAGATTAAATGAGTTAATATTTGTAAAGCGTGTAAAATAATTTATGACATTTCTTTAAACCCTACATTAATCATCGTTAAATGAATTTTAGAAACAAAGCAAAAGAGGTATGACTGGCCCAAGTACCACAGAAATGGGTAGATGTCAGCTGGGACTGACCCCTGATCTAGTGCTCCTTCCACACCCCTCTATTCTGCTTCTCAAATAAAACTGTGCTTCCATTTTCGTGAAAGATTTAAATCATCTGTGCACTACCTTCAAACCTACGTATTGCAGGAGGACCCTTGCACATCCCTCATCAAAAGAATCAGCAGAAAGAACTCCAAGGTTCAAATCTCAGGCTCTAAAGAAATGTGTGCAGGGTGGAGGTTGTTAACATGACTCAAGGTGAAGGGTAATTTACAAATGCATGTGCCAGAAATCATGCTCATGGTCCAGCTATGTTGAATGGGCCTTGAAGGATTAAAATGAACCATCCTGAAGATAGGGACATCTGAGGACTGTGACTTGTCCACAGAAATTCCCACCTTCCATTGTCTGGCCACCCTCGGGTCTGCCTCTGTGGCCCTCATCTGATGAAACTTGGCCATGCAAAGTAGAGAATGCCCAGGGTTTCTGCAGCGGGCCTCATCCTTCCAGGGGAGCAAAAAGCAAGAGCGATAGGAAGACTATGGTCTCATTTGCAGCCTGGCTTCCCTCCACGTACCAGCAATGACACAACACCCTCCTCCAACGAGCATTTTCCAATCTCCACTGAGATCTGTTGGATGAGAAGCCAATTTCCATCCCAGCCATGCACAGGCGGCTGTGGGTGGGGGTGTGGATGTATTTCTCCTTCACCCCAAGATCTGGGAAGACAGAGCTCATCTCCTCACCAGCCAGAAGCCCCATCCAAGTATAATAGGCTGCTGCTAGAAGCCGTGAGGAACCAAGTGGGAAATGGCCCAACAGTTGGGACCGTGAAAGCCACAGTTGTCAGAGAAGCATGCTCATCTGCCCGCTGGTGGAATTGTCCCAAAAGGAAAGATTTAACTTGTTTTAGGAACTAGTCAGAGCCTGGCTTGGGCACGCTGCCTGTGTATTACGAGAACCATCTCTGGAAAATGTGGAATAGAGTTATTGCCAAGCAGATCACAGCCCTGGAGCCCAAGATTCAATGGCCCTTGGTGTGTGACCAGCCCCCAATTTCTCAGGACCCCCCTGAGTACTACGAGTGCCAGACAGGCTGACCCGTGTTTCTCAGTCCCTTGGCATGTGCTGAGTCCCTGTGGACTGGCAGGAGCTGCGGCAAAAGGTGCAATGACACAGCCTCTGCCCCCATGGACTTCCCTGCCCAGAGCCCGTGGAGAATTACAATACAGTATGACAAATGCCACAACAGCAGAGTTCCAGGAGCCTGGAAGGAAGAGTGATTGTTCTATCTGGACAATCCCAGAAGGATTCAGAAGAGGTGAATTGTGAGCCAGGCCTTGAAGGGTAAGCTCTGCTCCACTAGGTTTTGTGAGGCTCCTACTGGGTACTAGGCCAAACACCAAAGCTGACTGGGGACAGGGACCGGTTGTAGGGGGATTCCAGCCGAGCTCTCTTCCCACCCTCCCCATCCGGCCTGCCTGCCAGCCCGTCAAACACCAGCTCGAAATTATCTCCCTGGCAGGAATCATTTTCCAGTTTCCATCAACCCCTAACTGACCATGTCCTCTGGACATGTGAACTGAGTTCAGCTTTTTCAGGAGCCAACCAGAAGTCATTTAGAGAGGCCCAAGAGTAGCACAGAACAGTAAAGAGCCCTAAGAGACTCCCCAGCTGGTACTAGGCTCCAAGAAGAGAAGTAGTGCTTCTGTCCTCTGTCCACCCAAATATTGGTGTCCCAGTATTTAGAAGTTCATAGAAAATTACAGATAGAATTAGGGATGAAGAGAAAATGTATCCTCCCTGAGAATGCCAGTTGAAAGGATCTTCGGTGGCTTCAAGTGGGAGCAGGTGTCTGGACCCAGGGAAGCTGCAAGCCTCTTGAGAAGAGAGGTTTGCGTTTTCTGAGTGTGGGTAACCATGTGCCTCCTCCCCAATGCTCAGACTTACTTCTTAGCAGGGACATTTATAGACAGAATGTACTTGCTATAGTCTGAATGCTGTGTCTCCTCATAATCCAAATGTTGAAATCCTAACACCCAAAGTGGATCGTAGGGGAGATAGGCCTTAGGTCATGAGCATGGAGCCCTTGTGAATGGAATCAGTGCCTTATAAGAGAGGCCTAGAGCAATCCCTGGTCCCTTCCACCATGTGAGAACACAGCAAGAGACACCATCTGTGAACCAGGAAGTGGTCCCTCAATAGCCACCTAGCCAAATCCACTGGCACTGCAATGTTGGGCTTCCCAGCCTCCAGAACTGTAAGAAATAAATGTCTGTTCTTTATAAGCTACCCCATCTGTGGTGTTTTGTTATAGCAGCCTGAATAGACTGAGACAACATTCAAAGAAGCCATTCTGAATAAGAAAGGCAGACTCCTCAACAGAGCTGACTCTCTCCTGGCCAGTCTCAATGGTTTGCCTCTTCAGGAATTGGGATCAGGAAGCTTAGACATGCTCTCCATCTGTAGAAGGCAGAAAGGCAGAACAGAAAATAAGATAGGGGGAGTAGTGCAGAAAAAATGGAAGACAGGAAAAAAGGAAATTAAGAAGGAAGGGTGGATATTTTTCAAGCACCTACTACGTACAGGGCAGCAAACTACCTACGTTACACACATTATTAACTACTGTTGTATTTAACTTCTGCTCCAAATCACCCTGTGAGGAAGGTTTCATTGACTCCACTTTATAGATAAGAAACTGAAACTCAGAAAACTAAGTAACTTGCTGAAGGTCAAAGCCCTAGTAAACAGGGATTCAGTCCAAAATCTGAAGACTCTGAAGCCAGTGCTTTTTCTAGATGGCCTGGATAAAAATAACTGCCATTTATTAAGAACCCACTACTTGCCAAGTCCTAGGAAGGCTCTTTACCTACACAGTGTCGCTTGGAGATTCTCATCGAGCAGATTCTCATGGCAAAGCACCCCTGCCCAGGTGCTTGTCCCGCCCAGGAGGCAAGAGTCCGTGTGACCATACCATCCAGCATCCAAGCAGAGCAGTGCTGAGCATGGCCAGGAGCACTATTAATAATTGTGATAAGGTGGGGCGCCTGGGTGGCTCAGTGGGTTAAAGCCTCTGCCTTCAGCTCAGGTCATGATCCCAGGGTCCTGGGATCAAGCACCGCATCGGGCTCTCTGCTCAGTGGGGAGCCTGCTTTCTCCTCTCTCTCTGCCTGCCTCTCTGCCTACTTGTGATCTCTCTCTGTGAAATAAATAAATAAAATCTTTTAAAAAATAATAATTGTGATGAGCAGCAAGCACACATGACACTGTCTCATGTGTCATCCTAATTGTGGCCCACATTTCCACCACCCACCCAGCCCCCTGAGCAAATATGTTCAGAGAGATGGAATCCCAACTCTACTGTATGATCCTTGAGTCCTCTTCAGCCTCACCAACAAAGGGTCACCCAGCCACTGCAGGGTTTCACAGACACTGACCACACTGTCCACAAGGGAGCATAAAAGAAATCAGAGCAATGCATTTTGACAATTTGGGGTTTTTTTGTGACACCACTGCTGTCCCATTAGAAGAATTAGCCTGTGCCTTCAGAACACGTCTTTCTTGCTTCATAAGGCTTAAAAATATTCTTTCTTTGGATGTCAGGAAAGCTATAACAAATCAAAGGATTTTTAATGCCCTCAGTGGAAAAAATTAAAAGGTAACAACTTTATGACGTTAGTTTGCTTGGCTTTTTTTTCCTACCATTTCTTAGTGTACTGGTCAGTGGTATTAAGTACATTCACACTGCTATGTCACCCTCACCACCATGAATGTCCAGAACTTTTCCATCATCCCAAGCTGAAACTCTGTTCCAATTAAACAATAACTCCTCCTCCCCCCAGCTCCTGGTAACCACCATTTGACCTTCTGTCACCAATTATTTATCTACCATAGTTACTGCTAGAAGTGGAATCAGACAGTATTTGTTCTTTTGTATTGATTTATTTCACTTGACATAATTTCCTCAAGTTTCATTCATGTTGGGGTGCCTGGGTGGCTCAGCGGTTCAAGCCTATGCCTTCGGCTCAGGTCATGGTCTCAGGGTCCTAGGATTGAGCCCTGCATCAGGCCCTCTGCTCAGCAGAGAGAACTGTCTGCCTCTCTGCCTACTTGTGATCTCTCTCTCTGTCAAATAAGTAAATAAAATATATTTTTTAAAAGTTTCATTCATATTGCAACATGTGTCAGAATTTCCCATCTTTTCAAGGCTGAATAATATTCCACTCTCTGTATATGCCACATTTTTTTATCCTTTCATCCATTGATGGTGCTTGGTTTAATTTTATACATCACCATAATCCAAAACCCTGGCATGACTGATCCCACATGTGCATATACTTAAGTGATGGGGAACTCAATCCCCACCCTAACCAGGACTTCATTTTGTGGTTTCAGCTGAAGCCTGGATGACAAGGGAAGAGTAGATTTAACTGAGGAGGAATGTGGTGACAGGATGGAGAATGACTTTCAAGCCTGGGCAGCCCTCATTACACTTCAAGCTTTGATCCTCCTCTCTGGGGGTCTAGAACCTCATTGTTCAACTTACCCAGGAGTGACCAGACCCTAGAAAAGGGACTCCATCCACCTATATCCAGGGCCACCTTCTTTGTTCATTCCCTCATGTGCTAAGATGTACCCTGAACTCAGATACTCAGACTAAAATCTTTGGAGTTACCTCCAACTTCTCCCTTTATCTCCCTCCCCATATCTAAGTATCAGTGAATCTTGTCATCAGCCACTTCAAACTAGAACTCAACCCAAGCTCTTCTCACTGAACCACCACCTCCCCAGCCCAAGCCATCACATCTTGTTTCAAGACTATGATAATAGTGTCCTAAATGATCTCCCAGTGTGAGACTTTCCTTCTTAACCATCCTTTCTCCTCCCCACAACCTGATGCCCTTCTAAAATGTAAATGTGGTCATGTGAGTTTCCTAGAATATGGCAGAAACCTGCCCAGGTTAACACAATAAAAGTAATGGATGAGGTCTTTTTAAAACATATTCCAGAAATTAACCCATAACTATATGGTCAATTAATCTTCCAAAAAGCAGGAAAAATATCCAATGTGGAAAAGACAGCCTCTTCAACAAATGGTGTTGGGAAACTGGACAGCAATGTGCAAAAGAAAGAAACTGGACCACCTTACACCATACACAAAAATAAGTTCAAATTGGCTTAAAGAGCTAAAGATGAGACCTGAAACCATAAAAATCCTAGGAGAGAACACAGGCAACAATTTCTTTGACATTGGCTGAAGAAACTCTTTCCTATATATGTTTCCTGAGGCAAGGGAAACAAAAGCAAAAATAAACTATTGGGATTACATCAGTATAAAAAGCTTTTGCACAGCAAAGGAAATAATCAACAAAACTAAAGGCAACCTACTGCATGGGAGAAGATATTTGCAAATGACATATCCTATAAAGGATTAGTATCCAAACAATTTAAAGGACTTAGACAACTCAACACTTGAAAAACAGATAATCTAATTTAAAAATGGGCAGAAGACATGAACAGATATTTCTCCAAAGAAGACATGCAGATGGCCAACGGACACATGAAAAGATGTCCATCATCACTCGCCAACAGGGAAACGCAAGACTAAACTACAATGAGATATCACCTCACACCCGTCAGAATGGCTAAAATCAACAACACAAGAAACAACAAGTGTTGGCCAGGATGTGGGGAAAGGGAACTGTCTTGCTCTGTTGGTGGGAATGCACACTGGTGCAAGTGCTCTGGAAATCAGTAAGGAGGTTTTTCAAAAAATTAAGAAAGATAACCCCCTAGAATCTGGCAATTGCACTCCTGTGTATTTAGCCAAGGACTACAAAAACACTAATTCAAAGGGATCCATGCACCTGTATGTTTATAGCAGCATTATTTATAATAACCAAATTATGGAAGCAGCCTAAGTGTCCATAGACTGATGAATGGATAAGGAAAGTGTGGTGTGTGTGTGTGTGTATGTGTGTGTGTGTGTGTGTGTGTATTACTCAGCCATAAAAAGGAATGAAATCTTGCCTTTTTCAATGACAGGGATGGAGCCAGAGAATATAATGCTAAGTCAGTCAGAGAAAGACAAGTACCGTATGATCTCACTCATATGTGGAATTTAAGAAACAAAACAAATGAGCAAAGGGAATAAGAGAGAGAGAGAGAAGTCAAGAAACAAGACTCTTAATTTAGAGAAAACTGATGGTTACAAGGGGAGGGGGAGAATTGGGGGATGGGATGGAGATATATATATATCCTTAATGGATGAATTCCTTAATGAATAGGATGAGCTCAGGCCATTTCTGGCCCAGGCCAGAAATAAGAAGGCTTGAATCCATAGAGATGAGCAAAGAGTGGTGTTGATGTGTGCCTGAGGTGTGCATGATCCCCAGGCAGAAAGGAGGTCTTAATGGATCTTGTGCATGGTGGGGGAGTAGGGGGAGGTTTAGTGGGGAAAAGGAGACAAGGCCTGGGGCCCTAGCAAGGTGGGATTCCCATTTTAAAAAGTACCCTCAAAAATGGTAACCTCAGTTGGATGAATGAAAAACAAAGACTCACTCCACAGAATGAAACTTGCTGGTCTAGGCTTTGGCTCTGGATGAAGCCGACACAAAGAAAAAGAAAGAACTATTCCCTAGGCAATTCCTAACCACAAGCCCAAATTCAGTGTTTGGGGTCATTATTTATATCTCCTATGTGGCCCAAACAACCCAAATAGACCCAGGACCTAGCAAAAATACCACAAATATTCCCTGGAGGTGTACACTTTAAAGCTAAACCTCAAAGTATTACCACAATATTGTTCCAGGGAGCATAAGCTCACAATCGAGAATCGTGAATGCACAAATAAACAAATCCTCCTAAGTGAGAGGAAGCAAGATCATCAACCTCATAAACAAAGCAGATGTCAGAATCAACTGAAACAACGTATAATCAGTCATGCTTGATGCAGGTAATGACATAACAAAAAGAACTGAATACACAATAAAGGAATAAGAAACCAAGTAGGCATATTTTAAAAGGAACCAAATAGAACTTCTAGAAATGAGAAGGTATAATAATTAAAATTAGAAACCCAGCAGACTGCTTAAACAAAATATTAAGACATCTGAAGGGAAAATTAGTGAAAACAAATCTAAAGAAATTATCCACGTTGCATTACCAAGAGAAATAAACAAACATGGTGGATAGAATGAGGGTCTAACACATGTCTAATTTGGTAGCCAGAATAATCAAGAGAGATTAAGGAAGCAGTTGAATTTGAACACATTGACCCCCTGCTCAAAATCTTCAAAAGATGCCCTGATTTGGAGGGAAATTACAAACATCATATAATACTTCTGTTTGTATTGTATTATTTCTCCCCCCACCCAATATATAGACAGAGGACTTGCCCTGAATAGATAAGGAATATTTTTTGAAAGACTCTGGGTTGCCTCCCATTAACTACCCTTCCTTCCTCCCTTAATAACACAATCCTGATTTTGTAGGGAAAGCAATGGGGCCAGTTGAAAACCTCTATTACCCACGTACGCTTGTAGACAGAAGTGGCTATATTCTGGGCTCTGTAGTATAAGCATTTTTTGTTGTCTCTTGCTTCCAGGAAATCCCTAAAGAGCATGAGTGGACTCAACTGGGGGACCTTATATTTCTTTTTCCCTTCTCTTTCTTGCTATCCGGACTGTGGACATAAGGGCTCGAACTGCCATGGCCATTTTACAACCGTAAGTCAACCTGGAGGATGGGAGCCACGAGCTAAGGATAGTAAAACAGACAGATAAAAGGAAACTAGAACATCAGTGATGTCACACATCTGTCATTTTAGGCCTATCTTCTTACCCCAGTGACTTTTTTTCAGTCATTGCCTACTGAAGGTTCTTCTCAACTGATACCATATGGATGATTGAGTCCGCTACTTCAGGAACGTACAACCAACAATGGGATTCAGACACACTCAGTGGCCCCCAGGACAACAGTCTGATCAGGGTCAAGTGTTTTACCCAGCAGGGACTTGGGCAGAAGGAGAGCACTGGTATTTCCCCAAGGAACGATTGGGTCATCAGCTTGGCTTTCACACTCCCAAATTGTTGGGTTAGGCAAGGACTGGCAGTGTGAGGGGTCAAACCACAGCAATTTTTGCTCCTTCTGGAGTGACCCAGTGGAGGAAAAGTCACAGAGGCACAGGAGGGGTCACTGGTCCATTGGCAAGCATGATCTCAGCGCCATGTTTATGCCAGCACCATGCAGGTGCTCTGTGGGGAGGCACAGCAGGGAGAAGATGTAACGCCTCTCCTCAGAGAGCTTACACTTTACACTCAAGTTCTCACAAACCACCTTGGGGTCCTGGCCTCATGTTTCCATGTGGAGGGACCTTATCCAGGGTAACACTTTCTGCCTCATTTCTGCTCTGGTCTCATGCCTCATGAAAGATGGAACCACTAATCTGATCCATGAATTTGAGGGAAGAAACGGATTAGCCCTTCTGGGTTCTCTCTCTTTAGGATCCACCTTAAGTCCTGCCAGTAGGATCATGTCCATGTGGCGGAACACAGAGACGCCCAGAGTATTCATTGATGGTGTGATCAAGTCTGTCAAACTCTGGGAAGGGGCATATGAACCTCATTCATCATGATCCCATACGTGATCACACCCTCCAAGTCAACTTTTATCCATAGAAAAATCAATATTTTTATCTCCATCTGTCTTTTGGTTCTGAGTTCAGAGATCAGGAAGTGAAGGAATGAGTCATTTGGGGTCCCTCAGGATAACTGATGCTGACAACTGTTATGAACGACCCCAAATCTCACCATCTTACCACCACAAAAGTTGTATTTCTCATTTCACAAAGTGCAACGGTGGTGTTTCTGGTCAAGAGACTCTGCCGTACAAGGGGAACTTGGGGAACCAGCTTGCCTTCCTATTGTGTTGTCACCATCATGTGTCTTCCAAGTCAATCTGGAATCTTCCAGGCCTGAGAGATGGGGAAAGCCTGGAATATCATGCTGCAGGATGTTTTCTTTGCCAACAGCCCAGCCTGGAAATGTCATAGATCACTTCCACTTACACTCCAGGAGGCAAAGTAAGTCATATGGCTCTCTTAGATGCGAAAGAGGCTGGGAAGCATGGCTTGTTTGCATGCCAGAGAAGAGAGGGGAACTGGATGTTGGCGAACTTCAGCATTCTGCACCACAGCCCATGGTCCAAGCCCTTCATCACGAAGATGACGATTTTTAGAATCAAAGTGTGGAACTAAGTTGCAGAAAGCACACAGCCATTTAGCAACAGAGCTGGGAAGGAAACTGGGGACAATAAACTGTGTGTGTGTGTGTGTGTGTGTGTGTGTGTGTGTAGGGGGAAGGGTGAGACTGAGGGCCTGAGCCCAGGTGAGACATCTGCCCTGCCTCAGAGACTGGTGAGTTCCCTGTCATGGGGAGGAGGCAAACAGAGGCCGACCACTTGGGGGAGATATGAAGAGTCATTTTTCATCAGACAACTACCACGTTTCCCACACTTTTTATTCTCAAGAGACCCTTTCATAATTTTTCCCTTTGGACTTCATGTTTTGAAAGATTTCGTCTAACAAACAAACTGCACTTATTGAGTAATAACAAATACATTTCCCCACTTCTTTTTCATCAAGGTTGTGTGTGTGTGTGTGTGTGTGACCTACAATCAGACATGCTCACTTTGGGCACCATGACTACCATGTTTTTGGTCTGCTAATCACATTTCAAAAATACCTAGGATGTAATCAACAGCCAATCTAAGCATTGGACACCCTGCATGAATGATTTAACTCCAGCCAAAGGAAAGAAACTAAGAGTTTAGTTACCCTTGTCATGGGATGGATTAACAACTTAAAAAGAGATTATCTGAAAGCACTCCCAGACCCATGGTACCATTTAGGACTTGGATGACTCATTTGCTTCTTCACTCCAACCCCTTCATTGCCCCAAACGGAAAATGTTGGGGTGCCTTTTGTCCCCTCACTGAGTAGGAACTTTCTCAAGGACAGGGACCCCCAACTCTGCATCTGCACTACCTAGCTGGGTGTCAAGTAGTTGCTCAATAGTTAGCCATAAAAAATAAAATCTGAATGACAACAATGAACCCCATTTTTAGCTTTAAGTTAAGGCTCGTAGATCAGAAGAAAACTTGAAGCCTCTGAACTTAGCAGTTGCCATAATCCAAAAGGCAAAGTCAAAGGTCAGATATCTGGGCGGGAGTCTACCACTCCGAGCAAGAAGTCCTCATTGTGTATCCGGCTAGGCAGAGTCCCAGGAGAACAGAACTCCACCAACTCTTTGTATAGATAGGGCTTCTTCCGGCATCTGCTGGGTCGTAGACCCTTCTAGAAGACCAGCTTCCTTCTCCATCCCCCACTTCTGCCCATGCCCCCTCCCTATTGCCAGTGTTAACACTCCCAACTGCCTTGCTCATATCCAGGCCTGCCCCGAATTCTCAGGACTGCCCCACGTACGGAATAATTAATTATGGGCATGCCCGAAATCACACAGTCACTGGAGAGCTCATGACATTCCTAAATTGGAGCTTAAAAAGGGCTTTCTGGCAACATGTCCCTGAATGTGTGTGATGGATTCAGCCTCTGAGTTTATTTCTTACACCCCACCTTGTTCCATTGCCCAGAGCCTGAACGGGGAAAGGCCTGAGCTGATGGTCTCCCCTCCGCACTTCTTCAGGCCTGGTGCTCCCGCGCCTGGTAGTCCTGAGGAGTCCCCAGCCCCCACTCCACCGCCAGCTGGCTGCCCAGGGCCACTGAGTACAGAGCACCTCCCACAGGCAGGAAAAAGAAGGCATCAGGCGCTGGCAGATGTCCTCACCCCCCACCCTGTTCCTGTCCTTCAAAAGACTCATCCCTGTCTATGTAAACATATTTGCATGTGTGAACAGTTGTTTACTTCCTGTAAGCGGGGATCCTGTGTGTTGTCCTGGCTGCATCCCCAGTGCCCAGCATAACACCTGGGGCACAGGAAGCGTTCCATACAAGCAACAGGTAAAGGCACAAATGAATGATTACATTGGCTCTGCTCCTTTCACTGGAGGATCATTTAGATCCCTTTCCTCTCCTTGCTCTGCTCCAGGGAAGCTGTGAGCCTCTGGAATAAGATTCCCCTGGGTGTGAGGAGACCCGGGTTTCATGGGCCAGCACAACCTTGGTTGTAGGGCCTTGTGGAGGTCACCAGACTTCAACAGGCCAGACATTCCTCGGGTGTGTTCCAGCAAAGGGGGTGAAGGAGTTGTTTGCAAACTGGTCCTCCCGGAACCCCAGGTTCTGTGACAACCCCTCAAGGGCCGCTGCCCAGAGAGGGAAGGGCAAGGAGGTGGAGCCCCAGGCCCCAGGCTTCTCTCTTACCCAGCAGCTCTGCTTTTAGCTGGGAAATCACTGTCCTGGAGCCAGCAACTGTGCTAGCATTGGAATGCAGGTAGCCTGACCGGGGCCCCCAAGCTCTTAATCCCAGTGCTGGGATTCACAGAGTGAAGGCAAAAATCCAAAGTGGTACCAGGTGTCTCAAATCGTACTTGGAATATAGCAAGCGTTTAAAATAAAAATACCTGTAGGTTGAATGCATCAAGTTAGGAATGAATGATTCGGTGCGCAAGTACAGGAGGCTTTGTGGAGGAAGTGATATTTCAATTCAAGTAAGTCAGGGGGATGCTTTGGTGGCTCAGTGGGTTGAGCATCTGCCTTCAGCTCAGGTCATGATCCCAGGGTCATGGCATTGAGTCCCGTATCAGGCTCCTTGGGAGCCTACTTCTCTCTCTGCCTACTACTCTCTCTCTCTCTCTCTCTCTGATAAATAAAATCCTTTTAAAAATAAAAATAATGAAAAAAAAATAATAAAGTCAGTCTGGGAGGATGGGTAGGAGCTTCCCCAGATGGAAAGGTGGAACCGCCATTCTGGGCAGAGGCCATAGATAGCAAAGGCAGGATATTGGAAGGTTCTGGAAAGTCAAAGGGGTTCTGATTGCCTGGAGAAGAGGGCTCTCATCTCCCAGAAAGTAACTCCCAGTCATCCCTGTATCTTTATTCCATAACCTGCGTATCCTAAACCCCAGTGTCCAAGAGCAGCATTGCCAAGATGCAAGGAGGAAATACCAACCCCTTTGGAGCAACAGGGCCTTGCTCCCACCATGTGCCACAAACACCCAAAATTAAAAGGGGTTCAGACACCAGGCAGTTGGAAGGCCCTACCTATGTCCTCTACAAAGGCAAAATGAAAAATTCAGGAATGGAGCTCAGTGTCAGGCTTCTGTGCGATTCCTTTTTATAGTCATTGTTTCTATCACCTTTGTATGAAGTTATTTTTTTAATTGTTTTTTAACTATTCCGTTTCTAGGAATTCGTCCTACAGATAAACTCAAACATGAAAGCAAATAGACACACAAGAACATTCACAGTAGCCCATGTTATAATAGTGAAAATCAACAAACAAAAGTTAAAAAGAAATGGAAGTCCTGCTTATAAGCATCAGTTAAACTCCATATGGTACAATTTCTACAATGGAATATTATGGAGCTACTTTAAAAGAGTAGACCAGGTTCGTTATTATGGAAAGACCACCCACAATAAACTAAGTATGAAAAACCAACATGCCAAACAATGTTATAGTGTGCTACCATTTGTGGTGTCTTTGAGACTACTTATGCAGATAGAGATTATACACATGGAAAATTGGAGTAGTGATATGTAGAAACTGTGGAAGGTGATTACCTCTGGGAAGCAGAATTGAGGGTCTAAAGAGGAAAAAATTATTTTTTCCTTGGTGCATCCTTTGCTCTTAAATTGTTACCATGTGCATTATTTCCATAACGAAAATTAATGTGTAGGCCTATTCACCTGTAAATTAGCTCTATTAATTAATTTTAATAGAATATGTGCCAGGCATACAAAGCCATTGATAAATTCAATTAACATTGAATAAAGGTTTATTATGCCCAAAGAAAGTGCTAGGTCCTGGGATTACGTATATCCACAAAAGAAAATTAAGATATATATCCTGCTTTCTCATAGCTCATCGTCAGAAGGGGAGACAGTCAAATAAATTTGTAACAGGAAAAAAAAAAAACAATGTCATGAGTGAGAAAAGCCCTGAAAACTATAGGACCATGGAATATGATACCTGACATAGACGGTATGTTAAGGAAGACTTTTCTGAGGGAGGTGTTATCTGCAGAGAGTTTTGAGAGATGAATAGAATAGAATTACAAGGAAGAAGGGAGGGGAAGAGTTTTTTAGGCATAAAGAAAAAAACACATTGAACACAGTGCACAATGTGAAAAGATGGGTGGGTAGTGTTTTTTTTTTAAGATTTATTTATTCATTTTAGAGGGGAGGGCAGAGGGAGAGAGAGACTCTCAAGAAGACTCCCCACTGAGCTAACAGCTTGATGCATGGCTCGATCCCACCACCCTGAGATCACGACCTGAGCCAAAATCATGAGTCAGTTGCTCAACCCACTGAGCCACCCAGGCACCCCAGAATGAGTGGGTAGTTTTCATCACAACAAACACATACTTTGAATACTTAGGATTTTAAAAGTCTCTTGTAATGGAATAGTATGCGGCCATGAAAAAGCAAGGGTAGCTCTGTTGGAACCAAGAGTCAATTGGGCAGTAGTTAGAAGTGTGGGCTTTGGATCCAGATATTAGATCTGGTGCATCACTTACAGGCTGTGTCAAGTTACTTAACTTCTCTCTGCCCAGCTCCCTCCCCATAGAAAGAAAATAATGACAATATATTCCTCACTGGAGCCTAGAGAGCAGTAGAATGAAATGTTGTACATAATATGCTTACCCCCATACCTGTCACAAAGTAAGCATTGTATTCAGTAAGTGAGAGTTATACTTCCAAATTGCCTTTGATCTTTATGATATGATCTCATTTCAGCAGAGATTTTGCTGTTGTGTTCACGCGTATGTGCCCTTCAGTACACAGGTGGCATCCAATAAATGGCCATTGAATGAATTCATTCCTGTTAAAATGAAAATTTTTTGTGTGGCATTTGCTAGCTTATGCATAGAGAAAAAGAAACTCGGAGGATATATACCAAGCTATTAGTAGATGTTATCTCTGGAATGGCAGGATTACGAAGGATTCACCCTTCTTAAATCCTACTTTACCATAACAGATATTTTTACAAGGAGCCCAATATCTTGGAAAAGGCAGGAAAAGGCAATAGCCGTGAGACATTCTCCCTGCATTGCCTCTATTGGGCCCTATGGCTGGCTTCAGAAAAGTAGCAAATGCAACCAAATGAAGGGCTTGACAACCACCTGCGCACTGGGGGTCAGAGCCCAGCTACCATGTGAAGAAGCCCCAACTAACCTGCTGAGCGACGAGCTACAGGAAGTCCATTGCCTCTACCAGCCCACAGCCACCCAACAGCCAGACATGGGAGACATGGGAGTGAAGCCATCTGAGACCAGACAACCCCCGCCAACCGCAGACACGTGAGCCAGCTCACACGGCCAAGATCATCCAAGCTCAACCTAGACCAGAGAAGCACCTGGCAGGATCATGACCTAAACAGAGAACTATTATTTCAGGCCACTGAGTTCTGGCGTGGTTTGTGGTCTTGTCTCCCAACACCGGGTAACTGATACCAATTATTTTAGTCGCATGGCTTCTAAACAAAGTGACCAACAGTGGGTGATTTTTCAAATGGAAAAAAAAAAGTAAACATCCTGCAGCAAAATCACCACCAAGTATTTGCAGAGGACTCTTTTTTAAATGAAACTGTATCAAATTGAGGGCTGCCTTTTGAGAAGGACAATAGATACAAGAATATAGTCATATTGTATATATTATGTAATGAGATATAATATTCTTATATATAATATTTTTACACATTATATAATAGTATAATACATTAAGAGCTCTAATTTTCTGGTCCTAAGAGCAGCCGAAACTCATGCTGGCATAATATATTGCCTGACGTCCTTTTGAAATGAAACAACATGTAGTAAAGTGATTGATCAAATTTCCTGAAACCTTTATATAGCTTCCCAGTGAAGTCATTTCTTAAAAATGACCCTGAGCCTTTCTCTTTGGACATTCCTAAGGCATGAACAGGCAGAGTCAACCCACTAGCAAGAACACACCTCTCCCAGCTGGATTTCACGTTCATGCAGAGCCCCTCATTTGTTCCTCGCCACATTCCTGACGACAGGTGTGAGTGTGCCAACCGAACAACTTGAGGGAGTGAAGCCCAGAGAGGTTAAGTGACCTGCCCAAGGCCACCTAGCAAATAGCCGGTAGTGCTGGGTTTCAGGACCGCGTCTTCTGCATCCAGATCTCTCATTTTTATCACTTCACCACACCTCCTCTGAGATACTTCGGTGTCACTGGGGAAGTGAGATGGGATTACCCTGAGCATCCAATAACTGAATGATAACAGCCCCGTAATGTTGGCTGAATGCCAGATATGACTCTGAGTGATTTATGTATATGAATTCATTTGATCTTCACAGGCCTAGAGGTAGGTACTCTGATTACCAGATTTTACTAATGAAGGAAATAAAGTATATAGAGATTAAGTGATGTGACCGAGATCACATGGCAAGTAAGTGACAGAACCAGGATTTGAACCCAGGAAACAGAGCTCCAAAATCGATACTCCTAAACCAGTAAGCTACACTGCACCTGTACCCATTACCCTGGTTTGCCTGGGACTGAGACGTTTGCATGGATGCTGGACTTTCAGTGCTAAAGCAAGACAGTTCCAGGCAAACCAGAACAGAGGAACACCCTCGCTCAAACAGAGGTTGCAAACCAGCCGGTCCCAGGCCACCTTGCACCCATTCTCTTTGGCCCACACAGTATTTTGCAGTAAAATTGAGCCAACACTGAAAAACCAGAAGGCATCACCCGAACGGCTGTACCAGGGGGAGATCTGGCCCCATAAGGGCTGTGCGTTTAGGCACAGCAACAATCAGCTGTGCTACAGCTCAATAGCCATGGGCCCCTGTTGTCCTGGCAACAGCCCTCCTCATCCTCTGCGGCCCTCCCCCCACCACCATCCACACATGGAGTCACATGCACTAACCTCAGCCAGCCTGGCCCACTTCTGCGCCTGACCAGACATGGCATACGTCTACTTGAGTGTGGGACCCAGCTTCACAGCATCAACCTGATGCACTAGGTCAGAGCTTCCATACCTTCAAATCACCCGGGGAGCTGTGCAGGTGCCGACAACACACCTCAGCCTCAGAGAATCAGAACTTCTGGGAGTGGGGGGTCTCAGACAGCAGAGTTCTTTAAAACTCCCAGGATTCCACTGTGCAGCCCAGTTCGCGCACGTCTCAAAATTCAGTGTGCCCGTGAACCATCAGGAGACCTTGTTAAAATGCAGGTTCCGATTCAGTAGGTTAGGGTAGGGCCCAAGAGTCTGCATTTCTATCAAGGTCCAAGGGGATATGGATGGTGCATTTCCAAGGACTACACATGAAGAGCCAAGGGGCCAAAAGACAATACCTCCTTAGCACGCATTCTTCCCAACTGAGCGGGCTGGTCTCCACAGCTCCCACCTCCTTGGAGACTCACCAGTGCTTTCAGCAGCAAGGACCAGAGAGGGGCAGTGAGAAGCCCAAGGTCACACAGCACTGCAGGAACGCCCTGATCTCTGTTGTTTCCCCTCCATATGGTGCTGCCTCTCCCCTCCTCACCAAGGTGACTTCACTCACCCACCCCACCCCCCAGTCATAGCCCCTCCTAGCTCACTTTGGGAGGAGAAGCTTCGGTGCAATTCCCCACAGAGATGCCAGCTCTGGCCAAATCTGCTCCTGGATGCATGTGGGCACTAGTCCGAGGGGCAAGGGGGTCTGGGGCAGGTCAAGCAGCCAGCATGCATGCCCTTGAGAGAGCGGAGGCTGAGGAAGGGAGGGGAGCACGCAGAGCAGCTGGAGCTCAGGGACACAGCACCCCTCCTCCCCTGGCCCAGATGAGGACACCCCATGGCGCCTGAGTCAGAGGGCCTGTGAGCTCAGCCCCCGGGGCCGCTGGGCTGGGAGGGTGAGTCAGAGGGCGTGTAGCAGAGTGAACTTCTTCCTGGCCAAATATGGGGCTCTGCTTTGCTTCGTCTTGCCATTCATGCTGCCAGAGGCCAAAGGCTGGGTCTGCTCTGCATGACAGCAAGGTTCCTGATGAGGAGGGGAAGCTGTTCCACGCTCCACTGACCCCTCTCCTCCCCCTTGCCCAGTTGGTGGTGCTTGGCTTTGCTCTCTCCGAGTACCTTGTCAACCCCTGCGCTGCACATCTGCTCATCCCACATTATTACGCGAAGCATAAAATAGAGAAGTAATAACACATTTGGAAACGGTGGTTTTGTCATAACAAAGTCCTGCTCGGCTGTCATGTACCCAGAGGACTGCAGGCCGAGGGGAGGAGGGGAGGAAAGAGACCACAGCTTGCTTTTCTTTATATCCCCCTCAGACTACATGCAAACCCTGGGACAGGGGGAGCATGAGCAACTATTGGTTAAATAAATTAATTACCATGTGCATTTTGTGTATGTGTGTGTCATCCTCTGCTGCTAGACCTTAATTCCTTGAGGAAATGATAACTTACATAGATCACCCTATGTGCTAGTCACAGTTCTAAAAATCTCCTATGAGCTCCTTAAATATGAGTAGTAACTCATCTAATGCTCACAATTCTGTGAGGAAAGTACTATGATGATCCCTATTTTATAAGTGAGGAGCCTGAGGCCCAGAGAAGTTAAGAAACTCATCTGAGGTCTCACAGCCCTAAAGTTGTAGAATCAGGATACTAACACCAACAGTGTGGCCTCAAATTCTATCCTGCGAATGGCATTTCATTCATTTCTGTACGTCTGATGCCCAGCACAGAGCCTGCCACGGGATAGGCAATAATATGTGTGTGTTGACTGAATGAATGGAATAATTAATTTATTAAGTACTGTGTGTGTGTGTCTCCCAGCGGACTGTCTCCTAGAGGAGAAATGGCCAAGAGTCTGGGCCAGCTTCACGGCCATGTGACCTGGGCACAGGATCTCATGCTCAAAAAGTTCCCCCAATTCGGTTCAGTGTTTTACAGTCGCCATCTTGAAATTCTTGATTTTTGAACAAAGGGGCCTCCTGTTTTTAGTTTACACTGGGCTGCACATGGAGCCATCCTGCCAAGAGCGAAAAAAGCCCATGAAGATGCTTATAGGAAAGGAGAGGCAGGGGAAGGTGTCTCCAAGGAGCAGTGTGTCCCCAGCCTCTAAGAGTGAAGGTTTGGTGGTGGTGAGTATTGGCGGCACAGGCCAGGCTCAGCACTCTCAGCCCTGGTGTGCCTCCTGAAGGGCCGCTGAACCTCATCACCCCTCCTAAGAGCTGTCCCAGGGATACCCCTGGTCCCCAGACTCCAACAGCTTCAAACGCTCAGGCCAGCATCTCCAGCCTTGACCCATTTCGATCACTGGACTGCTAGTGCCCGGTGCAGCCGCAGGCTGAGCACCGGACAAAGCCCTTGTCTTTATTTGCTGCTGACATCCACCACTCTGTGGGATGGGTTGAAGTTTTTTGGTTTTGTTTTTGCTTTTTTGACCCCATTTTAAGCATCCAACTTAATAAGAGACAAGGTCAAATGCAAATAAATCATTCCAAGCCACATGTTCCTAACCAATGGCCCTTATTGCCTCCTCACTGTTTGGGGCAGTCTATTCTTCTCTCTGCCTAGAAACCTCCCTTCCCTCTCCCTAAATCCTGTCTTTCCCCCCCCCCAACCCCCCACCCCACTTTATCTCTCCTCCAGGTGTGTAGCTGGGAAGCGATAGAACCAAGATTCCAACCCAGACAGTCTGCCTCGGATTACTGTTCTTGTTGTTTGTTTGTTTTTGTTTTTGTAACTTAGTATGTTTTATTTTTTTAATTTTTATTTATTTTTTAATTTCTTTTCAGTGTTCCAGAATTAATTGTTTATGCACCACACCCAGTGCTCCATGCAATATGTGCCCTCCGTAATACCCACCACCAGGCTCACCCAACCTCCCACCTGCCTCCCCTCCAAAACCCTCAGTTTGTCTCTCAGAGTCCAGTCTCTCATGGTTTGTCTCCCTCTCCTATTTCCCTCAACTCACTTCTCCTCTCCATATCCCTATGTCCTCCTTGTTATTCCTTATGCTCCACAAGTAAGCAAAATCATATGATAGTTGACTCTCTCTGCTTGACTTATTTCACTCAGCATAAACTCTTCTAGTCCTATCCATGTGGATACAAAAGTTGGATTTTCATCCTTTCTGATGGAGGCATAATACTCCATAGTATATATGGACCACATCTTCCTTATCCATTCTTCTGTTGAAGGACATCTTGGTTCTTTCCATAGTTTGGCAACTGTGGCCATTGCTGCTATGAACATTGGGGTACAGATGGCTTTTATTTTCACTACATCTGTACCTTTGGGGCAAATACCCAGTAGTGCAATTGCAGGGTCATAGGGAAGCTCTATTTTTAATTTCTTAAGGAATCTCCACACTGTTTTCCAAAGTGGCTGCACCATCTTGCATTCCCACCAACAGTGTAAGAGAGTTCCCCTTTCTCCACATCATCTCCATCACTTGTTGTTTACTGTCTTGTTAATTTTGGCCATTCTACCTGGTGTAAGGTGGTATTTCAACATGGTTTTGATTTGAATCTCCCTGATGGCTAGTGAAGATGAACATTTTTTCATGTGTCTGTTGGCCATTTGTATGTCTTCTTTGGAGAAGTGTCTGTTCATGTCTTTTGCCCATTTTTTGACAGGATTATCTGTTTTGTGTGTGTTGAGTTTGAGGAGTTCTTTCTAGGTCTTGGATATCAGCCCTTTGCAGTGTCATTTGTGAGTATCTTCTTCTATTCCATGGGTTGCCTCTTTGTTTTGTTGACTGTTTCCTTTGCTATGCAGAAGGTTTTGAACTCGACCATTCTCTTACACCATACACAAAGACAAATTCAAAATGGAAAAACAAACCTCAACGTGAGGCAGGAATCCATCAGAATCCTACAGGAGAACATAGATAGTAACCTCTTCAACATCGGCCATTGCAACTTCTTTCAAGATATGTCACCAAAGGCAAAGGAAACAAAAGTGAAAATGAACTTTTGGGACTTCATCAGATTACTGTTCTTAAACATATTGGATATATTTGCTTTCCTTTTTTGGGCCTGGTTTGGATGTCTCAACTCACAGGAACAGGGGACTAGAAGGAACTCTAGCCTCATCTTCTTTATCTGTAAAATGGAACCAATAAATATTCCCCATATCACAGATGTGCCTGAATTAAACAGAATGCAAGGCAGAAAAGTGCTTTTTAACAATCCACAGGCCTAAGCATTTACCTCTATTAATTACCAGTAGTGAAACAAAGGCTTGTTAAACATGGTGCAGAGGAAACAAAGGTCATTAGCTTCCTCCCCCTACACTCCAGTCTGATCCAAAGCCACCACACCCTGGCCAATCACCGGTCAGGAAAGAATTGAACAAGATGCCTCCCTGTGAATCACTACAATTTCTTCAGCATTGTCCTGATGTCTTGATTCTACCACTTCTTAGCTGTGTGGCCTTGGGCAAATCAATTTACCTCTCTGAGTGTTGGGTTTCTCTTCTGCAAAATGGGGTCGATGACGATAGTTGCGTGCAATGTGGTTGTAGGGTGCCTACCACAGTACTCAGGAAGTGGTGGTTGGCATTATTCTTAGAAAAATTCTTGTACATACAAGATGCCCTCTAAAGCACCAAGCCACCTAGTCAGCACCCTGTTCTTTGTGAGGGTTAATTTTGTGTGTCAAGTTGACTGGGCTAAGGGCCCCCCAAGAGCTGGTAAAACATCATGGCGGGTATGTCTGCAATGGTACTTCTCCGAGTTGCCTTTGAACTGGTAGCCTAAGTGAAGAAGGTGTCCTCACCAGGGCAGCTGGGAATCAACCAATCTGTTGAGGACTCAGAAGAAAAAGGCAGAGGAAGGACAATTTTGTTCTCTGCTTACGCTGGGACATTTGTCTTGCCCTGCCTTAGATGTCAATGCTCCTGGTTCTCAAGCCTTCAGACTCAGACTATGATATACACCACTGGCTTCTCTAGCTCTCAGACCTTTCAGAACTATACCACCAGCTTTGCTGCAAACTAGTTCACAGGTGGTTGATGGTGGGGCTTCTCAGGCTTCACATCATGTGAGCCAATCCCCTCATAACAAATTTTTTTTCTATCTCCCTACATATCCTAATGGTTCTGTTTCTCTGGAGAACCCTGACTGACACACTCAGAGAACTTATTTCCTGGGTGCTGTCTTCCCACTGAGAATGTACCACACTCCCAGAGCATGGCTGGACACTCTACTGATAAGTCCTAAATAAGCCAACCTTCTAAATCCCTCAGCCTGTCCAGACCTAGATGAACCTGCCACATTCCCCACAGCTCTTCCAATGTCTTCCTCTCCCTTCCCTTCCCTTCCCTTCCCATCAGGGTGGCTGGGTTACTCTGGATGTAACTGGGGGCCTTTTGAAGCCACTCTTGCCCTCACCAATCCTTCACCTCTAAAACCAAGTTAAAACTTTCTAGTTTTTTCACCTTTGCAGAGAGGGGGGAAGATTCTGGCATAACAAGGGGTTGGATTGAAGGATATGGTGGAGAGTCCATTTAGAGTTGGACATTCCCTGTTCTTCACCTTCTACCTCCCCCAATCACATTTTTCAGAGGAAAGGAAAATGGCACCCATCAGAAACTCATACCAGCTCTACACCCGCTAACTCTGTGAGCGTCAGCAGGATGCATAATGTCTGTAAAGCACAGCTATCTGGGAAGAGTCAGAGTGCCTATCCGGTGGGGCTGTAGTGGGGGCTGAGTGAGATAATCCAGGCCAAGAGTCTAGTACAGTTCCTGGCACATAGTAAATGCTCAATAAATGGAACTATTTTGTTGTTGCTTTTGTTATATGAAATCAGTTTCTAATTGTGAAATGTACGTCACAGCTTTCTTTGATCCATGACAGTATTAACCTCGTCATCATAGCAAAACCATGAGCATATCAATACCAGTCAACTCCTGGTGACATTTCACCAGGCCTCAGTGCTGCCCTGCTCGTCATCCACTGAGCTTTTTTTAGTTTCTGTCAATACTCTGCCTCTTTTGGTAAAATTTTTAAAAGTTAAAAAATGTACTCTCTGTGTGGCTTAGTCAGTTAAGCATCTGCCTTGGGCTCAGGTCATGATCTCAGGGTCCTGGGATCGAGTCCTGCATCAGGCTCCATGTTCAGAGGGAAGTCTGTTTCTCCCTCTCCCTCTGCCTATCCCCTCTATTCATGTGCACTCTCTCCCTATCTCCCCCAAATAAATAAAATATTTTTTAAAAATTTACTCTCTAAAGACTTATGCTATTTTGTGTATGATAAATTGCAGCTTGCTCCCTGATGCCTGTAATTATCTGAAGGCCTGTATAACCACTCTTCACAAAACTTACTAAGAGCTTTCAGGGCAAGTCAAATGCCATGGCCTGCCATGGTGGTGTCAAATGACAGCATATTTCATCCCATAGACATGGCATCCAGGGACATCTGGGAGATGCAGAAGACAGTGCTATCTCAGGTTGAGATCCAGCACATGATTCAAAATTCATAACCTAGGAAAAAATTGCCCCTGTATCAACCCAATGTGCCTTCAAAGTACAGTAATTTCAGGGCGAATTACAAAGTGTAAAGAATCTGGAAAACAGATTTTTGAAGGCAGGAGTTCAATGGCATTCTATTCCTGAGACTCATTGTGCAGCCAGGAAAATTTAGCAGTGCAAAAAGGAAATTTCTATTTCTATTAGGGAAAAAAAAACTGAAAACTCTCAGAAAACATGATAGAAATAATATGGCAATTATAGTTAGTAACGATTTATATGTCATGAAACCCCTGGGGAGAAAAGTATCGCTAGCTCAGCCAAAACAAGTTGCAGGACAGAGAAAGGGTTTTGTTTTGTTTTTAATTAGTAGTTTAAAACAGGGATCAATAAATTATGGCCCATAGGTCACTTCTAGCCCTGCACCTATTTTTGTAAATAAAGTTTTATTGTCACACTACCATGCTCATTCATTTTTTTATTATCTCTGGTTGCCTTTGTGCTACAATGAAAAGCAAGTATTTGGTACAGAAAAATAAAATATTTACTCTCTAGCAATTTCCAGAAAAACTTTGCTAACCCCTAGTGTGAAACATGAAGCTATGTTATCTGGAAAGCAAAGTCGTATTTAGGAGTATATTTGAAAATCAGAATGAAGCACAAAAGAAAAGAAATTCATTTGTCCGTTCCACAAATATTTAATTAGGACCTTCTGTCCCTCTTGCTGTGCAAACAATAAAAAGCAAAACACACACACAGACAAAAGTACTCATCCTCCCAGAGCTCACCTGGACTGAGGGATTTAGTAGTTAATCACCATAAACGTGCACATCATTTTTTAACGAAATTTTTAAAAGAACAATGAAGAATGAAATGTTTCAGGGCCTTAAGAATGAGATCAGTGTTTCTCAGGCTTAGTCAATAATATGGGATGAACCCACTGACAGTGTAATGAAAGAAGACTTGTCAGCTTGGGCAAAAGAGCTCCGAGAAGACTTCAAGCCCCAGTGTCAACAAAGAAAGGCTGTTAGGCTCATCAAGGTTGAAGGGAAAACTGGAACCAGTTTGTTCCTGGTTGCAAAAAAGGATTTGCAGGATGGAGTTGCTCTGAATAAAATTCTTGGCTGGGCCTCTTGTAGTGTTGCTAACAGGAGCAGAAAATGGAAGACGTTGTCAGCAACATGGATGAAAAGACAGCTAGGCATTCCAGCCCCACATGGTGACACTGATGTCTGAGGTTCAATAGTAGTAATTTTGATTTGTGAGTGAAGAAGTAAAAGAGCTCCAAGAAGCTCTCAATACTATCAAGTCATGCATCTGAGAAAAAGCTGACTATTTTTCAAAGCATCCTATGCACAATGAAAACGAAGCAGGCAGGAAGGTGTGTTATTTCTGGAAAATGACGTCGCGCTACCCAGTATAGTATGTAGTGTTCATTCGGGTTCAACATCCTTTCAGAGATTATAGAAATGTGGAGATTGTACTCAATGATTTTTTTAATTTTATTTATTTATTTGACACAGAGAGAGAGAGAGCACAAGCAGGTGGAGTAGCAGGCAGAGGGAGAGGGAGAAGCAGGCTCCCTGCTGAGCAAGGAGCCTGACACGGAGCTCGATCCCAGGACCCTGGGATCATCACCTGAGCCAAAGGCAGTTGCTTAACTAACTGAACCACCCATGTGTCCCTGTACTTGATGATTCTTAAAAGATCAAGTGTCTGATAAATTGAGCGGGGTGCTGGGATTAATTCCCAACTTGAAGTTTATCTTTTGTTTGAATACATCACATAGAAAGTATTTCAGGAATTCTTTCAAAGGACTGAAAAATGAAATTATCATTATAGACACTTATTTTTTTCTTTCTTCATTATTTATCATCTGAATAGAGTGATAAACATTTCAAAACTATTTAGGACAGCATAGAATCATGCCAAAAATAATCAGGGAAGTTTTTATAGTTAAGAAATCCTCCTTTCAAGTGAGTAGCCCAAAAAAGCCTGGAAGAAAAAAAAATCTTGGGAATTTAGATAGTCCTTTTCATTTTTTTCTTCCCTTTCAGAAAACAATATAACAGTGATGTTTATTACTAAGGATGGACACTTACTAAATTTATATCTACATTTTCAGAACAGAAACATAAAAAGAATTTTTTTGAGAATTTTGCGGACATCCATACACAGATATGAACATATATGGAATAAACCATTATATGAAACAGACAAAAATGTTTAAGAACATAGATGTACCTAAGAGGTACACAAGGTCCCCTCAGTTCATTTACCTAAAAATGGTACAAAGTTTCAGTTCCCTTACAACGACATTGATCTCGCCAGTCTGGGTTATACTACATGATCTTCCCAAGAATGCTCTGATGTCTCAAACCGCCACCTTCTGCTTGGATGCCCCCAAGTGCTGGAGCAAGCCAGAATGCTTCTTTGTAGCCCACAGCATCTCAAACCGTACTGGGAAATTCACTAGCCCTAGATGGTTATAAAGAATGACTTAGTAACCAAACCGATGGACCTGGAAGGAAGGAACTGCTGGAAGGAACCAGTGGTGTTTGGAGAAGACGACCATGAAGATGAGAGGCTGGCTGTGTTTTACTGATGCAGTTTCACCCGTCAGAATTACCCACACGGGCTGGTCCGTTGCCATGGCTGACGTCCACATCTGAATTCTGACTTTGAAGGCACATTCCCCTGGTAACAACTGGACACTTCCTGGAGAGGATAGTGACATAACAGAAATAATCATGTTGTTTTTATTAGCATATTCCTGCATATATCAAAGATCTTTGGAAACCCCATTTGAAAACCCTATGCTCTAAAATCTCCCACAAAGCACCTAGCTGGTTTAGTGACAGTCCCTTGCATGGAAATCTACCAAAAACAGGGTTGAGGAATCTGGGTCCTCCACAAACATCCCATCAGGCTCCACGTTGGCTGAGATTATTTCAAAACCCCATTTTATGGATGATGGAATTGAAGTATGGAAAGGCTAGGTCACTGCATTTCTGCTTTCCCAAGTCAGCCTAAAGGGATGGCCTCAGTAGGTCCCTTTGTCACCCCGTGCAGTGATTTATGCAAGGGATTGTTTATTTACACCAAGGCTCTCGGCCCTCAGAGTGGGCCGATGTATGACTCGTGCGTTTACGGGAACCCAGGGAAACACCAGGCCAGAGGGAGACACTTCAGCGTCCCTCCAACATGGCCCCTCGCTGTCTCCCTACTCGTCCCACTCTTCCCCCACCTCCTGTCCAGCCGCTGTGGGCTCTCCCAGTTCCTGTGCTCCCTATCAGCAGCAGCTCCTTCTGGCTCCTTCCACTGCCTCAAACATTTCCGCTACCTCTCCTGGGCCTGAGCGCCCATCCCTCATTCCTCATGCCTCCAGGAGTCTCATCTGTCCCAGGAAGTGCTCCCTGACCCCCACTACCAATCAGATTGCGGACCCCTCCTTGGTGCCTCCTTGCCTCCCCCATGCCCTCTACTCATCCCGCACTGAATAAACTACCGATTTGGTTGTATGAACCGGAGGCGGGGTCGCATACTGGTTAAGGGCCTCGAGAGCCAGTCTGCCTAGGTTTGAATCCTGGCTTGGCCTCTTCCTGGCTCTGTAACTTGGAGCAAGTCATTTAATCTCTCCGTGCCCCTGTCTTTCTGTCCCTAAGACAAGAATAAGAATGGAACCAACCTGTCGTGAGGGTTCCAAGAGTTAACACATCCAAGGCCCTGCAGACAATGCCTGACACAAAGCAAGTGTTGGTTACACATCAGCACAGTCATCCATTGTTTTCGTGCTCCACTCCTTCACCAGACTCAGTCCTTGGTCAGCAGAGGCCACTGCCTCTGTGGAACCCTCTGCCTACAGCTGACCTTCTCCAGGCTCATCGCAGTTGCTTAGACTTGGGGCCCAAGTGGCTGAGCTGAGTTGCTCAGAGGAGGTAGTGACGAGGTAGAGGAGCTTTCAGTTTGCTTTTGCCAACTCTGAGCTCTCCCTCCAAACACAGCTGTTCATCCCATTGGAGTTGTGCAATCCCAGGCAACTCAGCTTTGCAATGATTACTCCTTGTCTGCCTGGGGTGTTGACCTGTTTTCCTGCAACAGGACTTCCCCCGTTGGAAGGTCCCAGGAGCTCAGACCCAGCCAACAGCCTCCCTGGCTGCACTCTTAGTAGTTCAGCCTCCCCTTGCCATCGTCCTGGCTGTGCCTCACGGCCTGGAGCTGGCTGTTCCTACTCTCCACCTGCTCTGGGCCGGCTCTGCCTTCATCACCATGCTCAAAGCGACCCCCCACCCCAGAGCTCTTCCAGACTACTCCCAAATGGAAATCATTTCTCACCACTCTGAACTCCCAAAGTCCTCTATCTACCCTTGTTTCTTCACCTCTGGGAGTCTCAGTTTCATTATCTGTAAGAGAGATAACAATGCCTACTTCAAAGGGAGGTTGTGAAGATCAGGTTGCTCAAGCAAATGTTTCATATCATAAGCATTTGCTTATTTACTACCTTGGAAGTTCCTTAAAGTCAGGGCCCCTCTGTTTCATTGCCCTTTGCTCCTCATTCTTAGCACAGCACCTGACTCAAATTAGGCATTCAATAAATATTTGCTCAGTGGATTAATCAATGAAAAACCAATCAAGAAATACACAAATTATAACAAGGTAGCAATATCCTACAGCTGTAACACAGAGTCATGCTTGTGGGATTTTCTTATTTTTTTTTCTTTCTTTTGTCCTTCTTTCTCTTTCTCTCTCTTTTTAAATTGTTCTCCGATTAAAAATGGTCAAGAAAAATCAACCATCCCTTTCCTGGGAAGTGAGTTCACAGTACATGGCGTCTTCAGACTTTCCTTAATTAGCCAGAGAGCTTGGACTTGGAAGTAAAAACATACTCACATGTGCTCACATCCCGAGAATGATTTTACAAAAGAATGGGTGCTTGTCATTCTCCCCCACGTATAATGGGAGCAGCGGCTCCAATCAGCCACCTCATTCATCCTCTTACCCCATCCCGGGCCCTCCCCTCCCTGCCATCCACATGCCCCCACTTGTACCCAATGTCACCAAATGAAGTGATCATCGCCTATCCTTCTTGACAAACAAAATTCCCTCTCCCCACAGAACTCTCTGGAAACCAAAGGGGAAATCCTAGAGAATTTCATTTTAGGGAGGTGGGAAGCAAAGTCACTGCCTGATTTCTCATAAGCCCTGGGCCCATGGAAACAGGTCCTGCCCTGTCCCAATGAGGTTCAGAGAGGCTTGTCACTTTCACTGGGTACAAGTCCCCACCCTTCTTTCCCTTGCCCATGCCCTGAGCCCTGGAGGGAAAGCCCAGATTCCCTACAAGGTGGTGCCGGCCAGAAATTGCCCCATCCTCCTTATCAGCCTACTTGCCTGCCCGACCCAGACCTGTCTCTGGTGCAGTCACGGGAAAGACTCAGCCCAGGCAAATCCAACCTGCTCAGGGGAAGTAAGCCGACTTGCCTGAAAGCTGGATGGTGAGCCAAGACCAAGCCACCCAAGAAAACCCAGAGCAAGCAGGTCATGTGGCAGGAGAACTTGGGAACTCGGCTGCCTCCAGCCAATGCCCCAATCTACAGGAAGAGTCTACACGACCGGCTCTAGGCCGGAACCTCGGCAGGTCTCTCTTATTCCCCACCTCTAACTCTCTGCCCACAGCACTGGCTACAAGCGCATGGCTCAGACCACAGAGACTGGCAGGTGGATAGGCCCTGTGCCACGGTCTCTCTGGGATGTGGGTGATCACAAGATGAGTTCGTACCTTATGCACCTATAAGAAAAAAATGTTACCTACTAAATGATGACACAGTGGGTCTTCATTGCTTACAAGATGTATTTAATTCTCACTGAAAGCTTTTTTAGATTGATTTAGAATGGGTTTTACTGTATATCCATCCCTCTCACACATGCATGAAAAGAAAAACGTCAGCGAAGTACATTGCCGAAGGTAATTGGTTCCGAGTTGTCCAAGTCTGTGGTTTTGCTCACATCGTTGTCCCCTGTGCCATGAGGAGCACAGGGATGGTCACAGGAAGGATGTGGCACTTTTTTGGGGAGCCCCCCACTCCTGTCTGCCAGGAGGTTCTCCAGTATGCTGACACCACTCTGCAACATTTGAAGTGCATGTCTCCATCACAAAAGCAACTGAAAAAGTGCATCCCATTTTTGGAGGTGCTAGAAAGAAAGAGAATGTGCCTTTACATTAATAAAATGGGAAACAGTAGTAGCTACTACGAACATCCCAGGAACTGTGTTATCTTCCACCTTCTCATCCTTGTAGTAACACGAGCTAACCTTCCGTACCATCTCCTAGGCGCCAGACCCTGTTTGAGCCTCTTATGTATATCCATTCATGTAATTGTGCCAGCAGCCCTAGGAGGTAAATACTGTTATTATTTCTGTTTTAAAGAAGATGATGGTGAGAATAAGTTATTTGCACAAGATTACACAGCTTGGGAGTGGCAAAATCGGGATCTGAAGTCTGAAGTCCAGTTCTAGAGTCTTCACTTAACCACCTCACTAGATGTGGTTCTATTAATGTGCCCATTATACAGATAAGGGAATTGAGGCACAGAAGAGATAAATACCTTGCCCAAGGATACACAGTGCAAGGGCCAAGATCCAAACCCACACCATATGACTCTCAAGCCCATAGGGAAGACAAAAGGGTAAATATTAAACCCGGATATTTCGATTTCATCTTGTAACTTCAGAATCCCACGTGGTGTCAGTCTGATAAAATTTAGCTTGTTGTCCTTTCTCTCAAAGACGTGGGAACACAATTTCTTTGCAGTGATCTGAAGGAGATCTCATTCATCCATTTGTGTGTTCATGGAATCACTCTTTCCAAAATGTCCATTATGGCCAAGACCCTGAACCAGGGGCTCCATGGAGCTTACAGTGTAGCAGGAATATCAGATTTTGTCCAAGTGATTGTAAGCACGGCCATGAGGGGAGAGTGCTTCGGACAATTGGAGCTCTTCTGCCACTGAGGAGGATGGTCCAGGAAGCAGAAATACAGAAAGTGAGGGAAAGATGGTGACCAAACCATTTTCTGGGACGTGATGATTAATTTATTCAAAATTAATATATTTGCCTTCTCATTATGTACCTCCCTCTAACTCCTTAAACCTCCAGTAAAGTTTGCTACACATACAAAGACCTCATATGATGACTTTTAGTGGGATTTGGGAAAGAAGGTTGAGTTCCCCACCTATGTGAGTGTGGGGGATGGGGAAAACATATGAAAGAAGAACCAAATATCATTTGGAGAGGGGTCAGAGACACCTGATGCAAACACTCAAACTTTGCTGGCCCACTATCCCTTGCTTGTCACCCTTCTGAGCTTCAGGAAGGCAGACATCTTGTCTGTCTTGTTCTTTGTGGTAAACCCTGAGCCTTGAAGGATACAGACACATAACAGGCACTTAGTGAATAATACTTAAATAAATGACTAAACAAAAGATCTCAGTAGCCCTTCAGAATCTCTCCCAGGTATTTCCCCCAATCATTCCCTGGTGTACTCTCAGGGATCCGGCACATAGTGTCAGTGAAGGATCCCTGACAGGCAAAACCCTTTCTCCGTAGCTTAGATTATCTCTTTACACTGTCTTCCAGAGAAATTACTGGATCAAAGAGAGTGGAGACAAGTAAGACCTTGGATCTGCTGTACCAAATCCTCTTCAAGGGCAGTGCACACTTCATTCTGGTCAGAGTATTGTAGCAGAGCGCCTCGAACAATTTCTAATCCTCTTTCCAGTCCCTCCTCCACTTGCCCTTCACAAAGAGATAAGGCAGCTAACACCCAGCTCATCACCCTGATCTCCCCCCTGATCACAGCGCCTTGCTTTAGACTGAACACCTTGCATCCACCTCTGACCCCCCTCAAGTTCACCCTCTCCTAGAAGCCAGAGCAAAATCTGAACATACATGTTTCCCCTATTTAAAATTCTTCAATGGGGGGCACCTGGGTGGCTCAGTGGGTTAAGCCTCTGCCTTCAGCTCAGGTCATGATCTCAGGGTCCTGGGATCAAGCCCCGCATCGGACTCTCTGCTCAGCAGGGAGCCTGCTTCCTCCTCTCTCTCTCTGCCTGCCTCTCTGCCTACTTCTGATCTCTCTCTGTCAAATAAATTAAAAATTTGTAAAAAATAAAATAAAATAAAATTCTTCAATGGCTATTTCTTTCCCTCCCAAACCGCTCCTATCACAAGGCTGGCAGTTGTGGTAAGTGTCCTCCTGACTTCTTCATTGAATCTTCCAGTCCATTCTCCCTCCACACTCCCTAATCAATTCCCCACCCCATGCCCAGCTCTAAATATTGCTCAGATCATTCTCACTCCAAAACCTGCTGGCTGTTCACCAACATGAGTGAATATTCTGTACCCCCATAAATTAAATCATGTGAGGGATTTATTGAACCTATTTTTATTAGACTATCATGGGGCACAGGGATTCCAGAATTCAGATGCCATGGGTATTTCTCTAGTCTGTACCATTGTGCCAGGCGTTGACGTATTGTGGCACTTAATCCTTACCACATCCCTACAAGGCTAATAAAGACACAGAGGTTGAAAGGAGTGAAATACAGGGAAGAAATGGCCCCTGTGGGAATTAATGAGAAAGGCTTCTGACCCAAGTCTCCAGACTCCTAGGGCTGTGTGTTCAGTAAGTGTTCACTGAACACCTGTGTAGAATGAGTATTGAACTAAGGATTCAAGATAAAAGCCAGCTTACTGGATCTCCCTTTGACCTCCCAGCAGTGATGCTGAGAGTTTCTTCCAGGTGTCTAATCTAAATTTCTTTTGCTACAACTCAAACCCATTCCCACCCCCCTGCCTCACCCCTATGCCCAGATAAATACAAAAACAACAGTTGCTGATAAGATCGCAAGCTTCTCTTCCAATTGTGGCTTCTGTCTTTCGTTGCCACACAGGCCTGAGATAAGCCTCACAGAACAGGCTTCATATCTCCCTGGACATTACCTTCCCACTGCCAGTCACTCCTCACCACCACCACCCGCCCTCCCCACACCAAGTCAGGAAGACCAATAGCTTCTGGGGAGCCTTCCCTGAGGAGAAAGGAGGAAAGACAGCTGAAAGTGGCAGCTTCTCCGACTGATCACTTCTCAGGAGGTGGCAAGAGGCAACTCTCTGTGGGAAGATGGCTGCCTCACCTGAGCGGCTCCCTAGCTTGAGGAACAGTGAGGGCAGGCTGCCATTCTTGCCCCTGCCCTTTGCGGCTTCCTGGCAGCTCCCAAGATATGGATACTACAGAGGATTCTTTTTCCCTGGCTTATCAAAGAGGACAGGACAGCAACAGCCTTTCTGTGGAACTTGCAGATGAGCTTAGAAAAGCCTAATAAATGTTTGATGAGTAAATGATTGCAAAAAATGAATGAATATGAGAGTTAATGAGTAAATGAATTAATATAACATTAAAGAGGTCAATGAAGGGAACAAGAGAATAGCAGAATGAATCAGAATGCATAAATAAATGAGTGAATAAAAGAATAAGCTTCCACAGAATGGGAGAAGATATTAGCAAATGACACTACAGATAAAGGGCTGATATCCAAGATTTATAAAGAACTTCTCAAACTCAACACCCAAAAAACAGATTATCATGTTAAAAAATGGACAAAAGACATGAACAGACACTTCTCCAATGAAGACATACAAATGGCTAGAAGACACATGAAAACATGTTCATCTTCACTAGCCATCAGGGAGATTCAAACCAAAACCACATTGAGATACCACCTTACACCAGTTAGAATGGCCAAAATTAACAAGACAAGAAACAAGTGTTGGAGAGGATGTGGTGAAAGGAAACCCTCTTACACTGTTGGTGGGAATGCAAGTTGGTACAGTCACTTTGGAAAACAGTGTGGAAATTCCCCAAAAAATCAAAAATTGAGCTTCCCTATGACCCAACGATTGCACTACTGGGTATTTACCCCATAGATACAGATGTAGTGAAAAGAAGGGCAATATGTATCCTAACGTTCATAGCAGCAATGTCCACGATAGCCAAACTATGGAAAGAGCCAAGATGCCCTTCAACAGACGAATGGATAAAGAAGATGTGGTCCATATATACATTGATATATTACTCAGCCATCAGAAAGGATGAATACCCAACTTTTGTATCAACATGGATGGGACTGGAGGAGATTATGCTGACTGAAATAGGTCAGGCAGAGAAAGTCAATTATCATATGGTTTCACTTACTTGTGGAACATAAGGAATAACATGGAGGACATTAGGAAAAGGAAAGGAAAAGTGAATTGGGGGAAACAGGGGAGGGAGGGGGGGAGACGAACCATGAGAGACTGTGGACTCTGAGAAGCAAACTGAGGGTTTTAGAGGGGAGGGGTTGGGGGGATTGGTGAGCCTGGTGGTGGGTATTAAGGGGGGCACGTATTGCATGGAGCACTGGTTGTTGTACATAAACAATGAATCTTGGAACATTGCAAAAAAAATTATCTTGAATTTACAGAATGATGGAGTAATTTCTTTTAATCTATAAAGTCAAAGTAAGATTAAAAAAAGAATAAACTTCTAAGTGCTTGAATGAATCTGAGGGAAAAGAGTAGCAAAATGACTACATGAATGAGCATATGAAAAATGAAGGCATGCATGTGAGTCGAATGAATACATGACTAATGGGTGGATGATGGATGGGTCAGTGGGGGATGATGGATGGGTCAGTGGGTGATAATGGATAGTCACAATTTCTTAGAGGAAGACTAGGGGGCTAAATGATGTAATCTATGAGGCCAGTGACAGGTCTGTTTTACTCCTTGCACTATCCCCAATCATATACTGTGTCCTACACATAGTCCAAATTCTAAGTATTTGCCAAATAAATAAGCAGACAGATAATTAGGTATTCTCCTACTTGCAGTACATGGTACTAAAATTTGTCCTTGATGGAGACCTTCAAATTTCAAGATTCTTCATGTGAAAGGAGCTCTTACTCTTGAATTGGATGGGCCTGGTCTTAAATCCAACTCTGACATTTCTCAAGCTGTGTGATTCATTAAAAGGCACTTAGCCCCTTGGAACTTCAGTTTTCTCTTCTAGAGTGGAGGCAATCATGCCTACATCATAGAGCTTTAGTGGAGATCAAAGAATATGTGTATCTTGCACATGGAAAACACTTGATGAATTAATATTTCCTTTCTTTCTCTCCCAAGTGCATCTTCTTCCCTTTATCCATCCAAACCCACCAGGTGAGTGTCCCTTGAGGCTCTCCCCACTCAGGGGACCCCCTTCCCCAGCAGTCGCCAGAAGACCCACCTAAGCTCCACTCAGATTCCTGGCCCACACAAATGGTGAGGTAACACAAATGTTTTAAAACACTAAGTTTTGGGGTAATTTGTTATGCAGCAAGAATTAACTAATACATCTCTGTTTTACATATGTGGAAGGAGAGTGAAAACTCAGCCTCCTTGTAGCTTATACCCTTGGTGAATGGTGGTTAAAATAAGAAATAGAATATGGGATGACATCCCAACCTTATTTTGCTAAACCTCATGTTTGAGAGGGTAGGGCCCTTCTCACTGCCTGTGAGATCATGCACAGATTTTTTGTCTCTGTCCCTGGTTCCTAGCACGGAACTCCCAAAGCATGTGAAGTTTCTTGTGTGATAAGGTAATAGGAGACTTTTTGTTCTAATGAGGTGATTCTTGGTGGGCTCCTATATAGCTTCTGGGTGGGAACTAGGCACCAGAAAGAGCCAATCTTTTTTTTTTTTTTTTTAAGAGCCAATCTTGATTAGAAGCTTAGAACTTTTTCAACCCCACCCTCCAACCCTGGGGGAAGGGAAAGGAGCTAGAGATTGAATTAATCACCAATGGTCAATGATTTCATCAATTGTGCCTACCTCATGAAACATCCATAAAAACTCCTAAACAACAGGGTTCAGAGAGCATATGAGTTGTGAACACATTCATGTGCCCAGAGGGTAGCACAGCTCAACTCCATGAGGACAGAAGCTCTTGAGCCCAGGACCCTTCCAGACCTCATTCTATGTACCTCTTCACCTGATTATTCATGTATATCCTTTATCATTAACCAACAAGTAAGTAAAGTAAAGTAAGAAAATACCTTCTGGCCATTCTGTAAAATATTTGTGAGCCATTCTAGTAAATTATCAAACCCGAAAAAGAGAAGGTATGGGGAGTCCGTTGACTCTGGAACCAAGTCAGAGGGCAATATGGGTAACCCAGAGGCCCAATACTTGTGACCAGCCTCTGAAGAAAAGGCAATTTTATGAGACTGAGCCCTGAAACTTATGGAGTCTGGCACTAACTCCAGGTAGGTAGTGTCAGAACTGAATAGAATTTAGAACACCAGATTGCCGTCTGGGAAGTTGGAGAACTGGTTTGTGGGAGAAAAAAAAAAAAAAAAAAGCCCACACGGTTGGAGTCAGAAGTGTTGTAGGTAAAAACAGCTCACTACTCTGACAGATCCCTGGCCTGGAAGATCCACTACCTCAAAAGCATAAGAAAAAAAATTTGCCTAAAATTGGCAAACTCCCAAGCCCGTGAGGAAGGTGGGTAATAAGGGAGGCTAACAACCAGCTCTGACTTTTGGAAAACTTCCCCATGAGACATCTCCAGAACCTGTAGGCTTTGAGGACTTCCACAGCCATTGCGGTCAGAGGAGGCCGCCCCATCCCCGTCAGAGCATCTTCCTGAGTTGAGGAGAAAGCAGTGGGCTACCCACAGAGTTGAAATCTATTCTTCCTTTTACTCGAACTCCACTTAACACCTTTACACAAAGTCCCTCATTTGATTCTCCCAGAAAAAGTTGATATTCTTACCCCACTTGAGAGAGGAGGGTGTTCTTAGCCCCACTTGGCTTTCTGAGGCTTACAGAGGCCATGCTGGTTACTCAAGATCATACAGTCAGAGGCAGTGCCAGAACTAGAAAGTGGGTCTCCTGACCCACAGTGGCCCAATGCTCTCATAGCACCAGCTATGCTTCCAAGAGCCAAAGAACAGAGGGACTGACATAGAAAGAGAGAACCACCAGGAAAGGAAATAAATGAAGATTAATAGTGCAACTGGAGACACTTGGTATGCTCTTTGACCAGTGATATCTTGAAGTGGTAAGATTGTGTTGTGCTACTCAAACCACAGAACCTAACACATGCCCTCTTGCCCTGTGTTTACCATTGTGCCTGACCCTTTGGAAATAGGTCAGATTCTGGATCCATTTCCTTATCCCTGAACCTATAGACTCTTAAGTATCATGGAATCTTAGTGTAAAAGAGAAATGCAACCAGGACCAGGGGGAGGGGGATGCCATTCTATTGTACTGTATTATGGAGTTACAGTATAATGCAGAGTTTCAGTTGGGAAGATGAGAAAGTTCTAGAGATGGACAGTGGTAATGGTTATACAATAACATGAATGTACTTTATACCACTGAGCTGAACACTTTAGAATGGTTAAAATAGTCAATTTTAGGGGTACCTGGGTGGCTCAGTAGGTAAAGTGTCTGACTCTTGATTTCAGCTCTGGTCATGATCTCAGGGTTGTGAGATTGAGCTCTGTATAGGCTCTGTGCTGGGTGTGGAGTCTGCTTCAAATTCTCTCTCTCTCTCTCTCTCTACCCCTCCCCTCACAACTCACATGTGTTCTGTCTCTAAAAAAGAAAAAAAGTAAATTTTATGTTTTATATATATTTTACCACAATCAAAAAAAAAAAAAAAAAAAAAAAAAAACAAGAGAAGAGGATACCCTGCCCCTGAAAATATGAACAACTGAAAAAACACTGTCATCTCTTGGTTGAGTGGGAGAATGGGAAAAAAGTATACCATGGCCTCTGTAGAGTGAGGATTCTATGAATTATTCTGAGACCCAAAGACCCCAAATGACACTAAGTCTTTGTCCCAGCATGACTGGCCCAGGTGCTGCCATTTGGATCCTACTTAAGGGACCTCCACACTCTGCAGTAAAAGGCAGACAAGCAAACAAACAGCTTCACAAAGCAGACACTAGGCCAGAATATTCAAGATGGTGGCACAGGGAGTGTCAGAGCTGTGGGGACTCTTAAAGGTCCTCTGGTCCAACTCCCTCCTTTCATACATGGAAGAATTGAGTCCCAAAGAGGAGAACCACAGGCCCACACAGCTGGTCAATTGCAGCAAAGCCAGAAGCCATGCAAGTTTCTGCCTAGTGGACACAAGTTCAAATTCAGCTGTATCACTGGAGTACATGTGACTACTGACTGACCTCGCCCCTTCCATCTTCATCGTGCTGGTCAGTAAAAGGAGAGCAAAGAGAGCAAAGATGACACTGTCTCGCTCTTAACGTCTTTGGCAAGGTCAATGAGATCCTCCGCTTGAGGATCTCAAATGCCACACCAGGGCCTAGTCCATGGTGCGTGCCCACTCCCCATCTTATTCCTTTTGTCTGGACTGTCAGCCACTGCTCCCCCTGCAACCTCCATCTGCTCTCATTGTCAACAGAGTGCAAAGGTGGGAAGCAGACTGACCTGGGTGTCCCCACACAGTGGGGACAGAGTCATGGACAGAGCAAGCCCTCAGAAAACCAGAATGCCCACTTCTGCTAGCACTGGGTCTCCAAAGGCAGCTTCCAGGGGGAGGATACCTCATTTCCCACCTCTACGTTCCCTCCCTCCCAGTCTCCTCCCCTCCTGATTCTCCCCAGGCCAGTGCACTGGGAATTCTGTGCTCCCAGGAGGGAGGATTGGCTGGGGCACAGAGCACCATTCATTCAACCCTCACCCCAACTGGGTCAGGGAGGGTAATGACACCCCTGTTGCAACTGAGAAAACTGAGACACAGAGGTCAAGGAGCCTGTCGGACCTCACGTGGCTAGGAAGTAGTTGAGTGACAATGTCTACCTGGAGTCCAGACAAAGCTAGGACGGAGCTGCCGCTACATCCGGCTCTCCTCCGGGGCCAAACAACCTTACACACGTGACTTCAACGCTGAAACTCAATTTCCTCACAGGTAAAAGTGAGGAACTCTCATGTGAAAGCACCTGGCGCCTGGTCGACCTGCTCAGGAAATGACCATTTCTCTTCCCTCCCCTGAGGGGTCACCCCAACATTTCCCCACCTCCTAGCCAGCAGCCCAGCTCCTGCCTCTGTTTGTTGACACCACATCCGGACGCGTGTTGTCACCCTACATTACACCACCGCACCTCACCAGTGACATAACCCCCTCCATAGCCCTCCCCACCCACCCCAGGCTGGCGTAACCCAGGCTCTGCTGACACATCCTTGCTGAAATTCAAAACCAGAGACTGTGTGTTGGTTTGCTGGTTCGTTGGAGGGCAAAGCCAAGTCCAGCCCCTTTTTTCTCTTTGTTCTCTCTCTGTGTCCTGGCCTCAGAGCCCTGAGGAGGCTGCTGGGAGCCAGGAGCTGGGAGGGGACACTCATGGGCAGGAGAGCCAGGCCCCACCCCTAAGTTCCTGAGGCAAGATGGCAGGAGCCATGGGTGCAGTAATGCGGCAGTGTGAAGAAACGGGCCTGCCTGATGAAACCCATTTCTCAGAGATGAGAGCCAGAGACAGAGGGAGAACCCTGGCCCCAGTTCCCAGAACCGTGTCTCCACTCTCTCACCCATTCAAAAAGAGCTTTTGGGCACCAGCTGTACGAGGGTCACTAGCTGGAGACGCCATGAGGAGTCAGGCCAGGTCAGAGCTTCCGGCCTCCCCGAGCCGGACGTGGTGGTGGATCACAGAGACACCAGCCAAGTAGACTCGTAACAAAACAACACCAGAGAGCTTCAGACGGTGAGAAGTGCCTTGAGGGAAACAGATGGGCTGATATGACAGCAACCGAGTCCCGGAAGTGGGTGCTGCTAATTGCGTGGAGCGATTCAGGGAGGCTTCCCTGAGGAGGTGATGATGCGCGGAGATGAGGAGGAGCCGGCCATGCACGGAGCGGGGGCGGACTGTTCCCGGAGAGTGAATCAGAAATGCAGAGGCTGTAAGGTGGGAAAAGGCTGGCTTGCTCCAAGACGAGAAAGGGACGGAGCGGCGGGCATGTTGAGGGGAAGGGGAAGGGTAAGCTCTGAGAGGTCTCCAGACGCCGGATCACAAGAAAGAAGCCTCCTGGACCACAGCAGGAGCTAGGACCGCGTTCAAAGAGAGAGTTGAAACATCCTGGAGGACCCTTCTCTTCCAGGGGCCCCAAAAGCCTGGGGACGAGGGTGAGGACCAACACGACTCCCACACACAGGCACACTCAGACAGTGGAACGCAGGGATCTGTTGAGTCCCATGCCCTTCCCCACTACAGATCGGGGGACAGCCCCGGGATGGGAAGGGGTAAGCCCACAATCACACCGTGTGGCCAGAGCAGAACTAGACCCCAGGACACTGGAAGTGAAAGTGGAGCCCACAGTTTTCACAGTTAGTGTTGTGATTTCCTTTTACTTTTCCCAGCAAACCCATTCTTGTTCCGAGAAGAAGGGGAACATGGTCTCCTGGGGTCCCACGGTCAGAGGAGCCGGGTGGCCAGGCTCCAAATTCAGGTTCTCCTGACGCCGATCCCCATACCCTTTCTGGGGGGGCATTTGGGGTTTAGATTCTTCCTGATGGCTGCTGCAACCTTGTTTGGGAAATTCCTCAGGGCCCAAGCAGGTAAAATGAATGAGCCAGGCACGATCACACATTAGTCCCTGACATGAACGCACTTTTCTTAGAATAGATCGAGGAAACCATTTATAAGTAGGTATCACGGGCATCCACTTTCCATGATAATTTTCTTCGTAAATGACCCACCAGATCTTTCTCCTTGCAAGACTGCCCAATGCACACTTCCCAGGCATTGAATAATCGGGAGGGTTTGTTATAACCTAGGCTCCTGCATCTTAGACCCAGAGTTCGGAATCAGCAGGTCTGGGGTGAGGCCCAAGATTTTGCATGGCTAACAAGTTCCCAGGGGATGATGATGCTGCTGGCTTGGGGACCCCAGTTTGAGAACCACTGCTGTACCACTACACGGTGGTCTCTGCCCAGCTCTCCTTCAGGACCAAGGTCCTCATTCACCCAGGGATTGTGCCTCCACACGAACTGCTCTTAAAGGAAGGGCCCTGCCTTACCTAGAGTGATCTCCCCTTGGAGCCCTGGTCCGTGGACATGGTCCGAAGGCTCAGTCCGGGCAACTCTGCAGGACAGCTCAGCTCCAGAGCTCCCCATGGGACAGGCCTGAAGGCCTCAACTGCGACCACATCAGAGTTCAACTTCTCCTGCTAAATTCCACATTCGTAATTCCCTCGCAGGTGTTGTGCCCCAAAATACTTCCCATTAGACACCTTGAGTTCAAACGTCCATTCCAGAATCTATTTCCCAGAGGGTCTCACTTTAGGGAGTTGGGACCAGAAGTGGAGTGCTCTAAGGAAGCCGATCACATGGGGGTTTGGAACTGGATCATCCGGTGGCCGGCTGGCTGACAGTGAGAACTCCAGGACTCAGGGTGAGGGATCACACAGCTTCCCCGAGTCTAAACAGGGAATGCATTGGTGGGTGCACCAGCTCAGGCTCGTGAGAGGTTTACATGAGGTACCAATTATAATGGCAATAAAATTGAATGGCTCTCCCTGAATGCCATCTTCATGCACTAAAGGGAAAAATAATGAAAATCACCCCTAGAAGACCAAATGTCAAAGTCAGAGGGCCTCTTTGGCACCATCTGAAGAGCTCTCATCTTGTACCGTCAGAAGATAGAAAAGGCTGAGAATCAGGCCCAGGTCTTCCCTGGAAGGGTAACAGATCACCAGAAAATTCTGCACCCTGGCAATACTGTTATGCCAAGTTCAGAACTTTAATTAGAAAGCAGCAGGGCCCTGTGACTTAGAATAGGGACATTAGTGTGGATGTGCTCAAGAATCTTGAAACCCAGAACATCCAGAACTCTCTCAGCCTGTGGAAGAGGTCTAGGACTCCTAGTAAATTCTAGTGCTCCCGCTTAGCTCAAAGATGATGGGAGGCTTAGTCGGTGAAACGTCTGCCTTCGACTTGGGTCATGGTCTCGAGGTCCTGGGATCAGGCCCCTGCTCCCTCTCCCTCTGCCACTCCCCCTACTTGTGTTCTCTTTCTCTCTCTCTCTCAAACAAATTAAAAAAAAGAGAGAGAGAGAGAGATGATGATGTCCCCAGTAGACACAGCCCCCTATATACACACATATCAACACCCAACTGCCAAACTCTTAACTGAGGCCAAGTTGTTATTATTCAACCAGGAAACACTGGGTCTGCCAGGCTTCCCAGATAGGAATGAGAGTGATAGGCTCACAAAATAAGAGAAGCCAGACGGCCCTTACCCCTCAGAAGCAAGACGAGTACAAATAGTGTGATAAACAGCAAAGTCACTGAGGCAGCTAGGGGACTGAGCCATGGCCAGCTATGAAGAGGTTAATAAAGCAGGACATCCCTAACGGGAAGCTAGATGAGCAGCCCGTAAGGGAAAGGCTCAAACTATACAATCAGAATAAATCAAGGATCGGGATCTCTGGCCAAGTTTCTGGTTGATACATAACACCCAAAATACTATCTTGGCCCCTGTTCGAAGGAGAACATCTGGGAGTCAGGTGACAGTTGGGAGTCTTGGCTCGGACCTAGCTCACAGTAGGTGCACACACTCACCCAGCGGTCGTTTCCTCGGTGCCTGAACTACAAGTGAAATGGACATAACGAACAGTTGGCAGAACTTCCATATTTTTTCCTTGGCCTGTGAGGTAAGAGCTCTCATAGTGGGGAAGGGCAAGTAGAAACTTCTGAAACGGCCTCCACCCACCCCCCACCAGCTGAGACAGTAAATCGAAATCAATATTGCATCAAGACAGAGAGAAATGCCACCCTGAAAGATCTAAAAGTTACACAAATAGTCGTTCCCACCATGTCTCCATTTAAGAGGCCAGTCTGGACACGAGAAATGAATAGAAGGATCTAGAGGCTGACGCGGATGTCAACACAACCAAGCAGCAGCTCTAATTTGCAACAGCTGGACCACATCTAATGTCTACTGAGCAGGTTAACGCAGACCAGGATGGAGCGTGGCCACTGCGGTGATGAGCGTGTTTCCCTACATCTCCCTCATGAGGAAGGACCAGATGCAGCCCGCATTCAGGTAGCGTGGACAACACTGTATGTTCATAGTCTTGCCCCAGGTCTGCATGTACTCTTCTCTCCCCTGCCATAATACAGTCTGAAGAGACCCGGCCATTCAACTGAACATTCCACAGAACCTTGCATTGGTTGACTAGATTAATGACTTCCTGTGAACCCGTAGGTAATGAGTGAGAAGTGTCAAGTACCTTGGAGGTCTTGATAAGACCCAAGCACTCCAGGGGAGGGGGACAGACCCCATGAAGATTCAGGGTCTTGCCACAGCAGTTTTAATGTGTTCTGGGAAAGTCCAGAACATCCCCTCCAAAGTAAAGAGCAAGTTATCGTATCTTGCGCCTCATACCAGGACAATGAGGACCCAACCCCTGGAAATTAACATATCCCACGTATAAGGCTACTGCTCCAAGCCAGTTCTTAGGTTACACAAGGCTGCCAGCCTTGAATGGAGTCCAGAGGAGAAAAGTGTCATGCCGCAGGTCTGCTTGTGCACCAATGGCCCGAGCACTTGCGCCTGAAGCCCTGGCAGATTCTATGGTACAAGGGGCAAATCTGAGGAGGGGAGATGCTGTGTGGCATTTTTCGCAAGGCTCAGTAGGAGACTCACACTGTATAATCTGGCGGTGGATCTGCTCAGGCAGAAGGGAGATGGGAACCCCTTAGGCACCAGGGAGCACATTTTGGGAACCACTGAGTAAGGTGCTCTCAAGGCTCCCTCCAACTCAGACTTTCTACAGGCCCTTCCTACCCTGGTCGATACAGGTCTTATTTGTCTGGGGGCCAACTCTGCCCGCACACCCGGCCAGCAGCTGCCCAGGAAAGACTCCCTTGTGCTCTCATCCGACAAGCTCTGGCTCAGAATGGGCTATCGGAGAGCGCCAGCCAGGGTTTCAGCCAACGTGTTTCTAGTCAGAATAAGAGCTGCAGATCTTGCCTGAGACTCTGCCTTTGAGTTAAGTGCAGGAGCCTAAGTTGCATTGCTTTGCAAAACCTAGTATTTTGCCTTTTTGCACGGGGCCATGGTATGTAGAAATTCCAGACGGCTGTTTGGTTGCCTTGCGGTGAACCTTGCCTCCTCTTGATGAGCAGGGTTGGGGAGGAGACAGAGGGAGAGGCTCTGTCCCAGATGATCCTGGAGGGAGAGATTGTCCCAAGGCAGCTTCCGTTGACAACAACGGCTGGTGTCCCTTCTCCCACCAACAGAACCCGGCAGAAGGTCTGGTCTAAGTCCATCATGGCTTTGCTGTTTGGGAAACCCCTTCCCCTCTCTGGGCCTCATTTCCCCATTATAAATTGAGGGGGCTGGACACTGCCTGTCCTGATGTTCTCTGACCCACAGCTTGAAAATGCAGTGAAAGAGCTGTCTCTCCTCTCCTCATCTGTGGCTCCTGTTACAATAACCTGCCGGAAGTCGATTTTGGACATGTGTCAGTGTGTTTGTACTTCGAGAGTGAAAATAAATGAAAAAATGGGGGCCCAGGCCACAAGTAGCCCAGTGACACATAGCCTTCCTACCTCACCAGGCGGTATTACATGCAGAAGGTTGGCTATCTGCACAAGACACACTCTGGTGAGAGAGCCCTTCACAGCCCAGTATCTTCTGGGGTGGCCCCACTGGGAGACCATTGGAGCAGCTCCGTTGTCACAGCCTTTGGCGGGGGGCGGTGGTGGCCTGGGATATAAACTCACTGGGGTGGGGAAAGAGGTCAGGAAGGGTTGTCAAAGGGACTTCACTGCCACTCCTGAGAGGGAACTAGTCACAGTGTCAAGAGTAATTTCTGGAACACCATTGGTGCTCAATAAAATGTTTTTCACTACTGGTGTGTTTGAGGCAATAGAGCCTAAGAGCAGTGGCTTTCAAGTATTTTTGACCAAGAAATGCATTTTGCATTATGACACAAAATACACACACACACACACACACACACACACACACACACGTATCCAGTGTGTGTGTGTGTGTGTGTGTGTGTATCTGAAACAAAATATTTTCAGAAATTCATCCTTAAGGTATACTACAAACAATATAGCCATGTTTTCTCTTCTATTTTCTTTCTAAAAGCTAATCATGAGCCATGAGATTGATTTCACGACCCACTAATAATTAACAATCTCCAGTTTGAAAAATATGGGCGTAGAAACCAACCTGTGTTTGCATTCATTAGCTGCTGCTTCCAAGCGGAGTACCACTGAGTGTATTTCTCAGCCTCTCATTCCCAGCCGGTAACATGGAGATTCAATCCCCACTCCTGCAGAAGGTGGCTTGAAGGGTACATACCTGTAAAGCCAAAGCAGCATGCCGTGCCATCAGGAGTACCCAGCAGATGTCAGGTGTCATTCTGATGTCGCACGAGGAACTGACACTCTCAGTCAGGGGAGTGAGGATCCCCTGTCCAATCCCCTGACACCTTAGTCCTCCCACCTGCAACCTGAAAGCCGCAGGGAGCTCACCACCTCAACAGAGGCAGCTGAGTCAAGGACTGAACCCACATGCTTTCGCAGAGACAGCCCCAGATGGGACACCAACCCTGCCCTGCAGAAGCTTAGATCCCAGAGATGAGTCATGAGCCCCATTATCACACAGAGGGGTGGCATCTCATGCAGAGTCGAGGCAACAGGCTTGGAGTTCAAGGTAAGAGTTGTTTCTTCCAAAGGAGGTGATCAGAGGGGCAGGGTCTGCGTCCACCTCGCTCAACAAGGCAACCTCAGATCCCAGGGCAGCTTTTGACATATATGAAGTGCCTTATAAATATTTATGTATGAAATCAGCAAACGCATCAAAAGAAAGGATGTTCAGGGGAGGATCCAAATGCACAGAGAAGGACAGAGGGAGGACAGTCAAGGCAGAGAATTCCATGAGAAGTTGCTTCCAAGGAGGTCTGGGATGATGTTGAATGAATGAAATCCAAGCCCACCCAGGGAACCAGAACCAACTTCCCTATGACCCCTCTTCCCACAGAGCTGCATTGGCTGAGAAAAACTGAGGAAGGGAAACAGGAGTCTAGGTGTGGGAACTTATTCCTCAGCCCTGGCTCGCTGGCATATGATCCTGGGAAAAGTCCCCTTCCCCTAGCCCCTCAGATGATGGGTATTGGGCAAGATGCTCTCTAAAATCATTTCCAAGTCTGTAAGCTCCTTGTTGTGGAAGCCCTTTTCCTTCCCCTTCTTCTCTTCTCCCTTCCAACTACCCCAGGGCAGCCCACTGTGTGTTGCTGTTGTCATCTTCCTGGATGTTTGGCCCATAAACACAGAGAACTGGCTGGGTACAAAGTGCTCTGGTTACCACTGCTATGAAATAAATTACCCAACACTTAGTAGTCTAAAACAATCCCCATGTTATGTTGCTCATGATTCTGCAGGTTGGGAATTCAGGAAGGGCTCAAGGGGGCAGACTTGCAGAGAACTCTCATGAGATTGACGTCTGTACCAGTTTGGGCTGTGCTTATCTGAAGGCTCAGTTGGGGTGGACCCCTGAGCTTATTGAGTCACACCCAGTCCCAGTCCCAGGTGGCTGGCAGTGGAAGTTGGTTTTTGGCGAGGCGCTCAGACGTGCCTCTCCAGCATGGTGGTGTCAAGCAGGGTAGATGGACTCGCTACACGCCAGCCAGCTTCCTGTAAAACGAGTGACCCCAGAGCACCAGGCAGAACCTCCATAGGCTTCTATGACCTAGTTTATGGAAGTCAGGCAGCAAAGCCTCTACCGCGTTTTAGGGCTTACAAGAGAGTCGCTAAGGCCCATGCAGATTTATGGGGAGGGGACATACACCTCACCTCGCAAAGGCAGATGCGTCAATGAATTTACAGAGAGGCCTTAAAATTGCCACACAATATGCCAGTCTGGCACAGAACACTGATGTCATCATGTGTGGCTTTGGCCTTCCTCATTCATGCCACCTCTGTGGTCTCAATGACATTTTTACTATCACGGGATATGCCTGTGTATCCTGATGCCCCCTGAGATTTATCAGATCTCTCCCTATTAGTTCCCCTCTTCTCAATCAAACCTTGCCTATTGTTATGGACTGACTGTTTCTCCCTTCCCAAAATGCATATGTTGCTGTCCTAAACCCCAGTGTGATGGTATCAGTATGCGGGGCCTTTGGAAGGTGATTAGGTTTAGATGAGTTCATGAATGTGGTCCCTATGATGGGATTAGGGTCCTTATAAAAAACAGTTAGAGAGACCAGAGCTCTTTCTCTCTCAAGCACGTGAGGACACAGAAAGAAGACTGCTGTCTACAAGCCAGGAAGAGAGCTCTCACTGGACACCAAGTCCACCAGTGCCTTGATCTTGGACTTTGAGCCTCCAGAACTGTGAGAAATGAATGTCTGCTGTTTAAGCCTCTGCAGTCTGTGGCAGTTTGTTATAGAAGTCCAGGCAGGCTAGACACCTGCCCCCACATCCTAGTTGCCCCAAATCCCAGCCTATGTAGGATTCCAAGAGATTCCGATTAAAAAACTAACTGGACACCTGATCCCTGTTGAACAGGCTCATCTCCAGAAGGCTTCTGAGTTGGCTATCCAGGTTTGAGGTGAGCCCGATGAGATAGCACTGTCTTTATCGGCACACCTCTGGATTAGCATTTATCCTATCTCCACCTGTTACCTCATGTTAGACTAGTAACCAAGTTGGTTAAGCTGAAACAAAAGAAATTAGTTAGGCTTAAACCTAATAAAATAGCAGAGCACTGAAAGGATTGGGGTGGAGAGGATGATCAATAAAATGTTGAGACATAATGTGTGGAGTGGAATGAACTAGAAGAAAATGTGCTCAGCATGCTCCCTGCTCAGACCTTCATTTCTTTTCTTTTTCTGGAATGTTCTACCCCCACCTAACTAATAGAAGCTCCTTCACTTCATTTAGGTCTCTGTTCAGATGTCACCTTCTCTGACCACCCATCCCTCTCACACCCCTTTCCCTGATTTATTTTTCTAATCTCTGTTTGTAAACACTCTCTCTATATTGGCTTATTTCTATCTTCCTCTTCCAGTTCCATTGGAGCTGGAACTGTGTCTTTGTCTGCTCCCTGCTGTTGCCTGCCCTTCCTAGATCCATATCTGGTATACAGCAGGCGTTCAATAAATACTATTTGAATGACTGAATCATTTAATGAGTCAATCTTGTTGGAATGTATACAATAGAACGGATGACAGCAGAACACAGTGGAGGGGAGTAGAGCACAAAAGGGGGAAATAGAATGGAGTGAGCCAGGGTAGAATGGCGTGGGGAGGAGCAGGTAGCTCAGGATGAAAGCGAGCAGAACAAAACTAAATTCAGAACAGCGGGATGGAGTGGAGTCACGGCTTTGCAAAACTCAAAGCCACGGCTTTGCAATATCCACTGGCACCATCTGGGGAGATTTTACATCATAGGATGCCTGGATCTACCCTTTCAGATTCAATTAGTCTGGGGTGGGGCCCAAGCCCCATTATTTCTTACATCTCTCCTTGTGATCCAAATTGGCAGTCAAGGGTGAGAACCATTCTATTAGGACATTCTGGTTACAGAAATTAGGTTAACCTCAAGCCCAGCTGTAAGGTTCAGGCACAGAAACACTACCAGCTAGAACCTCGAACCCTACCAACAGCAAGCTGGCCAGGGAACGTGTTTGCATGCAGCAGCAGCCACAGAAATCTCTTGAATTTTCAGTTATTGCCCAATAGAGCATGTTGTTCTGACAAAGGTGTCAGTGGAAACTCATCTCAACCAGAGCACCTTGATTCTTCTGTGGGGCCAGGAGGTCTGCTGGGGCATATCTGGGGGTCTTCTCTGCACGGTAGGGAGGGGGCAATCTGCAAAGGCATTCCTTCTTTCCAGGAAGCTAAATAGGGTCACCCTGGAACTCCAGTTTCCTCCAAGGCAGACTCTCCCTTTAGCTTCCTCCCACTGCCCAGCTAACTGCAGAGTCTCCTTCTGCTTTGAACCAAACCAAGCAGAATGATAAAGAAGGCCCAAAATCTGACTTCCACCGTCTTCCTGACTTCAGATTTAAAAAAAAAAAAAAAAAGTATTCAACTTATTTAAACTAAAAAAGAAACACAAAAAAGATTTATCCATTTCTCCCACTTCCCATCCCCCTGCCTCTTGCCACCACGAATCAATTTTCTGTATCTCTAAGCTTGGGTTTTGGGTTTTTTTGTTTTTTATTTTTTGTTTTTTAAAGATTCCACATTTAAGAGAGAGCACACCGTATTTGTCTCTCTTCGTCTGACTCATTCCACTTAGCATAATGCCCTCAAGCTTCATCTATGCTGTAGTAAATGGCAAGATTCTCTTCTCTCTCCGGCTGAATAATATTGCATTATATAATTTCTATTCACCCATTGATGGACACTTCACTTGTTCCCATTTCCTGTAAATAATGCGGCAGTGAATGTGGGGGTGCAGACATCTTTTCAAATGAGAGTGTTCGTTTCCTTCATATAAATGCCCAGAAGTGGAATTGCTGGATCATATGGTAGTTCTATTTCTGGTTCTTTGAGGAACTTCCGTACTGTTTTCCATAGTGGCTGTGTCCATTTACATTCCCACCAACAGTGCACAAGGGTTCCCTTTCCCCACCCTTGTGAACGCTTGTTATTTTTGATACTAGCCATCCTAACAGGTGCGAGGTGATATCTCATTGTGGTTTTGATTTGCATTTCCCTGATGATGAGTGATATTGAACATCTTTTCATGTGTCTGTTGGCCATCTGTGCGTCTTTGGAAAAATGTCTATTTGGGTCCTCTGCCCATTTTTGAATCATATTGTTTGGGGTGGGGATTTTTGGTTTTGGGCTTTTTAAATTTTTTGGTGTTTGGGGGGTTTTTGTGGGGAGGGATGTCTTTTTTGCTATTGAGTTGTATGAATTCTTTACATACTTTGGTTATTAGCCCCTTACCAGATACATGGTTTGCAAATATTTTTTTTTCCATTGCATAAGCTAATTTAATATTTTGTGGATGGACTCCTTTGCTGTGTGGGAGCTTTTTAGTTTGATGTGATCCCACTTGTTTATTTTTGTTTTAATTGCTTTTGCTTTTGGTGTCAGATTCAAAAAATCATCACCAAGATTGCTGTCAGCAACCACCTATGTTTTCTTCTAGGAGTTTTACAGTTTCAGATCTCATATTCAAGTTTTTGATCCATTTTTAAAAAGATTTTATTTATTTATTTGAGAGACAGAGAGAGGGAGAGAGCATGAGTTGGGGCGGGGAAGGAAGAAACAGACTCCCTGCTGAGCAGGGAGTGCCATGCACCACTGGATCCCAGGACTCCAGGATTGTGACCTGAGCGGAAGGCAGATGCTTAACCGACTGAGCCACCCAGGAGCCCCTGATCTATGTTCAGTTAATTTTTTCCACATGGTGTAAGATGATGGTCCAGTTTCATTCTTTCACATTGACTGTCCAGTTTTTCTAACATCGTGTATGGAAGAGATTCTCCTTTCCATGTTATATATTCTGGGCTACTTTGTTGTAAATTCATTTACCATATATGTGTGGGTTTATTCTGGGCTCTGTGTTTGGTGTCCTTGATCTGCGTGTCGGTTTTCATGCTAGTACCATGTTGTTTTCATTACTATGGCTTGGTAGTATGGTTTGAAATCAGGGAGCATGATGCCTCCAGCTCCATTCTTCTTTCTCAAGATTGCTTTGGCTCTTTAGGCTTTTTGTAGTTTCATACACATTTTAGGATTGTCACTGACTTCAGATTTTCCTCTCTCCAATGCCAGTTCTGGCCCCAGCTTTTATCCAAATCCACTCCAGCTCTCCAGGAAAAACATAGTAATGACGATAATGATGACAACTATTCCTTCTCGAGCCCTGGTTGTCATTAATCTATGCATGATAACTTGCGATGATATTCAATTTAGGTAACAATAGCCAGCACTCACCCAGAGCTCCTTAGGTACCAGGCATCCTTCTTTCAATTATATATATATTAGCTTATCTATCCACTCTATAAGGTAGGTGCTATTATATCATCCCCATTTAGAGATGAGGAAACTGAGGCACAGAACAGTTAAATAACCGGCTTAAAGACACACAGCTGAAGAGTAGCAGAGTGAGGAGTTAAACTTCTGGCTATAGAATCTGGCTACTTTTTTTTTTTAAGATTTTATTTATTTATTTGACAGACAGAGATCACAAGTAGACAGTGAAGCAGGCAAGAGAGAGAGAAGAAGAAGGCTCCCTGCTGAGCAGAGAACCCGATGCGGGGCTCGATCCCAGGACCCTGAGACCATGACCTGAGCCGAAGGCAGAGGCTTAACCCACTGAGCCACTCAGACGCCCCTAGAATCTGGCTTCTCGGCGTGTATATCCTGCTGCCTCACGCAATCCCTGCATGTTCTTAGTAACAGTCTCACCAGGCAGATATATTTCCTGAGTTTACAACTGAGAACGCTGAGGTTCCACGGTGTCCCAGCATTTGCTCCACGGGGCCATATTGGATTTCCACCTCAAACCCAGAACTAATTCCGAAGTTGAGGGGCTCCCAACGGCCACTCAGCTCTGCCCTTCAGCTCTCAGGCCTGTGAGCTTGGGGAGAGGATGAGGCCTGCCTGTCTCCCTGAAGAGCAGTGGTCCAGGCCTTCTCCTCCTGGTCAGGAATCTCTCACCCAGAGCCACCCAGTCGAGGGCCACCCAGGTCTGTGGGGGACTCCTGGATTCAGAGCCCGTGTGTGGCCATGAAGCAGCTACACCAGGCCGCCAGTCTTCCAGGCCCGGGCCGGGGCATGGGACTCTGTTCCATGATGGAGTGTCCCTAGGCTCCAGGTGGTGGGCTCGAGTGGGTGAGGGAGGCCTTTTGAGTCACTGAGGAAGCCAAAGCCTGGAGTCCCCACGGCCCCCGCGCCCAGGCTCCGGAGGCCACACCCCAATACTTTGGAAATGTGTAATTCGCACCCTCATCCTCCTCCCACAGACCCAGGGTTCGGCTGCTGCTGATTCATTTTCAGAAGCTCCTCTTTCCACAGCAGCATGAGGAAGGACCGTCCCCCCCCGAGCCATGTGTGTTTGCTATGATTCATCACATCGTCTGCAAGCGCCTCAGAAATAGGCCTTACACAATCCCGGAGCCGCTGGGAGCCTCGCGGCGCAGGGGCTTCCCCTCTTAGTCACCCTCTGGGCCTCGGTCCACTTCCACGCAGCCACGGGAACGCGGAGGGACAGGCACATGCCCAAAAGAGGAACTTGGGAAATTAGCAGGCGGGGTGAAGGCCGCCCCCCATTGTTGGCAACTGCTCTGAGGCAAGATCGCAGCTGTGCAGCTCCCTGTAGAAGTGAAATGTGCCCCGTAAACAAAATCTCCCTGGGCCCACGGTGGCCGCTGCCCTGTGCCCTCCGGCCCTGGGGTCCCAGGCGTAGGAAGAAGGGCCTGGGCGGGTCCAACCGGCTTGCTCTGGGATTTGGAGGTTTGGGGGTGAGGCAGGCTGCTGGCCTGGGCTGAAGCTGGTCCAAGCTTTGGAAAAACAGCAGCATAGACAGAGGGACGGAGATGTGTCCATCGGGAGCTCCTGCCACTTGCCCCCAAGACCCAGCCCAGTGTTTTTTGATTCTGGCTGCCCACAATCACCTGGCCGGCCAGGAGGGAGGGTGTGACAAACATGGGTTCTTAGGCCTCATCTCCAGAGAGTCTGACTCAATTGGCATTGGTGGATTTTAAAAGCAGATATTCTAGAGTTGGAAACGACTTGCCAAGCCCTCACTTGGTATTTGAGAAGACAAGGCCCGGAGAGCAAAAGGGACATAGCCAAGGTCGCGAAGCAGCTAGTGGCCAAGATTGGACTTGAACGTGACTTTGGCTTACAAAGTCCTGCACGAGCCAGCCTCCCAGCTTCTTCCTCGCCTCTCTGCATTCTGTGGCTTTGCCTCTTCTCTGTTCTCTCTCCTCCCACCTCAGGGCCTTTGCATGGCCCATCACCCCTGCCTTTACCCCGAAATCCTTCATGATTCTAAGTCAGCAGCCCCCATGCCCCTCCACCTCCTCCCCTCACTGGATCATGTTTGGCGATTGCCAGAAAGCTCCCCGCTCCTGGAAGATGAACAGTTTGCCATGCTCCAAGGGATACAAGAGATCAGGCATCAGCTCCGGAAGGTCAGTCCAGGAGAGGGAATACCAAGGCTCTAAGTGACTCAACTACTTGTGTCCTCCAAAAAACGGAGGCTAAGACAAGGATCAGGGTTCACACGGATTATTTAGGAGATGACCCCAAGAAGCAGGAACGAGAAGTGGGGGCACTTAAGTTAGAGAAGAAGTAAAAGTCAATATAATTGTGTGGTCTTAAAGTTGCCCTTCTAGGCCCCTGGGAGCTAGATTCTTCCAGGACCTCTGACTCCCAGGCTATCCTTGAACAAGGCTGAATGGGCTCTTGCTGCTGGGCCTGAGGCAGAAAATCAGACTCGGTATCTGGTGCCTGAGGTGGAAAACTGTGAGCGAGTGTCAGAACTCACCTAGAACCCTCCCCCCCCCCCCCCCACAAGTGCAGCTCAGGGTACAAAGCGCTCGTACAGTGACATCTCCAGCCACAGTCTCTTCTGGGGACGGCTTCAAAAGTAGTCCAAGTGTGCTTATTTGAAAGAAAAAGGTAGTCACACCTCCCTTGCAGTTCTGACCATCAAAAAGTCAGAATTATCTAGGTCAACAATTTCTCAGCAAGTTCCTAAACTAAGAGCTGGAGGAGGGCCCTCCACCAGCCTGCCACAGCCCAGAGGGCTCCTGGGTCCCCTTTCCTTGCTCTCCAGCACCTGTCAGTCACTCTCAATCTTGACCAGGTACCAGGACTTCCCAGGCTGAGTCCCAGAATCTCTCTCCATTGGGGCCCTTCTTCCCGCAAGAGGTCTTCACCAGGCCCTTATGGCTAGGTCCAGTGACTATGATGCCAGCCTGAGCTGGCCCTTTCCCCCAGACTCCTCGCAGTGCAGATGGGGACACTGGGCTGAGGTGACTGGCCCAAGGCCCTTGGCAATTTAGAAGCATCTGGTCCTACAGCCTTTGGTGCATAGACCCAGGACTAGCCACATAATTTGAGAGCCCAGGGCAAAACGAAAATGCAGGGCCCTTGTTCAAAAATTAGTAAGAATTTCCAGATAGTAACAGCAGAGCCAATTAAACCAAGGGCAGAGTCCCTCTGGATGCAGGTCCTGTATGGTGGCCCAGGTGGCACACTCACGCACACCGTATAGGCCACACCCCTCCCAGAGAAATTCCAAAGGGGCAGGGTGGGCTGCTTCCAAAACAACAGCTTTCCAGCCAGGGGATCCTGGGTTGGAATCTCAACTTTGCCTCTCACCTGTTGTGCAATTGATATGAATTGCTTACGCCCCTAGGCCTCAGTTGCCTCATCGGTAGAGTGGGAATGAGATGGCAAACTGCACGTAAAGTACAGGCAACATGAAAGGCACTGAACAAATGTGAGTCCTTTGCCCTCCTCGCCACCTCCCTCCCTATCAGTTTCTTCCCTTTCAGGCTACAAGAACAAGGACACACAGACACACACACACACACACACAGCACAGCCTGTCCATAGTCTGGGTCTCAAAATAACAGCTGGACAAGGTTGGGGGATGGTGTTCCAGCACTGTGGGAGGGCTGCTCTCAGGGAGGAAGGGGGCTCTGGCCTCCCCCTCCTTATTAGTCTTCACTCCAGCCTAGGACCAGCTCTGCCAGGCTGGAGCCACGGGTCCGGCTCTAAGGAAAGGCCAGAGGTTCTGATGGAAGCCCCAATTCTTCTTTCTCACCGTCCTTTTCTCAGGAGGGAAGGAGATGGAGAGAAAGGCTGCATCAGGCCTCCACTGACTCATCGTGACCCTGTGGGCAGGTCACAAATGATGATCCTGGCCTCAGCTTTCCCATCTCTAAAATGGAGCTAATGACGCCTGCCTCTGGCCTCAGTGACAGGATGTTTAGAGAACATTCATTAAGGCTGGTGTGCTGCTGTCATTGTGCCTTAGCTAATAACACCCTGGCCTGATGAGGCCCCAGGAGGCCTTGGGAGCTTTGGGAAAACACACTCTCATCCATCTTCAAAGCATCCCTGAGAAGTAGGTGGGAGGCCAGTCTCAGGTTACGGGGAGAAGGGGAGAGCGGCAATCGCAAGTGGCCAGCACGTGTGGGAGCAGGGGAGGGCAGAGTGAATTCCTGCACGCCCAGATGGGGAAGGCGACAGGGTCCCCTCAGCTGAGAATAAGGTGAACACCCCCTTCTGAGCTTCCTCCTGAAGGGGGACTAATAAGGCCCACTTCTCAGAGTCGTCGTAAGGATGAAACGGAGCCACCTGAGGGCCACTGCTCGTACCTAGTAGGTGCTCAAGAAACGTTCGTTCTGGAGTGAGGGCTCTGAGGAGAGGGACTCGCCCAATTTCCTGTCCACCTTGGCTGCCTTCAGGGACAGCGGTTTGTTGAACTGTCTCCTCTTGGGAAAATTACATTTACATCTTCATGAGTCCACAGGCCACACCTCTGTGGACTCAGATACGAGTGGTGACGGGTGACCAGGTTCCGATCAGCCTCCCAAGGACACTGGTCCTGTCCTCCCTGCAGGGGGAGATGTGAGGTGGAGGGGGACGGAGGAGAGCAGGCTTCCTGTCACCGGCTTGAGCCTGGCTGGCGGGACAGAGGTTTATTAAGTGCCTTTTGTTCCCTTGAGGAAATGGGGCCCAAAAGGTTAAGTGACTTGCCCAAGGTCCTGCCGTCACGGAGAGGCAGAGTCAAGATCCAAACCCAAACCCGGGGCCTGGTGTCCGTAAGCTCACTATAACCGGTGGCGCCTGAAGCTAGAAACGCCACTCGGATGGCAGCCCGTGAGAGACCATCTTGCCCAATCTCTCAGCCTGAGGCTGAAGAAACCAGTGCTCAGAGAAGTCCAGGAAACAGTCCGAGCCGCTGGAACCAAGCCGGGGCCTGTGCCTCGGGCCTGCTCTTCCGCCTCGCCTGGCTTGGGGTTGCCCAGACACCAATTGCAGGGACAGGCTGGCCCTGACTCAGGGACCAGGAATCCCTGTGAAGACACAGTAGGGCCAGGAGCGGCCTGTCCACAGCTAAAGCTGCTTCACTCAGGCAGGGACCCAGCTCCACACCTGTTGTGTGCCAGGCCTTGGGGGCACAGGCCAGAACGACGACACAGGGCCGTGCCCTGCAGCCGGGTGGGTGAGCTGTTCCCCGCAGCTGGGGACACAGATGCTCGGGAAGGCCACCTCTCCAAGGCCACACTGTGCTTGGTGGCAGAGCTGGGGCAAGAACTCAGAGCAGACCCAGCCTTTTCCCTCTCCACAGGCTGCCACTGGCCAAAGGAGGAGAAACTCCAGCAATGAAGACAGGGAACATAACAGTGACATGTCATTTAGTGTCCAAAGCAGGACAATTCCGAGAGTGAAAGGGGATGCTATTAACAATTACACCGAGAAAGCAGGCCTGCAGAAGATTGGCCCAGGGAAATGAGGACATGTGGTCACAGGACCCATGCGCCTGGGCCGGACCAGCCACGATGAACGCAGCTATCGGCGTTACTGAATCCCCACATCAACCCTGAGAAGTGGAGGCTAGTTTTCCATCTCCACTGGACAGGTTCGGGGTGAATAAAGATCCCAGGGCTGGCAGGCGGCTGCGAAAGAGGGATGACTGGGTCAGATTTGGGGCCTGAGCGAAGAAACGAAAAGCAGACCACAGTCACTTGGTCTAGCCACCTGGGGGAGGACTTTTGGCTGCTGTGTGTCCATGATGAATGGGCAGGACCCATGACAAGCTGGTTATTAAATATGTCTAATATCTACCCGCCCACCCACCGAGAAAGAGCCCACGGGTGGCCCAGGGGAGCAGGGTGTTCTGTGGGAGGGGGCTGGGGCAGGAGGAAGACCCCCATTCCTGGAGCTATGGGGGAGCTAGAAAGAGCCACGTCCTGTGGCTTGGCCTCTCTGGGGTGGCGGCCTCTCTAAGAGGGAAGTCCTCTGCTTCCTTCCTTTTTCTTCTAAGCAGATTTGAAAGCAACCACTCCGGGGTCTTAAGGGCCCTAAAAGGGGGAGATGAGAGAGGAGCCACCTCTGTCATGTTGGGCAGAGGGCAGTACCCCAACCTGGACAGGGCCAGGCGAGGGACAGGAGTGAGGTCTGCAAGCCAGCGTGGGCAGACCTGGCCAGACCCGCCCTTGGGAGGTCAGGCCGGCCCCTGTCTACAGGACTGTGAGGGCCCCGGGGGTCTGTGGAGGGCCCTCCACAGTCCCTTTGGCTCTGGGCCTGGGTGTGCCAGCCCCACCTCCCAGGCCTCTGCTTTCTAACAGGAAGTGCCTTTCTCTTTCTATGCTTCCCCCCTTGGCTTACACCCAGCGATCCCCGGCCCCGAGTCGGGGTGACTTTCAGGAAACTCATTGTGAAAAAAACCAACGACTCCCAACTGGCTGCCTCCAGCTCCCTGGGGTGAGGTGCTAAGTCATGGGCAAATAGGGCCACTGAGCTGTCACCATGGCCCCGAATCCCTGAGGCTGAAGAGTCAGGGTCCTACGAGCTCCCTCCCCACAGACCTCCTCCTCCCCCAGGCACTACTGAAGGAGCTCCATGCAGAGAGGGAAGACTCACCTCCTGAAGTAAGAGACTTGGAGGAATCACGGAAGGCTTCCTGGAAGAAGTCACCTTGGATCCAAGGTCTGAGGGATGCCTGGGAGTAGCCAGCCAAAGACGGGAGAGGTTCCAGGCAGAGGAAACAGCTCCACGGGGAAAGCAGAGGAGTGGAGAGAAGACCGGTGTGACTGGGGCGGGCTTGGAGAGAGGGAGGAGGAGAAGCTGGGTACCAAAGTCAAAGGCTCTGCCAAAGGAGGCAGAGGAAAGACCCATCAGATGTGCCATTGTAAAGATCCATCAGGCAGCTACAGAGGAGAGGTTGGAGCAGCGGCTCTCACCCTGGGCGGATTCTGCCCTCAGGGAACATGCGGTCACGTCCATAGATGTTTCTGGTTGTCAAAACTGGGGGGTGGGGGCACCACAAGCATCCATCACCCATCCTAGGAGGAGGCCGGGCGGCTGCTGAACAGCCTGCAGTGCCCAGGACAGTGCCCCAACGACAAGCGATCATCTGACCCAAAATGTAGATAGTGCCCGCCAGAGGCACCCCAGATCACGGGAAAGCAGCAATGGCAGCCGGGAAGGTGGGGTCAACCAAAGAGGGTATCGGCTGTGACCACAGAGAGAGCAGACAGATCCATGGCAGCAGGACTCGGTGGTGGGTTCCATGTGGGGAAGGACGGGCCTGGCTCCCAGTCCCATCCATTCTACCACCGCGACGCTTCTCACTTCCGTTCTGTCCTTTTCATTCCCACAGCCCTCTCTGGTGAACACGTGCAGTAGCCTCCAGCTGACCTCTCCGGCCTCCAGGGACTCACTTCCACTCCATAATGATGCCAAAGTGATCTCAAAAGCTCACCTCTGGTCAGGTCACACCCTTGCTCTAGAACCTGCCATGGCTCCCCAAGCCAGAGAAAATTAACTGACAAGACCTGCTTGGCATTCAAGACCCATCATCCTCCCTCTCCCATCCCCAATCCCACATCTCTCGTGGCATGTATCTGTGGTTGCTTATCCATCTCCTCATCTTCCTAGCTAACAGAACCCCCGTGTTGTTTGATCATTTAGCCCCGTCCACACACATGCTTCCCTGGGCCAGCCTTGGAAACATGTGGACAAGAAGAGGAGTGAGAACTTCCAGAGAAGGCTTCTTTGCTGATATATAGACACTCCTGCGAAGAGCTAGTTCCTCGTCCTCTGCTAGACACTATTTTATCTCCATCTGAATCAGCAGCAGCCTTCCTGGAGCCATGGCAAAATCTGGGAGGCAAGGAGAGCTGACAGGGGACGGAAAGAACTCAGGTCCCTGGCAAGATAGTGAGCCGTCGTATCAGCTCTCCTGGAAGTACCCTGCCTTGGGACTTTTTTCAGGCTGCAGTGAGCTGGAATTTTCTATGGCTTGTAGGCAGATCTGATACAAACCCCTGGCTCCAAACCCAACTCTCTTCCCACTTCTAGACTCATACTGTGCTTTTCCACTTCTGCGCCGTCCCTCATACTGTTCCCTCTGCCCGTTTGTGGGACCTTACCCTCCCTTAAGGACCAACTCAAAGGCCACTTCAGATCCTCCCTTGAACCCACTGACCGGAAGCAGCATCTCCATCATTTGCACGCGGTCTGCAGCCTCGCCTTGGTGTGTGTCGCTCTATACCTGTCATTGGAGTCATTCGCCTTAGGTCTGATGGCCACAGCTTCACTGTGGGTCTCGAGAGGCTAGAGCCCACCCACTGTTTCTACTGGAGACCTCACAGCACCCTGAGAGCTATCTACCAGCCACCATACCAGCTCTGCTGACCCTATTCCTAAATGCATTCATTTCCTGTTCCTACTCAACAAATTATCACAGATTTAGCGGCTTAAAAAAAACAGAGTTCTTATATCACAGTTGTAGACGTTAGAAGTCTGAAATGGGGCTCCCTGGGCAGGATTGGGCTCCTTTCGGGAGATTCCAGGAAGGAATCTGTTTCCTTGCCTTTTCCAGCTCAAGACCACATGCATTCGTTGGCTTGGGATTCCTTCCTCCATCTTCAGGACCATCAGTGACATCAACCTAACCTCTGCTTTCAGCATCACACCTTCTCTGACTCAGACCCTCCTGCTTCCCTCACAATAGGACCTTTGTGATTACATCAAGCCCACACCATCATCCGGGATAATCTCCCCCATTTCAAGACCCTTAACGTAATCATAGCAGCAAGCTCCCTTTTATCATGTAAGGTCACATATGCACAGGTTCCAGGGATTAGGACGTGGACACCGGGTGAATGCTTCTGCCGACCCCACCAACCAGAGCCCCAAGTTAAACAGCCAGAAATGCATTAGGACAGTAGTTCCAACAGCATCATCAGGATTAGAATTGAACCTCAGGGTCAATCCAGTTTCCTAAATGCTATAATGCAAATTTCCACTCTGGCATTTCCCAACTCAAGTCATAAAGACTTGAACCCAGAACTGGGACAATTAAAGCAGAAGATTGCTGAGGGACAGGGAGAAAAGATGCAGGAGACTTAAAATCTGAGACCCGTTTCCTCTGGGTCAGGAGCAATCGTAACACCAGAGATGGGTTCAAGGGGTCCCAGAAGAAGGAACAGCAAAGACACAGAGGCTGGGAACTCAATGGAGCCTGTGACATTCAAAACTTAGCTGTCCTCCATCCCATGGCGCCAACGCCCTGTTGTCTGTTACCAAATAAATAAGGCCACCATAAGGTGTTTGTGGCTGGTGACAAGCTGTTCTGTTACTCAGACTTTGCTGGGTGTTTTCCGGTATACAAGAAACATAGCCTAAGGAAGAAATCTCACGTGGTGGAAATTCAGTACATAACAGGCTGACGGAGGAACCATCTGGTCGCCCCGGAGTGGCACGTGTGGTGGCGAGGCCCCGCCTCAGTTGCCCTGGGCAGGACTAATTCATGGTCCCTCCAGCGACTCATACGTGGTCCCTCCAGCGGACTTCTCCAAAGCTGCTCCCAGGACTGAGAGGCCAGCAGGACCCAGCTCCTCTGCACCCTGAGAAGGCCTCTCTGTCCAGGAAAAAGAGACGGAGACAGAGACAGCAGAGTTTTGCTGAACTTCAAAGTAGTGACCATCAAAATAATCAAGGGCAAAGCAGGTCGTCTCCAATTCCCCTTTGAAGCGATTTCACAAACTGAATTCCTTCCCTTTGACCAACTTTCCCAATCCTCACATATTTACCTTGCGGGGGAGGCTGCTAAACCCCCCGGCCCCGTGGCAGTGCTCCTCTCGACACGTCCCCCTGAGAGCCACCCCCAGCTCTCCTCAAGAACTAGCAACACCCGCGCCCAGCAGAATGTGGGTTCAAACCAGTGAGCTGAAATTCTCACCATCGCCCTCTGAGGGGGACAGGGCCCCCATTTTACAGATGAGAAAACTGAGGCTCCAAAATGTTAAAGAGCTTGCCCGAGATTTACAACCAGCTAGAGAAGGGCCGGGCTGGTATTGGAGTCCAGGCCAGCTGGCCTCCAGGCCCAGAGCTCTGCCCTCTGCACGAGTGGTTCTCAGACCTTCGGCCTCAGGCACACTTTGTGCTCTTAAAAACAACTGAGGTCCCCAGCAAGCTTTCATTTTTGTGGGTTATATCCATTCATATTTGCTCTATTAGCAAATAAAAACAAGGAAATGTTTATCTTTATCGACGCACTTAAAATAACAATAACAAACTCATTTTACATTAGCATAAACAGTATCCTTTCAGGAAAAATAACCCTATTTTCCAAAACAAAACAAAAATTAGCGAGAAGGGTGGCACAGTTTGACATTGGCAAACCTCCTTAATGTTGAACTTCAGAGAAGACAGCTGGATTTCCATATCTGTTTCTGCATTCAGTATGCTACAACAGGCTATATATGAGGTAGAATATAGGAAGAAAGTCCTAGAATCTCACAAAAGCCCCAAAGTGTCCCTAAACAAGACTTTGTGAATCATTGCATTATGTATCCTGCCTCATTTCTGATGCTCCAACCCCAAGTTCCTAAAATGGGGCTTGCGCATGGTAGATGTTTATTACATTTGTTGAATGAATAAATGAGTAAGTCCAGGGCAAAGCTGACCAAGTGAAGTCTTAGGTCTTAGGTCCAAAAACAGGTTTAGGCTTTATCTGTGGACTTCCATGTCCCAGGTCCTGCTTTGCCAAGGGCCTAAAGAAGGAGAAAGAAGAGTTAGCAAAATTTCCAGTCAGAGTTGCCGTGACTGGTTGTGCAGGTTGTGGACTCTGCAAAAACATCAGAGATGGTAAGTGGAAGCAGGAGTCCAGCCCATGTTCTGCTCACCAATCCTTATGCCCTGCAACAGGGCTGAGGATGGGTTGCATTTTTCTAATTTGCACAGTGCCACTGAGTGGGCCAACAGCAGCCAAGGCCTTGTCCCATAGGTGCAAGTCGTCCCCCCCGCAAAAAAACATATCTGGATATAGCAAGAGGCAGGTAAGTCCCCAATTCTTAGCGAGAGTGCCAGAAGATTCGGTAGCCAGACAGGTAGGACTGCAGAGACTGGACATGAATCCTTATTTTAGCACCTCTAACATAGCCTGGAACTCCGTGGGAACCCACCACAAACCCACACAGCCAGGGGCTCTGGCAGGCACCCACACAGATCGGCACCCACTGTCCATGCGGCCCTGAATACGAGAAAAGGACACCAAGGAAATAGCAGGCTGCTAGCCTTTCTTGTACTGCAGGGGTTCTCAACCTAGGGTATTAATTGCCAATGTCTGGAGACATGTTTGGGGTGGGGAGATCTGCAGGGCGAGGGCGGGGGGTGGGTGCTACTGGCATCCCGTGGGCGGGGCCCGAGGATGAGGCTCAATTCCCCGGCAATGCCCAGGACAGCCCCACACAGCCAAGAACATCCACCCACAATATGAATAGTACTGAGGCTGAGAAAGCGTGCTGCAATGAAAATACGGACTCTGAGCTCAGAGGTCCTGCGTTCAAATCCCAGCTCAGCCACCTTTTCATTCTGTAAGGAGGGGCAGGTCCCTTCACCGGCTGTCCTCTTCAGGGAAATGGAGGAGGAATACCTACCCTGCAATCCAGTTGGTAGACTCGAACGGGGCATGGGGAGGGGAGCGCCTGCCCTGGGCAGAGGAAGGTCGCAGTCGCTCTACCCCACCAAGCTAGTGGTAACAGGCATAGTAACGAGCCAGTCCCCGGTGTCTCTCACTGGCTGGCACTCTGCTGGCTGCCTGGTGGATGACATGGGTCTCTGCTTCCTCTCAGGAAGCTCACGGCCCAACCCAGCAGCCAAGGAAAGTTCCACGATTGCAGCTATTTAAATGGGCGTGCATGTGAGCAGAGACTGGAATGTCCAAAAATAAGAATGTTTATGGGCGGAAAGGTTTTTTTTCTCTTTTTTCCAAAAAAAGAAATCTTTAATGTTATTTTTATGTTGTTTTCCCATCAAAAGGAGGAGGGGGAATGAGGAAAGAATTCACTTGTTTTTTTCAAAATAAAACGTGTAGATGATTGACTATGAACACAAATGCCCTTCATCTCAGGCTTTCACGGTGATCTGGGCAAAAATCTAACATCCCTATGGTTGACCTTTAACAAAGCCGGGTGCTGGATCTTTGGTAAAGTGAAGAACAGTCCCCAATATTCGCCTGCCCTGGGCAGCTGCATTTTCATTTGGCATAAAGCTGGACTCTCATGCAGAAGCCAGGCACCCTCTAAGCGCTGATGATGGGTAGCAGGTGTGTGTGGTGCGTGGGGACAGTCAGAGAAGACTTCCTGGAGGAGGTATCCTAGATACCCAGACTCCCCTTTCTGAGCCCCAGCTCCCCAGCATTTAAAATGGGGGTGATGACATTCGCCTTCAAGGGCTGTTGGAAGGAACCATGAGGAAAGTGGTCAGGAAACATGCCTGAGCCCACTCCTTCTTCAGGAAGAGTGCAGTCAGCCTCTCTCCCACACCCCCACCCTTTCCAGCACCTCCTCTGTGCTGGCGGGGTGGGGGATGGGGGCTGGAAGGGGGGTCTTCTGCCCTGCGGGGGCCAAATGCCAACCCCCACCCTACATGCTCTTTGGAGAGATCCTGCCTGAAACACAAAAAGAAGAGACCCAAGACTTAAAAGATTACACGAGATCAAGTTTCTGGTCGAGGCAGCAATGGGGAGAGACGACTCTGAATGTCACCCCCGACCCCTGTCTGAACCTAGCACACGTCGAACACATTCACACATATAATAACAAAATCCCGGTTGCCAGGCCCCTCCTGAGTGCTGGGCCCTGTGCTGAGCGTTTACACACAGCAGAGCACGTGGCCCGCAGGGAGGGCGCAGACACACGTGAGAACCAGAGCCCAGACCAGATAAGTAGCTCACCAAGAGCTTTCTGGCTAACCGAGCTGAACGGCGTGATGCCTTCAATAAAAAGGCCGTGTTCCTGCTTCTAGACCACCTCCCCGACCACCATCTCTTACCTCCCAGGCAGACCCCCCACCCCCATTCATTTCCATCTCCTTTTGGGGCAGCACTAGAGTTTGGCCAACCCACACGGACCCCCCACCTCCTTCTTCCAGGTCCTCCTTTGGTAGAAAGGTGGGAAAGCCAAGTAATCAACTTCCCCATCTCCTTTGCAGCTCAGGGTTACCATGTGGCACGGTTGTTACCAGGAAAATATAAGCAGAAGTCGGCCGGGAAGCGGGGAGGCATCTGGGAAACTTCATGACTTTCCCACTAGAAAGTCAAGAGCCCCAGCTGGTGTGCTCTCTCCCTCCTTCCTCCTGTTTGCCCCACGGGTATGATGCCTCAAGGCCCAAGAGCCGTCTCTCAACCAGAAGGCCCAAAAGTCAAGTCAACACACCGAGATGGCAGAGCGCAAAGACTGGAAAGAACCCAGATGGGCATCACGCTGTTGAGTTTCCACACCAGTCCTTGCCCGACCACCTCCAGACCTCTTGCTTTGTGAGAAAAAAATAATCCCCTCATTATAGATGCTGCAGTAAGTTGAGTTTTCCATTACTTGTCCTGAACATACTCTTAATACGCTATTCAAGTTCTAATCTACACTCCAACCAAGACACACAGACAGCCCCAGTCCCACCCCGACTGGGTCTTAATACCATCAACCTATGTAATTAATCCCTTCCCCACTTTCCACCCCAAACGGCCCACCCTAACCCCAGCATCCATTACCTGCCCCTAAATCCCTTAGACCAAATGGAGCCGAAGGTCTCATTCTCTCATCCACCCCCACTACACCGCCCTACATTCCGGCCTGGAGCTACCCCTCCTCCCTCACCCCCCAAGCCCCAAACTCGCTGGGCCTCATAAACTGCCTCCACCAGCCTGAAGGCACTTTGGGAACAGAACTGATCTGCCCCAAAGGCCAAAGGCATCAAGTCAGGTTTCTATTTTCCGAGTCAGGGCAGATTTCATTGTCGACCTGAAATCACGCGCCCCTCCCCCAGTGCAGAAAAAATTGCTCTGTGTGAAAAACAAAAAAAAAAAACAAAACAAAATGGAAATAAAAAAAAAAAAGTTCGCCTTCTCTTTAAGAGCTTTATTTCAAAACACTGGACCATGTCGATCATTTGACAAACATGGCGTTGGGCAATACCTCCAGGGGCCAAGAGAGACACTCAGGGAACATCCTTCCATGTAGGAGTGAGCCATCCGAGTTACAAAGGGCTTGGGAGTGGCCAAGCCAAGGTCACTCACTCAGGCAGGTGGGGGACAGAGGAAGGAAGAAGTGGAAGAGTCCACACACTCAGACACGATATTTCTAAGGCCACCGCCCTGAGGAGACCTGGAGGAGCTGCCGCCCTCGGGGTGTGATGGCAGGAGGCCAGCCTCCCCTGACTGCAGAAGCGCTCCTAAACACCCCACCACTTCAGACCCAGATCCTGAACTTCTAGCCATCCATGACGCGACTTTGTCACCCACCCACAGCTCTGCCTAATGCAGAACTGGCTTGTGGGCACAGACCCAGGCCAGGGAGCCCTGGACAGGGGCATGGAGACCAGGATGGAACCGGGACGGAATCCCAGTAACATCCCTTCCAGGTCGCCTGATCTTGGGCAAGTTACTCACCTCCCTGTCCCAGGTGTATCTTTTCTAGAATTGGGATAATGCACATAGTAGGTACTTCCTAGGACTATTTTGAAAATGCACGGAGGTTAGGTGAGACACTGCAAAGAGCACCTTGAGCCTGTGGGTACCTAGATGCTGGGACAGGGGACGGGCACCCAGCAGCAGGCAGAAAGGCCTCCCCTCCCCAGGAGACACCTGCCTTCAGCCTCCTGAGAGCCGAGATGGGCAGATGGCTCAGGAACTAGAGACACCACGTTATGATGTCTCTCCTTATCATCTCAACCCACAGATTATCGACAGAAAAAGTGTAGAAATTCAGAGCTCACACCAGGATTCCTCTGAAAGAACTACCTTTGTTTAGGGTGTGGGGGGAGGGGAATTATAAATACCTTGTGGGGTATGTGGGAGGCAGGGTGAGGCTGGGGGGCCATGGGAGGGGGAGGCCATGAGAACCTCTGGATGGTGGCTGACAAAGTCAGTGGCACCACAGCCCGTGATCAGAAATACTTCTAACACAGCAACACAGTAGCGGCATGTAATGGGTAACCTGCTTATACACACACATACATGCGCACATATGCACACACATACACACACACACACACACATATATGCACAGAAAAAAAAAATGGAAGAGATGGACTGGAGTTTGGGCTTGGGGTGTCCCTGGGAGTTTCATCTGGATCTCAAGGGGCAAGGTGGCCTGTGGTGACAAGTGGGTTTCGTGTGCAAAAACAGAAAGAAGACACGCAAGGTTGCTGTCCCTGCTCTGTGTCACTGCCCCCTGGGGGCTGTGTCTCTGTGTTTGTAACTGTGTGCCCTGCGTCTGTAGCTGGGCATCTGCCGGAACTCATGTCCGTGTGCCTGTGTGTCTGTGTGTCCCTCGTCTCTGTGGCTGTCACTGTCCACCCTTGCAGGCCACAGAGGAAGAAACACAGCTGCCCATAGCAGGTCCCAGGGTTCTCCGTGTTTCCTGGGACCTGTGTCACCAGACTAAGAGAAGTCTGGGCAGAATCCTGGCTTTGCTCTGGAATCAGAGAACCTCAGAGCAAGAAAGACTTGGAAATAGGTTGGCCCAAGAACCTCCCTGTAGAAATGGGGGAAACAGGATGCATATGATAGGAGGGCAGAGAAGCTGTGGGAGAGGAAAAAGAGCAGAGAGTCAGAAGTTCTAGAACTGAGCTGTCCAATACAGCAGCCAGGAGTCATAGAGACCTATCAGCGCTAGAAACATGAGAAGTCCAAAGTGAGAAGTGTTATAGCATAAAATACGCCCAGATTTCAAAGACTTCATATGAATGAAGAATGTAAAATTGCTCAATAATTTTTATATTGATTTCATGTTAAAATGATTATATTGGGGATATACTGAGTTAAAAATATATTATTAAAATTAACGTTACTTGTTTATTTTTACTTTCTTTAAATATGACTACCAGAATCAAATTATGGATGCAGGTCCCATTTCTGATTCACTTTCTATTTCTATGGGACACACAGACTTAGGATCTTGTACCAGACATTTAACTTCTCTGAGCCTCAATTTTCGTGACGGCAAAATGGGTATGATAATGCCTATCTCTTGGAGGTACAGTGAATATTAAGTGAGAGAACATATGAAAGCACTTTTAAATCATCAAGAACTCCTCAGACTAGGGGGTGGGTGGTGGTGGTAATTCAGATTCTGGCACAAGAAAGGCTTAGAAAGGATATAGGACTGGATACCTTGACCTTCAGGCAAACACCGTCAAGACCAGCCCTAAAAGTAGGCGGTGCTTATGGCTATCGACTCACCATGGTTTGGGGGCTAGAGAATGACCTTCCAGCCACATCACAACCCCATAGACCCATTACCCAGACCAACCCTTTCAAAAGCCCTTTCAGCAACTGGCCTATGAGCCAAACCACATTATTCTCACCCTCCACAAGTCCCAACTACCTCTCCAGCCTCCTCTGATCTGCTGGCTGTCTCTTTCCAAGGGCAGCCTGAAGCTTTTGTCCCTGGGACATTCATCCTTAAAAGGACCATTTGTCATCCAAATGGGATTTCCCAATTTGTTCATTTTCTTTTACAGAGACCCAGGGTCCCAAGGGTTCTGAAAAGAGGGAGATGGCCCCAAACTGGGCCTGGGGGGACCAGCCCCTTCCTGGGACCATCACCCGGGGCCATCCCTGTTGCAATGGTGGTCTCGTAACAATCGCTTACAAACTGGGTTAGGCAAGCTGCTTTTGCGTGATGGGGCTATCTTGAGTAAACAGCATCCTATGTCCCCTGCCGGTCACTTGCTCAAGACATTGCTGGACATTGCATTAGAGTCACTGACACACAGAGTTTTGAAAATGAAAACAGGACCTCTGGCTTATGATCAGATAGCATTTAACTCATTCATGATTGCGCCAGGTGTTCCAAGCCCCTGGGGCCATAGAATGGATCCTGCCACAATGTAGGCAGAAGATGGTGGAGACAGTTGGAGACTCAGTCCACCTACAGGATGGACGGGCCAGTTGGGGTCTAAATCACCTTGGCCTCCGTAACCCCCACCTGTGCCTCTGGGGCTGTTTAGCTCATTGGGCTAAACCTGAGATCCAGGGTCAACCCCTACGCAGTTGGGGGGAATAAATGTTGTTCATTCCAGCCAATTAATTTTGTCCCTTTATTCTGAAGACGTTTCCTATTGAGGAAGATCCTGAGTTGAAAGGAGAGAAGACATACTTCAGGCATCTATTACTACGTAACAAACCAGCCCAGAACATAGCGGCATGAAACAATAATGACTAATGATTCCTCACGGTTCCACTAGCTGGCTAGACAATTCTCTGCTGGTTGTGTCGGGCTCCCTCACCCAGGCCACCGTGTTCCGTGGGCGGTCAGTTGGCATGGAAGGTCCAAGATGGCCACACTTGTGAGTCTGGAAGGTGGTGGTGCTGGCCACTGGCTGGGACACCCCAGTTCTCTTCCAGTTGGCTAAATGGCTTCCTCATATGGTCGTCTCAGGGAGAGCGCCCCAAGGGGCAAAGGTGAAAGCCACCAGGCATGTGGAGACCTGGGCTCCAGAATTCACACGACCTCACTTCCACCTCATTTTGCTAGTCAGAGACGCTCACGGGCCAACTCAGGTTCACGGGGTAGCGGAATAGAGTCGGCCTCCTGATTGGAGTTGCAGCAAAATATGTTTTTCAGTCTACTACAAAGTGAGAAATTATGAATGTCTTCCTGGAAAACTTTCCCCACCGCTAGTAAATAATTTGGCAAAGTTATATTGTCTGAATCAAAAACCAGCACTCCCAGACTGACAAAGAACTTTTGTTTGATTCATGAATGTGTGTGCAAAGGCAAGTCTTCGGGCTCACGTCGAGTTCTATGTCGCCTTATACTCGAGTTATAATTTATCACATTGAGTTATTCCGCCCTGGCTGAACAATAAAGTCGCTTGAGAGGCATTTCCAAATCCCAACTCACTGGGTCCCACCCAAGACCTCCTGGATGGGAACTGTGATAGGGACAGGGCAGTGAGGGGTGCTGGGCCTGATGATCTGCATTTTCAAGCGCTCTACCAGTGATTCTGGTCCACAACCAGGGTTAGCTGGATGACCAAACAAGCTTTATGGGAAAGAAGATCAAGGCAGGATGTCTGGGTAAATGGGACACGTGCCTACCTTTTTATACACAGGCTTCTCAGCCTACAAGGTCTTTGTTGGAGCTAGCAGAGTCTGACACTGGAGTCTGGAAGGAACAAGAGGCAGTCTCTGCTCTCAGATTGTAACTGACGCTCGAGGCCTGCCAAGCCCCGTTCTGTAGACTGTCCATGCATCCCCTTGTTTGATCCCCACAGTTCCTTGAGATGGGTACTATCATGAACCCCATTTTACAAATAGGGAAACTGAGGTTCAGCGAGGTTATGCAGTTTGTCCCAAGTCACACATCCAGTCAAGAGGGAGAAGTGAAATTCAAACCCATGCCTCCTGGCTTCCGAGTCCACGCCCTTAACCTCTAGACCACCTGCCATGCTCAGAATACATCATCCAGGACAAGGAGACTGACAATCCACTAGGTCAGGCCATGAGCGCTCCAGGGTTGGGGGCGGGAGGCACTATGACTTTGGGGTCTCTGCTTTCTCTGGTTCACTTATTTTTTTTTAATTCAATTAATTAACATATAGTGTATTATTAGTTTCAGAGGTAGAGGTCAGTGATTCATCGGTTGCATAGAACACCCAGTGCTCATTCCATCACATAATGCCCATCACCCTGTTACCCCATACCCCACCCCTCACCCCTCCAGCAGCCCTCAGTTGGTTTCCTATGGTTACGAGTCTCTTATCGTGGGCTGCCTGGGTGGCTCAGTAGGTTAAGTGTCTGCCTTCATCTCAGGTCATGCTCTCAAGGTCCTGGAATCGAGCCCCGTGGCCGGCTCCCCGCTCAGCAAGGAGTCTGCTTCTGCCTCTTTCCCACTTCTCATGCTTTCTCTCTCTCTCTCTGTCTCACTCTGTCTCTCTCTCAAATAAATAAATAAAATCTTCTTTTTTAAAAAAGTCTCCTATGGTTTGTCTCCCTCTCTGATTATGTCTTGTATTATTTTTCCCTCCCTTCCCCTATGCTTCTCTGTTTTGCTTCTTAAACTCCACACACATCACTCACCATCCTTAAACCAATGGCTCTCCCCTCTGCACAGCAGAATCCCTAGGGAGCTCTGTTTAAAATAGGGATGCCCTACCCCCCAAAGATCTTATCCACCTGCTCCAGGTGGGGCCCAGTCATGGGTTTTTTGGGTTGTTTTATTTTGTTTTGTTTTGTTTTGTTTTATTTTGTTGTTAATCTCCCCAAGGGAGCTCCAGTGCACAGAGTTGAGAACAAAGAGTCTGAGAGTGGCTCATTCTTGGTACACAGGGTGGTGGTCCCCACGTCAGGAACACCTGCGATCACCATAGCTCATGAACTGCCTAAAAATGAAATAAGCTCAAGCGAAAAGGGGGGGCGCTCTGGATCAAGTGGACAGATGTCCCCACACGACGTTGTGTAGTGGCGATACATGGGTGAGCGTGGAAATGATCCGGATGCACTACCCCAGCTCTGATTGAGTGGTCTGGGACAGGGTGGGGCATCTTTGTCTCTCATACTCATCCCCCCCATGTTGATTCTAATGGGCGCCCAGTTTGGGAACTACGGATCCAGCCCTAGACACTCCCTCTGCAGGTGAAAACAAGGCTCGGAGAGCAGTGACTTGTCCCAGACCCCACAGCAGGCTCGCTCCAGAGACAGAACCAGAGCCCAAAGCTCCCGGCCAGCCCTCTCTTCATGCAGTCACCCTTTCTAGATTGCAAAAGTATTTCACACATGTTACCTACTTGGCCTATACCTCGCCACACTGTGTTGCTTCCTTTCACCATCCTCTCATTTCCTAGAAGATGAAACTGGGGCCCAAAGAAGGAACATCACCCGCCCCAAGCCACCCAGTAAGAGACCAGATAAGAGCTCAGGTCTCCTGACCCCAGAGGAGGGATATGGCCACACTTCTAGATGCCCAAGACCAGCCTTCTACCTGTCAATTTCCACCAGTGTGTGAGCTTCTCCTGAGCCTCCACACCATGAGCTGAAGCTTTCTACATTCCCGGGGACAAGCTGTGCGGAGTGGTGGTGGTGGACAGTGGCCAGGTGCATGGGAAGTTTGACCCCATGGTCATCCCTTACCCCCTGAACTTACCCACGCTGAACTTTCCTGTTTATAGTATGTTTGCATCTAGCACTTCCAAAGTGTATTAACGACAAGCTCCATTTTACCAAAAGGCAGACTTAAGCTCAGAGAGCGTTCAGAACTTTGCCCCAGAACCAAAGCCAGACCCACACCCAGAACCTGGTCCATGGGCTCCGAGTCCAGTGACCCTGGGGCCTGGACCTGGGCCACCTGCTTTGTGCTTTGTGGAAGTTTTGCCCCTGCCTGGACAGAGGGGCCGGACTGAGCATAACCAGTGGTCAGAGGCCGGGGTGGGGAGGGGGACGGCAGGCTCCCGTCTGACCAGTCCTGGTTTCTGGCTACTCGTTGCCAAGAGACGAATATTCCCCAAAGTGGTGGCTGCAGAAAACAGACCTCACTTTTCAGTTTAGGGGAAGGTGATTTCTCCCTTCTTCTAGTCTGACCAATGGAGGATGAAGGAGTTTAAAGGCCTGCTTTCCCCTTGTGCACACCTCCTGATAGTGGCCAGACAGGAAGCTGTATCTTCAGGAAGGGCCTAGGATGGGTGCTCATTTGTTTTGCTATATGCCCTGATGGATTGCTCCTTTGGGGGCTCTGAACCGTTTACTCATTTCAGGTGTCATAACAGCTCTATGAGGAGGGCTCTGCTCTTATCCCTACTTTAGAGATTAGGAAATGAGGCACAGAGAGGTTAACCGACTTGCTCAACGGCACACAGCTAAGAAGAGGTAGAGCTGGGATTTGAACCCAGGCAGCCTGACTGCAGAGGCCATTTTAGGATTACCATGGCTCACTGAGCAACATTTGCATGGGTTTCTGGTATCGATTCTGAACCATAAGGCAAAGCAAGGCCGCACAGCCCATAGGCTCTTAAATCTAGAGGGAGACAGTGCAAAGACTAACCATATTTGAGGGTTGCTGTAATGCTTGGGGATCCACGCAGATGCCTGTTTCAGGACCTGGCTGTTGCTCCCCAACTTCCCTCTCATATGCACTGCTGTGTTTGCAGGCTGCCCCCGGCCCAGGCTAGCCCCAGCTGCTGGCACACTAATAGCCCATTGTCCAGGAGGGAACACTGAGGCTCACTGTGACTTGCTCAAAGCCACAAAGTTAATAAATAGTGGAGCTTGAAGTAAAACCCTCAGCTTCTGCCCCTTGCTTCATTTGATTCTTTGCAGAACTCTGAAGGGGATTCGCCGGGAACTGCGGTCACCTTCATGGGAAAACTAAGACCAAGGTCACAGGATAAGTATGACAGTCCAGCCTCCTAACTACTGAGAGGGCCCTCTTCCACGTCCTGCTCCCACCATTGTTCTGTGTCTGTTGCCAGCCATTTCGTCTCTCCATTTCTGGAAGGCGGAAGCACACCTTAGCCTGCTGAAACCTGCTCTGTGTCGAGTCCAGTCCAGGATGGCCTAAAAAACACTAGGTCCCAGAGGGACAAAGTCAAGTCTTAGCTGCCGCTACCTTAGGGCTTGAGATGTCCAGAGAGCCACCTCCGCCGCCTGCCCCTCTCGCCACGTCTGCTAAGCCAGTTCTACCCTCCTGGGAGGATGGTTGGCCTCGTCATCAAGGAGGGGCCAGGATGTGGGTGGATGGCGCTAAGTTCTAAGGGAGGCGGCACCCAGCAAGGCCAGGAGCGGAGATCTCGGGGGCAGCAGTCCCTAACACGGGTCAGTGTTGCCCCAGGTACTGTGAGCCTGGCATCCATCCGGGCCGTGGGCTCTGCAGAGCACTGAGATGTCCGCTGCCCTCAGAGGCGGGGACCCGAGGATCACTTGTCCCTGAGGCTGGCAGGACACTGGCTGTGGTCAGAGGGGCTGCTGGGGTCCAACTACAGTCCTAAATCCCAGGCCCTGCCCCCCATGCACCCTTTCCCAATCCCCGTTTTGCAATCAGTCAGCCTGACCCAGTAAACATCCAGGGCCAGAGCAGAACCCCTTTTCCTGACCCTTTTCTATGTGTTTCGGAGAAGAGCCGGGGGCATGGGAGAAGGAGCTGCCCCAGCCGTCGGACAGGAGGCCAGGAGAGGGCCTCTGGGTGCCAGTTGGGCAGCGCAAGCACCGGCCACCTTGCCAAACCTTCCAGACGTGCCTCACGCTCAGGGAAGAAAGGGCATCCGCGGAGAGGAAAGTGGACAGCATTCCATCACCGTGGTTTTACGTGGAAGAGCAGGCGGGAGGGGTGGTTGTATGGGTTGTATGTCAAAATTCAGAGAAAGGTTTCACACTGCCTCCTGCTTGCTGTGCAACCCTTGGCAAGTCTCTAAGCGTCTCTGAACCATTTGCCCTTCAGGAAGGTGGAAGAAATCCCGGGCCTTCTCCGGCTTCATGGGTTAATGATTCTTTACGAGGAGTCCACTGAGCCGTCTGCCTCACCAAGAGGCCAGTCGTCTCTCGCTTTATTCCCATGAGAGTTCTGTGGGGCATACAAGGAGTCCTGGATCTTCCTCACACAGCAGCTGAAAAAGCTGAGGCACGGACAGGTTTACTCCCTCCACCAAATGCTTGATAAGCAGCTAAGGTCTGTGCTCAGGAGATGGGAGACTTTGGGGGAGCCTAAGGGACCAGACCCAGCTCTGAACGCTCCTGCCTTCCAGCATCCGTGAGCTCTGAAGAGAAGAGAAATATGGCTAAGCCCAGCTGGAATCCATCCGTGCCACCGGCGGGCCCCGGACACCTTCCCCGTATCTACCCAAGCGCTTGGACGGCTCTAATGCAGCGATGCCTTGTCCTCCTAGAGGCTTCTCAAATGCTCGCTGCATGCACGTGTGCGCAGGAAGTGCAACACGGGGCCATGCGGGAAGGGCGTTCTAGGTGAAGGAAACTAAGTCAACCAAGGGATGGAGGTGGGAAAGCCAGAGCTGGCCCTGCAGCCTTCCCCAGCACCTCTCCATAAGGCTCTCGGGCCCCTTTCCCTGACCCACTCTGTGCTATTGCCTTACATCAGAGACGCGGCCAAGGAAAAGCGGAGATGGAAGTAAGATGGGTCAGGGCCTCTGCAGAGTAAAGGAACTACACCCTGTGGCTGACGGCTGCCTCCCTTGCCCTGTGCCCGTCTTTCTTCTTTGGCCCTGAGAAGGAGGGATAGATCTAGAATTTCTGGATATTGATCTAGAAGTTTCTATGAGCCTGATACCAAGGAATTTACATACTTATGACATTACTTTTTTTTTCCCCTAAAGCGTCACTGAGGTTGGCAGGACTTTTTAAAAAATGATTATTGTTATTAATATAAAAGTGACACATGGTGGATTTAAAAATTCTAATCAGCCAATGAATAAAATGCCAAGTTAAAGAAAGAAAGTGTGTTCTCCTGGCTTCTGGCCCCTGACATGGGCCTCCCTGTCCCCAGCACCAACTCCCACTCACCCCCACGAGGGAAGGACCGGGATAGTCCCTAACCCGTACCATGTCCCCAGGTCCTCCATCCACAGAGCAAGCAGCCCGCTCCCGGCAACCAGCAGAGCTGGCAACCAGCAGAGCCGAGCCTCTCTTGTTCCAACAGGGAGTCTCAACCCATTAGCGAGTCGGGAAACCATTTCAGTGGTTGATGATTAGCAATGCTCTACATAAAATAGGAGATAAGAGAAAGCATCAAGACGGCACTATTCGAACTCAGCTATAGCTTTGGCCCAAGGGGGAAACTGAGGCCCAGAGAACAAAAAGGACACCCCAAGGTCAGACAGCAAATTCTATCTGGGTATCTGGGTCAAGATTGCACATCCATTCAGGCGGCATTTATCACACACCTACTATGTTGTTCCTGACATCAGGGAGGCTTTGGTTCAAATAACCATGTATGCATCAAGAATAATTAACCCTAAATAATATTGTATCAACTCTAAAAAATGCACAAAGTGTCTAACACGCCAGGTGAGATCAGTCAGACAGAGAAAGACAAGTACTGTACGATCTCACGTCTGCATGGAAACTAAAACAAATGAACTCGGGGGCACTCGGGTGGCTCAGTTGGTTAGCGGTCTGCCTTCGGCTCAGGTCATGATCTCAGGGTCCTGGGATCGAGCCCTTGCATTGGGGTCCTTGCTCTGTGGGAAATCTGCTTCTCCCTCTCCCTCTGCCCCTCCTCCCTGCTTATGCTCTCTCTCTCATTCAAAAAAATACAATCTTTTTGTAAGTAAGTAAATAAATAAATAAAACAAATGAACTCACAGGTTAATGGTTGCCAGAGTGGGGAGGTGGGGGAAAGGGGTGAAGGTGAGCAAAAGTTAGGAGAGGCATGTGTTGAGGGGACCGTGATCATGGCCAACAGCACTGCATTGTATGCTTGAAAGGTGCTGAGGGTGTAAATCTTCAAAGTTCTTACCAAAAAAAAGGTAATTATGTGAGATGATGAATGTAGGTAACTAACCTCGTTGTGGTAATTTTTCCCACATCAGACTGGTTCATCTTACGCTTATACAAGGTTAGATGCCAATTACCTCTCTGTAAAGTTGGGAGAAAAGTTTTGGTTTTTTTTTTTAAGATTTTATTTATTTATTTGACAGAGAGAGAACACAAGCAGGAGGAACAGCAGAGGGAGAGGGAGAAAGCAGGCTTCCCGCTGAGCAGGGAGCCTGATGTGGGGCTCCATCCCAGGACCGTGGGATCATGACCTGAGCCAAAAGCAGACATCTGCTTAATGGACAGAGCTCCCCAGGCACCCCAAGAGGAAAAATATTTTTGAAGAGAGAGAGAAAGTTTCTGCTGGAAACCAAGAAAATTGAACATCTCCAGGCAACAGATGTGGTCGGCCTCACCAGATGCTGTCAAGTGCCTTGACCCATTTTTCCTGGGTAACATGGTCCCTATTCAAACAAACTATTGAATCCTCCCAACTCTAAGACTCACTTTTCTTGTTCAAATTCTAACATTGAGGAAATCAGGACACCCCTCACTATCAGCATTTGTCCCCACCACACACCAACCTTGCCAACAGATAAATAAATAAAGGCTCTTACTAAATCATTACAGCATCTTACAGTCAATGGACGGGGGGGTCGGGGATAGGTTGTCATGACGACAAGGGGAGGAAGGCACCGGAAAAGAGGAGGTCGTCAGGCATGGACTGTGGACCAAGATTTGTGCTGAAAGTGTCATACATTATCTCATCAAACATCAGGAGCGGTGGGGTGGGGAGGTGTCGTTTATAAGGGAAGGAGAGACATTCTTCCAGTTTAGTATGATAAAGGACCAGAGCCTTATTCCTAAAAAGCAACAGTCTCTCCAGCTGGAAAACAGGAAAAACCAAGTTTATTTCTGTTGACTTTGCACATCCCAAGAGCCCCTCCCCCTCCCAAACATCACCGAAGAAATGACAGTCTGACCAAATTCAGTGTTTTCTCAGAATTTGTAAAAGGCTTTTTAAAAAAAACAAAAAATTATTTATTTATTTATTTGACAGACAGAGATCACAAATAGGCAGAGAGGCAGACAGAGAGAGAGAGGGGAAGCAGGCTCCCCGCTGAGCAGAGAGCCCAATGCAGGGCTCGATCCCAGAACACTGGGATCGTGACCTGAGCCGAAGGCAGAGACTTAACCCACTGAGCCACCCAGGCACTCCTATAAAAAACTTTTAACATATATAAACACAGCAAATGCTTCCCCATTATGAGTGTTTACAACAACTAGGAGACTGATTTTTTACATAGGTATGAGACACAGCACCTGGTTTTCTGAGATGATTCTTTCCAAAGTTTTGGCTCCCCTCTGCTTGACTGACCAAGCTACACGAGGACTTGCTGCTGAGCTGGGTTTGCGCAAATCTCAAATCTCTGAATAACAGGTCTTCTGGACTTTGAGGACCTGCAAAGAGAGCAGAGATTCAGGCAAATAGACTGGATTTGTTTTGCTAATTTGTACTTGCTTGCTATAAAATATAGCTTTGCGAATGACACACGAATCTTGGATTTTCCCTTCCTTCCTTCCTTCCTTCCTTCCTTCCTTCCTCCCTCCCTCCCTCCCTCCTTTCCTTCCTTTCTTTCTTTTAATAGGTGTGGCCGATTCCAGCCATAGGGAACAGGAAATGCAGCCTAAACCTTTACCCCCTTTAGAGCCAGAAATAATGGTGAAACCAAGATCAAGGGTGAAACCAAGATCAAGAGTGAAACCAGACTTGCCTTGCCCTTCACCAGGATCAAAAGCCCCTCAAGGACATGTCCTTGGCAGTTTTCCTTTCTTTTCCCTACTTCCAGGGGGCTGCATTTCCCTCCTTACCTTGGAGGTGCACCTTTTGATCATTATCAAGCCATCCGTCAGCAGCCACTCTAGCTGGCCCGGAGCTACCCCTCCCCAGAGGGCCCATCTCTCCCTCTGCAGCCACGCCAAGATCCTGCTGGAGACACAGGCTGTCACGCGGAGCTGCAGTGAGGGACCAGCGACCTCAGGAACTGGCTGGGGCAGCTCAGTTTTCCCAGACAGCACATCGATGAGCACACAGAGGGCTGGGTCCCACAGCACCTTCCCACAAAGGCTCCCGGAGCCGGATCCTATCTGCCATCTCCCAGTGAAGCAATCCACGTAATTAGCCGCATTAATACCAGGGCTGTCTGAGGCCGCCTGTCTCAACCCCGGATCTGGGCGCCTGCTGCAATGAACGCTTTAATGATTATCAGCTCCCTTCTAGCCAGCTGAGGGTAGAAAAATGGGGTCTCACTCTGGGATGGCTGCCTAGCACCCTACTGTCCAGAACAGGTTTTTCTAGAAAGCAGACCCCTATGAGCCAAAAGAGCAGTGTTTGGACATGGAAGCCAGGGATTCCGGACCTTGCTTTGGCTCTGGACATTTTCTGTTAACCAACCTTTTCGAGACATTTTTTATGGGCAAAGCCCTCTAGGGGTTATTGAACTACTCTAAGGAAGGTCCTCTGATTGGTTCAATGTCCTATGGTTTCACAAAATAAGACCCATGTATGGGAAAAGACAAATGGGGTGGGTGAGGAACAGGGCTGATGTCTACACTGACTGAGCAAGGAGGGAACCGCTGTCCCTGAAATGAATCATGATCGCTACTTTCAAGGCTCAGTTCTTTGAAGCAGAACCAGGACAAGAACGCTTGAAGAATGCGCTGTGTGGCCTGAAGTGACTTGCTTGATCTCTCTGATACTTCCATCCTGATAACCCCAGGACTACTAAGTCACTACCCTGATTATTCTGCCGGCTTCTGGGCAGGTGGGTTTGCCTCCAGAGACCGGAGGGCAGCCAGGCTCACAGGGCTCTTCCAGAATGATGCTGACAATGGTGCCCACAGCCACTGGGCACTGGGGAGGAGGGTGACTGGTCCCCCACTGGGGACAAAGGGGGCAGGGGGATTACAGGCAATGAGGGACCTTGAAGGGCAGAAAGGGAGTAGGCAGAATTAGGGTTTTTTTAGGTCTAAGAAACAGAAAAGGCTCAGACATGGAGAAACAGGCAGGGGAAGTTTAGGGAAGAGTAAGAAAATTAAAGAGACCCTCATCCCTGTGGCTCTGCCTCGCCAAACCCCCAGAACCTTCCTTTTCAGAATTGTCCACTTCCTATGGAGACTACATTGCTCAGCTGTAGTGCCCAGTCTCTCACGGGGGTCCCAGGCCCATTCCCAAGAGGATAGCAGACATGGGGCATGGATGAGCACATGGGTTGAGGTCAAGCCAGGAAAGATTTGCCAGACGCCCCGTCATGCGTGTCTCTCCCAGCGGTCCCCATCTCCCCTCGACGCTCTCTCTTTCAAAGCCCATTCCAAATGCAACCCCCGGCATTCCCCCACCCCCCATTGCAGCATGGGGGAGTGGCTCTGCGTTCAAATCCAACCTCTGCCATTTAGGACCGTATGCTACTCAGTTTCCCAGACTGTCAAATGGGGAGTATCACAAAGGCTCATTGTGAGAAGTCAGTCTAACACATATACCATCTCTAAAATAGCACCCAACGCCTCGTGAGTACTGCATCAGTGTTAGCAATGCCTAATTACCATGTTTTGTCTCCCTTTATTCCCTCCTCTGGGAATCACTGTGTATCAACATTGGCATAACGCCTTGTCCAGGAGGTGCCAGAAAAGATGGGCTAAGTCATTGATGAGACTTGAGTTGGAAAGCCAGAGGGAGCATGGCCTAGAGGTTCGTGGGTGGGTTCCGAAGTCCCACAGCCCGTGGGTGAATTCCAGACCTGCTACTCACAAAGGGTGACTTTGGCAAGTTATCTAGTCTCAGTTCCTTTATCTGTAAAATGGAGATTAAAATAGCTCCCACCCAAAAGGATTCTTGTGCAGATCAGCAAGGTAAGGCCACAAAGACTGCATCAGAACACAGGGGCTGGGAAGCAGTGCAGGCCCTACCGCTCTGCTCGTACAGCCACTGGCCCTCCGAGGGGCCAGCGCCTCGGGCTAGAGCTACCGGGCACAAAATGAAGAAAGGGACCGGTCTTGGAGTCCTCTTCGTCTGCTCCCCCTCCCACATCAAAACACAACTCTCCTTACCTTAGTCAGTCAGGTAGCTGTGGGAGGGGTAGCCTTAGTGCACAGAGGACAAAAGTCCTTACTCTGCCAAGTACTATGTGTGTGGCCTTGGGCAGGTCACCGCAGATCCTCAAACCACAGGTGCTGGTAAAACACCACACCAATTAAGTCATTCACATCATTAGACTACCTGGGCCTTCCCCAAAGGAAACAGCCAGAGAAGCTCCTTAAGCGTTGGTCCCTACACAAACATTTATTGATCACTGGGCTATATGTTGAAGATGCGGTGCTGTGCATGGGGTAGGGAGTCTTCTAGAAGTTTCCAATCTCCTCCGAGTGGCAGAGGCTCAGACAGAAAGCTCCACTAAAGGTGTCGAGAGGCTACCATGCACTGAGCGCTCACTGCAGAAGGCACTAGGCAAAGACCTACTCAGACATGCCTCTTTTCACCTTGTACATCTCTATACTGTAAGTACGATGGCTGCTATAGCCATTTCACAGCTGCAGACACTGAGGCTCAGAGAGGTTACATACCGTTCACAGAGTCACACAGCTAGTCAGCTGCTCCGAGTGGGGAGCACAGAGGAGGACCCTAGCAGGAGCAGAGGGTTTGTCAGAAGAGAAAGCTTCCTGGAGGACGTGGAGTCTGCATCTTGGAACATAAGGAGTCAGCAAAGGGGCAGGGAACACAGCTATCGCCAACTGGGAACCACCTTAGACTGCTAGGTAACAGAAAACACCCTTTTTGACCTCTGTTACACATGGGGTCCACTTGCTAGGAGTTAGCCTACCCTAACCAACACACTCCATTTTATAAAGGTAGCAAGTGACACATTGAGAGGTCAAGACATCTGCTCAATGTCACAAAGATAATATGTGGGACTCAGGGATTCAAACCCACTGATTCCAAAGCCTGGGCTCAAAATCATTCTTATGACTTGCTTTTTAGACAGGTTTATTGAGGTATTATTCACAGCAATAAAACAGATCCTTTTAAGAGTGAAGTTTCATGACTTTTGACGAATGCAGTCATGGACCCCTCTGCACAACCAAGACCTAGAACATTTCTGTCATCCTCCAAAAGATCTCCTGTGCTTTTTGGCAGTGAACTCCTGTGTTTCCCCTTGCCCAAGCCCCTGGCAACCACTGACCTGACTTCTGTATCCATATTTTTGAGATCACATAGTATGTATATATGGCCTTTTAGGTCTGGCTTCTTTCACTAAGCATAACAATTTTTTTTTTTTTTTAAGAGAGAGAAAGAGAGCATAGCATGAGCAGGGGGAGAGGCAGAGGAAGAGGGAGAGAGAGAATCCTTAAGCAGACTCCTTCCTGAGTGTGGAGCCTGATGCAGGGCTCCATCCCAGGACCCTGAGATCGTGACCTGAGTAGAAATCAAGTCAGCCGTTTAACAGACTGAGCCACCCAGGAACCCCACCAAGCACAAGGATTTTAAGATTCACCCACGTTTTTGCAAATATCAGTACTTTATTCTTTCCTGAGTAGTATTCCAATGCACGGAGGTACCACTATTTATTTGTCCTTTCATTAGCTGATGAACACCTGGGTTGTTTCCAGGTTGGGGCTATTACAAGTAAAGTTGCTATAAACATTCACACACAGATCTATGTATAGACTCATGTTCTCATTTCTCTAGGGATTGATGAGTTATATGGAAAGTACAGGTTTAATTCACAAAATACTGCAACCATTTTCCAAAGAGGTCTCCCAGATTTTTATGAAAATGGCAGCAAAAGTGGAAACGAAAACCTTTGTCTCTACCAAAATCCTAATACAAAGAAAAGGCTTCGAAGACAAGGAAGACAGTGCTGACAGGTGTCTACGGCCACCAAAACAGTGAAGATCCACACACATCACCTACTTTCAGCCCGGGATGCTGTGGCTCCAGAAGCCATACAAGCAATCTTACAAGAGCATCCCTAGGAGAAACAAGCCTGACCATGATGCCACCATCAAATACTCCCAACCATGAAGTTGGCCATGATGATCAAGTCATACTGGTGTTCCTCATGGACACCAAAGCCAACAAGCACCAGATCAAACAGGCTCTGAAGAAACTCTGGGACCCTGATTGGCCAAAGCCACTACTTTAACCAGGCGTCATGGCGAGAAGGCACCTATTTGAGCCCTAACTACTAAATACTTTGAGTGTTGCCAAAAAATTGGGATTACCTACACTGAGCCCAGCTGGCTAATTCTAAATATAATAACCTTTTTTTAATCATCTTAAAACAAAGCAGTTATCCCATTTTGTCTTCTCTCCAGCAATGTGCGTGAGTTCCAGTCCCTCTGAACCCTCAGCAGTAGTCGTCATTATCAGTCTTTTTAATTTTCACCATTCCAGTGGCTATGTACTGGTGTTCAACTGTGGGTTTTATTTTAACTTTTTATTTATTTATTTATTTGACACGGAGAGAGAACACAAGCAGGGGGAGCAGCAGAGGTAGAGGGAGAAGCAGGCCCCCTACTGAGTAGGGAGCCCATTGTAGGGCTTGATCTCAGGACCTTGGGATCACGACCTAGACTGAAGGTAGACCCTAAACTAACTGAGCCATCCAGGCGCCCCCACTGTGGTTTTAATTTACATTTTTCCGATGACTAATAATACCAAGCATCTTTTCACAGACTTATTGTTGGCCATTCATATATATTCTTTGGTAAAGTGTTTATTAAAAAAATCTTTTGGGGTCACCTGGGTGGCTCAGTGGTTTAAGCCTGTGCCTTCCACTCAGGCCATGATCTCAGGGTCTTGGGATCGAGCCCCACATCGGGCTCTCTGCTCACCAGGGAGCCTTCTTCTTCCTCTCTCTCTCTCTATCTCTCTGCCTACTTGTGATCTCTCTCTCTGTCAAATAAATAAATAAAATCTTTAAAAAAAAATCTTTAAAAAATTCTTTTGACCATTTCTTACTTGAATTGTTTCTCTTATGAATATTTTCTCCCTACTTGTGGCTTGTCATCTTACTTCCTTAACAGTGTCTCCCAAAAAGTGTTAAGTTTTCATTTTGATCAAGTAAAATTGAGCATTTTTGTTCTTTTGTGGTTTGAGTTTTTTTTATGCTGTCATTTTGTCTTTTAATTATTTAAAATTGTGTTTATGCCTCACCTAGAGAGAGCCTTCTTTGCAGGATGACACTGGGAAGTGGATTTGCAGAAATCACCGGGTGATTTTCGAAGGTTACATTTACACATCACAATTACTTTGTGGGGGGAAGGGTCTTGGCTTTTCATGTGGAGTGTTGTGGCTTTTTGAAATTTTTGTTTATGACAAGGGCCACCAAATGAGAAAGAAAAAAATTAAGGTGATTTGAAAAGGCAGCTCAGAAGTCTTGTGAGCCCGAGACTCTCTTGGCAGAAGCCCAATGCAAAAAATAACAGAGGAAGGAGTCTTGCCAAATGAGTAGAAGAATGTGACAGACAAGACCCATGGGACCGACACAGGCATCTTAAACCTGTGGACAGGCCAACCCCCAAACCTGGGCTTGTCCGGGAGAAAACTATTCGACTGCTTAGCCGGACTCCCACAAGGACCCATTTATTGCCTCCCATGTTTGGGCAGACTTTAATAACCAAAGCACAAGGCTTCTTGCAAACAGCCCATCCTTCCCCCTGTGGTTACAACCAGCCAGGTAATTCTGGAACAATCTGACTCCCAACTTACCAGGAAGGGACGAGAGTAGACAGCATATTTTCCATGGCTTTCTCCATGTCCCGGCGGCCCTGGAGCTCACTGGTGCCAGCCCGAGGTACTTCAGGGCTGACAGTGCATGATATCACGTGGTGCTAACGCCCAAGCCTGCAGCTGCTGACCCAGTCTAATTCGAGACCATGTCCGTGCCTGCTGCTGGCTTATGGGCCCATTCCGTAGCTCCGAGACGGCATAAAAGGTCACATGCTCTGGACCAACTGGATTTTCAAGACCATCTGTCCAAATCTGGACTTTTCGAGAGAGATCCAGGATCATGAGAAGAGTGCCTTCACTTTGGTGTCAGAAAGCCTGAGCTTACAGCCCCTGGCCCACCATGTCCCAGCTCTGTGGCCGAGGGCAATTCACTCCACCTCTCTGGTCCTCTGTTTCCTCATCTATAAAACAGGGATTCATAAAATAACAGAGGGGTACATGGGATGACACACAAGTGCCCAGCACAGGCAGTCCCTGGCACATTGAAAGGTCTCAAGCAAGCACCTCTTCTCTCCCCTACAGACAGTCTGACATCAAGTCCATGAAATCAGCCACTGGGGTTAACATGGACATGGACCTGTTTCTCCACATCAGTGCATATCAGCTTCCATATTGGTAAAGAATGCTCTGAAGCAAGAGACCCGGAGCTGGAAATATCTATCTGAGCAACGTCACCAACCGGAAGTAGAAGCAACAGTTCAGATGAGACAAATGGTCGACCCAGTGGACACACCGGCATTCGAGGTCAGCTGGAAGACAGGAGACAACAGCTGAAGACCAGAGAGAGTGGCTAATGTGACAGGAAATGTGTGGACACCACAAAGAGCACTAGGAAGAGAAGGTCTAGCACATGCTCAGGACACTTGGCTTGGCTTTTGGGAGGTCCCGTATCACAGGGCAAGCGATGGGGGGTGAAGGTGGCGGAAACACTGTGGTAGGCGAGTGAATGAGCTCAGAACAGAGGGAGAGTAAAAAAGACAACAGTTCAAAAGCCAAAGCCAAGGGGGTCAAGGAATAATGTCAAGACAGGGAAGATCTTGGTTCGTTAAAATGCTGCAGGAAGAGAAGGAGAACAGACAGTGACAAAAAGCCATCAGGAACCTGGGGTTTTGTTGGATCCACATGTGGAAACCAACGTCCAGGCCATGGTGATGTTGGTGCAATCCTTCGCAGGGGCTGTTGGATGAGCTTGCACAACTTTGACTCAGGAGTGAAAAAGAGCAAGGTCAGGGCAGTAAAGGGCTCCAGCAACCCTGGGACAGAGTGCTGGTCCTGGGACCACCAGGCGATCCATGGATTCCTCCTGGGCTCCCAGTCTCCAGCAGCGTACTCAGAGCAGGGGAATGGAAAGGTGGAGAATCACTACATTAGCCACATGATCCTCAGAGGACAGTGAGGATGAAGTCCAGTCAGGAAGGTGGACGCTATCTCAGTTCTCCTCTGAGAACAGTGAAATACCATGGGGGATGTGAGGGACGGCAGTCTTAGGAGGAAGAGCAGAGAACCTGAGACTAGAGGCAAAAGCTCAACCCTCTGGGGTTCCATAGCCATAGTGGCTTTGACTAATATCTATCTTGTCCTTCGCAAAATGCTTTCACAGACAGCATCTGAATTTGGGGGAGAATTAGTCCCATTTTGCTGAATTGAGAAACAAGTTCCAGAAAGTTCAGTGGCTTGTTCAAGGCCATGCAGCTGGAGATGGCAGGGCTGGGACCCAGCCCCCTATTTCAGGGTTCATGGTCCAACTACGTCTCCCCACCCAGGGAACTTCTGAAATCAACCCAAGAAAACACACATTTCTGAAGCACCCTGTGTCCTAGGTGCTGTTCTAAGGCATGAATGATGACTTTTATGAGTGGTAGAGGTGTTAGCTGTTTGGCAACACCCACCCCACACTCCTTTATTGCAACAGGACTCTGATTTCACTTGGGGGAACAATGTACCTTTGGACTAAACCAGACATGACCGTCCTGCTCACCAGTGTCCCCACAACTTAGGGCTCGTAACACGACCCAGTTCTGGCCAATGAGCTATAAGGAGAAATCTGCCAGGTGGGGTTTCTGGGAAGATTCTGCTTTCTTGATAAAAAGGGACAGACTCAGCTATCTCCCCTAGTCCTGCTTCTCTAGGCTCCTTCCCCTGCATTGCTTGCGACCTGAGACCTCACAGATTCACATGTGACCCAAGGCCTGAGGATGGTGACCTTGCATTCTGCAATCATGAGCCCACAGCACCAGGATATGGAAGATGAAAAAGATGAAAAGCTCCTATTTCTGGCAATACCATGGAGCAGTGGAACTAAGGCCAGGATCCACATACCTGCAGACTTCCAGCCTTGTAAGAGAAAAAACAAAAAACAAAAACATCTATTTGCCCCAGCCACTGATATTAGACTTTTTATTGCCTGCAGGTAATTACATTCCTAACTGACAAACAGGCTCGTTCCAGGAAGGAGGCAAGCTCCAAAGCCAAATCAATAATCCAATTCAATTATGTATTCATTTCTGTGTTTACCGATTCCTAGCTACCAAGTTTAAGTGTCAGCTTGATTGGGCCATAGACATTTGGTGAAACATTATTCTGGTTGTCTCTGTGAGGATGTTTTCAGATGAAATTAACTTGTAAAAAAGTAAAACAGATTGCTCTCCCTAATGTGGTGGGCCTCATAAATCAGTTGAAGGCCTGAACAGAACAGAACACTGATCATCTCCCTGATACAAGGAAATTCCTCCTGCTTGACTGCCTCTGACCTGGGTCAGCAACTTTTTTCTGCTTTCAAACTCAAACTGAAGCATCAGCTCTTTTTGGGTCTCGAGCCTGCCAGTTTTTGGACAGGCGCCACACCATCAACTCTCTCCCGGTTCTCAAGCCTTCAAACTCAGACTGGAACCACATCTTCAGCTTTCCTGGGTCTCCAGTTTGCCAACTGCAGATCTGGGAACTTGGCAGCCTTCATAATCATGCGAGCCAACTTTAACAAATAAAAGTTAGCTAGATAGATAGATCAATCAATCGATCTTATTGGTTCTGATTCTCTAAAGAATCATGGTTAATACAGCTGCTGGTTTTTTTTTTTTCTGACACACAAACTGTATATAAATGGTGAGAGCAGCTATACTCATATTAGCCCAGAAATGGAAATAACTTATATGTGCATCAATAGGGGATAGAGAAACAAATTTTGATCTATCCATACAATGAAATTCTACAAAGCAGTAAAAAGGAGCCACTGCTGATATACATAAGAACGTGGATAGATCTCAGAAGTATTGTGCCCAGTGAACAAAGCCAGACACAAAAGACCTCTTACTCTCCATGTATATGGAACCATCTAGAAAAAGGTGACTCTGATATATAGTGGCTGAGAGCATATCCGTGGTTACTGGGACCAGGTACAAAAACATTGGGGTGGTAGAAATGTGTTCCATATCACTGTTATGTTGGTAGTTACATGGCTGTACACATTTGTGAAACTCATCAAACTATATATTTAAAATGGATGCATTTTATTTAGGTAAATGTCACCTCTCTGAAGTTGAAAATGTAGGGGAGCCCGGGAGGCTCAATCGGTTAAGCATCTGCCTTCAGCTCACGTCATGATCCCAGGGTCCTGGGATTGAGCCCTGCATCCGGCTCCCTGCTCAGTGGGAAGCCTGCTTCTCCCTCTCCTTCCCACTCCTGCTCTCTCTCTCTCGCTATCTCTCTCAAAATAAATAAATACAATCTTTTCTAAAACTGAAATGCAAGAAAATACTTTTTTTTTATTTTGAAGTGGGTCACCTAGGTGGATATAATCCAAATATTTATAAATTAAAAAATGGAAGACAAAGAGGCTGAACATAAGATGAGGCCAAGACCAAGTCCACTCAAAAAACGCACACTGATCACTTGATTTCAGGGACCTGCACATTTCAGGGACCTGCACACCCAGAAGACAAAGCAAAAAAAGGAAAAAAAATGTTTACAAGTTTTCCTATGCCCATAAGAGAACATCACAGTGCTCATAAAATACAGTTGCATCACTGAGATATGGTGGCTTGGAAGTATTATGGGAACACAGAGAAGGAAATGACTAATTCTGTTTGGGAAAACCAGGAAATGCTACAGAGATGAGGGCAGGGAAAAGAAAGAGCTAATGCTGGCTGTTAGGGGAATGTGGATGTGCGAGGAGGGGCAGTGGGCTCCTGGCTGGGAAACAATCAGCTTATCTCATTTCCTAGATGCCCTTCAACTCCAAAGAGGTCGTGGTCTCAGGAAGCAGGAAGAAGGCTGGGGCCCGAGCCTGTGTCCCCGCAGAGCCGAGGGAAGGAACAGTGGCCCCAGAGCCAGGAGACTCAAGGCCTTTACTCAGTCAGCACGACCCCTTTCGCTGCGGGACTAAGGGGCGGTGGAGGGGTCCCTGAGAGCTCGGAGCTGGTGGGGAGGCGAGGGGAGTCCTCGCCCACACAGAACACTTGAGGCTTTTAGCCACCACTCTGGCTGGGTCTCGCTCAGTTATCAGCCGTGGGTCGTCCCTGCCCACACGGATGACCTCTCCTCCCAGCTGCGTTCCGCAGTCCGAGTCATGCCTGATTATCACCAGCTAATGAGAATTCCTGGCCTTGGTCAGCTGCCCACACTCAGGAATGTGCTATTCATGAGAAATGTCAACTTTACGAAAACGAGTCCTGTGTGTCAGCTCTTTTTCCCACATTCAGGGTTTACAGCTGACAGGACTTCGTTTCACATGATTTGCTGATGGGGAAGAGGCCGTAATCCAGGAAACTGCTCTGACAAATCATCCCTGGGCCAGCAGAGCGTTCTGGAACATTCTTTTTATTTGTCCCCTTAGAAGCCGTCTGGAAAGGGAAACCTCGGGGATTTAAATAAGGCTAGAGTGGGAGACGGGATGCCTAAAGGGAGAAAAGAGAGCAGTACCTTGAGGATCCCAGCCCCATGTCCCTTTCTGTACTCACAGAACGGCTCCCGCACTGACAGGAGAGCTAAGACCTCCATGCCAATCCCAGAGCCTGGCAGAGACGAGAGCCTCTACTCAGGACGAGGACATTCCACACCATGACCTTTCTTCTCAGTCTTTTAAACTATAAAGTCACTGCTACCGAAGACGACAGTCTGTGTTCTGGCCCTGGGTAGATAATGGGGACAACATCAACCAAGTGCCAGCCCCTCAGAGAGCATACCTGTTCACCCCTGGCCATGTGGCTTTCTCTTTTTCTCCTAATCTGACTTCTGGACTCACAGAGGACGAATTTCATAAATGATAAGAAGTGCCATCCTATAGACCTCCAGCAGGACCTGTCCCAAAGATGCATATGTTAGGCCACGGGACTGGGAAGGGCCATTCCTCAGGGGGGACCTTCCATAAATGCAGAGACCCTGGATTATAGGCTGCTGGACAGGACAGGTCTGGACAGAGAAAGCACAGGAAACACTAAAGCTGTACAAACAGAGAGAAAGGGAAGGCTGGGCTCCCACGGGCCCCTACTCCGCCCTAAACCCAAGCAGTACCAGCTCCCCTGAGGGCCCACCCAACCCCGGCCATGTTCCCATGTGGTCAGCTGCATCCTGCAAGCTTACAAGGGCTGTCCGCCGAGCTTCCCACAGCCCAGCAGAGGAAGGTCCAGTGGATCTGCCAAGATTGGGAAACCCAGGCCCAGAGAAAGGCCCCACGTCCCACGTCCCACGGGTCGTCGCGGGGGAAACAGCCTGGTGGCCGACAGCTGGGGCACTGCAGTCAGAGGCATCTGCTCCTCTGTGCTCTGGCATGGCCTCCGGGAACGGTCCCAGGGCCACCCTGCCAGCTTCACAGCTCAACCGCTGGCCTGCTGAATGACTGTGGGTAGCTTATTTAATCCCTCTGTGCCTTCCTTTCCTCCGCTGTAAACTGGGAAGCATGTGGGTACCCACGGCACCTGCGACATGGGAGCTCTCACACTCATACCCCGAGAGAAAGAAGCCAGACATAAAGGGCCGTGCTGCGTGATTCACTGATCTGGTGTTCAAAAACGGGCTAACTGCTTCATGAGTACGGGGTTTTCTTGTGGGGTGCTGGAAACGCGTTGGAGCCAGACAGAGTGATGGCTGTATAACATTGCCAACATACTAAATACCATAACATTGTCTATTTTGAAATGGTTAATGGGGCGCAGGGGGCTCTTGGCTGGCTCAGGAGATAGAGCGTGTGACTCCTGAGCTCGGGATTGTGAGTTGGAGCCCCACATTGGGTACAGAGGTTACTTAAAAATAAAATCTTTGAAAATAAATAAACAAACAAATAAAATGGTTAACTTTGTTATGTGAATCTCACCTTAGTAAAATTTTATTTCTTTACTTATCTATTCAATGGGCCAAACTCACCTAACAGGCTAGGAGTCAAAAGATGGTTACTTGAGCTGGGGAAAGATGGTAATAACTGAGGGGGGACAAGGGAGCCTTCTGGGAGACACTCTGTATCATAATCTAGGTGGTGGGCGGTCTCGTGGGTAAGAACCGATCAAGTTCCAGGCTTGAGATTTATTCACTTCGAGGGTTGTTGTGATTATGAAACGAGGTAATCCATGGCAAGCTCTTTAAATCAGCCCTGGTACATAATAAGTGCTCAATAGTCTTTTTCTTTTTTAAAGATTATTTTATTTGAGAGAGAGAGGGTGTGTGTGTGTGTGTGTATGTGCGCCTTGGGGGAGGGGAAGAAGGAGAGAGAATCCTCAATCAGACTCCCCACTGAGTGTGGACCCTGACGTGGGGCTCGATCCCAGGACCCCAGGATCATGACCTGAGCTGAAATCAAGAGTTGGACGCTCAACTGACTGCCACCCAGTAGCCCCAGTGCCTCATATCCGATCTGTATGAGAAGACGGATGTTAGCTGAGCCTACTGTAGTGATCACGTCACAGCATATGTAAGTTAAACTATCGTGCTGTATGCCTTAAACTTAATTTTTTAAAGATTTTATTTATTTATCTGAGAAAGAATGTGTATGAGAGAGAGAGATCACGAGCAGAGGGGAGCAGCAGAGGGAGAGGGAAAAGCAGACTCCCCACTGACCAGGGAGCCCTGTGTGGGACTCAATCCCAGGACCCCAGGATCATGATCTGAGCTGAAGGCAGATGCGTAACTGACTGAGCCTCCCAGGTGCCCCTATGCCTTAAACTTACGCAGTGATTTAAGTAACGTAGTTCTCAATAAAGCTGGAAAAAAAATAAAAATAAGTAAAATAAAATAAGAATAGGATAATTATCTCAAAAAATAAAAGCTCATGAGCCTGGTGGTGGGAATTATAGAGAGCACATATTGCATGGAGCACTGGGTGTGGTACATAAACAATGAATTTTGGAACACTGAAGAGAAATAAAATAAAATGAAATGAAAAAAATTTTAAAAAAATAAAAGCTCAATAATTAGTAAAAATCATTAGTATGATTATTATCTCATACTGTTTGGAGGATTGAATGAGACCAGGCTCGTAAGATAGTTAGTATAGGAGCTGGCTTTTCATACACATCCCCCAAATAGAAGCAATTCTCATGCATATTAAATTGGACCCAAACCTCCTGGCTCAAGATTCAGAGCACTTTGCAAAGCACCATCCTGCCCACTCAAGAGGTTTGTTTGACATAAGCATAGGGGGAAAGAGCCAAGGATTTAAGGATTAGAGGTTGGTACAACATACCACAGGCTCCAGATAAGTTGCGTTACCTCCCGCAGACCAGTCTGGGTGCAGAGCAAACCGTTTACCCTCCCACGGGCAGAACTTGAAAGGGAAAGTCACCTCGGGAGAAAGACTGTCCTTGCTGCATCCTGCTGACAGGTGGAAACCACCTAGCTCACTAATATGCTTCCCTTTTTTAAAGAGATTTTATTTATTTATTTATTTATTTGATAGAGAGAGCTCGAGCAGGGAGGAGGGACAGAGGGAGAGGGAGAAGCAGGACTCCCCAGTGAGCAGGGAGCCCAATGCAGGACTCAATCCCAGGACCCTGAGACCATGACCTGTGCCAAAGTCAGTCACCCAACCGACTGAGCCACCCAGGTGCCCCTAATACACTTTCCTTACGGGCACCCTACATTGCCCAATTATATTTGATTGGCAAGGTTCATATGAACCCAGAAGAATGACCTCCTCTGCGTTGGGCCACACTGTCCCAGGTACATACTTACTTCCCTGCGACTTATGAGGTGTGGACAGCTTTCACCCAATTGCATGTGTCTCCTTCCAAACCCCAGCTCCTTGTGGGCAGCAGCCCTATGCCCACCACCTTTTCAGCCCAAGTTTAGCCCCCAGAACATCACAGAGAATTAATACATATGTGAAGATTGGAGGGAGAGAGTGAGGGGCTCCCTGATGGGGCAGATCCTTGAGAACAGAATCATTTCCCTCCCTCTGATGCTGAGAAGATTTGTTCAGGAAGGAAACACTGAAGCAGAAAGAGGCCAGTCTCAGGGCGGGGGGAAGTGCACAAGCTTCCTGGCTCTTTCTGAGTCAGTTTCATTCCATTTAGAAAGGATGATCAAGATCCAGAAATTGCAGTGATTGTTGGCTTGGGGTCAGAAGGGAGAATGAAGTTAGGTGCAGAAAACTTGGTTCTATGATGTTTTTTGTTTCCATCATGGGTTCAGATCTTACTTTTTATCAGCATGGTGATTTTGCAGCATATAATGCCAACCACAACACATTTTCATCTAGACTAACTGATGCAGGACTCAATAAAATAAGGGCAACACTTTCCCTCTGAGGTCTTCCTCCCCAGAGCCCATAACTGCAGACTAATTATGAAAGAAGCATCAGACAGATCCCACCTGACGCATATTCTACAAAATCCCTGCCCAGGATTTCTCAAGACTATCAAGGTCATCCAAAACAAAGTCCAAGAAACTATCACGGCCAAGAAGAGCCTAAGGAACCACAGCATGAAATGTAATGTGCTATTCCAGGTGGAATCCTGGAGTCATAAAAGGACAACAGACAAGAACAAGGAAAGCTAAATAAAAATGTGAATTTTACTTATTAATAATATAACAATATTGGTTCACTAATTATAAAAACAGAAAAGAAATGAAGAGAAAAGAAAAAATAAAAGGAAAAAGTACCATTCTAATGTAAGACAATACTAGGGAAAACTGGTTGCATGGTATCTTTGTAGTATCGTTGCAATTTTTCTGCAACTCTAAAACTATCCTAAAATACAAAGTTTACTTTTTTGACAAAATCACTGCAGAGCATTCCTCAAAATGTCAACGACCTTGTCCCACTCACCACCCCCTCAAAAACGTACCTCTCTTGAAACCACCACTTAATGTTGAAGACAGCCTGAGGCAGGTGGAGGAGATGATCCCTGCCCAGGCCACCTCCCATTTCATTATTTCAAAAATCAAAATGACTCTAATATTTTTAGCCGCAGACTAACAATTTTCCTATTCTGAGAATCCAAACTTGACAATTTAGTCATGTAAGAACGCTATTGGTATTTATTGCATGCCAAGCATCAAGAAATATCCATGAGAGACATAAACAGGGTCCCTTCCCTCCTGGGGTTTACAGTTACATCCTAGGATGCATGGCAGACAAGCGAGCCAATACAGGGATGAGGGTGTGACAGTGACTGAGAACTTCTGCTCAGGGTTTGCTCTGGGGGCAGTGGCAGGTGGTCAGAAGCCATCCACACCCTTTGGCTCCGCCCCTCTTTGGACCAGAAAGATGGTTAAAGGAGGTCTGATACAGCCTGTGGCATTCAGGTTAGAGGTTTTTCCAGCCCTAGTGATTTGGGGCCTGAATCTTATCCTCAAGACAAAAATGATTTCTTCCAGAGGCTCCATTACTTCAACAAGTCATTAATAACTCTTCATCAGAAAAATACGTCTTGAGTGTCTGGGGAGTATCCACTGCTCTGCTAGAAGATGTTTATATTGTGAGAAAAGACCCAGGGAGCTCAAAGTCTAGCATCAGACATAAACCAGAAAATAGACCATGAAAATACAGGGTGGGAAGTGCTAAGGTAGAGAGCAGAGGCCCGCAGGTCATCCCAGGGCCAGATACCCTGAGTGGAGGCATCTTTAAAAATCACCCTTATTGAGAAATCATTGACATCAATCAAATGCATCTGTTTTAAGTGTACACTTCTATGAGTTTGAAAAATGTGTTTACCTATGTAACCAACACCACTATCATGATGTGGAACATTCCCATCACCTTAAAAATTTCCTTTGTACATCTTTAGACTCAATCCCTGCCCTCCCCACTCCAAACCACTGATCTGTTTTCTGTTTTTATACTTTTGCCTTTCCTAGAACTTTCTGGAATCCTTCAACATATAGTCTTTAGTTTCTGGCTTCTTTCATTTCGCCTCATGCCTCTGAGATTCATCCATGTTGTTGAGTGTATCAGTGCATTTTTTTCTGCTGTGGAATGGTGCTCCTTTCCAGAACTTCCCTCACCTCTAGAATAAACCACTGGCTGATGTATTAGTCAGGATGGACTAGGTTATGCTGCAGTAACAAATATCCCCAATTCTCAGACGCTTACAACAGCACAAGTTTATTTCTCATTCTACCCTATGTGTCTGGCACAGATTGGTTGCTCCTCTTTTCAGTTTTGCCCTGGAACCCAACTAGACAGTGGCAGCCAGTGAGGGGGATATGACTGGTTGTGATGAGAGAGGGAAACAGAAAATATGTTTAAAAAGGTGTTGACTTTTAAGGCTTCTCCCCATTCATTCTTTTCCCATTTCATTGTTCAAAGCAAGTTAAATGACCACATGGGGGTTGACCATGACAACAACGTGCCATCTTCCTAAAGGAGGGACAGTAATAATCACAAATGGGCTGCCTCTGCCACTCCACTGAGGGCCTCTGGAAGGAAGCACTGAGCACAAGTCAAAGTCACACTCCCTTGTTTGGCGTCATGCCCTTGAGGTTTGACAAATTAAGCAAGACCAAGAGTTCTTTTAATTTGGCCTAGAGCCCACAGGTTTACTTGATCCCAAGTTGGAAAGTCCTCCTACAGTCACAGATCCTGTAGAAAAGTGAACGAGCCTGCTATCATCAGAGGACAAGTCCCCCTTCCAAGTCACCAGAAGGCAATGTGTCAGCTGGCAGGTAAGGAAACTCCTCCAGGTTCCGGCTGCTTCCAAGGGGACCGAGCACCTTTAGTATGTGGGCATAAGAATGATAATTCAGCAAGTGCTCTACAGGCTTTGTTGCATTTGATCTTCAAAACAGGACTTCGAACCCTATGACCAGGCAGGTAGCAGCATCCCCAGGGGGCAGATGAGGCCATGGAGATGGTGGAAATCCTTGAGTATCACTGATAAAAATACAAAATGGTGTAGCCACAGTGGAGACCAGTATGATGGTTCCTCCAAAAGCTAAACATTGAAGTGCTATATGATCCAGCAATTCCAGGGAGGGGAGTTGGGTATACATCCAAAAGAGAAAGAAGCGGGGACTCAAACTGGTATTTACACCCCAGTGTTCATGGCTGCATTATTCACAATAGCCAAAAGGTAGAAGCAACCCAAGTGTTCATTGACACTTGAATGGATAAACGAAACATGGTTTATGTATTCAGTCTTAAGATGGAAGGAAATCCTGTCACCGGCTACCACATGGTGGAAGCCTGAAGATATCACACTGTGAAATAACCAGCCACAAAAAGACAGATACTGCATGACCCCACTTCTGTGAGGTACACGGAGTGGTCCCATTCACAGAGACACAAGGTAGAATGGCAGCTCCCAGCAGCTGGGGGAAAGGGGCGGCGGGGGGGTAGCAGCAAGGGGAAGTTAGGGCTTAAATGGGCACAGACTTTCTGTCTGGGAAGATAAAAAATATTCTGGAGATGGATGGTGGTGATGTTTGCACGACCATGTGAATGTAGTTAACGCCCCTGACATGTACACTTTAAAACGGTTACGATGGTAAATTTTACATCATGTATATTTTACCAGCCTGATAGTAATAATAAAAGGACAGAGTCAATTAACTTGCCCAAGGGCACACAGGCAGGGAGGGGAAGACTCGGGGCTTAGGAATTGGAGGCCAGGGTTTATCTTCCAGTATCTCATGGCTTTGCACTGTCCTTGGCTCCATCTCGGTGCCAACCTGCCTATCCTGCCTCCCTCAGTTCCCTCTGTACCCGACTGGGGGCTATCCCCCTTCCCCAGACCCAATCCCGGTAGCTAGAACATAGTGTCCGACGTCCCTGATCCACTCATTCGTTCCTCCATTCATTCTTTCAGCAAACAGTATCAGAACATTCAATATGCATCAGGCTCTCCCTGATCAGGGACCAACAGAGCCCAGTCCTAGCGCTCCAGGCCAGACTCTCTCTGGGCACAAAGTCCTGGAAAATAGGGATGAGCAGGAAGATACAGAAATGCAGAGGAGAAGGCTCTCGACTCTGCCTGGAGACATCAGGGCAGGCTTTGAAGGGGAGAAGACATTTGATCTGAGCCTTGGAACATAAGCAGGAGTTTTCCAGGAAGAGAAGGAGAAACATATTCCATAGAGAGGGTACAAAGTCACAGCGACAAAACAGAACAGGTGGCCAAGGAATCCCAAGTCGTTGAGGACAGACCAGACACTTGGGAATTTAAGAAGTTTGCAGGGACCCCGTCACACCATGGAAGACCTGTTAGGTCAGAATAAAGAGTCTCACTGTCTTCTTCTGGGTAATGGGGAGCCATTGCAGAACTGAACAGGGGAATGGCATGGTCAGAGTTGCATTTTTTTTTAAGATTTTATTTTATTTATTTATTCATTCATTTCTTTTATTGACAGAGAGAGAGAGAGAGTACAAGTAGGCAGAGGGGCAGGCAGAAGGAGAGGGAGAAGCAGGCTCCTCACCATACAGGGAGCCCAATGTGGGGCTCGATCCCAGGACCCTGAGATCATGACCTGAGCCGAAAGCAGCCATTCAACCAACCGAGCCACCCAGGCACCCCAAGAGTTGCATTTTAGAAAAACTATATAGAAAGCTCATAGGAGTCAAGGCCAAAGGCAGGAAGTACAGCAACGGGAATGTCATCAAAGCCCAGGCAAGACGTAAGAAAGGCCTGAACCAGGAGATGGCAATGGCTATGAAGAGACCAGGAAGTCAGCGCCACAGGAGAGAAATTTTTCTGTGGTTCTGTGGTTCATTGCTCTGTGCTCATTCCCTGGCACACAGCGGGTGCCCATAACTATTTATTGAGCGACCCATAAATATTTGTCGAATGGCTGACACCAGAGACAACTCAGCAGCAGAGAAACAGGACTCTGAACGAGTGGATGGACATGGAACGAAAGAGGAACTATGGAAGAGCAGATTCTAAAATGACTCCCAGGTTTTGCCTGAGCAACCAATGAGGCTGAAAGGAGTGTCTCATCGAGACAGGAACTTGGGAGCGAGAGGAGCATTAGGTCGGACGATGACGCTCCCAGCTTTGGGTTCTCCAAGCCTCCGGTGCCTCGGCTGACCATCCAGGCGAAGAAGAAGGATGCCAGGTGGCGCTGGGTTTAGACCCAGAGTGGGAAGGTGAGATCTGGGCTGCAGAGAGGCATTTCCTCTGGGAACAGTAGGCTTTACTATTTGGGCCAAATGTCCTTTTCGAGCTAGAAAGGCAGTAGGGCCTCTGCTAGCCTCCCCCAACCCCCGGAAAAATTCCAGAGAAGGCGATAAACCCCAGCCCTTGTGGATTCAGCCTCTCAGCCTCCGGCCACACTCTTCCCTCCTCAAAGCGAGCTCCATGCTTGGCTTCCTCCTTCCATCCGCTCGGCCTCCAGGACGATTCCACCTCCCTCCTCTGTCCCGGGGCTGCCTCCAGCCAGCCCAGCACACAGAGGTCTGACCTCCAGGTCCTAGATTCCTGTGGCATTTGCATGGACGCCCACTCTGCACCCTTTCACACTACAGTGGTGTTCCTTTGGGTTTGGGCATGCATCACAGGGGCTGTCTCCTGCGCCACTGCTAGGGACAGCAGCCCCCTAGCCCATCCCTCCTACAAACTTGCCTCCTCTCCAGATCAATCTAGTGTATCTCCAGCCCGCGAGCCAAAGCCATGTACTTGAACCTGGGTCTGACATCCCTCCCCTACCTGAAAACTTCCTCAAGTTCGGCAAGGCCAGGGGACACAAGCCAGATTCCTCGGCCTGGCATATGAGCTTTCTCTGAGCTAGCCCCAACCTGTGCTTTCAGTCTGACTCTCGGCTCTGCAGCCCTGCAAACCCGACCTTCCAGCTGATTTCACTTCCCCTACAGAGCCTGCGTCTGTCATCTACCAACCATGTCTCCAGGGGCAAGTTCCTGAAGCTCTCTGGGCCTCCGTGGAATAAAGACAGTAATAGTATCTACCTCTAGGACTGTTACAAGGGTGAAATGAGTTAATGTTTGCAAAGTATAATGGGGCTGGGCTCATAATGCTGGGTCTGCGGTCGTTGTTGGCCCCACTGCTCCCTCTCTCCAGCGTCAACTTCCCTAGCACCGACATTCACAGTATGGGCTGCTGACCTTGAAGCCTCCTCCACAGATGCCACCAGGGCCCCCACTGCCCAGAGAGCCGGGGCACTGTCTACATTGTCGCAGAACCACAGTGACTTGTCTTCACCCATCAGCAGTCAGTAAGGTCCTGTGGTTAGACATGGTGGCCTATTCCCTTCTGGGACTCCCATGTCCCTCATTGGAGCTCTGGGGCCCCCACGTCCCTCAGCAGAGTACGGCAGCATGATTAGTGAAAGTGGAGTCTGGCAATCTCAGGTTCACACCTTGGCTCCGACACTAACTAGCTGTGCAAATTCAGAGAAGTTACTGAACCTCTCTGAGCCCCAATGTCTACTGATGCTCATCTCATTCTCACCGAGTTGTTGCGAGAACAAATCCAGTGATGTCTGGAGAAGCTGACATGGTGTCTGGCTCAGAGGAGGCCCTTGACGAAAGTCAGTTTCCTTTCCACCTTTAATACATGTTGAGCTCAGGTCTTCCCCAACTTGAATGGAAGCAGGCAGGGGCAGGGACCAGGTCTCAGTCCTATAAATGAGAGGATCTGTGCACTCATAGTAGATGTTCAATAAACACATGAGCCCCAACAGTATGAAGATTGAAAGAAGCAGCTTCCTGCGAAGTCCCTCCTCAGTCCCCAGGTCAGGGTGGAAAGAGTCAACATCTAAGTGACCCTGGGGGGAGGCAGGCAAGGTAGGGGCTGGAGGGGACAGGAGACTAAAATGAATTTGATTTGTGGCCAACTTGCTTCTGGCCAAAACCCCACCACTCCCCTCCTTTTAAAGGGGGAATAAAGGATGCTGCTCCCAGGGGACATCCAGCATCCCTTTCCATTGCCACCTCCAGAGGCTGCGAGACACGATGGACGTTCCAGACTCCAGCCAGACCCAGCAGTATCTCCTTTCTGGCTACAGGAGGGAGAGAGGAAGCCGTCCCTGTCCTGGCTCCAGCTCTATTTGCTTTGCAAGGCAAGGCCATCCCTGCGGGCCTCGATCCATGGCCCCACGCCAGGCTCTGGCCACCCTCTCGTTACCTAATGCTTTCCTAATCTGCAGTTTACGCAAGACGAGTACAAATCTCTCTTAGAACACCAAGAGAAACACCCCACCAGCCACCTCCCAGGCCAGCCCGCACCCCACTTCTGCACAGTTGGTTTCATCATGGAGGGGTTCACTGTTCATTCCCGTGTGGACCACTTGGTGGGTCACTCAGAGCTCCATTTCTCCCGTAAGGCTTCACCCCTCCTCCGCCATCCCAGTCTGTGCCTTCACCCCTCCTCTGCCATCTCTTGTAATGGATTGGAAATTCTATTCTATACAGAACGGTGAGCAAAGCCTTACATCTTTCTGTCTTGCTACGAGACAGTAGATCTTTCAACAAACACTCCTGGAACGATTAGACAATCAATTGTTTACATATATAAAACTTGGTTCATGTCACATATAAAAGTTAACTCAAGGTCTCAAAGTGGATCACTGACCTAAATATAAAACCCAAAACTCTAAAGCTTTCAGAGCAAAGTAAATGTAGGATAGATATAATCTTTGTAGCATTGGGTTAGGCAGAACTTTTCTTCTAACAGAAAATAGGTAAATCATAAAGGAAAAGAAGTGGTAAATTGGGCTTAATAAAAATGTAAAACTTTTTTCTTTGTCTTATTTCTTAAATTCCACATATGAGTGAAATCACACAGTATTCATCTTTCTCTGACTGACTTATTTCATTTAGCGTTATACTCTCTAGCTCCATCCATGTTGTTACAAATGGCAAGATTTCACTCTTTTTCACAGTGGAATAGAATAGAATAGAATAGAACATACAAAATGGAATATAATATGTATAATCACATCTTCTTTATCCAGACAAACAAAAAGACTCCCGGCTAAGGAGAACAAACTGGTGGTTATCAGAGGGGAGGTAGGGGAGGATGAGGGAAATAGGTGATGAGGGTTAAGTGTACACTTGTCATTATGAGCACTGAGTAATGTACAGAATTGTTGAATCACTATATTGTACACTCAAAACTAATGTAACACTGTATATTGATTATACTGGAATTTTAAAAAATCAATATTTTTGTTTTAATGTGAAACTTCATCTCCTCCAAAAGTACTCTTCAAGAACATGAAAAGACAAGGAAGAACTACCTGCAAAATGTATCTTAGATAAAGAACTTGTATCTGGAAAATAAAAAAAATTTCCCATGACTCAATAAGAAAACCAACATCCCAACTGAAAAGTAGGCAAAATACTTGAGCTGAGACTTCGGCAAGGAGGAGAAGGAGATGGCAGGTGAGTGCAGAAGAAGATGCTGGGCCTTGTTATTTGTTAGGGAAATGGAATCTAGAATCATCATTAGATACCACGACACATCTACCAGAACGGCTAAAATATCTATTGATTTCTCATCAAGTTAAACGTATGATCCTATAATCCCACTTCTAGGTATCTACCCAAGAGAAATGAAAACGTGTACCTACACAAAGATATGTACATGAATGCTTGGGGCAGTTTCATTCATAACCCCAAAGTGGAAACAACCCAGATGTCCCTCAACTGATGAAAGGATAAACAATATGTGGTATATCCATGCAATGGAATATTACTCAGCAATAAAAAAACACACTGGTATATATTCAACAGCACAGAGAAATCTCAAAAGCATTCTGCTAAGTGAAAGAACACAGACACCAAAGATTATGTCCATTTGACTTCCAAACTCTAGAGACAAATCAGATCAGTGATTGACAGGGGCTGTGGGTAAATGAGGAGTTCGCTACAAAGGGCACAAGGGAACTTCTTTATGGAAATGATTAATATGTGAGATTTGATATCCATTTCCTTGACAAATGGAAACATTTGGCAAATCTCATCCATCCATTCACTAGACAAAGGTGACTTTTAATGTAGGGATATTACATCTTCATGAATGTGACTTTTATTTTTTTAAAAGTTTTATTTATTTGACAAAGAGGGAGAGAGATCACAAGTAGGCAGAGCAGCAGGCAGAGGGAGAGGGAGAAGGCGGCTCCCCACTGAGAGCAGGGAGCCCGATGTGGGGCTTGATCCCAGGACCCTGGGATCATGACCTGAGCTGAAGGCAGCCGCTTAACCCACTGAGCCACCCAGGTGCCCCGAATGTGACTTTTAAATAACAGAAAACAGAATAAAGTAAAATGAAAGGTAAATCCGATGGTACTTGTCCTTCACATCATGAGGATAAAATGACATTAATAATAGTAACAGCCAACATGCAGCAGGCACTGTCCTAAGAATTTTTCCCACATTGTCTCATGTGAACCTCAAACAATCCCTGCAGGTCCTCAAGCACACTAAGCACTTTCCTGTCTCAGGGTCTTTGCACTTGCTGTTCCCTTTTCCTTCTGTCAGACAACTCCATCTCCCATATCCCACTGGTCTCTATTCAAATGTCACCTCCTCAGAAGATGCCTTTTCTCCAAAACAGTATCTAAATATTCTATCTAAAATAGTCCCTTCACGTATCACTCTCTATCCCTTCCCTAGTTTTGTTTTCTTCGCAGAGCTTAGTACTACCTGCCATTATACCATACACTCTCCATAAGAATGTCATTCTTGGGGCGCCTGGGTGGCTCAGTGGGTTAAGCCTCTGCCTTCAGCTCAGGTCATAATCCCAGGGTCCTGGGATCGAGCCCCACATCTGCATCTAGCTCCCTGCTTGGTGGGGAGCCTGCTTCCCCCTCTCTCTCTGCCTGCCTCTCTGCCTGCTTGTGATCTCTGTCTGTCAAATAAATAAATAAAATCTTTAAAAAAAAAAAAAAAAAAAGAAAAGAATGTCATTCTTTCACTCATTCCTTCCATTAGATCAACACCCACCGAGTGCCCACCCTGGGCACATGTGGGCAAAGCCCAAGCTCCAAGAGGCAGACAGATGCCCCAAGGCCAAGGGAGTGTTGACCGGCTTCCCATCTCCCTCCCGTAGTCCCTCTCAACACCTGGGGCAACAAGAGGCTTGCCTGTTTTAGGGTCAGAGAAGCTGCAACCTGGAAAAAGCGCTGGTCTAGGAGTTAAGACACATTTACACATTACACCAGACCTTCCAACATCCCCTTGGAGACCCCAAGCTCGGCATCTCACCAAACAAGGCCTCAATGTCCCCACTTATAACATGATTTGACATGTTTCAAACGGTAGCATGAATGGAAATGCCTTAAGACACTGATTAAAAACACATGCCCCTTCCCCATAAAATATGAGTCAGTAGATCGTGCCTGGGATCCAGGAGTCAGCGTTCTTAACCCTCACCCAGGATAATAAGGTAGGTGGTCTAGGAAATAAATTTTGGATGTTCACAATGTTTCAGCTGCAAAAATCTTCCTCTGAATAAAATTTTACCCAGAAAACCACATATATTATATGTAAACCAGAGAGGACCTGGGCAGGGGAAGGGAGCAGGATGATGCTGGTTCCTCTTCAAGTTTGTCCTCTGACACTCCCTCCTTCCCATCACTCAGTGGTCCCAGATACCCTAGGGTTCCTTGGAACACAGTTCAAAAACCACCACTCTAGAGGGTCCCTAATCCCACTGCATAAATATTGGTGAACATTTATCATGTGTTAGGCACTGTTCCAGATACTGGGTATCCAACAATAAACCCAACAGAGAAATCCCTCTTCTAACAGATTTCGCATTTACGAGGGTGACTTGCATGGGATGGTTTGCATGTATTAGCTCATTTACCTTTTTTTTTTTTTTTTTAAGATTACTTATTTAGAGAGAGAGCGTGCGTGTGCAAGCAGAGGGAGAAGGGGAGAGAGAATCTCAAGCACACTCCACGCTGAGTACGGAACCTGACATGGGGCTTGATCTCGTGACCCTGAGATCATGACCTGAGCTGAAATCAAGAGTCAGACACTGAACCGACTGAGCCACCCAGGCCCCCCCGTATTAGCTCATTTAATTCTTACCAGAACTCCACCAGACAACTACCAATATTTGTCATATTTTACAGGCCCAAGGAGAATAAATAACTTGCCCAAGGTCATAAGCCAAGGTTTGAACCCAGAAATTGTAGCTCTGGCCAACATGCTCATCCGAAATCCTGCCCAGTTCTCTATGAGCACAGGAGGTCTGCGGGAGTCCACTGGGTGGACGGAGGAAGGGGACGGAGGGGGAGGGGGGCCTGTCTGCCTGCCTTTCCCTGTGCAGGCTCAAACCTATCTCTCCAGCACTCAGGCCCTCTGGGGTTAAGACTCCGAGCCTGGGCTCCAGGTGAAACCAGATCCCATATGACTTCAAGTTGACGCAAGTGGCCTTTCTACCTGCAGGGACGCTGAGAGGCTCATCTCTGGGGCATAGAAGAATGTTCTGTCTGGAGCAGGGGCTGAGTTTATTCTGGTCCCCGCTGCATCGCTTGGCCTGCTGTGGTGAAGACACCCGTGGCCAGCAGCTCTGCCAGTGTTCCTAAGTGGACGGGCGACATCGATACATCTGCAATGAGAACATTAGCACCGAGTAAGGAAGCAGAGTGGGGACGCGGCCAAGGGAATGCTGAGTAAGGGCTGCGCACACATGAACAGATGAACTCTTCCAACAGGAGGTGGGGGGGGGGGTGGCTAGAGGTCATTTACGCCCAGGCCGCTCTCTGCCAGCAGGGAAAGCGAGGTCCAAGGGGAGGAGGTGGCTTGTGTAGGATTGTCTCGGCTATGTTCTCAAGCTCCTGCCATTGCCTCTGAGGTCCAGAGTGACAGCATTGGTGATGGATTAGAGGCAACGTGATGCAAGGCCATATCTCGGTCCCATCTTTTGCCAAGCTTTGGGACTTTGAGCGCTGAACAAGTGAGCCTCAGTTCCCCACACATATGGTGGACGCGGGAACTGCGTGGATTCCGAGAGATAATTCATGCAACACCCCCGATACCAAGCTGCTACTCTAAGTAGTGCCTTCTCTCCCCTCCCCTCCTCCTAGATTCACCCAAAACCGACCCATTTTCAGGAATTAGCTCATCTTAACTGAGAACTGTTAGGTCTCTGCTTGTAAATGGGTTTCAACCCCAGGCTGCGCTGACTGTGGTTGGTGGGCTGGCAAGGTCCTCCATGCCCACTCATGAGAAGCAGTGTTTAGGATTTTTTTTGATGGCTGGATTGACTTGCTGCTTTTGACCATCGTTGACGTGGGTTACTGGGTAGCCAACACTGGCTGAGCATTTTGTAAATGTCAGGGAAATGCTTTACAGGCAGGATCTCATTTCAACTGCACAGTCTCGGGAGGCGAGAATTCTTACTGACCCCATTTCACAAATAAGGCAACTGAGGCTGAGGTGGGTGAGTACTCGGGCCCCACTTTAAGCCCTGGGCCTCTGTGACTCCAGGCTCCTCTCTTTGCCACCCTACTGGCAGGAAATAAGCTACCCCTGCTTGAGCAGAAATTGGCCACGTGTTAATTCTCTTAATCCCTTCTCTCCTTGTGGGATCCCAGGGAGACCCTGGGAATCAAGGTGGTATCGGCAAACTGATGGTTTCCGGTCACAGGCCCCCTCCCCCTGCCCAGGGTGAGTTTCTGACACCCTAGGGGAGCAGGACTCCTAGACAAGGTCAGAGAAGCCAGACTGCTTGCCCCTGAAGTGCCTACGGTCAAGGTCAGCAGGCCCCCAGGCAGCAGGTGGTGGGAAGGCTGACCCCCACAGCACTGCCCTGCTCCCTGCCATTGACCCTCCCCTCCAAACGGATCCCCAAGGGCAGTCAAGACTGACTTTGACAAGCCTGCAAACCAGAAGGGAAAGAGCAGGGAAGATGGAAGAGGGAAGGGGAAATGATTAAGAATGACAAAACGAACACTAATCTCTGACTACACTCCCAGGCCAGGTCCTTGCTGTGATTTACCCCGGGTCCTGCCTGCAGAGCACTCTGCAAAACACTTACTCCATGTACCATTTTATGGATGAGGAAATTCTGGGTCAGAGGGGGTTTTGCAATTTGCTGAAGATCACAGGGCGTTTAGTAAGTAGCTAGGCTGGGATGCAAATCCGGGTCTGTCTCACCTCCCAGGCTGGGTTCCTCCCACTTTGAAGCGATGTGCCTGACTCTCAAGGCGGCTGTGTGGCACCCCGGGCCTGGCCCTGGACAGGCATGACTTCATGTAACCATCACCGCCTCAGCCTGGGGAGTGGTCGTTGCCACCACCAAGGCAGGGAGAGGTCAGGTGACTTGTCTCATTCCTAAAGCTAATCAGGTACCGAGCTAGGATTTGTGACCAGGTCCCTCTACCCCTGAAGTTCAAACTTCATCCTCTTTACTCCTAGCTTTGCAGAGTGTCCAATGCAAAGCGTTTTCCCTTGAGGGAGGTCAGGGTATACTGACATGATAAGACTTTTCACTGTGAGAATAAGACAGAAAAGTTGAACCCCTGCCAAAATGGGGGTAGCAGGTCACCTACATGTTAAAGGCACATTCTTTAGGGTGAGACTCTGCATGTCAGGGTCCCATTCGTTCTCTGGGTGACCTCGAGCAAGTTATTTCACCTCTCTGGGCCTTCCGTACTTACCTGCAAGACAGGACAAATAACAATGTGTCTGAGAAATACTGAGGGTTCGGGGGCTGCTGGGGGAAATGTCATCCACAGATTCACTTCCCCAGAGAAGAAGTAAGAAAGATGCTTATCAGCAGGAAACCAGCTCTAACTCCGGCTACGGAGAAAGAAATTTCCGGATACGAGAAGCAGCGACTGCAAATTGGCTCTTCTTTCCCCTCTCCGGTGTGGTTTTCCCACTGGAACACGGGAGCGATGCTGGGCTAACGACTTCCTGGCCGCTGAGGGCTGCGGCCCCTGCCCAGGCGCAGGGCACAGACTGAGCAACCGTCCCCAGGACGGCAGGGAGCAGATCGGCTGGCTCTCCACCTCCAGAGACCAGACACCCTCTTGACTCAGAGCCCGGATGAGAAATGTGCCTGGAGTGTAGAGGAGCCCCGACTCCCACAGGCCTTCCTCTTTAGCCAGAGGGCACGCCTTCCTTGCAGGGACATCGCCCCAGCTCACCCCCGAGGTCTTCGAGCTGATGAGGGATGGAATTACAGTTTGTGAGGGAGCAGCACAGCCCCCCCCACTGGCTCAGCCATAACAGATGAGGAAACTGACAGAGACACTCAAGGAGTCACTGGTCTAAAGGTCAGACCTAGACACTGATTTTTCAAAATGTCATGTCCCGTGGCAAGAAAAGTCACTGACACATTCCATGGAAACGCCTCACATTCACCTCCTTCTGCTCTAGACATGTTCTGGAAGGTCACACCAGCCAGCACCCCAAGGAGCCGGAGCAGCCGGGCAGGGCCTGGGGAGGCTGGGTCCGCAGGAACCGTGCCTCCAGGTCTCGGCCTCTATTTCCTCTCACTGAAAATAGGGGCAGTGTAGGCTTAATGTGTTTTATAAATAAGCTTTCCATTTTGGAATAATTTGAGGTGTACAGGAAAGTTGTAAAGATAGTACAGAGGCCCTCACTCGGTTTGCTCCAATGTTACCCGTCATTCCCGTGGTACAGTTGGCACAATTAAGAAGCCAACACTGGCGCATTGGTATCCATTCAACTCCAGACTTTCTTCAGATTTCACTCATTTTCCCATTGACAGCTTCTTTCTGTTCCAGGACACCATACCGCATTTAAGACTAAACAAATAGTCTGTAAGGTTTAGAAAGTCCCCTCCCAGTTCCAAAAACAAAGGGACAAGAGGCCTTAAGGGCTTTGGGTGTGTTAATTAACAAATGAATGCCATGCTGTGTGACTTTGGGCAAATCCCTTACCTTCTCTGAACCTCAGGCTCTTCATCTGTCCAAAGGGGGTAATAGCAGTACTGCTTGCTTTATAGGGGTGCCAGGAGGTAATCCTTTGCTAATCCTCTTAGAACGCCATGAGCACCCCATTGATAATCTCAGCTGGTAGAAATCATAGCCCGACAACAGGACTAATCCCTCATACTTACACTTCCTGGCAGAAAATGTCCCAGTAAAACGGCTACTCCAAAGAGAAGACTTTGTGTCGCTGACCTAATCTGCAAAGCACAGGACAGGAAGGGACAAAGACCAGCAGTTCCCAGGCCTGGGCTGGAGTCTGCCCCTCTCCCCGCTGGCTGAGGGACCTTGGGCAGACAGTCCAGACTCTGGGTCTCAGCATTCACATCTGTTAAATGGGAACAGATCACCCACCTTACAAGGTTGCTGAGAAGACAGAGTGAGGTACGTGTCGTCAAACATCTGGAAAGACTGAGGTATGACGTTTGGCTGCATCTTGCCTTTCTACCTCTTCTAGGAACCACAAGTCGACTGTAGTTGGGATCCTTGCAGAATCCACCAAAACCTGATGGGCGTGGTTCCGCAGGGCTGGTAATGAGATCCGCTCTCCTTCCCCCCCCCACCCGCCGCCACGGGGGGGGGGGGGAGGGGGCGATAACTAAACACTTGCCCTCCCTTTCCCTGCCAAAGCCTAGTTGACAAGCCAATTCCATAATCTTCATTGCCGCAATACCTTTCCTTGCCCAGAGCGAAATTAGACAGGGAACCCAGGCACCCAGCTGTGCTGTTTAAAAGGGAGATCAAAACTATTCCCATGGTCAGTCTGACAAAGATCATTACGGGACCTATTTCCACAGAATCGCGGAATCATTCTGTTTTCCCAGGATGGCAGCTGAAGGGACGGAAGAAGGAAATCAAAGAGTATCACTTCCGTTTAAAGATGAGCAAATGAGAACTACAGTGGCAGATCTGTTTGTTCAAGGTCATACAGTGGAAGGGATTCCAAGATAGGACAAGACCCCGGTCCCAAGATTTCTGTGTCCTTGGTTGTGGCTCTCTGAGCTGCTGAAAGACATCCATCCATCCACCCATCCATCCAACCATCTGTACTGGCACTGGGCACCTTCCTTGTGGCAAGCACTGTGCTGGGTGCTGGAGAACCAGGTGTGAATACGACTGTCACAGTCCCTGACCCCACGGAGCTTCCCATTCAGTGAGCTCGGCCTGAGGCTGGGTCATCTGTTTCCCAAAGATCCACGGTGCATGGCACACGGCGGGTCACAGTGTTTACTCAATCCTGCCTCTCTCATCTTGGGTAATGCTCCCACCTGTATGACTCATGCACTGGGTCTTTTGGAAGAGGTTAAGTAGGTTAAAAGCTCAGTATTTGTATTTACCTCAAACCACCTCTTTCAATCATCATCTCCTGCCGGACGACTTTTATGCTGCCGTGTGCAGACACAACAACAACACTGAGCAAGGAAGGAGTCCAAAGACCCGAATTCAAGTCCCAGCTCTGAGCCACTTACCCTGGAGTCGCTACTGAAAGACACCGGTGACTCAGTTTTCTCATCTACAAAATGGAGCAAATAATATTTGTCTTGCCTAGTTCACTCAGCTTCTGAGAATATAGAAGGGGGAAAGAGGAGGGGGAGGGCAAGAGTAAACCTTCTAGAAGATGAGCTATGAACAAAAGGTTATGGAGATGTTACTTGCATGATTTACTCCAACAAGAAGTAGGTTGAGGACACAGGGGAAATAAAAGTGACCAGCTTCCCAGCCGGTGCTCGCACACTCATTCCAAACTTCTATAGTGCAACTGGGTTGAAATTGCCCCAGATTTGTTCCCACCCGGGAAGAGATTACATTTAGGTATCTGTGGCGTCACATGCCATCCCAGCCAATCCTGACCCATATTTGTCTCCACTTGGTACATGTAACAACAGTACTAAGATATGTTGTAACCTTAATTGCTTGCAAAGTGTTTTGAAATCCTTAGATTAAAAAGCTCAGTGAAGTCCAAAGTATTAGCCTTCTGTGTGCCCAAGGAGTTCCACGGAGCCTTGTCTAGATTTGTTGGAACAAGGAGACACCACACTGCGTATTCTAAGGCCACAGGAACTTCGAGCTTTAAAGGTCTTATTCATGGGATGACCCTAGACCAACCCCCGGCTTCCTAGTTTCTAAGCTACTGGAGCATTTGGCCATCTCCCCGTGCTGCTTTTGATGTGCTTTTCCCGTTTCTTTTAAGTTCCTGTGTCACGAGGCCTGAGTTGCAATTTACTTCAGTGTCATAGGATGATCCCAGCCTGAGTCCTAGAAAAAGTCAGTTGTGTCATCTGTGACTTCGGTTTGCCTCTTCGTTTAAACCCAGAGTTTATTTATTCCATTCTCATTTTCACTCTGAAAACAAGTTGAAATTCTACCCCATAGGAGTGACCCTTGGAGCAGGTGTCCGACAGGGACTGAACAGGACGGGGGATCCCGGGATCCTCCAAGTGATCTGCATCCAGATGCTGGTTTTGCCAGCGTCTTCCAGCGTTGGGCTTGTGAAAATTCAGAGCTAAATACTTTCAAGTGCATTTGTCTGTATACTTGTTACATTTTACAGCATAAAGTCTTTTTTAAATCACTCCCAATGCTAATTTACTTCACTTAAAATAGATTCTGATGTAACCCAGAAGCTATAAACCTAATTATATAAGAATCCTTTCTTTCTCTTTACCTCTGTGATTCAAAATCATGTCGCTTTAGTTTCTCCTCCCTTTATTTCCAGTTTTACACTTAGAGGGGAAAAAAGGAAATGCATCAATTAGCCTTTTTAATGAAATCTAATTGGGGGGGGGGCTGGAGGCTGGTACTCGGCAGGAAGCCTGGAATGCCCTCAGGGACACATGCAGACCTCGAACAGTTGTAACAGAATTCTGTTGGATCTGCCTGTGTCCACTTTCCCCCCCCCCCCAAAGCTTTCAGTAAATTCTCAAGGCTCCCGGACCTAAAAAAGACCAAAAGCCACAGGGATTGTTCCATGGCTCCTCTTCAAATGTTTCTCGGCTCTGCACCAACCCACAGCCCTCACCCACCTGATTTCACGAAACTGGCTTCACCCATCAAAATGAATTTGCCCACTTCAATGGAAAAAGTGAATGGGTTCTGCTCCACCAAAGGTCACGCGTCGTGTGCATTTCCCCCGTGATATTCCAGAGCCCGCGGCCGGAGACCTTCACATCCCCGGCGCAGCTGCACACGGCAGAAGGCAGACCAGACTCAAAAGGAATGCATGCCCCTATTTACGAAACCAGATTTATTAAAACTTCTCTACGAGTCAGAAACGGCCGTCTCACCGTTCACATATATACACATGTACAGGAAGGATCTAGTGTTACGCGCTTTCCCGGCAGAAGCCCCGGCCAGCCCGGGGTCCCCAGCCGAGTAATGTATCACAGATACAACCGTCGAAAAACCACGAGCACGTTAGTCCGACAGAGGCCTCTGTCCTCCCTCTTCTCCGAGTCCCATGATTCTGTCAAGGTAATATTGCCGATAATCATTCACATTTCACGTGGTTTTAGACACGCAGGTAATTCAGACAGACGCAGACAATGAAACAAGCCTCAGAGCCAGAACAACAAAACATATCGGACCGAAGGTATAAAAGGCAAAATATATATACATACAAAGTACACAGTACGTGAGGTATCCACAGCATTCTCACAATGCAGGTTAGGTGTTTGCCTAGGCGTAGCCCTTAAAAATGACTGCCTGGTTTTGTGCCATTTCCTCAGAATACAGTATGTTTGGTTTACCCGTTTAACCACTGAGACATTTACTGATATTTCGTGTGTTCTGCTTTTTTTAATGCGAGTTGCAGTTTTCTCTGTTAAGCTCTTAAGCTTCTGTAGGTAGTGAGCTCCCATCTCTGGAAGCATTCAAACAGAGAACGGCTTCCCACCTGAAGGAAGCTGAAGGGAGGGTAAGGGTGGGGCGGGGGTTGGGGGGGAATTTCTGCCTCGGGAGGTGACAGAAAGAGGAAAGAAAGTCAGACGAGATACTTTTAAAGGCTCTTCCGACTTTAAAGATTTGGGGCCATTTCGCTCTAGGTGCTGATTACAGAGACGGATTCGTAAACCACACCAAATTTTAAAATATGAACAACCCGTCATGCAAAACTGCAAACGCACGCACAATGCCAGAGGCAGACCATATCCATGAAGGGTTAAAGTACAGTCCTGGAGGTGGGTCCGAGCATCATCCAAGCCGATCCAAAATTCACTTTCTCTAAAGCACGAAGAGGTTTAGCTTCTGCTCTTGGGAGAGGTGAGGAGAGCCTCCCCTTATCTTTCTTCTCCTGGACAAAATGCTCCACCCTGAGATGGTCTTGGGAACAAAGGCTAAATAAAGGCTGACACGTTTGAGGGGAACCAACAAAGGTACCGGTTTCCAAGGGCTCAAGTTGACCTTACAAATCTGCAGTCTCTCAGTCTGAGCTCAGAGTTCTGAAATAGCCAGGAGTTCGAATCTTTTGTGATGCTTCTCCACGGTTAGCTGGTAAGTGCTTTTCTAGCAAAGAAGGGGACATTTCAAGGTCAGAAAGAAGGCATTAGTGCAAATGAGGTCTTGGCAGGAAACGGAGGAGAGAGTCTGGGTTGGTGGTGCGGACAGGCTCCTACGCTCCTCAAACAGTCTGCTCCCACAAAGGAGCAGGGTCACTGGTAAGTGTGAGTGTGAAGAAAGGGTGTGTGTTAACCCAAACCCAAAAAAGAACTTTCCAGTAGAGAAGCTAGGTAGCTCCCAAAGACAAGTTCAAAGATGGTAGGTTTATCGGCCCAGATGATTGGTCACACCGTTGAAATACGGTTATTGCCCCAAAATGCCACCGTGAGACTTACTTCCTCTCCCTTTAAAATGTTCGAGTTCCTTCCACCTGACCAGGTGCTGCTATAAGATATCCATACTCTTCGTGCCTCTGCAGCTGCAGAACCACCCCGCGTCCGACAGCGCGCGGCAGTTGGCGAGGGACCGCCGAGAAGGGCAATGACCTTGCAGGGCAGCCGACCGGGGCGTGCGTGGCTCAGACCCGTCCAGTCACTCATCACAATGAAGAAGAGGGTGCCCCGTTGAGGTCAGCAGCTACAATCTTCACGCCGTCACGTATCTGGCTGGCAGCCGCAAGGCCTGTCCATCTTTAGAAATGGAAATGCCAAGTGTGAGAATTATGAGGTTTCTGAGGTTTGGGGATTAGCAGAAGAAGGAACTAATGTCACTGTCCTCTTGGTACTCTGGAACAATCTGGTCTGAAGTTCCTATTTCTGGGTCGACGTAGCCAGGTTGCAAGACAGACTCGAACCAGGGATGGAGTAAGATCTCGGGAGCAGTGAGTCTCTCAGAGGGCTCCCGCCGCAGGAGGCTGCGGATGAGGCACCGAGCTTTGGGGGAGATGTGGTCAGGAATGCAGAACTGTCCACGGCGGATTTTGGAGAAGAGGGCACTGGGATCTGAGTCATGGAAGGGGTAGCGGCCCACCAAGAGGGTGTAGAGCATCACCCCAAGGCTCCAAACGTCAGCCGCCTTTCCGGAGTAGGTCCCCGTGGTGTTCAGAATCTCAGGGCTCACATAGGCCGGGCAGCCATGTTTGTCTGACAGAGCATCGTCCTCCCCCTTGATGATGTGTGTGTCTTCTAGACTTTCCAGTCTGAGCTGGCTTCTGCAGGAGAGGAAACGAGCTATTACTTCCAGATCAGCTGCTATGAAAAACAGAGCGTTCTCTATAACAGCACCCACAGGCTCTAAAAGCAAAGGCCCGGGGAATGCCATTTACCCCTTCATCCAGTAAGCAGTGCCCTGCGACCTCCCAGGACTCAGGATTTCACAAACCAATACGAACTGCAATAAACATTTGCAAAGTATCGAGAGAGAGCCTGGGGCGGAGGGTATGATGCAAAGCCCCAAACACTATTCATTATGCTAGCGCTTAGAAGAGATATCCTAATAGGGTTACACAATTTACAAAGTTCACATTGCAGAAGTGGGAACTTGTCTTAGGGGAATGCTGACATTTTTTACAAAGCTATCAGGGAAGAATAGTATATCCTACTTCTTCAGTGGGGGCGGCGGGAGGGGGGCGGGGAGCTGAGCATCCCACAGGCCCATCTTATTCTTACCATGCCCCTGTGGGCTACCCAGGCCCACACTCTGCACTACAGGACATGGGGCCCCAAGTCACTAGTATTATGCTCACATTGTCAGCACTCTTGCTCACGCTGACATATACACACAGAGGGAACCCCGTCCACCTGGGCCCAGGCCGGGGTAACTGTGATAGGCAAGGCACCAGGAATGTTAATTATACTTATTGGGGTGTTTAATTGCATGAGCCTGGACCAAGAGGTTATAGGAGCAAACAGAAGTGGCTGATGGATTTCAGAGATGCAGGGCCTATGAACATGTGTACACACGGAGAGCCCATCAACACCTGACCCTCTTCCTTCCACGTTGGGAGCTTATCTGTTCAGGTAACCGCTAAGGTCTGAAAAAATATCTTTAGGCAAAGGCTCTCATCCGAAGCTGCTGGTGCCTCCTTACTCAGACCGAGCCACCCACGGTTCACGGATTCCCCCAAAGCCCAGAGGCACGTGGGGAGCCTCTATCATCTGGTAGCCGACTGTGCTCCTCCCTGCTTCTCTGAAATAGCCCTGTTTCAGTAAGTCACTGGTTGTGAAGTCAAATGCAAACATTTGGTACTGGCTAATGGGTCAATTTCTTTTCCTCTCAAAGGTCTGGTTGTTGTTTTTTTTTCTTCCTGCCTTCCTGTTCCCTGGAGTGTAGTATACATGTGCTAACTTCAGTATGTCCTCAGCCTGACCTCCCCGTCGTTATGTAAAATACCCATTGGTTCTGTAAACGGAAAATATGACTCAACCCACACTGTCTGCCCCTGATTGGATGCTGTAGTACTAAAACCCTGCACCTGTGCTGGTTACACGAATAGCGTCAGCCTGCCATTGCTTAACCCTCGGGTTGCCACACTCCGTGCATATGACATTCGCCTGTGCAACGCGGATTTCAAAAGCTAGTAAGGAGGTGTGTAAGGCATGTTTCAGAAAATACATCAACATATCAAAGGAGCATGTTCCAGGAATTGGAAACTTCTCCATTGCAAACGCTTTGCTTTTCTTTGCTAATCGGTTTGTGTTCCAATACGTATTGCAAGGTCTGACAGAAAGCTCTGCTTTATGGCAACTTAACCCTGTACTCTTTCCTTTGATTGGGAGGCAGGGGTAAAAACGCACAGGTCGGGGCAGCCCCACGTGAAAAACTGCAACAAAATAATGCACAGCCCTCCGCAATTCTACAAAGTGTATTGTTCTTAGTCTTCCCGTAAGGGATGTGGCCCACCTCTTAAAATCAGGTAAGGTTTACTTCCTGCAGCTTCCTGAATTCCCTCGCCCGAAACCTCAACTCGGAATCTCAATGTCTCATTATTCTTTTATCAAGCTCATCCTGTCCTTTATGAGGGAAGTCATGATCTATATTTAGCCAACCAATTCGAGCCAACATCCATGTATTATTCAATGTGGCTATTTTCTGAAGATGTATCCAAACAAGAGGTCTAAAAAGTCACCAGGGAATGTGAAGAAAGTACTGGGGGCCAGCCGGAAGTGGAACGGGTATATGGTACAAAGAAGGAGGGCGGAAGAGTGCAAATACAACAGTTTAGTCCTGTGATACTTCCTAGGTACCAAAAAAAAAACCCACTTGGCATAAGCAAGAATTTGAGACCTTCCTTTAGGCGTCAATGTTGTGAAGGGCGGGTTGGCCATTTGTATCCCCAGAAGAACTGACCTTTCTGACCACAATGGGGAATAAACTTGATCTTGGAGTGGAAGTGGGGCAGGCCTCCTGTCCTCATATGACATCCCACAGAAAGAAGCACCGAGGTGTCCCCAGGCCACATCCACCAGAATGCAGAATAAACCATCCTTGGCCATGGTTCCTTGAGAGAGGACTTCTAAATACTAATTCTGGGACAACTGAGCCCTCGGCTTTGGTGTGAACCAACACTCTGCACCTAACCCCGCAACCTGCCCCAAAAGGCCGGATGAGGAGCTGCATAGGCTGCTCACCTCTCCTCCGTGGAGAAGACGAATTTCCTAAGTTTCAGGTCCCCAAGCACGATGGCCGACTGGTGGCAGTGGGCAACAGCGGAAACGATCTGCTTGAAGAGCCGGGCAGCCTCCTCTTCCCGCAGCCTCTTCCGGCTGCGCACATAGGAGTGCATGTCCCCAAAGTCCTTCTCAAAGAACACATAGGCCTTGGTTTCGCCAAGGATCACTTCCACAATGCCGGTGATGTTCCTGTGTGACGGCAGCTGGATGTAAGGCCTGATTTTGTCCTGGTAGTGTTTAATGGGAAACACCTGCAGAGAGAAGGTGACCCCCCCCCAATTTAGGAGGCTAGGGAAGCAGAGGCTGTCCCCTGAATCCTGGACTGCAGCTCTCAATCTTTGGCCTTCGGTCAGCAGTAAGTCTCCCTTCAATGACACTCCCTTATCTCTGCCGCCCCACCGTATGCAGCCCCAGCTATCTCTGACACCCCAAACCAGCACCACCCAGGGCTCTGGGCTAGCAAATACCCACGGGGTTACTCTACGGATGGTTTAAAAGAACTGCCTTCTATATATGTTACCTTCTTTCATGAGGCCATCACCCCCCCTTCCTGGCGAGAGCTTACTAAAGCCCCCACCTTCTGCGGCCTGCCTTGTTTGCAGACAAGGCTGCTGGAAGAAGCAGATATAAGGTCCCCCCCCCATCTCCAGGAGTAGAAAATGCATGACCTGCTGCAGACCCGAAGCTCTCAGCACAGAGAGCACAGAATGTGGGGACTCTGCAGTGGAAGCAGGAGCTGGGGAACATGCAGATATGTCATTAGTCAGAAGAACCGATGACTCGCAGAAAGACTGTGACAACACAGCCTTAAACAACTTGCTACAGTCTCACTCAGGTGTAAGCAGCCTGGAGTTAAAATTGTCACCAGAGGGATATGGGATGGTCTCCCTGGTTTTTACATTTGTTTATCTCCTCCCACCCCCACCTTCACCAGGGAAATGGGTAGTATCTCCTCTCAGAAACTAGCTGGTCTCTTTAAGGGCCTTTTGTTTGGTCGGGTTACTCATATCCTAGACTCAACTGGAAACGGTGACACATGGGCTGTCACCATCTGGATTCAGCTATTATCTGTTCAGAGGAACTGGAAGGGGTTGCACAATGGCCAGACCCACCCCACCTCGGAGGTCTGGCTGCCCTGGCCCCGGCTAGAAAAATCTCTCTGCCGCTCCCCCCCCCACCCCGCCCCACACACATATCCTCCCCAAACCGCTCTTAGCCCCACGACGGAGAAGAAAAGCTCCCTACCGCCCCCCCCCCCCACGCCCTTAAACCCAGCTGGAGCGCGCATTTGAAATTTCATTCAGGTCGGACAGTAGGTGGCAGCAGCAGGCCCGGGACCAGGGCGGGAGGTGGGGGGGGGGGGCGCGGGTGGAGTTCAGGTGAGTTGCGGACAACCCAAGAACGACTTCAACTAAAGGGTGACCCTGTCCTTCGGTTGGAAAGCAGCAGCCGGGTGTCAGGCTCGCAAAGGCTGGGCTGTGGGAATGTTCCGCGTCTAGAGGCGCTGGAGGAGCACGCGGAGGACCCCGTCTCCAGGAGTTGTATCTCCTCCGAAGCGGAACCTCTCACGTCCAAAAGAAAGTCGCTGGCCGGCAAATAAAGACATGAACGGAAGCGAAGGTTCCTAGCCGGTACCGGCTTCCCAACACTTCTGCGCGGGGTAAATCCCCCGCCCTGGCTGGAAGACCGCCTCAGACCTGCTCTCTGGGGAGAACGAGGTTCTCATCCCCGCGCGGGTTCAAGCCGGAATCCCCAAGCCGCGAGCCTGACACTGTCTTCCCACCCCCTCACCACCCACAGCGGAGCCCAGGTGCCTTGGAACCCTGGGAGAGAGCTGCCAGCTGCTCCAAGCTCCAAGGAGGCACCCACTGCAGGGCGTCCTTCCACGACAAGGGGCGGGGGAAGCCAGGAAAATGAGGCAGGGGGGAATGGCATGGCCCTGGAATCCATTTCAATTCCACAACTTCTTTGGAACTCCGTGCGCTAAAGTGGGCGCTAAGCAAAGCAGAGATAAAGCCACTGAACACCGCACTTCCTCTTGCCGGCCGAGCCCCCATTCTACTGCTCCATCCGAAATCCCTCAATCCCCCAAGGGGTGTGAACCGGTCCACCCCGCTCGAGTCACCGCGGGTGGCACCTGAGGCCCCGGCGCAGGCAAGCGAGACCCCAAGCGCCTTTGACGGCCACCGCGCCCCCGCAACCTCGCGGCAGGTCCCGACCCCGGGCGCCTACCTTGCAGCGCAGCTCCCGGCCGGTGTGGATGCACAGCGCCCGGGACACATGCTCGCGCTCCGCCAGGGGCAGCAGCAGGTAGTCTGCGATGCGGCTGGGTCCCGCCGCGCTCCCGGAGGTGCCGCCAGTCCCCGGCGCGGCGGGCGGCGGCTGCGGACTGCAGGGCGAGCCGGGGGGGCTGAGGTAGTCCGGGGGACTCGAGCACTCGGAGAGGCGCGGGCACTTGGCCGCCACGGCAGCCGCATCGTCCGCGTCCAGCAGGCGTTTGGCCGGGGTGCCCCGGGCGGCCGGGAGCAGCAAGGCCGGGCCGCGGGGCTGCGAGGCGCCGCTCATGGCAGAGCGCACAGGACCGACCCGCATCCCGTCCCGGGCCGGGGCAGCCCCGGCTTTGTAGGTCCCGGGATCCGCGCGGGAAGGCGCTGCGGGCTCGGCGCCGGCGCCGAGACCTACTCCAGCGGGCGGGATGGACTTTGCAGACGGAGTTCGGCTCAGCCCCCACGGGGGGCGAGGCAGGAGCAGCTCCCGGGCGCTCGCGTTGCACGCGGGAAGCACGCTGGCCGCGCGTCCGGAGGGAGCAGAGTCCGACTGGGGTCCGGGATCTCCGCGGGCACCGGCTCGGGGCGCCTGGCCGGAGGCGGCCGCCGCTATTGTTGTCGAGGCCGCCGACAGTCCCGGAGGCAGAGGCGGCGGCGGCTGGTGTTCCCGACGTCCCGAGCCGCGAGCGCAGGATTCCGCAGGCTCGCCGGAGCCGCCGAGCGAATGCACTTCCGAAAGCCCGAAGTCCCGGAGAGAAAGCCGGAGCAACTTTTCCGCGGCGCTCGGGATCCTGCGCGCTCCTGGGCTCCCGGCGTGTGTGTGAGCGAGCGAGACGCGCTCGGAGAGAGTGACTGAGTGTGAGTGAGTGTGTGCGCCGCACCGATCCCGGCCAGTGCACTCCTCCTTCTCCTTTTCCTCCACCTCCTCCGCCTCTCGGTGACTCACGCTGTATACACACACACACACACTCACAGGCCGGGCTGTGTAAACAGTTGGGAAGCCTGGTTGAGCAATGAGGTGGCTGCGACGACTCTGGCCCTGCCGCCCGGCAAGCAGTCACCGAAGCGGAGGGAGGAGACAGGGACAAGGGGGGCCGGGGGAGGAGGTGGAGCTGGGTCGGCGGGGGCAACGGGGGTGGCCCGAAGGCTGGAGATGCTCCGGGCTGCGCGCGCTCCGGGGCAGGTGGTGTGTCCCGAGCGGGCTGGGACGCGCGCACACGCCCCCCGGGCTGGGATGGGCAGGAGGCGGCGCGCCCCCTCCCGCAGGCCCGGGACTGGGCTCTAGCAGCCGGGGAGGGGGCGGAGGAAAAGTTCCCGTGACGTCAGGGTCCCGGGGAAGTGGGCGGGGGGGGCGGGGCCACGGGGGGGCGAAGCGACCGCTGATTGGTGCGCGCTCCTCATTCACACCGAGCACAATGGGCTGCGGGCGCGCGCATCACGGTTCTCGGCCCCAGCTGCTCGCTGCCGCGGGACGATTACGCCGTTCGCCCCAGGGATCCCTCCACCGCCGCCAGCCTGGAGACCTCGGATAGGAGCCGTGGGCGCCGCCCAGGCCCGGCTGCCGCCAAAGGAAGGGAGGATAGGAAAGGTGATGAATTCCAGAATCAGTCATTCACCCCCACGCGGTAGTTCCGGGGAAGACCTATGCGTGGTAGTGGATGTGACTTTTTTTTTTTTCCCCTTTTCCTTCCCCCTCCCAGCTCTAATCCCCAGCGTCTGTTCGCTTCCACAAATAGCACCTTCTGTTGGATGAAATAAAAGCAAACACTGGGCCTTCTGCGCTGCCTCCACCTCCACGCCCCTCCCGCGCCTGCCGCCCTCCCGGATTGCACGGAAATAGCTTCTCCAGACTCCCCGGCCGCCCCTTCGCGGTGACTCGCAGAAAGAGCTTCCTGAGCCGGGGCCGGTGGGAAACAAAGGATGTGGGAAACAGGCGGAAGGGGCCCACGTGGCTGCCGCCAGATTCCTGCCCCCTCCCCGGCCTCCGCACGCGCAGCAGGGTCCGGGGCCCCGGTGGCAGCCCGGGTTCCGTGGTGGGCGGGTAGGGGAGTAGAAGTCATTGTGGCCACCAACTGTGATACTGCCTACACCCGGACATCCCTGCCAGGTTGTGTGCGTACATTCGTGCAGCGTGATTTGGGTGAGCATGAAATGTGTGCCAGACCCTGCACCAAGAAACCTCCATGAGAAAATAATTTAAAATCTGCCGTTTTTCTTTCTTGAGAGAACCGAGTCCGTTTCGGGTCTCTGGACAACCCAACACAGGTAACTATTTCAGAGCGACTTCTGCACTCCTGCTCAACGCTTAATTCTCTAAAACGAGGTGGAGCCCCAAGGATAAATTCTTTTACATATTAAATCTCCATTCATTCAACAAACACTAATTAAACATCTACTAAGGTCCAGATGCTGGGGATTAGACATTGGAAATGCAAAGAATAACTGCTCACATTAATTGAGGTCTGTAATGTGTCAGGCACTGTTCTTAGCATTTTACACATAATACCTCGCTTTGGTTTTACAACTGGCCTGGGGGATGGGGGTTGCCCCATTTCATAGAAGAAGCCTTCAACGATTTGAGTTCCTTGCTGGATTGGAGTAGTTAGTGAGCGGTGGAGCTTTCAGGCTCTTAAGCACTCATGGGGACCCAAGGGAGAGATTACAGTGTGTTTGGGAGAAGAGCACTAGGGAGGAGTGCCAGCTAGAAGGCAGTGTTTGACCTGGGTGGATGTGTGGGACTGTGGGATCCTTGGGGGGGGGGGGGGGGGGGGGGGGGGGGGGGGGGGGGGGGGGGGGGGGGGGGGCGTGGTATGAATGGCGGCTATCAGGGGAAGAAAGGTTGGCTCAGAGGCAAGCAAGGGTGGTGGGAGCTTTAGAAGTTGTGAAGGGCTCCAGTGCCATGCTGAGGAGGTTGCCCTTGGTCCTGTGGCCAGGACAGAGCCTACCTGAGGTTTTCCTCCTTTCATTTTATTCCGTGCGGGTTATAAGAGCCACTGATCTACCAGCTGGGCATCTGCACCTGGAAGGCAAACTCAACATGAGCCAGCAGCACCTTCCTCCAAGGGGTGCACTTCCTTCTCTGTCTTCTGGGAGAAAGCATCACCGGCACTCACCCCACCCACCCTCCTGGGCACTCACTTCCCCTCGAATCTGCCCTTTTCCCATTACCCCCAGCCAGTCTCTGGGGCCATCCTAGATCTCTCTGAGCCATCCCCTACCCTCCCCTGCACAGCTCTCTGGCACTGCCCCTGGCAAACTCGTTACCATGCTTTCTTACCCACTAGCTTCCAGCCTCGTTTCCCAGTGAGAGGGCCTAGAGGGAGATGGGAAGGTGGGGAGCTGCTACTGCTTCCCTTTCTCTTTTCTCTCTGCCCGGGCACTGGCTGCCGCTCCTCTGTGGCTCCCACCCCACCTAGGCAGCCCTCTGTAGCGCTACTGGGATGTGCTGCCGGATCCCCCTTCTGGATTTATTTCTCCAGTTGCTGGGCTTACGTTTTGGGATCCCCTTTGGAAAATTGCCTTCACTGTGCAGAGCTACCTTGCCCAAGGTCACACTCCCTTCCCAAGAGGTCTATATCCAGTGGTTGCAGTAAAAGCGTCCAGCCTCCTTGCCCCAACTTGGTTGGACTCTGAAGGGGCTCCCAGCTTGACGGTCATCTGAGGCCCTCCTTGAGACTGCACTCAGCCCAGCTTTGCCCTCTGCCCAATCCTGTTCAGTCCCTTCCCTGCCAAGAACATTCCCTGAGAAGCCTCTCACGCTAGTCTCCATCCCTGACTCTGCTTCTTCAGGAACCCAACCTTAGCGGCCCTCCCTCTTCACAGTTCTGCTTTACTCTAGGGACTCTGGCTCCTGGGATCAAATGCCACCTCTTTCGTCCCTCCAGGCCCTCCGGTGGCAGCAGCTTCCTGATGCTGCTAATCTCTGGGTTTCCCACCCCCCACCCCAAAAAACATACATAAGCCATGTTGTTCTGTTCTTCCAAAACTTTTGTAACTAATTCTCCACTGTTCATTTTTTCCAGGGAAGATCTTAGCCTGTTGCATTTCCCAATAAGACCCCAGTGGAGACCAACCCTATACTTGTCCCATGTCCATCCCCTCCTCTCTACTCTCACGATCTTTGTCAGGACCTCCCCTGGGCTTCTGCAGTAAGCTGCCTACTGGGTCATTCATTCATCCCTTCAGCAAACAGTGAGCACCCACGCTGCCAGCACACCTCAGAGGGGCTGACACAGCAGTGTACAGAACAAAACGTGCCCTTTATCTCCTCATCCATTCGTTGCGCGTCTCTCAGAGTGCTTTTTCTAAAATTTGAATCTGATCATACCAGACCCTGGCCTAAAACTTTGTAGGGACCCTCAGATAAAATCCAAATGTGTGTGGAAATAGCAGCCCTCTTTTCGGGCCCCACTTCCCTTCCCAACTGCAACTTTGTGTCTCCTTACTGCTGTTCTCCCCCTTGTCAGCTCCTGCCAGGGTCCTAAACATGCCAGGCCAATTCACACCTCATACTTGTGCCTGGCCTGATTCCTCTCACTGGAATCTGTCCTCCCCTCCCCTCACCCCAGCTTCCCCTGCCAATCTGATAAACTCCTATTCATCCTTCAAAACACCACTCAGATTTCCCCCAGGACCACAATCAGATTTAAATGATCTCCTGGGTGCTGTTGAGTCCTCCATCCAGCTTTCTTTCATGGCACCTTCCACTCAGCTGTGTTCCCACAGGGCAGGGCCCACATTGTATTGGGCCTTATATCTCCAGTCCCCAGTCCAGTGTGCATTGTAAAGGAGGGGCTCCGGAGTGTCAAGCCAATGAATGTTGTCAGGGCAGAGGGTCACACGCAGGGAAGGGGATGGGGCTGGGGGGTGGAGAAGAGGCATTTAAGCAGAGATGGGGTCTGAGAGATAGGGCCCAGATTTCAGAGTTGAATGTCGAGCCTGGAAGCAACAGGATGTGGCAGTTGGGGAAAAGAAAAAAGGGCTTGAGTTTTGGGGGGGATAGACATGTACCCTTGATGAAGCTGAGATCAGGTCAGCCAAGGGGACAAGAGAGCTAAAATTGTCTTGATTTCATTGCTGGAGCTTTCTCCGCTGGCAAAGTCTGGACGGACCTTCCATCAGACGTTTTTCAGATACTGATTTGAGGAAGCTCATTATGGGGCCTCAGTTATCTCACCTTTGAAATGGCATAATAAAGGCCTGCTTTTGCTCCCTGATGAGGTTCTTATGGAAACCAATAGGTACCAAGATGTGAAAAGTCCTCTTTGAGGTGCCTACCCATCCATAAACGTGATTGTCAGGGATGGGGATTCCTTGACTTTAAACTATGTTCCCTTAGTCAAAGAATGTTCAACGAATATTCGTTCAAGGTTTGCCTTATGGCAGAACTGAAAAAGGCTTCTACTATGAAAATCCAAACTGACAAATATAAACATTTGCAAAAAAGTAAACAAAAGGTTCATTAGGTAGCGATTCTTCCCATTTTACAAGGAGGGTTTACCACGTGATGCCATTAGCAAGCCCCTTTGGTGTATTTTTTATGTGGCTTGGTAACAACGGAAGCACCTTGGAGCAAAGAATCCCGGCTGTGCATGTGTACATGTGTGTACCCACATGTGTGCACACACCTGGCCTCAGCACAACACTGAGGGGATTTCCAGTGCTCAGTACATGGTGAACTGGGGAAAAAATTTGATTTCCCTCCAACTTTTCAGGAACTCACCTATTACGTAATATGGGGAAACCTGTATTGATTTTTCTGGACAGGGTTGGGCTCGTCATGAGCTCAGGCTCGATTCGTTTTCATTCATGCTCAGGTAGGCGCCTGGCAGTAGTAGTATGATGAAGGGGCTAAGTGTTCCGTGGTTCTGAAATGCTGGGAAGTCCTTGGAGCTGAGACTCCCTGTTTCACGGCCCATGAGGCTTCACGGCCGCTCACAGGATGTGTGATGCTCCCTGACCCAGCAAATGAACAGCAACAAAAAATCAGGACACATCTAAGGAAGTCAATATTAGTGTCTAAGACAAGGTCCTGTGGTCTCCTGGGTGGCTAAGTCAGATAAGCTTCAGATTCTTGATCTCAGCTCAGGTCTTGATCTCAGGGTCATGAGCTCAAGCCTCACATTGGACTCCATGCTGGGCGTGGAGCCTACTTAAAAAAAAAAAAAAAAAAAAAAAAAAAAGGACAAGATCCCAAAAGCCTGGCAAAAAATAAAAATTTACTAAGTTCCTTCCGTATGCTCAACCTTGGCCCAGTCTCTTGTTTGACTTTCAAAATAATCTCTGCGATCAACTCTCAGTATGAATTTGGGCAGGTCCCTTCCTCTCTTTGGCCCTCACTTTTCTTCTTTTTGGCATGAAGAGGTAAACTGGTGGTTTTCAAACTGGGGTCCTGGGAACCCCAGAGCTTCCAGTTGGCACCTTAGGAAGAGAACAGAAGCCAATGTGGGATTCCAGGCAACCCATTCCAGGTTTTATCAGATGTTCTACATCATGCTTCTCCTGTGACACCTTGTTTGAGAAAAGTTTTCCACTGCCTTAGAGAAAACAAGTTTGAAAATCACCCGTCTGATGATCTCTGAGGCCTCGCCCGTCTCTAACACTGATTCTTTTGTTTACTGTTAGGAGTCACAAGGCGGGAGCTCACAGGCCAGATCCAACTGGCAGCCATGTTTTGTGAAAGGGACGATGCCTGCTTGGGGGGTGAGGCATGCCCCATCTCGTTCCCCACAGTCCCCACTGGTTCTTTTTGCCCACCACCTGCCACCTAACGTTTACATTGGCAGCCTGGGCCTAGACATCTTTGAGTTCGCTTCTTCAGAAATGCTCCCCTGAGATCCTCTCTTCCCATGAGAGCCCTGCCCCCCCACCCCCTCTAATGGCAGAAAAGAGAGGGGTCCAGAGCCTGGAAGCAGACGTCCCCAATCTAGAGGGAGCAGGGTCGTCTAGCTATGATGGTTGCCCCTCTCTCTTCCTATCCGCCCAGTCCAGAAGACCACTGTAATCGTTTGACAAATGCCACTGCAACTTCTCTGCCACGCTTCCCCTTGAGAGGCAGAGTGTCTCGAATCTGGGTGGGTTGATGACCACTTTGATCAATCAGATACCATGAAAATGCCTCTCTGAGACTTCTAACGAAAGGCCAGGCTGGGCCTGCTTTGTTCACCGGGACACTGGCCATGGGAGCCCTGGGTGGCCAGGTAAGAATTCTTCTTCCCCTGAGAACGCAGTGCTGGAGAGGCCACAAGTAGGCCTTCAGATGACAGACCAGCCAAGCCTTCCTGCAGCTGTCCCAGCCCAGCAGCGGGACAGGTGAGTGAGAAGGCCAGCTGGAGAATGACCCTCCAGCCTCAGTCGCCCATGCCTTCCCAGCTGAGGCCCCAGAATAAGCAAGAGCCATCCTCACCGTGCCCTTTCTGAATTATTGGTCTATACCACAGTTAACCCTCTTAGTTTTAGGGTGGTTTGTTACACAGTGATAGATGATGGGAACAACATTCTGGAACCATTCAGGATAAATCAGGGGGTGTAGGAGGCAGGACCCTACCGGCCCACAGGACACCCTTAGATGCTAACTAGAAAAGGACGCCCTATCCTCTGGCTGGGTACCACCCCACACTGGGGCAGAGAGCTCAGCCGGCTGAGTGCAGGCTGGATGTCACAGCCATGTGACCAGAGACCCCTTCTTTTGTTCTGCCAGGACCAGTGTGAGCTATGCTAATGGGAATGGAGGCATTTTCTAAACACTCATGTATTTGCCCCATAGTCCCTTCGAACATCTTCCAGGATTTGGGGAAGCCCCAGTGCTCAGACCTTACTACCTCTGTCTCACCAGTGAATCATTTCAACACATAAAGTATTCACTGAAAAAATATATGGGGCGCCTGGGTGGCTCAGTTGGTTAAAGCCTTCGGCTCCAGTCATGATCTGGAGTCCTAGGATTGAGCCTCACCTTGGGCTCTGTGCTCAGCATGGAGTCTGCTGCTGCTTCTCCCTCTGCCCCTTCCCCTGCTCCTTCTCTCTTTCGCTCACTCTCTCTCAAAAAAATAAATAAAATCTTTAAAAATTTGAGGTCATTCATCTTGCCTCTTCAAACACCCCATTTTCCCTCACTCGGTGTGAACCAGCCCCTGGCAGCCAGCCAAGCCCATCTCCCTTCATTCTCAAGGGAAGCTGGCCCTGTGCACAGGACAGTTTGGATTCTGGGTTTTCCGTTTCAAGAACAAAACCAAAAACACCCCCTGTAGATCCGCAGCTCCTCGGCCCCGTTCCCGAGGATGGCGGCCGACTGTGAACTGAAGGGCGGACAGGTCTGGGGGCGCATCACAGCCGGTGTCCCACGGCCGCAGCGCACCTCCATGAGCCTGTTGGTGGGAAGTGCAGGGAGGGTGGGAAGGCCGGGGAGGCAGGGAGGCCTCGGGAGGTGCAGCAACCCGGTCTCGGCCTGGATGTCTCTTCTCCGGGCCTGCGGGCTCAGTGTGGACAGCTGACAAGGGGTCAGGACAGACGCTGTAACTCACTTAACCCAAACCGGGTAGACAAAACCGGGCGCCCTGTGAGAGATGGCCGAGAGGTCACCATCCTCGTGGCCTGGGGGTTCAGGCAACCTGCTTTCTCGGGAGAATGCCTGGTCAGAGACAATTTGCTCCACCAGGGAAGGGAAGCCCCCTGTGCTGGTAATGCCCGCCCTGAGTCACCGAGCGCTGCATTCATGCATCCAGTTAGACACCGGAAGTAGGGAGCAGCCCCGTCCCCAGCAGAATGGGGAGGAAGGCCCCGTTACAGAGTACTGAACATGAGCAGAGTGAAGTAAGTACTAGAAGAGGGACATGCAGGAAGGAGAGAGGTCAGTTTTGCCAGAAGGCCCCACAGGCACCAGACTCTGGAACCCAAAGTTGTCCTTGGAGAGGGGGAATTCACAGCAGAGGCAGACTCACAGGAGTAGGGTTCCCAGAACTTGATATATGTGAGAATGACGTTGATAAAGGCAGGCGCCCAGAGACCAGGATGTATGCATCAGCAGATCAATGAAAACATTCGCTCTGCCTAGATGAGCCACCCACAGGAAGCCACATTATCGGAAAGCGACGCGCACTAACAGAATCCACAAAGGGGACTTGGCAGACATCAGGAGGTCTATTTCAGGCCAGTAGCTTGAAGCCATCTCTGACCCCACAGGAAAAGTCTTCTTCAGGAAACACTTGTCATCAAGTTGGCTCTGGCAAAACTCCCTCCGCCCTTATAGGGCAAGGCCGGTAGTTAGGGCAAAAAGCTCTGTGGCTACGACAGAGAGTCCAACGTGGTTTAAAGAATCCAGAGTCGTCTTCTCTCCCCTCTACCTTCCCGAGGTGAGTATCTCCGACTGACAGAATTTGGGACACTGGCCCTCTCCATGTCGAGGTTCCTACACCTCATCCACATGGGGTTCCTGGTCTCAAACACCTCAGGTCCCAGCTGGCTGGAAGAAGACGAGAGCGTGACAGAGGCACACCCACCTCAACCTGGAAATGGCCCTTATGCCCTCCACTCATATCCACATGCCACTGTGGAGAATTTGGTTCCACGGCCACACTCAACATCCGGGGAAGCTGGGAAAGGTGTCTGGCTAGGCACACAGCTCATAGGAAAGAGGAGGTATAGGTGGACCCCGGGCCCATCTCTGTTTCAAATGGCTCTCAGGAAGTTGGCAGGTGTAACCAAAACCTTGACTTACATCATCTTACACCCATCGGACAACTCTGGGCAGATTCCAGGGTGGGCTGATTCGCCAGCTCAACCATGGAGAGTTCCAGGTCCCTATCCCCTTACGGGCACCCCCCACCCCAGGCTGTCCTCAACATGGCTGTAGCAAGCCCAGATACCACATCCCAATATGATAATTCTCAGAGGAAGAGGAAAGCGTTTCTCCCTGTGCTATCCTTCAGGGGAAAAGAGAGTTTCCTCAGCGGCCCCTTCTACGCACACACACACACCCCCCCACACCCCCAACCTCCCACCCCCCACCCCCCACAGACATCCTCTCTTACCATTGGCCAGACATGGGTCACATGCCCATATCTTAACCAATGACTGATGACAGGGGCTGAATGGTGTTACCTCCAAATTCACATGTTGAAATCATAACTCCCAGTCCCTGTGACTGGGACTGTACTGGGGAGAGCCCTAATCCAATATGGCTGGTGTCCTTAGGGAAGAGGAGATCAGGACACAGACAACAAACATTCCAAGGGACACCCATTTGAGGACGTGGTGACCACCTGAAGGCCACAGAGAAGTCTCAAAAGAAACCAGCCCTGCCAGTACTTTGATCTTGGGCTTCCGGTCTCCAGAACCCTGAGGAAATAAATTTCCATTGTCTGAGGCCCCCAGTCTGTGGTATTTTGCTATGGCAGCCCTAAGTAACTAATACGACTAGTGATCGGATCTGAGCGAATCAGGCCACTCCGGGGGTGCAGTCAGCACATGGGAGAGGGAAGTTGGGGTTCCAGAGAAGGAAGTCAAGAGGAGGGATGCTGAACACTCAGGAGGCGATGCCCATGATGGGATGGCTGCCCTTCGCCCCACGCATGCTGCTTGACGATTCTTGTCCGCCCAGCCTGCTTTCTGCTCACACCAGCCCGTTCCTAGCCTTCTCCAAAGAGACAGCAGACTGTTCGACTAGACACCTGCCCACCGAGGTACCTTCACTCTCCAGTTCGCTTTGCTAGGAATTGGAGGGCTGCACGGTCTGTCCTCTCGTCTCCACCACAGAACACCAGTCCTGCTTTAACTCTGTCAACCTCATTTCCAAGTTCTCGGGGAACAGTGGGGTGCTGGCAAATCCTTCCCCTTCAGTTCTGGGTTGTCGTATTTCTTGATCTCCAGGATGTAAGTACTTCATTCTCAAGAACCCACAGGAAGTCACTGAGCATGGAACGGGGACGCACACTGCTGCTCAGGGACACCTCCTCCTCGCCTTCAGGGACGACGATCATCTGAGAGACTCCACATCCCCAAACTATGTCTGTGGGAAAACGATCCATGGGGTAGGAAAGGGTTAAAAATGTTTGGCGAGCCCCTGGACAGGAACACACAGAGGGCATGGGAAAATCCCCAGGGTGCTGCATCCTGGAAGGGTCCCTCTCCTTCCCGGTTCCCAGGCTGTGAGAATAAACACCACCCTAAGGAACAGAGAGCAAGTAGGGCTCAGCCGGCCCAGGAGGGTGAGGACGGATCACCAGCCTGGGCCCCTCCCCCATTCACCTCTGTACAATCCTCCCTCTGTTCCCTGAGCTCCACTTCCCTCAGAGTCCCCTCCAAGCCCAAGTCATGATAAAGGCCACCATTGATGGGCACTTCCTCCGCACCAGGCACTGGGCTGGGTCCTGCAGACCCGTTTTCTCATTGAATTCGCACCACCGCCCCCACAGATTTGGTGGGCGTAGTTCCGTCCCAAAAAGGAGGTTCACAGAGGTCAGCGGAGCCGTTTCAAGGTCATGGTGGCAGGACCCAAGGGACTGAAACTGTGGATTTTCCACAGCACTTCTGGGGTCAAACAGGCCAGACAGAGTCCCAGAGTAGTAATCCCAACAGCCATGGCTAACCCTTTACGGAGGACTTCATTTAAAAATGTGGTCCCTGTGCACGTTGCCCTCCCTAGGGGATGGGGCTGAATTACATTCCCCTCCGTCCAGAGAGGGTGTGCGACTTGCCCTGTGTTATAGCTGGTTAGTGGCAGGGCCGGACCATGAGCTTCTTGAGATGGTTTGGGGTTGGGGTGGGGGGCTGCTCCCCAATCTGTTCCTGCCCACTCTAACCCCCCACTCCCCAGTCTGGCTCTGGCTTCCTGAGTCTCTTTGTACCCCCTGGGAGAACTAGCACTTTGCAGGGGAGGCGTTTGGGATAGACTCGAGGTCCTCCCATCCCTGCCACAGGCATTTCTGGGTGGTGGGAAAGGAAATACCTATCCTTCCCCCACCCCGGGGTGCCCTACCTCTTGTTGGCCACGGAGCCAGCACCTGGGCGGGGGGAGGATAGAATGGCGCTCTTCAGATAGTTTTCCTGACGTAATAGCCATTGCTAAACCCTTGCATCCCTGAGCGTTTCGTGGAGGGTGGTGATTCTGAGCAGCAGCAGGAAACCCCAGCTACCAGAACAAAGCCCTGCGGGTCAAACACTAATCCAAGAGAACAGTTATCCCGAGGCTGGCGTTAGAAAAGCCATGGGAACACCACCACCAACCTCACGGTGGATCCAACTCCTCCCCGCCCCTAACTACATCCATCAACAAAATCCTCTCATCTGGGAGGGCCAAACCCGTGTCTCCATCTACCCACGACAGAACTGATTTGCCCGAGGTCTCGGAATGAGTAAAGGGCAGAAAGGAGGCACAAATCTGACTTTCACACTCGTGGCCTCGTGCTCACTTTGCCACAGCCAGAGGCCCATGCTAGGGACAGTGGGTGATGCTGTCTAGAGGGCTCGGAGGCCAGCAGAGCCATCAGAGAGAGAACAAGACCAAGGAACCCTTAGCCAGAGTGACCCAAGAGCAAACCATGGGCCTGCAGCATCAGGCAAGTCACTTACGTCCCCTGGGCCCGACTTCCCTCCTCTGCAGGCGAGCGGGGGTTGTGGTTAAGATCTTGGGCCCTGGAGTCAGAACGCCTGGCTTTTCATCCTGCACAGGCATACGGCCTGTGTGACCTTGGACAAGTCTCTGTGTTCACACTTCTCTGAATTCAGTTTCCTTGTCTGTCAAACGAGCATTTAAAGACCCACCTACGGCTTCCTGTGAGAATATTCTTTGCTAATAATGCAAGGAAGGCTCTTAACACAGGCCTGGGTGATGGTAAGCAGTCCGTAAACCATAGCCATCGGTACCACCTGCAAAATGGAGAACAAAAGGGCTTCTGGCAATTAGAGGAGAGAGCACATTCCTGGGGGGGTGTCTCTATGTGTGTCTGTATGCGTGTCTCTGTGTGTTTCTGTGTGAGTCTGTGTGTCTGTGTGTGTCTCTGTGTGTCTCTGCGTGAGTCTGTGTATCTGTGTATGTCTGTGTGTGTGTCTCTGTGTGTCTGTGTATTAGTCTTCATGTGTGCCTGTGAATCTGTGTGTCTGTGTAAGGAAGTGTGGGGGATTTCTCCACAGATTGAATTAGAACCTTCTAGAAAGCAGGAGAAGGGGATCAGGCTGGCCCCGCACCTGCTTTGGGATGTTTCCCTCTGAAACAACCACCTGGCCTTCACCTGTGTGCTCTATCGACTCTTCCCTATGAGTCAAGCGCTGCGTCCTTCCAAGCACTCCTCATTCCAGCAACAATTCCCTCGGGACAACTACCCCAAGCTGGAAACCTTCCTGGCCAGAGCAGTGAAAGGGCAAAATGTAAGTACACATGGGCCCCAGAGTTTCATAATTGCCATGAGTCACCCTTCTTCACAGAAGACATGGCAAAGGGACAAGAGCTCCAAGTCTTATCAGTGAGGCTGGGCCCAAGTGCCTCTCAGGCATTCCTCATCTGGGTCCTTCCCATGCTCTCTCTCCCCTGGAAGCACATCCCCTCGATGTTCTGCAGTTGCCATGTTAGGCTTAGGAGGGGAAACAGAACATGACCAGGTCAAACATCGTTTCTGCCTTCTCGATTCTTAGCTGTTCCCGATCCTTTCCCGGTGGCCTCAGAGACCTGGCAACTTGCTGTGTATTTGTTAGAAGTTCTTTTTTTTTTTTTAAGTTTTTATTTAAATTCCAGTTAGTTGACATACAGTGTAATATTTGTTTCTGGTGTACAATATAACCATTTAACAATTCCATGTATCACCCTCATTAGAAAATTTTTAGTTTGGAAATAACTAAAATTATAGTATCATAATAAATAGGGGTTGATTTTCTCGCATAAAAAGAAGTTCAAGACTAAATAAAAACCGTTGTGACTTTGGCAGCACAGCAGTGTCAAAGCCAATCATATCATGATTCTGTTTGTTTTCCCTCAAGGTTGCAAAATGGCTGCTACAACTCCGGATAATCATATCTATTCTCAAGGTAGAAAAGGAGAGAAGGGCACAAAATAATGGCGTTATTAGCATCTATTCCTGCATCAGTCAGTCATTTACTGTTGCATAAAATACTGCTGCAAGACTTAGAGGCTCAAAAGAACAATTATTTATTAGTTCATGACTCAGGGTCAGAGTTTGGGCTGAGTTCAAGTGGTACTTCTTCTTCTGGTCTGGTGGGCTCCCTCATGTGACAGCAGTCAAATGATGGCTCAGGAGGGGCTCTGTTGTCCAAGATAGCCTCACTCACATGTCTGCTGCATGATGCTAGCTACTGGAGATACGGTGATAGAAACAGAGGTAGGAGTAATGTCATTGTTGGAAGGGACCACTAGCCAGGGAGTGTGGGTGTCCTCTCAAGCTGAAATCATCAAGGAATGGACTCCTCCCTAAAACTTCCAGAAAGAACGAATCCTGCTGATACTTTGATTTTATTCCAATAAGACCCATTTTGGATCTCTGGCCTCTGGAACCGTAAGATAATAAATTTGGGTGAAGTCGCTGCTTTGGTGGTATTTTGTTATAGGAGCAAGAGCAAACCATCTCCCTCTGATGCTCTGTCATTCTCGAAGGTCCCACTGCCTGATTTTGCAAAGATATAATGGAACATGAGCACCCATTCCTTCCTGTATGATCTACGTCTGCTTTCGCGTGACAGCAGCAGAGTAAACATGATGGACTGCATGGCCCATGAACCCTAAAACATTTACTCCCTGACCCCTTGCAAAGAATGTTTGCCAGCCCTTGCTTGAGGAGACTAGCTGGGGCCTCCTTGCATGGTGGGTTCAGGCTAGCAAGAGAACAAGAGTTTGCTTCAAAGTTCTTGGGCGTTCAAAGGCTTGGAAGTCCCACAATGTCACTTCCTCTCCACTTTGGTCAAACAAAGCAAGTCCCCAGGCCAGTCACAGAGGTCAGTAATAAATATCACATTTTAATGGAGGGACAGCAGGGTGCACTGCAAAGGAGTGTGTGCGCGGGAGCTCTTATTGTGTCTGTCTGCCGACCACCTCAGAGCCCCCTTTTATCAGGGATCAAAGCCTCCCCACAGACTCCCTGCCAGACATCCCTTCAATCTCAGCGGCCAGGACAGGGCTGTGTGGGATGCCGGGAAAGCAGCAGCAGAATTATCATGACTGGTTTAGGCCAAGAGCAATCCACTGCTCGGCCGGCCGGCAGGCTCTGTTCGCCAGGAAGGGGGAGCCGATGCTTAGGGGGCTCTTAGCAGAGCATGTCCTACCTGTGCTGTCTGGGCAGTCCTGAAAATACCGAGCTCGCTCACTCCACAGATAGACATCCAAATACCAAGAACCTGCTCCGGGTCCATTTCTGAGCTGGTGTAGGGAAAGGTAATGTAATCCCTGTCCTCAAGGGGGCCACAGCACCTCCCCCCAAAAAAAACTCTCCCCCGTGGCCAAGGAAGGTCTCCACCAGGATTTTCATTGCAACTCTATTCTTAGAAATAAGTAACGGGAAACACACTGCAACAGAAGAGGATAAAGAAACTCGTTATATGGGGCGCCTGGGTGACTCAGTGGGTTAAAGCCTCTGCCTTTGGCTCAGGTCATGGTCCCAGGGTCCTGGGATCGAGCCCCGCATCGGGCTCTCTGCTCAGTGGGGAGCCTGCTTCCTCCTCTCTCTCTACCTGCCTCTCTGCCTTCTTGTGATCTCTGCCTCTCAAATAAATAAATAAAATCTTAAAAAAAAAAAAGAAACTCGTTATATGATGGGCACACTTAAAGTAATTAAGATAAATGAACCAAATCCTCACACATCAACCTGAATAATTCATGAACGCATCTGACGTGAAAAAAGCAAGGTGCAAAATACTGTGTGGTGTAGAATATAGTTGATGTAAGTTGTGAAACATAAAAACAATGGTATAAATTGCTTTTGGAAAAATAGGAGGGGGAAGGGAGGGAGAGGAGATGGGAATGTAGCTGAAGTGATAATATTTTATCCCTTTAAAAAAATTGGAGAAAAGTTGCCTGGGTGGCTCAGTCGGTTGAGCGTCTGCCTTCAACTCAGGTTGTGGTCCTGGGGTCCTGGGATTGAGTCCTGTGTCATGCTCCCTGCTTGGTAGGGTGTCTGCTTCTCCTTCTCCCTCTGTCCCAGCCCTTGTTCATGTGCCCACTCTCTCTCTCTCTCTCTCTCTCTCAAATGGATAGGTAAGATCGTAAAAGAAAAAAAAAAGTAGAGCAATTAGAAGGATAACATTACAATGGTTATAAATGGGTTATCTTATTCCCTGTGTGTAAATATAAGTATATGTGTATGTCCATGTCTATGTGTGTATATATATGAAATATTTCATAATAAAAACATATCAACTAGTTGAGAAGCAGTGACTATCAAACATGAAGGAATCAGTGAACAAGTCAAGGGCAGTCTGTAGGGCCAGCCTGTTCTATGTCACACTTCGTGCTCCCCACCCTAGCCCAGGAACTAGGAATTCAGTGGACGTCCTTGTGTTAAGTTTTTGGGGACGCCCTGGAGCATGGAAACTTAAGTGAAGGGCAAAAACTCAGTTTTCCCAGGAGTTCGGAAAAAGGAGCATCACTGGGGGCCCAGGCTGGCAAAGGGGCTGTGGCCTGAGGCTGGCAGGACTGGTGGTGTCCCCCCACAGCTCCTCCTCCTTCCTGAGCAGACTACTACATTCCTGAGCTCTGCGTTATGGCAGCCAAGGATGCTGGCAGGTACAGAAGCTTGGAATCGCCAGGCCCAGGGTAGGGTCCTGAGCTCTGCCCATCATAAGCCATGCAACTGTACAAGTCTTGTGTTACCTCCCCAGGGCCTCAGTTTTCTCATCAGTAAAATGGGTATCAGAACCCTTTCCCTGCCTCCCTCACTGGGTTGCTGAGGGGAGTGGAAAAGATCGAGGGTGTACAAGTCCCACAGGCCAGGGAGGGCTGTGTGTTCCCCAGTCCTTGTAAACTGAGGGTTTCCACTGATAGGTCTGCAGGGGATTCTCTCAACTTCCGGTGGGGACCTTTGATAATCTAGTTTTCACGAAGCACCGTGAACTTGTTTTATTTACATCATACTGGTACTATCCTCTGTGTTTAGAGAAAAGTCAGCGGCGGGGTGGGTACCCAGCAGCAGAGCTGAGGAGATGGCTCCCATCCAGCCCACCCACCCCCCATGGATTCATTCCAGAAACATTTCATGTGGGGCACCGGGATGTCAGAGGACGGTGAGGCCAACAGAGTCAGCCCTTAAGGAGTACTCAGTGTCGGGTCAGTGAGGGGGCACCCCAAGGAGTTCTGAGATTGTCCACCACCTTTTCAACTATATGTTGGGAAGGAGAGAGTTTCCAAATTCAGATGATGCAATGTGCTGCTTCTTCTAGAAGCTTCTTTGTGGGGGGAGGAATAGACACCTAAGGGCAATCTTGGAGGCCAGATAGGAGTATCCTGGTTTGGGAGGGAATTCTAGGAAGAGGGGACAGCTTCAATAAAGCCCCGGGAGCAGGATAGCTCATAACTTACCAGGGTTTCGAAGGGACAGCTCCACTGACGATGAGCTTTTGTCTTTGCTTTGTTTGTTTTGTTGTTTCATTGAAATTTAAGCTGGAGCTGAATTTTGCCATTAGGATTAGAATAGGGAGGACCAGAGCTCAGCCCAAGTTCCTCCACTGCAAATTCTTCATTCTAAGCCTCAATTTCCTCATCTTTAGAATGGGCTTGTTGCAGACTTGTCCAAGTAAGAAATGAGAAATGGAAGTTAAGTTTTCAATAAACACTTTATTCAAGTAGGCTTCATGTCAATCATGGAACCTGATGCAGGGCTTGAACTCACCACCCTGAGATCAAAACCTGAGCTGAGATCAACAGTCGCATGCTTAACTGACTGAGCCACCCAAGTGTCCCTCAATAAACACTCTTAATTGAACTGCTCAAAAATGTTACTTTGCCCACCTTCTTGCTGACTTCTCTTTCCTTCTCGGTGCCCTGAGCCTACCGTAAGGAGCCACTAATCTTCTCCCAAAACACACCCTTTGAGGTGAGGTTTAGCTGTCGTTGCCCCAGGTGGAGTGTCCCCCGAACAACAAGTGACACTGGGGGCCTGGGTGGGAGGTGCTGCAGAGGGAGATGGGGGAGACTGTGAACAGCCTGGGGAGATGGTGGAGGGGATCTTTGGGGGCCAGGGCAAGAATCTCCCTGGAGAAGGCCTCTTTCCCGTCTGCCTCTGACCAGCCCCCGGAGTCCACTTGCCCGGTGGTTTCCCGTGCCCCAGGCTGGTGCCGCCCGTGACAAGGGCAGTGCCTGGACGCCTGAGTCACTTGTCCCCGAGCTTCCACTATAGCTCCTGAATTTGCAGGGGGGACATTGAGAATCTTCGCAGAGGCCCCAGGCCCTCAGGTGACCGCCCCCAGCTGCAGAGCAGGGCTCTCCATGCCCTCCCTCAGCCATCATGTTGGCCGCCTGGTGGGAGTCCCCTGGAGGTGGCCAGCACTGGCAAGCATGAGGTCCTCCAGACACGACAATGCCCTGCAAGGTGGGCTCACTGCTCCCTCCCTCCTGTGCCAGCTGGGCTGATTAAACTGTGTGGCCAAGGTCACACAGCTGCTAAGTGCCAGAGTTAGGGCTTGCCCTGTGGTATCGGGGGTCCATCTGACTACAAAGCCCCTGTGGTCCCCGCGCCCTCCTGCCTCTCTTCCCCTAGATGGGCAGGATGTGGGATTTGAACGCACTTCCCGGAAGGGGCGGCCGGGGAGGCCGAGGGTGACTCAGAGCCGGCCCTCTGCCATGTCCTCTCAGGAAACACTAGGTTGATTGTGGTCCATTGTTGCTCTCCCCGCACATGAATGAGTGGGAGTAACTGCCAAACAGAAAGGAGGCAGTTCCTGGGTAGGGGGCACGGCCGGAGGAGTGGGCATTCTTAGGAACAGGAGGTGCCCCTTTCCTGACCCAGGGGGACTGAGCCCCATCTTGTCTTGGGTGGAGAGGAGAGGAGAGCCCGGAGGGTCCCTGCACCGCATGCGGGGATGCCAAGTACTTACATGCAGACACGGAGCCGGGGCAGGAGCGGGGCACTGGCCTGGAGCTGATTCGGGAGCCCGAGGACCCTGGGAGAAGTTTGGAATGGCTTCCGTGGGCAGAGCAGAGGGGACCTGGGAAACAGAGGAGGTTGCAGGCAGGGTGGTGAAGCAGGTGCATTGGCGACCAGAGACCTGTGGGACAAGGGAGGGCCGGAGGGGATGGACCATGGGGCAGCATCTGGGGCTCGGATGAATGCTTCTGGACTTGCAGCCGTTCTGCAGGTCTGCTCCCACAGGTAGGACCCACGTGTGTGGTCTCAGGGCTGCAGTGAGAGAGCCTGGGGGCTGCCAGTGCTGGCGGTGGGAGTCAGGGGGACTTTGAGACAGTCAGCGCATCCTCTGTAGGTCCAGAAAACAGACCTCAAGGGCAGCATGCTTGGCCAGACCTCATTGACCACTGGCTCAGAATAAAGCCTGAGGGGAGTAGGGGATGGCTCCCCCCTGGGGTGGCCAAATGCCACTTCTTAGAATATTTATCAAAACATGGAAAATCTTTATCAGGGTAATAAAATTCAAACCCCTCCAAGGCCGCTCAGCCCTGCCCCTGTCTGCTGGAACTTTGTCTCCTCTTCATGTTCTAGCCACACCTTTTTCTCTATATAAAAGTGGCAGAAATTTTCTGCCCCAGGGCCTTTGCACATGCTAAATCCTCCTCTAGAAGTCTCTTCCTTGCCACTCATCCAATTTCTTCTCCCCATCAACTCCCACCCATTGTTCAGGTTTTAGCTGAAATACCCCTTCCCCAGAGACACCTTCCCCAAACCCCTAAACTAAATTAGCTGGGTCACTCTCTTACCTCTGCTCCCAGAATTCAGTGGGGCTTTCTTTATATCACTGACCATCAGAGGGAAATTATTTGTGGAATTATTTTTTAGTGCTTGCCCCTTCCCACTAGAGCACAGCTGCTGGCAGGCCAGCAACCATATCTGCTTCACTCACCAGTGCACCCCAGCCATCCTTTGTTGATAGGAAAAGGGAAAGGAAGGAAGGAAGCAAAGTAGGCTAAATGAAATGGTGGGTAGACAGGAAGGAAAGGAAAGAAAGAAGGAAAAAAAGAGGGAGAAAGAGAGGAAGGAAGGAAAGGAGGAAGGAAAGAAGGCAGGCCAAAAGGAATGGCGGGGGGTTGGAAGGAAGGAGGAAGGGAGGGAGGGAAAACAGAGGGTTCCCTGACCAGCAGCGGCAGAACTGGGCCAGTCCTCTTAGGGGAATGGCATAGCCCCCGCCCCATGCAGTACGTACCGTGTCTGCTCTCCTCCCTCCCCGCAGCTAGGAGCCATGACTAAGTACACGGGATAATTCCTCGGATGGGAAGATTGAGCAGAGAAAGGCAGGTCCACCTCTCCCCAGAGACCCATGTAGAGCCCCCTACCTGGGCAGCCCCTTCCGGGCAGCTTGTGAGCTCTGCCCCCCAGCTGCTCAGTCTGCTGGGCAAGATCCTTCACTTCTCAGAGCACCCACTGGCTCTCGTGTAAAGTGAGAAAAAGTGCCAACCTTCCACTGACATGGGGCGCTAGGAGATAGACGAAGACGGTGGCCCAGAGGCACCTGGTGACTTACTTGGCCCAGCAGAGGTGTTCAGCCACAGCGACCTTCTCCCAGGTCCTGTGTCTCCACCCTCTTCTGGCTTTTTTCTCAGTCTCTCCGGTAGTCTCCACTTCCTGCCAGCAAGTGTGTGCCCTCAGGCAGAGCCCAAGCAGGAGACAAGAAGGGAAAGAAAGAACATGGGAAGGGAGCATCCAAGAGCTCAGGTGTTCGAGGCCTGCCTATGCTGGAATCATGACTCAGCCATTCTCTGGCTGTGTGACCGTAGCAAGTGATTTAATCACTTCGTGTCTCAGCTCTCCCATTTATAAAATGAGGAGGGACCGAGGAGCTTGTCTCATGGGCTTGTCATGAGGACCGAATGAGTTGATATTTAGAAAGGACTTAAAACAGTACTTGGCACATAATGAGCCATGTTTACAAAATAACTAACATCATAATAGCCATCATTTATTGAATTTACCTCCTGTCTGGCTCTGGATAGCATTTTCCTGCATCATTTCTGTCTCCCAAAAAACTCTTGGACTCGGGAACCCATCCACAGAGGTTAAGTGACTTGCTCAAAGTCACACCTGGCTAGACCCTGGGTTCCCGATGCAAACGGGAGTCCGTTGAATTCTTTTCTCTTTCAAGCTACAGCCAAGGACACCCTAACACAATGTTCCTCCATCCCTCCATCTCAGTCATCACTGTGCACAAGCCAGAAGAGATGCCAGGAACAAGGTCACTTAGGCGTTCAAGGTGGAGGTTAGATGTATGTGCTGTGTCAGGATTTTATATTTCCACAGAAGATCTGATCTTTAACTCAAGGAGCACTGCTTTCTGACCTTGACCTTGATCTCGGCAGCTGGCTCCTTCAGAGTTACTGCTCTCTGAATCCAGGTGGCCCCTGGTCCCCATTCCTTGTTCCCTTGTTGGGTGGGTAAGGGCAGGGGGAGGAGGGGTTTGGCTGGAAGTCCTGGGACCCCTCCTCATACTGGCTCTAACTCTCTTCTCTTCTCTTAACCTAGTCCTCCCATCTCTGAAAGAAAGGGGTTTAACTTCAAACTAAAGAAGCAGTCTCCTGCCCAAACTACAAATTAGAATTATTTGGAGGGAGATTTATTTTCTAAGATTTTATTTAAAAAAAATTTTTTTAAAGATTTTATTTATTCATTTGACAGACAGAGATCACAAGCAGGCAGAGAGGCAGGCAGAGAGAGAGGAAGGGAAGCAGGCTCCCCGCCAAGCAGAGAGCCCGACATGGGGCTTGATCCCAGGACCCTGGGATCATGACCTGAGCCGAAGGCAGAGGCTTCAACCCACTGAGTCACCCAGGTGCCCCTAAGATTTTATTTTTAAGCAATATCTACACCCAAGTTGAAGCTCAAACCCAGGGGTGGGGGAACTGTTTAAATACCTATGTCTGCCCCCATCTCCCTACCCGAGGTTCAGATGAGGTGATCGAGAGAATAGCCATCAATACCATTAGAACACCTACCAGATAATTCTAAGAGCCAGGGGATAAGATTTGTGGTTCCAGGAGCAGAGTGAAATGTTCTATTATCTGTGGCAAAATGAGAAAAAGGACCGGAGTGCATTAAGTTTTCCTTAGAGATAAGTGTGTTCAATGTAAAGATATCTTTTATCTGACAATCTATCCTTCCTGTGCTTTGGAACAGCTTAAGTCCTTTCTCTTGGGATGATCTGATGACAACAGATGGTGCAGGGTTGTTTTGTTTTTGTTTTTGTTTTTTAACATCCTTTTTAACCAAATAAAAAATTCGGCAATATTGACCTCCAAAATTGTGAGGGAAATATTTCCTGGCTAGAGAAATCCAAACATGCAAAAACTCTAGCCTAGGTCTGTGCAGTGCAATGTAGCAGCAACGCGACGGAAGAGGTGGCAGGACCCGTGAGACGCAGCTGGTCCAAACTGAGCGGCGCTCACAGCATAAAATATACACCACGTGTCCAAGACTTCATAGAAATAGAAGAACGCACATTAGGTCCTTAATCATTTTTACATCAATCAGGTGTTGAAATGGTAATATCTTGGAAACATTAGGTTGAATAAAATATATTATTAGAATTAATCTCCACTGCTTCTTTGCATTTTTTAGAGATACAGGCTCTCGACAATTTAAAATTACATGTATAAGGCGGCTGGGTGGCTCAGTCGGGGAAGTGTCTGCCTCCAGCTCAGGTCATGATCCCAGGGTCCTGGGATCGAGTCCTGTATCGGGCTCCTTGCTGGGTGGGGAGCCTACTTCCCCCTCGGCCTGCCCCCTCCCCCTGCTTGTGCTCTCTCTTTCTCTCCCTCTCTTTCTCTCTCTGACAAATAAATAAAAATCTTTCAAAAAGAAATGAAAATTAAATAAAAGCTAGAGAATGGAAACTGTCAGACTCTGGGCTCCGAGGCTCAGAACACACCCAGCGTCCCCCCTGCCCCATGCACTGTCCAAAGCAAGTGAGAGGCCCGACAAATTCTAGGGCCCAGCGAACAGACTCTGTCCCTTCCGTAAGAAGGGCTACAGGGGACCGCGGCCACTGGACAGTCTCCTGACTCCAGCTCAGTGACCCCAAACAAGGAAAGGATATGCCTGCTCCCTGCACCCTGGTCTTTGTCAGACCCTCATTGGGACTTTCCTGGGTCCTCAGCGCTTTTACCCCCATGGGCTCCCCCTCCCAAAGATTGATAGACTGATGATAGAGAGATAGATAAATAGAGATTGTATTTTATGATGAACATAATCGAGGTTGGATTCGTTATTACATATTCATTATTATCATGGTTCCTCTTTCTCTGATTTCAAAAGAAAGGAAAATTGAACCCCTTTCGTGGGGCCCCGTAAGCATCACGGGCACAAGGCTTTGTGTCTCATGGGCCACATGGAGAAGTCAGTCCTGCGTTTTCTGGCTCATGGAGCACAGAGCCTCAAGTGGTTCAGAGTCCCAGCCCTTGCTCAGCAACCTGAGAACCGTTCGGGGTGACAGAGGGTGGGGCAGGTGTCCTCGAAATGACTTACATATTTCCCTAATGAGCTGTGTTCCAGAGCCTCTGTGTGGACATGGGTACTTTGCCCTTCCTTCAGTGATGGACCATGACTCCAGTTCTAGGGAAATTTGTGGAAGCCAGGTGAGACCAGGAAGGGCATTCAGGGCTCCAACGATGGTAACAACACCAGGGAGCCTTCCCTTTGGCAGACCGTTTTATGGTCAGCCAAGAGCTTTCCTCGCCCTCCCTGACTGTGAGCCCCGCATCTGCACTCCGAGGTGCTTGCGGCAGCTGGTTCCACCCACCTTCTCACAGACACAGACACTGAGCCTCTGCGATGTAAAATGACTTGCCCATTTCGTGGCGGGTTCTCAGAAGAGCGCCCTGGGCTAGCTCCCGGACACCGTGAGTCCCACATGATCTGACCCTGGGGGCGGCTACTGTGACGACAGCCCGGGCAACAGAAGCCTCCTGGGCCCCTGAAAGGGGTCTGGCCACAAAGGACAGGCCTGGCCTGGTTAGTGCGAGAAGGTTCCCTGGCAGCCACGTGAGCCATGTGTATTTGGGGTCGGGGAGGGCTGGGTGACTCAGATTCTGGGGGACACGCAGCTCTTCAAACTCAGAGCCTGCTTTTGGCTTCTGCCCGTACGTGTATGCTGGTCTGTGGTTTTTGACAAGGTTCTGTTGTTCTGGGGCGCCCGGGTGGCTCCGTCGGTTAAGCATCTGATTCTTGATTTCAGCTCAGGTCACGATCTCAGGGTCATGGGATCAAGCCCTGCGTCAGGCTCGGTGCTCAGTGTGAAGTCTGCTGGACAGTCTCTCCCTCTTCCCTGCCCCCTGCTTGTGCTCTCTCTCTCAAAATAAATAAATTTTTTTCAGTTTTTTAAAATTAACATACAATGTATTATTTGTTTCACGGGTACAGGTCTGTGATTTGTCAGTTCTCCACAATTCACAGTGCTCACCATAGCACATACCCTCCCAGGGTCCCTCACCTGCTACCCCAATAAAATCTTAAAAAACAAAACAAAACAAAAAAACAAGGCTATGTTATCACCACTATTTATTTGGAGAGTGTATCAGAAAAAGCACAGTTCAAAGCCAAACCTCCTTGTCATTGTGACACCTTCTCCCAGAGAAGCTGACTCAGCCGCTCAGACCCAGTTCCATGAATCTGAAATGAAACAAGGGTCACCCTTCTCCCGGGGCCCGTTTGTGAGGAGGAACGGAGGAAAGGGGGTAAGCGTTTAGCCCATTGCTCCAAGGCACGCTCCGGACTCAGAGGTTTACGGTCCAGACTCCTCCCGTCCATGTTTATCCGCCCAAGACCCACATGGAACATCACCGGGGCCAAGGTGACCACAGGCAGGATGGCTCCACATCCTTTCCCCCACCCTGCTCCTGGCCATATTCACGTGGCCCCCGTGGAGAAACACGTGGCCCATCGCCTCAGACCAATGGAGAACAGATGTTCTAAGCACTAAGGACCTTTTTCTGTGAGAACATGAGGAGCTGGGGTCCTTGCCCCTCCGAGCACCTGTCCAGGAACGTGCGGCACGGCGGCTGAGCCCGTGGGAGCTGAGCTGCAGGGCGCTGGGGCCGGTGGGGCCCCACGGGGGGCCTGCCTATGAGTCCCATTTCCTACGTGCACCCAAAGCCATTTCCACCCACTGCTAAGGACGTGAGAAGGCTCCCCCCGCCCTGGAAACCACTCTCCTCCCGGCTGGCCCCAGTGTACTTCAGCCCTGGTGACAACCTGTTTCCTGCCACAGTCTTGGGGCCTTATGAAAGTTAGCTTGGTTCAAAGAGCTACTAGGTGCCACCAACATACCAGACTCCAGGGTACAGAGACTGGACGCAGTCAGGACCCTTGAGTCATTGGCAGACGAGCTCAGCAGAGCATGGGGAGGAGCAGGGGGAGGCACAGACGGGACCCCCTAATAAAACCCAGCTGAGATAGGTGTAGGTGGGGTGAGATCAGGGAAGTCTTCCTGGTGAAGGTGGTAAGTGAGCTGCTTTCTGGATGCCACCAGTAAGGGCGGCGTTCCAGGCAAAGGCCTCGGCCTGAGCAGAGGCTCAGAGGCACTGTGGGCTCTGGAATGCTGGGTAGTTTGTCGAGGGGGAGGGGAAGAGGTGGGAATGGGGAGAGGCAGGGCTGCACCTGAGGAGGCTGCGTGTCCGAGGGCCCCTGGGGGACAGGCAGGGAGAGGGGTGGCTGGCCAGCTCTGTGACTCCAGGACTAACTCGGGCTGCCACCTGGGGATGGTCAGGTCCCTTAGGAGCTGTTAGAAGAGACCAGCCAGCGCGGAAGGAGAGGGGCCCATCGAGGCAGCTACAGTGGCCTGGCAGAAGAAGGAGAGGAGGGGCCCCACTTGAGGAAGGCTCCAGAGAGAAGAGAGGGGTAGGTGAGTGTGGAGGAGCAGGGGGGCGGCCGAGCCCCAGCTTGCCGGGCGGGGACACTGGCCCCCTCATGGGAGGCAAGGAGGCTCCTGATGAGCAGCTCCTCCTCGTACCTGGGAAGCCTGTGCTGGCGCAGCTGCTGGGCCTCTGTGGTCAGAAGGGCCTGCTCTGGAGGCAGGGTGGAGGGGGCTGGGCAGAGCCCCAGGGGTACCCGGCCCACAGCGGACTCTCCCTGCAGCCCGAGGCTGGGTGCTCAGGGAGACCCTGAGGACCGAACAGAACAGGGACAGGCTGCGGGAGGGGCAGGTCCCCAGTGGGAGCACTGAGGTCTACCCGAGCACCCCCCGATTGGAGGTGGTGCTTGAACGGATCATGTCCATTTTCATATTCCCGAGTTTGTTCACGAGCATTAGAAGAATACAGAGAGGGGCGCCTGGCTGGCTCAGTCGGAGCCGCATGTGACTCTGCGGTCTCGGGCTTGTGAGTTCAAGCCCCACACCGCGTGTACAGATGACTTAAATAAAAATTAAAAAAAAAATACAGAGGGAACATCATGCCTATTAAAGATATCCCTTGGAATTCTTTGCATGGAGGCCAAGGGATGTTAACACGCCCTGGAGCTGGGGAGGATGCGGGGAAGCCTCTACTGATCTCAAGGCTGCGCAAGGGGCTGCAAGCGCCAGGACTGCGGACAAAGGGTGGGCTTGTTTGGGTGGGACGCCCGGTGTTCCCAGCGGCAGGAACTCCTCACGCCCCGCTCACTGGCCCTGTGGCCAAGTGCTGGCTTGGGTCAGCCGGTGGGAAGGGAGCCAGCTCAGCCCCTCAGGTTGGAAAGGGCAGTCTGGGAGCCTAGACTGAGGGTGCGGGGGTCACTGGTGAGCAAAGAGCTCGCTCCCTCTGAAGTGTCCTCGGATGCCCGGGCAGCCTCCTTGGGGATGCCCACCCGAAGCGAAGAGTCGAGGGGAAGAAGTGGACAGAGGCCACGGCCGCCTTCCCCATGCGTGGTCAGCATCACTGCAGGACGATGGCGTGGCTTAGGGGCTGCAGAGAAGGGGCTGGGAACCTGGTTAGAGCCCACTCCTCTTCTTCCTGAGAAGGGGTAGGCCACTGCCTGGAGCCGTGGAGGAGCTCCCGCCGCTGAGAACACACAGCATCCCGCACAGACTGAGCTAATGACAGCCCACGTCAAGCGTTCCCCTTCTGTGCCGAGGACTCTATGAGCCTCATCTAATGTATCCCCAAAACAGCCCCGGGAAGTAGGCACGTGGACTGTCTCCGTTTTATAGATGAAACACTGATGTTCTGAAAAGTTAATTATTATTCCTCAAGCTCCCTCGTCTGCTCAGCAGTGGAGCCAGGATTTAAACTCAGATCTACTTGACAGACACCACGACCTTGGCGCCTGACCCTTCTGCTGCATTGCCACTGTGTGTTATTTCTGGAACAGGCTTGTTGAGATATAATTCACATACCACAGAGTTCACCCTCCAAAGTGCATAATGCAATGGTCCATAGGGCCCCACAGCAGTCAATCTGAGACCATTTTCATCATCCCCCAAAGAAACCCCATACCTGTTAGATACCCCCCTGCCACCACCGGGCCGTCCCCTCCCAGACCCACGCAGCCACTACTCTAATTTCTGTCTCCTCTGATTTGCGTGTTCTGGGTATTTCACATATTTCACATAAATGGAATCGTACAATACACGATCTTTCATGGCTGGCTTCTTCTCCTCCGCATGATGTCTTCTGAGCTCATCCAGGTGGTAGCACGTCTCTCTTCATTCCGTTCCACTGCTCAGTAACCGTCTGCTGTATGGATACGCCACGTGTATCATTCACCACTGATGGGCCTCCGCTTTGTTGCCACCATTTGCCCATGACGAATCAGGCTGCTATGAGCATTCACATATGAGTGTCTTGGTAGACGTGTTCCTCTTGGGACCTAGGAGCAGAATTTCTGGGCCAAATCGTAACTGTTTACATGGCCACTCTTTTGAGGAAAACAAAACCAATCTGTTTGCAGATGAGTAAGTAGAGGCTCTGAAAAACCCACTGACCTGCCCAGGTTGTACCCGAGCCTAAGTGGCCAAGGAAGGCTTTGCTTTGAGTTACATCCAGTTTCAGAAGCCGAGCTTTTAGACATACTCCACTGTGCATCGTAGGAGCTCACTTCCTACAACTTTAAGACAGGTGCGGGAGGGGAGGGGAGCGGGCAGATGTTCTCAGAATTAAGCCGATGAGTTAAGTAGGATCTCTGTTTCCGAGTGACTTACTGTGACTTAGCCATTCACACCGCGAACCTTTCCCAGTGCGTCCTATGTGCTGAGCTCTGCACTGGGCGTGATGGTGACCTCAGACTCCCCCAGGGAGCTCCAACTCTACTGAAGAAGGCCTTGGTCGTGTCAGTGACCAACACTGGTGAGGGACAAATGCTGGGGCCCAGGAAGGTGCTCTGGACACGAGGCAGGGCTGAGGAAGACCTCCTGGTGCTTCTGGCCAGAGGGCTGGGAAAGGACAATGAGTATAAGCAAAAGGCATTTTGAAGTGAGAGGATAGTCCGTTTCAAGACTGTACAGTGTTGGTGGGTCTGGGGGAGGGTAGAGGCAGAGACCAGGACAAGAAGCTGAGCAGCTGGTGAGGGCCTCAAACACCACACCTGGAAGACTGGACTTGCTCTTCCAAAGTGTCCAAGGCAGGAATGATACAGGATAATTTGGTGGTTACCAAAGTCCCTCTGGAGCAGTAAAAAGAATGAGAGATGAAAGTGGAGCAGGTTAGAAGCCTAGTGCACCAGTCCCAGCAATAGAAGAGAGGGCCTGAATAGGACAGTGGCTCTTGGGATGGAGAGGAAAGAACAAATGGGAGGGACCCCCAGCAAGGAGGGGAGTGTCTGTGCCATTATTCGGCACTGGCAGAGGCAACTTCTGGGAGGTAGGGGCTGAATGGTGCCCCCCCACCCCCGAAAATAGCTGCCCATTGGGAAACTGCAAATGTGACCTAAGGGTCTTTGCAGATGTTGTTAAATGTCTTGAGATGAGCTTTTCCTGGATCATCCCACACAAGGCCCTTGATTTGGGGATTCTGGTCTCTATGATGGTGAGAAAATAAATTTCTGTTGTTTTAAGCCACCAATTTTGTGGTAAATTGTTACAGCAGCCCCAGGAGACTGATAATCCAGTGGGGGTGCTGTGGGTTCCCGGGCTTGGGAGACCCACCACTTCCACCTCTCCGGGCTCCAGGGAAGGAGGCGCCCAGCTCCCAGACTGCAGACCCAGACAAGGCAAGGCTGCAGGGAGAAAAGCTCTCACTCGGGCCCTTCCTTGTGCTAAAAAAACAATCTCCAGTGTGTTGCCACATGAGGATTAGTCAAATAATTACGAGCTCTGACTTCCCCTGAGTGATTCGGTGGGGCTAAAGGCTGAGGCCTTGGGAAGAGTGAGTGGAGTCCTCGCCTGGTCAGGGAGGAAAGGCAGCATCAGTCGCCTCCCAGAAGAGACCAATCTCCGTGGGAACCTACAAGAAACCCGACCAGACTCACAGGGACACGCCCCAAACATGAGCCAGTCAGGTGAACCAGAGGCCACTCGCCAGCCACCAGCCCCACATCTTCCACCCCACACGGTGAGCTCACCCTCTCGTCGTCCACAAAGGCCTCGCAGGAGCAGCACCCCTGGGAGCCAGCGGAGCTTGCCAAGCACTCTGCAGGCTCTGTCTCCTGGGGTCCAGAGGTGAGGGGGAAAGTTCAGGCCAAGTCACCCCTTGGCAGAGGCTGGGGAGCCCCGCGTAGCAGCAAACTCAGGGGCTTTGGAATCTAATAAGCCAGGCTCAGACTCCAGCACCGCCTCTTCATGACCCTGTGTGTCAGGCTCCTGTGAGTCATTTCACTCCACCTCAGTTTTCTCATCTCTAAAATGGGCATGATTAGATCCACAATGCAGGGTTGTTTAGAAAATTAAATAAGCTGTCGTATGCCAAGTGCCTGGCACATGGTAGATGTTTTTATCAATTGGCAACATGTGTTGAACTACTGTGTGCCACCTGCTAGGGGACACTGGCGAACAGGTCATGGAACAACGGGGTAACAAGGCTGACACAGCCCCGACTGGGGAGGCTTTGACGGGAGGGCCAGGAGTCAAGGGGAATTCCGCAGGAAGTTAAGTTGAAGTTGGAATCATATTCCTGTTGGTCCAGAAGGATTCAGGGATCAGTTTGAGGTCACAGGACCAGTAGTGGCCAGGTCCGCACTCAGACCCATGCTTCAAACCCCCACTGGCTGCCACCTCTGCTCTAGGGCCTGGGCAGTCTGTGAGGGCCCAGCTGTGCAGGACTGGGCCAGCTCTAGGTCAGAGTCAACCCCTTAGAACCTGCAAGCCCCCACCTTGGATGCTGGGCCTTTACCCCCTGCCCAGGGAGCCCCTTACAGCCTTGGCCTGGGCCTGGGACTCCATGTGATGGACGTACCACAGTTGGTTTATCCACTCACATGTTGATGGACAGCTGGCTTGTTTCCAGTTTGTGGTTATTACAGATAAAGTTGCTATGAGTATTTGTTTACAAGTCTTTGTGTGGGCATATGTTTTCATTTCTCTTGGGCAGATTCCTGGGAGGAGAACAAGCGGATCATGGTAGGTATAATTTAACTTTGTGAAAAACTGCTGAAGTGATTTCCAAGAGGTTGTACCACTGACGTTCTCATGGGGTAGGAATGTTCCAGTTACTCCACTTCCCTGACAACACTTGGTGTCAGCAGTCTTTAATTTTAGCCATCGTCGTAGTCTGCTCGGGCTGCCATAAAAAATGCCACAGACCGGGTGGCATAAGCAACAGAAATTTATTTTCTTATACTTCCAGAAGCTGGAAGTCTGAGGTCAGGTGTCCATGTAGTCCAGTTCTGGTAAGGGCTCTCTTTCCGGTTTGCAGACTGACGCCTTCTGTGTCCTCGCGGGGTTGGAGTATGGGGGAGGGGAAGAGGGAAGCCAGTTAGGAGGGCAAACAATGGTCTCTTTATCCCCTTAATAAGAGCACCAATCCCACAACAGGGCTCCGCTCTCATGACCTCATCTAACTTTAATTACCTCCCAAAGACCCCACCTCCAAACACTACCACACTGGGAATTAGGCCTTCGACATATGAATTTGTGGGGAACAGGAACATTCGGTTTACTACAGCCTTTCTAAAATACGCTTCGTGGTATCTCATTGTGGTTTTAATTTGCATTTCCTTAGCAACTGATGACATTGAGCATCTTTTAATGTGCTCACTTGGCATCTGCTTATCTTTTGTTGGGGAAATGTCTGTTCAAATCTTTTGTCCATTTTTTACACATGTTGCATGTTTTCTTATTACGGAGTTTTGAGAGTTCTTTATATATAATGGATGTAAGTCCTTTAGCAGATGCATGATTTGCAAATATTTTTTCCAAGTCTGTAGCTTAGCTCCCCCGTTGCTTAATAGTAACTTTTAAAAAGCAGAAATTTTAAAATTTTGGTGAAATTCAATTAACCCACTTATTTGATGGGTGACACTTTTAAAGTCACATCTGAGAATCTTTGCCTAACCCAACATCACTAAGTTTTCCTCTTACGTTTTTTATTTTAGAAATTTCATAGTTTTAGGTTTTGCACTTGCACTTATAATCTATTTTGAATTAAATTTTTTATCTGGCACGTGGTATGGCCCAAGCTCATTTTTTGAGCATAGAGGATATCCAAATGTCCCAACATTATTTGTTAATGGCCCATCCTATCTCCACAGAATTGCAACTTGGCTTTAAAAAAAAAAAAAGTGAGAAAAAAAAAAAGTCAGTTATCCATAGGTCTGTTTCTGGACTCTCTTTTTGTCTATCCTTATGCCAACACCACACTGAACTTTACCACAAGACTTAGTTCTCCAGCTTGGTTCTTCCAAGTTGTTTGTCTCTCCAAAGTTGTTTGGCGGATCTAGGTCCGATGCATTTCCATATGAATTTTAGTATCGGCGTGTCAGTTTCTTGAAAAGAGAAAACATGGTGGGACTCTGGACTTTGCTCAGGAAACCGTTATGGACGATGCTGAAGATTCACACTACAGCCATGGGTCTTGGTTTACTGGACTTCTTCATGTCCTCCCATTAACTCTCAATAACCCTGGGACAGAGGCAGGGGGGCCAGTGTTCCCCATCGTGTGATCAGGAAAGCTGAACCTCAAAGGCAAAGTGCATTCCCCATAGTCACGCTGCTGTTGTCGCCCTGCTAGTGAGTGGCAGAAAGATGTTTTGAATGCATGAGGTCTGGACTCCAAATCGGGTCTCTCCGTACTACCCTGCCTCCGAGGAGGGGTTTCCAGGATCCCCGGAATTTCTCTAAAAGTTTAATAAGCTGGACAAAAAGAGGCACTCATTGTTTGGGTTACCTTTAAAAAAACCACACAATTCCAAATGTTGGTGCCATGCAAATGTGTTTCCGTTGCCCTAATTTGAACGCTTTCCTCTATTCTCCTAAAATGTGGGTGTCAGTCTTAATAGGAAAACCATATGTCTCTGTTCCCTTTTAACTTTTTTTCTTGGCAAGAATACGGCTCCATGGAGGAAAGGGGAGAGGAAATGGGGATACATCACAGAAGGAAGGATTCCAGTTTGAAGTAAGAAAGAACTTCCAGATGGTGAAGGCTGCCAAGCCCTGGGTGAAATTGCCAAAAAGGATGAGATCATTGCCAGCCTGGAAATCCTGAGGTCCCCAGCTCCGCGAAGAATAGGGACGGCCTTGACTCTATCTTTCCTCTGAATGCTTTCTCCCGGGGCACGATGACACTCACCGGGGTCCCCACGTGAGCCCACACTGCCAGTGGGACTCACGACGGAGCTGATGTATGGGGTACATAGCAGTTCTGAAATAGAGGTTTTCTTTTGTGTCGGGTTCCCTGAAAACAGCTTACGAGGTGGAGATTTGCATGGAGGTGTGCTGAGGGTACTCTTGGGTTGGGGGTGGGGGGAAAGGAAGCAGATTGGGACACTGATGTGCAATGAGGCTGCAACAGAGTCCTGAGCCTATCTCAGCTCTGGGGCTGCCGTGGCCCTCGAGAGTTGGCCCCGTGGTAATCCCCTATCAAATAGTCGTTATTTGGGGCGTGCCTCTTGGGAAGGCAGAGAGACTAGGCTGTGAGCAGTGGCCAACGCTCCTGGCAGCAGGGGAAAGGAGTGCCTTGGTCCTGGACATGGTGGGCACAGCAGGTGCATCAGACGGCCACAGCAAGGTCTAAGATTGTTCTGGACCCTTCTGTGTTCTTCCCTGTTCCACAGAATGTTCCAACTTAGAACAACAGGAACTCACTTCCAGACGTCCTTTGTGAGGCTGCAAGTCCATTCACTGTTGGCTTCCGCAGGCAGGGCAGAGGAAAATCTCATCAGTGCCACAATATCACCATCTAGAAGCTCTCCTCTGGACCCGCCACAAGATTCATCAGCGCCCACTGGGATCCATGCTTCAAACCCCTCGCCCCCAAATACACACTCACACACACGTACGACAGGGACCCGTCCATCTGTCCATGCCCAGGGCTTGGCAGGGTCTGGCAAGAGGCAGGTCCCCAGCATGTGCATGATGAAAACATGAAGAAATGTTCTAGCTCTGAGCTCACAGGGCTCTCCCAAGGGCTTTACTCTCTTTTCCCCCCTTTTCTCAGTTGACGTGCTCTAAGCGTTCGCTTCCATTTCCACCAGTCTCAGGGCTCCTGTTGCTATTCATGAAAGACCTGCTAATCCTAGAACTTTGCGATTTCCTTCAGGTCACCCTCCGTGATGGAGAGAACCCCTTGGTGGACTTGTGGGCCAGACTGATCAACCCCAGGAAAGACCCCTCTCCTGTCCCCTGCCGCCCGGGAGGAAGGATGCGATCCTTCCTTGCCCAGTGCGAGTAGGAAGCTTCCCGAGAAAGAGGAAACGCCCCAGAGTGTGCCGTCAGAAGGCCTGCCTGGCCAGGGTGGTCAGGCAGGAGATCCCAAGAGAGGCTGGAGGGAGAAGTGCCCTCAGGGAGGAGAGCTTTTCCCACTCCCACGTGCTCTGTGAGTAACACCCGTGGCTCACCTGCTCGGTGCTGAAGGACACGCTGTGTTCTGCGCTGTCATGGGGGCCGCATAGGCTGCGGCGGGAACCCAGGCGACCAAGTGCTTGAGGCAGACAGCAGGGTAGGGGCTGGAGGAGCACCAGAAGGCTCAGCTGAGACCCTGAGTGAGGAGGGGGACCTAGCCCTGTAGAAGGAGGAGCCGAGGGCACAAGGAATAGTTCAGGCCAAGGGAATAGCACCTGCAAAAGCCACAGGCAGGCTCGGGACCCAGGGCTCTAGGGGAGGCAGCGCGCTGCATCAGGCCTGTGGGCAGAGCCACAGGGAACACAGAGGCTGATGGGACGCCGTGCACGGAACGGCAGGGCCAGGGTGGGAAGCCGCTGGTGTGGGGCCCAGACCAGAGCCGTCTGCAGGCACCATCGGGGGTCCTGGGAGTGTGTGGGATAAAGTATCAGCGAAAACAAAGAGCCCAGAGCAGCCCCCCTGCCTCCCTCAGCCCCAGTGGGAATGGAGGCCCAGAGTCAGTAGCAACAGCATTTTGTGGGGGCAGGGGGTTCTCTCCCCTGGAACCTGCCTCCTGCCATATGCGCGCGGCCGGGGCTACCTCGTCCCCTTCAGGTCCTCGCCTTAACAGCTTGTTTACAAGCGAGGCCCCCAAGCCCCATGACTCCACCTGCAACGCCCACTCTTTCTCCTGCCTGTTCTATTTTTTTCCTTGGCCCTTGTCACCACCCACACCCCCTGCATTTGCCTGATTATCATCGGTTGCCCCTCACTTCTCGTCTGTTTTGTTTGCTGCCTAGATGCTGGGCACCTTGTAGCTCCTCAGCGCATGTTTATGAAATGAGATGGCTAATAACTCCGATTTATGGAGCCCGGCCCTCATACTTCCCCATCTGTTCTCTCCTTGATCCTCACAACGACCCCCATTGTACAGATGAGCAAACTCAGACGGGGGGACATAAAGAAACACTAGACATTCAGCCAGTGGCAAAGCTGGGGTTTAAACCCTTGGATTGGGAATTGCAGCTGCCAGGTCCCTTCCAGAAGCTTCTTTAGCATCTGCAAGTGTTGCCGATATCTAAGAAGGGTGGGTATCCCCTGCCCGCGCCCCACCACCATGTGCACAAGTACACATTTGAAAAAAAAAAAAATTCCAACAACTGCATGCTCAAATTCGGAGGACAGATTTGCAAATCCAAAGTGACAGCGTTGGCTAAGGTATTGGCATAAACCTCTCACGCAAGTGGGTCACCAGTGTGTTGGTAGATCTGTCGGAGGGAACTCCGGGGAATGGATACCCTTTCCCCCAGCCCTTGTGGGGTGACCAGCCTGGGAAACACGTTAACTCCTGCATGAGAGGGGTCAGGGACATGCCCCATGAGGAGTCTCAGGGCTCCTGAGTTGGGGGGCAGAGGGAGGCTGTGGCCCAGAATGCCGGCCCTCAACCGGGTCTGCCCCTGGCCGTTTGGGCAGGAGCGTGCAGAGAAGGCGGGAAGCTGATGGCCTTGAGCTCCACGTGTGTCTCCTGCAAAGCTCCTTGGTCTGGGTGGGGAGACGTCAGAGTTCATCCCTGGCACAGGTGCAGCTCCCCCACCCCCTTTCCCGCCCCCCCTTCCCACTTCCTCCTTCAGCCAAAGCCCACAGTTGGAGTGGTTCTTGGTTGACTTCCTTGGAGAAGAAAAGGATGATACAAGGGACTCCATCTTTCACTTCCCACACCGCACCCAGTGCACTTTTAAGATGTGGAAATTTTATTAAATCCCTGAGCATAGCTTCTTTCTACATTTTCTGTGGTTTAACTCTCCGTGGGTCTTTTTGCTTATGGTTTTGGCTTTTTCCCCCTTCTTTAAATTGGAGAGTTTTCTTTCTCCTTTGTCTCTTACATGAAACAAGGGCTAACACTTCTAGTATTTTCTACAGGCCTTACATACTCGGACAGTAAGTACATACTGACCTGGCAACCAGTGTGTCTGTGTGTGCGTGAATCCCCAGGATGAATCTGCGTTCTCATCAGCCTGACTGCTTCTCTTCTTCACTCCTTCCTTTGCAGACTGGCCTCAGGACCTTTGCTCACACCCGTCCCCTGGGAGAATGGTTTTGTTCCTCCATTTACCCAAATTGGTCTCTTCCTTGCCCTAGGCAAGTTTCCCCAGGCAATAAATATCTTTTCTGAGCACTGTAGCCCCTCTCATCCCTCCTACCCTCCTGGAGGACCATGCCTGCCTCACCGATCTGGTAGTGTAATTCACCTCTGTGCCATCCTCTTTGAGAAAGATGAAATTAGCTGTAAAGATATGAGTATGTATTTTAGGAAAATGAATTGCCCCACCCTCAAACGAATATGTATTTTAGGAAAATGCACTGCCCTACCCTCTAACCTGGTTCCTCCCACAACCGCCCACCCTCAAGGTGACCCACTACAAGTCTGCTTGATCCTTCTGTGTTATTTAATTCCCACGCATTCCCACGTATTCAAATAAAATGCACTTGCCTGGAAAGCAGGAACCTGGGCTGAGGCTTCCAGCCAGGCTTCTGCTACTGGTGCTCAATTTCTTCTACTTGTTTTGTCCCCCTGGATCAGGGGACATGCAGAATCGGGGTGATCCTTCCTTTCCACAGGTGAAGTTGCAGAGGTGCAGAGAAGCTAATGGGGTCACCTCAGGTCACAGAGCTAGTAAGAAAGAGAGTGAAATTGGAACGCTCGTCCTCTGACATGCCCAGCTGTTCTGGGAAAAGCACTGCAGGACGCTCGACTTCCCTAAACCTTACTCCCGGGTGCCCGGCTCTGCAGAGCTGAGGTTAGCTAAAAACATGTTGCAATCCCTTGTCACTCTCCAAGTAGCCAAACCCGGGTTCTCATCTGTGACTTGATATGTGCCCTGGGCGGCCGCCCCTTTCAGGCCTGGGGTTCAGTATCCACTTGGGTGAATCATGAACCGTCAGCCAGCTGTCGCCTCACCTTCAGCTCCCTGAGGTGTGAAGCTTGTTTTCTTTTGCTGGCATAAAACAGTCACCTTGGACACGTGGTCAGACACGGGACACTGCCTCAAAGGCAAACACAGACCCACAGGAAAAATCCATCTGTAGAACGCAAGTGCTCCCAGTGCCAAGAGCAGGCTTCTCCCTAGGAAGTTCCCAAGGCTGACAAGGATGTCACCTACCTCAAGGAAACAGATAGGACAAGCTGCTGAGCTACTGACCCAGGGGAGAAGAGGGAATGCCTGGCCAAGCTCTGTGGGCGTGAACCAGGACGGGCAGCCCCGGAGCCTCAGAAAGATTCCCCGGCTCACACTTCCCAAGTGAAACTCGGATCGTGGGTCAGCACAAACCCCCTCCTGGGCCTCCTCTTTCTGCCAATCCATGCTGAAACCCCAACCACAGTGGCCAGGCGGGCGGGTGTGCCTCGATGATTAACAGCCAAAGCTTCATGCTCGTGTCAACGCACTCTCAAGGGACTTATTTCAGTGCTAGCTGTGTGGAGGGAGGTTCTTAAAAGAATCTGGGGAGTGTGGAAAGGCTTTGGGTGCTGGCCTGGACCCCTAGCAGGACCCCATGCAGGAGTTTCCTGAAAGGCCACCCAAGAGGATTGTAGGTGCCTCAAGAACACCTATTTCTTTTATTTTAGTAATTACATATTTACTTTAATATGCTTAAAATATACTTAGCACATCTAACCTGTAATTTCATGTAATTATGTAATTCCGTGTATATTATTATTTAGGAGAAGGCTAAACTTTTTTTTTTTTAATGTAACTTGATTAAAGTAAAAAACTAGGCAAATAATAACACAAGCCACAAGTCGATACGGCAAAAACTCTGATGAGGGAGTTTGAACCACTGGTATTTGAGAAACACTACCTTCTTGGAGAATCCAATATTCATACCAAAAATATTAACTGAACCTAGATCCAGCAGAGGGAGATTGTTAGAGATCTCTCTTGGGAACCACACTAGTTCATTTCCATGCTTTCGATATGTATGAATTTTTGGAAAGGGAAAGGTACATGAGAGGTTTTGTATTCTGGTTTGTTTTAATTGAGACGTTCACATATCCAAGGCCCTGGGGGGTTGGAGATGAAGCGATGTTGCCGAACAGGGTAATTAGAAACGATCCATGAAGCAAAATCTGAAAAGGCAGGGAGGGAATGATGAGTGGAATCGGGATGAAGTGGGTCACCAGGCTTTGCACTGATTAGAATATTGTTTAAAAAGAAAAGAAAGAAAAAGATGCACAAAGATGCACAGCCTTTATATTTATCTAAGATCTTTGGAAGCTTTTGACCTAAGAATATGCTATTTAGATAGCTGTTGTGTGTGTGTGTGTGTGTGTGTGTGTGTGTGTGTGTGTGTGTGTCTGTAGTTCTGTTTGACTTTATGAACTCAACATTAACTCGTTTGGGCTTTTCTTTGCATGCCACGTGCCTAGTCTTCATGTGGAATGTGAATCAGAACGAGCTAGAAAACTGGTTAAATGCAGATTGTTGGGTCTGCCTCCCAGGATTCTGACTCAGTGGGGCCTGCGTAGCTGCATTCTTAAAAGTTTTATTTATTTATTTGACACAAAGAGAGAAAGTGAGAAAGAGAGCATAAGCTGGGGGAGAGGCAGAGGGAGAAGCAGGCTCCCCACTGAGCAGGGAGCCCAAGGTGGGGCTCGATCTCAGGATCCTGGGATCATGAACTGAGCCGGAGACAGTGGCTTAACCACTTAACTGACTAAGCCACCCAGGTGCCCCTGGACATCTGCCTTTTAACAAGCTCTTCAGGGTGTCTGATAAAGATGGTCCTAGAGCTTACTCCGTAAAACCTTGGTGCACAGGAAATATACATGATTCAGATATGGATTCCATCCTCAATAGACCATTCCCTCGCCTCTGTTCCTCTTGTGCTCTCTCTCTCGCTCATTCTATCAAATAAATAAAATTTTAAAAAAATGAGAACACAGCCAAGGGAGGGAGATGACACACCCACAAGAGTCACAAGGTGGAAAGTACACTGTGTGGTAGGAGAACAGACAGGAAGTGCCCAGGAGCGCTCACCGCCAAACCCAGCCCTTGGGTGCTAAAGTACCCTGTTCCTGAAGGTTCCATGCTTGTGCTCTATTCTATTCCAACCAACCTTGAATTATTTACTCATAGTATCTCCTACACCTAGCAGAAGAATCATTTCAATTATGTAGGATCTTTTTAAAAAGATTTTATTTATTTATTTTAGAGAAAGAGAGCGAGCGAGCATCTGCTTGTGTGTGAGCGGGAAGAGGGGGGCAAAGGAGGAGGGAGAGGGCCGAGTGCCCGATGAAGGGCTCGACCCCACAACCCTGAGATCATGACCCGAGCTGAAACCAAGAATGGGCTGCTTGGGCGCCTGGGTGGCTCAGTTGGTTAAGCATCTGCCTTTGGCTCAGGTCATGATCCCAGGGTCCTGGGATTGAGTCCCACGTCAGGGTCCCCGCTCAGCAAGAAGCCTGCTCTTCCCTTTCCCTCTGCCTGTTGCTTTCCCCTGCTTTTGCTCTCTTTGTCTCTGTCAAATAAATAAATAAAATCTTAAGGAAAAAAAAGAATGGGTTGCTCAACGGACGACGCCACCCCAGCACCCCTCAATGATGTAGGATCTCATCTTTCATTCTGGTGAAGGGTACTTGGGGGTGGGGGAGATGAATATTTCGTGGCATGTGAAAATTATATTATTAAAATTTCAGCGTCTGTAAATACAGCTTTACTGGAACACGGCCACCACCATTCATTCACATACTGTCTGTGCCGGCCTCCCGCTCCCGCGGCAGTCACGCAGTTGCAACACGGAGCGTCTGTCTCGAAAAGCTGAGAACGTTCAGTGGCTGCCCCTTCCCATCAAAATTTGCCTACCCTTGCTTTTGAAACTTCCTTTTCAGTATTGTTACACAGAATGAGAACATTCTTTAGTCCAGGGCCAACTTTGCCCCGCTCTGGCCGGTGGGAAAAGGAACATTCTAGGGCGTGTGTGAGTTCAGAATTTTGTTCCCTCTGATGTGGGAGGTTCTTTCCTGGCCTCAGGTGGTTTCCTCACTGGCTGGAGCCGGTCATGATTCAGCTGAGGACTCCAGAGGGACCCTCTGCCCATCTCCAGAGCTGCCTCTCCGGGCAGCTGTCTCCTCTCCAGTCCCCTGCTTGCAAATTCTGCCTCCCTGAACCTTCAGCTCTTGTCTCCTCGATTCAGACGGATTCCGACCGACCACCAGGTTCCTGCCAGGCAGCCCCCTCTCTGAGGATGCCTGGGAACTCTCCAGGCACTGAACAAGGGCAACGTCTAATTTCTTGTTGTCTAATGGCTGAAAACCACCATGTCATCCACGTTGTCTGAATGTTTAGTTGCTAAAGGTGAGGGCAAATCCCGTATCTGTTAGTTCATCACTGCCAGGAGGGAACGAAGTACTGTATTTTAAAAGAGGTGAGTGAAATTCACCTTTACAGCGACAGGAATGCAACATGGAAATATTTACCATTTTCACGGGTGACAAAGCCGCAGGTACCGTGACGTGCACTGTAGTTTGTTACCTGCATTTATAATGGCAGGAAATGCTAAGTTCCAATTAGAGATTAGTAAAACTAAAGCTGTAATTCTTTTTCCCCATACGAATTCATAAACCTTCCAAATTTCATCCGTAGTCCCCAGGGGACCCGTGGTTTCTGGGACGAGGGCCTGGCTCTCTAAGACTCTAATAGTAGTTTTTCTTCTGCGTGTCGAAGGTCTTCTAATTGGCCCTCCTGTGGCACTTCCTGCCAATTGCCCTGTAGCATCTTCCTCACAGAGTTCCCATGTTTTGACAAAACAGAAGTCTCGTTTTTTTTTCTCTGTGGCAAAAACATTCCAGTTCCTTTCAGCATAGCATCCATGTTTCATCATCTCTAGCCTTGTTATTGCTGTTCTCTGGCCTAATTAGAGTCTCCACATTCTTTGTGAAACGTGGTGACCGTAAGTAGCCTAGAAACTCAGCGAGGGGCCCCCACGCAGAGCCCGGTGGCCTGAGTACCCCCAGACCATCAATGACAACCTTTCCGGTACATTCCAGGGGCATGCAGACTCCCTTAAGAGCACCCCACTTCCGGTTTGTATTCTGTTTATGATGAAGGGTGGTCCTTGGGTTGCTTCCTTTCATAACTGTATCTTGCTTTTTCTTTTTGTTTTTAAGACCAAGACTGTATTTGTTCATTAAAAAAAGTCCCCATTAAATGTTCCTTTCTGTGGTCATAAATGTTTACGGTATTGTTGTACTGGGCCGTTCTGACATCCGCTGAATGATTACGAGGTCATCTTTAGGGACTTAATTTCTTCCTTCCCAACAGCAGAATAAACAGAGAAAAGATATGGCCAGAATTCTCACCCCATTATACTTAACAACAACAAAAAAAGTGGCTAATTAGCATTATTGGTTACTTACTATTAGTGATCATTGCCTATAAAATGCATATACAGTTGGGACATACAGAAATAGAAATAGGTAGAATTAAGTTTGTTAGAGCTGTCAGTCACTAATCTTATTCTCTCGTTAAACCTGAACAGTTCTTTATTTTTTACATTGTTTCAAGTAGGTTCCACCCCCAGTGTGGGGTTTGAACTCACCACCCTGATGGCAAGAGTTGTGTGCTCTTCTGACCAAGTCAGTCAGGTGCCCCTTAACACTTCTTTGGGAATCGCTACTTCTAATCCTGTGATTAGGGACTGAGGCTTGAATAGAATTCTTATTTCACTCTAATCTTTAAGATTAAGCTTCAAAAACACTTCTGAGAATATTGATAGGGGCTTGATGACTGGTTGAATTTGGGGCACTGATAGCTGCTCACCCTTTCTGACCATGACCATGACCATGAAGAGAAGCTCGCTCTTCTCTGTCCTGTAAAGCAATCCCCACTCAGCTCGTTTGCATCGTTTATAAACCATAAGATTCACCTGTTTGAAGGGCTGAATTCAGGGACTTCTAGGAAATCCAGAGTTGTGCAACCTGGTTTTAGAAAACGTCCTTCACCCCAAAGTGATTCCCTCGTGCAAGGTTCTCCCCATTTCAACCCCTCAGCCCCAGGCCACCACTAATCAACATTCTGTCCCTATGGATTTGTCTCTTCTGGACATCTCATTTGATGAAATTAATTCAGACACCCTATGCTCTTTGGGACTGGCTCTTTCACCCGGCATAACGTTCAGCCATGGCATGGCACGGAGTTCAAAAGTACCTCATTCCTTCTGATCCCAGGCAATATCCCGCTGTACGGAGCCCCAGTTTGGTTCATCCATTCCTGAACTGGACATCTGGATGGTTTCCACATTTTTGCTATTAAAGTCATGCTACTAATGAACGTCCATACATAAGACTTTGTGGAAATATGTTTTGACTCCTCTTGGGTAGATGCCTAGGAGATTTGCTGGGTTGTGCAGTAACATCTATGTTTAACCCCTTTTGCAAAAGCCAAACTTTTCAAAGGCGCTGCATCAGTTAGCAGTTCCCGAGGCATGGTACGAGGGTTCTTGTCCTGTTGTTTTAACTGCCTTCTTGTCAGGGGTTAGTCCCTTCCCCTGAGTCTGACACAAGCTGGAAGGCAGCTCTCCCAAACGTCACGGGTTTCCAATAAAACCCTCGTGATTCGCCCCCTATTCTCCCAATCAGGTTCTGCAGATGTCTTGTTTTCAATCTTGTTACCTGATTTCCTAAAACGCAGTTTTGGGTTACTCAAGAATTTTCCTGTATTTCTTTTCCTTATGCCACTGTCCCCTATACACGGCACTCACATAACCTTTGATGGAATTTGTTTTTCAAATATCTATCTGCCCCAACTAGACACTAAGCTCTCCGGAGGGGAGATTTTTGTATCCAAAGAGACTAACACAAACCATGGCACAAAGTGGGCCTTAAAAAGTATGTGTTGGATGAATAGTTGAGGAGGCGATGTACCCATTTGGTTCAAATATATACTGATTTTCCTGTCAACCTGTTTTCCTTCCAAAGGGCTGACACTTCCCTCAGGACTGATTCAATGAGCACAAGACACAGAATAGTAGAGTCTGCGGAAACCTTGGGAAGAAGTCCAAATCTTTTAGTTCACCCAAAAACTCTAAGGCCCGACAGGATGGAGTGACTCTCACTAAAGGTGGTGGGCAAGAGCCAGCCAGGAGAAGTAGGGTGAGCCCCTCCCAGAGGAAGCCCTGCGAACAAGAGAGGGGAGGACCGGGTGCTGGGGAGCCCAGGGACTATCCCGTCAACAGGGGAGGAGCTGGTCTCTGGCAGAATCCTGACTGCCAGGCTCGAACTCCATTCCTTAGAACAGGAACGCTTTTGAGGAGGCTGTGAGGTGACCCCATTGGCTTTCTAGTAGAGTGACAAGGCAAGGGGGAAGAAGAGCGGTCAGAGACTCTAAGTGTGAAGCAAGGAGGGCCTGGACTGGGTGGGGTGTTTGCGGAGGGAACTAGAGAAGGGAGGACGGGAGTCTGCAAGCTGGAAAACAGTGGTTTCAGTGATGGAAATAAGGAAGATGGGATAGAAGTGCAGGTTTGATGGTTCATGTGTCCTCTGCGGCCCCAGGGCCAAGAGCCTAGTGGGTCAGAGGGTTGCCTCTACACTCACCGCTCTGATCCAATACGGGCTGTACCCCACACAGGCGAGTGACCTCGGACAAACGACTCCATGACCCTGGCTTGCCCTTGGCTTTCCCATCTGCAAAATGGGCATGCTAACAACAGCCTCCTAGGGTTGTAGAGAGGATTAACTTTGGGGATACATTGAGGCATTTAGGCCCGAGCCTACTGTGCAGCTGGAGATCAGTTCACGGTGGCATTGAAGCGGGCCCGGCCTGTGACTTACTTCTGTCCTCACGTGATAGTTAAGTCCAAGGGTGTTTGGGGGGAAAGGAGCGCCCACTGCAGGAGCTGCTTGAAGCAGACGCTCTGTGTCTGAAGCTCTATAGAAGGCGGCCGATAAATTATCTTATCTTTCGGAGTTTGTGGGGGTGTTTTAAACTTAATGGAACGTTCTTGAAAAGAACCAGCATTTTAAAAAAATGCCATGTGGCATTTGGATAATGGTCCAAGTCTTCAATCAGTCATATCTGGGAAAAGAAACAAAACTGAGTTAGCTCCAGTGTCTATTAGGGTTTTCAAATGTCACTCTTGTGTAAGCTCAGGACTCCCGGGCTGCCCCGGGCACAAGGGGATGGAGACTCCTCTGACTAAGCCTGCCGTCCTTTCAACAAGCAATACAACTTCATTTAAAGAAAAGGCTTCAATTTTGGGAAAACTCCCGTAACAGAAATTTAACAAATATGCCATATTGATGATGATAACCAAAGAGTAAGTTTTCAATGAAAATAAATTCTATATAAAACTTCAAAGTCTTTAATTGGCTAGATAAATTCATCAAGCCTAGCTTCTGAAGACTAAAAGAAGGAAAAAGCTTCACAGGATACAAAGATTGTACCTTTTCCACAGTGGAATGGTGTCATTTTGCGTTTTTTTTTGTTTGTTTTTGTTTTTTTTCCTCACCGATATTGGTGTCCACACCAATATTCCAGAATTCTCTTTAGAAAGAGTAGGGGAAAACACAAATCAAATCTTCGGCAAGTATTTCATGCCTGTCGCTATCTGTTTAGGAAACAAAGTATTTCACAAAAGAACCACATTCCATGAAAAGTATGTTTGTTCTGGCTTAAACATCATCATTTCCTCAGGAAGTCTGATTCAGATGAAGTATCTTAAGAAATTCAAATTGACTTAGCTTGTGGACAACTGAATGTCGCCCTCTTTTCTGAATTCCATGAAATGTTTCAAAGATAAATCCTGCCATTTTAGACTATGCTTTTTTTTTTTTTAGATTTATTTATTTATTTGAGAGAGAGAGAGAGAGACGGAGAATGCAGTGGGAAGGGGCAGAGGGAGAGGGAGACTTCCACAGGCTTGACTCCCACAAGCATGACTCCCATCATGACCCGAGATCACAACCTGAGCCGAGATCAAGAGTCGGATGCTTAACCGACTGAGCCACCCAGGTGCCCCGAGACTAAGCTTTTAAACTCAGATATGTACTATTTCATGGCCTTCACTCCCTAGTAACTATTGTTTCCTGCATTTTAATGAATTTATTTACAGAAGCTTCATTTTAAAAAATGTGAACTTTTGCGTGTATTTCTACATCTAAATAAATCAATGGGGAGGAGGAGAAGAGTATAGGATTAGGAATTCAGACTCTGGGACCAGGCTACCTGAGGTCCTGTCCCAGCTCAGGCATTTATGAGCTCCATGACTTTCTACGGGTTACTTCACCCCTCTGTGCCTCATTTTACTTATCTGCAAAGTGGGAATAATAACTGTACCTTTCTGGCACCCGGGTGGCTCCGTTGGTTAAGCGCCTGGCTTTGGCTCAGGTCACGATCCCAGAGTCACTGGATCGAGTCCCACCATCGGGCTCCCTGCTCAGCTGGGGGCCCTGTTCTCCCTCTGCCCCTCACCCTGCTTGTGCTCTCTCTCAAATCAATAAATAAAATCTAAAAAAAAACCCCAAACTTGTACGTTTCTCAGCGGGCAGTGAAGATGACAGGAGTGAACCTACATATGTAAAGCAGGCGACTGGCGCCTGGTACACAGTAAATGCTCCAGAAATGGTAGCCACTGTTAGCTCTTCTTGGCTTCCCAGTGTAGTCAGGGGATGGCTCGTCCGGTTTAATGAACTATTCTAGTTGATAAAAGGTTGCTATGGAGATCATTTAATAGATCAGCACTCTTCACCTGGAACAGAATCAAAGATATTCAATGTAAAGACCTGGAGGGTCCTGAGTCCACAGACTTCTGGGGCTGAAGGGACATGAGACGACATCTCGCTCCACATCTTTATTTCGGGGCTGAACACCCACAAGGCCCAGCAGCCTGAAGCCACGTGCAGAGAGCCACCGGGCAGGGTGGAGACAGTCAGGATGTGGCTGCTTCTCAGGATACTTCAGCTCTCAGAGGGCCGTAGCGAAGTTTCCATTAGGGGCACCGACTGTCGTCGCACCGAGAAGCCTGTTCACTGGAGCAATTCTGTGCGGGTCGGTCAGAACGACAAACAGCAGCATTTACGTACTGGGAACTGTCGACAGGCAAAGCAGATACAGGCCAGTGAGCTGGGTCTTCCTGGGAACCTCATGCTATCATTGATGGCGCTGTTAGACAATTCTCGCCCGGGGGGTGGGTTCTCCACGCTTCCGTTACACAGCCTCTGAAAGACTTTGTGTAGTTAAAACCATAATAAAAACCAGCCTGAAACAGTAGAAACAGAAAAGCCTGGCACCGCCACGCCCATGCCATTGGAACAATTTACACCTTGGGAGGTGCACGGATAGGACACGCTGTGGATGATCAAAGTTTTATTTAAAATTATAGACCACTCAAAAATAAACAATATAATATGCTTGGATTTTTGCTGTGACATAGAAAAAGGCTTCCAATTACACTTAAAACCTTCAAGTTTTACCCCAACAAAGTATGCTATGCAGCCTGGCAAGGTGCTCTGAGGAGCACTGCTCTCTCCAGATGGCTGGGGTAGGAGGTAGGCTGCGGACATCCCTGCAGGGAGGTGAGTTTCTCCTACTCGGACGGGCGATTCTTCTTCTTGTTGTGGCTCTCAATAGCCCTTCTGAGTGCTTCATCCTGGATGAGATCAGACATTCTCACATCTGTGTGGCTACAGCCAATTTTGGGGCAACTGTAAAGGAGAAGAAAATCACTTAGCTTGGATGCCTTTGGCATAAATGCCTCTCACATACAAGGATTTAAATGAAGATATTTTAGCCAAAAGGAGAATGTTCTAGAAATCGGGACCGATGTACACTGACTCATTTATTCACCGAGTGCCTACCTGAGCCCGTCCCTGCCCAGCGCTGGGAGCACAGGCAGGGGACAAGCAGGGCCCAACCAGGACAAGAAGGTGCGCACCTTCCAGTGAGGGACAGAGATCATCCCTAAGTCACCAGAGAGCGTGTGCTGTGGGTTCGCTCACATGAAGTGCTACGAAGGCAAGGAAGCAGGGTCAAGGGAGAAAGTGTGGGGTGAGGCTTCTCTAGCTGGAGTCAGGGCAAGTCTTGCTGAGGAGAGCTGATCTAGAACAAGTGCTGCATGTGACCCTGGCAGAGGCAGCAGCTGAGAACGCAGCAGCTTAGTGGCCTGTGGTAAAAAGCAAGGTCATTATGGCTGAGATGCCTGGGGAGAGAGAGAGGAGGGGCATTTGAAGAGGAAGTCAGAGGGTCACAGGGGCTTTGGATTTCATTATTAAAAAAAAAAAGGTTTTTTTAAGTTTATTTATTTAAGTAGTCTCTACATCCGACGTGGGGCTCGAACTCACAACCCTGAGACCGGGAGTCACATGCTCCTCCAAGGAAACCAGCCAGGCGCCCCTGGATTATATTTTAAATATGAAGAGGACACCCTGGAGGGTTTGAGATAGGGCAGGCACTGTGATTTGGTTTATGTTTAGATACCCTGGCTCTGGCTGCTGATGCAGAAGGCAGGCAGAGTAGGAGAGCCTCGCCACGGTCTGGGGCAGAGGGTTGCATGGCGGAGGCTGGAGGCGGTGGTCATCAGGGAGGAAGCGGAAACAGAACCTCTAGGACCTGCTGTGGGGTCAGAGGCACAGTGTAAGGAAAGAGAAGGGCTGAGCTTCATCAGAGCAGGCCCCCGGCCGACGGGCTAATTGGGGGTACCCTTTACCTCTACGGGGAGCAACAGGAGAACCAGGCTAGGGATGGAGTCAGGAGTCCCAGTTGGTCTACGTTCCTTCCGAAATGCCCACCAGTCCTCCTGTGGAGAGACTGCGTGGGCTGGCAGAGACTCAGGGGAAAAGCTGTGGCTGAAGAAATCAGTGTGTGAGTCACCCACGGGGGCAGATACTTAAAGCCACGGCTCTGTTTGGATGTGGTCTCCTCTGAAGGCAGCAGGCCAGAGGAAGTCACCTGATTTCTTCTCAGCGGGAAGTAGACTTGGCCAGTCAGGTAGAGTGCCCAGTCTCCGGAGTGAAGGTGACCTGGTTCTGAACACAGCCAACACCTACTTGCTCCTGATGAGACCACAGGCAACAAAAGCTCTCTTTCTGGGCCTCTACACCCTCAGATTTGAAGTGGGGGCAGAATTCCTATTTCCCAGGGCTACAGGCAAAGTGGTGCTCAGTATTACCCGTCGTCCCCTTCGTTCTCTCCCACGATTAGCATCCCCGATCATCTCTCTTCTGACACATTTTAAGACGCCCGATCTCCCTGTATCCTGCACGTTTGCGATGCGCATTTGTGCATGAATGACCTTGCCCAGCCCTGTGCTGGGCTCTAAGCACCCGTCTGGTAAATACAAATTTAGATTCCTGCCCACACACAGCTCCGGCCCAGTGATCTGAGACAACTCTCCGAAAAGCACAGGTATATTAAGACAAAAAGAAAAAAATACAGCTACAAGACAAGATCAAAAATACCAAATACAAGACAAAAGACAGAAAGCAGAAGGGGAAGAAAGCTGATCATGGGAGCTCTGATTTGTCCACGGGAGGAAGCCCGGTTGTTCAACATGAAGGAGAACATTCTCTCTGTGCTTTCTGGACCAACATGTCTTCATGTAAGAAAGGCATTAATCGATGCTATGGATAATATGCTTGCTAACAATATTTACTTTTAAAACCATGAAACGTTCCCTGTATGGGCAGGGACGTGTCTTAAAATGTGATCATAAGAAGGTCCTGGTGGGAAAGAGGATCAGGTGTCTGACCAAGTACACGTCCGTCTGCCCCCCGGCTCTGCGCTGGGGGAGGCCTGGGGCCGCGGAGACCGGTCCTGCAGTGCCTGCTCAACGCGAACGGCTTCTCTAACCCTGCAAGTTAGCAGCTGCGATTACGAGAAGGTTATGGACACTTGCACGACTTCACAAAGGGGCATTTTCCGTCACTCCACTGTCTGCGACACGGAAAGGCAACCCAAAGGAGGTCCCTGGCACGCCATGCGCTGGGTCACCCTCACGTCACACGTGTCACTTGGTGAGGGTGCACTGTGACGGCGGGCCTGGAGTCCCCCCCACTCCCGAGAACCAAGTCTTCCGCCCCGACAGCCAGGCGGTGGACGAGCGTGGAGGGGCAAGTGGGGACTGAGGCGGGAGGACTTCCCGGTCACATCAGCCGCTCGGTCAGCGCGTGAGAGGGCTCTTAGGATGTGTGACGGGATCAAGCACTCACTCGCCGCTGAGCCTGCAGGCTCGTTCCTCACCGGGGGACAAAGGGATGGGGCCCAGGGTGACCTGTGTCCCGAACAAAGAAGTGTGACCTCACTTAAGGGAGCAACTCTGCGGGACGGAGACATTCACCCAAAAGCCCCCCGCAAGGGGAGCTGACGGCCTCTTGACACAAATGCAGGCTCAAGAGTGAAAGAGATGTGGGCTCAAGCCTCTTGGCCGTGACCCGCTGGGCAAGTGGCTTTTATTCCCGTGCCCCAGTTTCTTCTGTCACGAAGACGACACTGAACGGAGGGCCTCTGGGAGCAATAAGGAGGACAGTGTGCAACAGGCTTGAGGAACTGGCTCAGGTTTCCGCTCTAGTCTGCAGCTTCTGCTCCCACAGAGCCCGTGGCGAGGAGGCTGCCCCACTGGGGACGCTGGCCGGACACGGGCGAGTAGGACACACGAGCTGCTGCGGCAGCGTGACGAGGCACGCTCGGCCCAGCCTGAGTGACGGCTCAGGGAAGACTTCCTGGAGGAGAGGTTGATTCAGGAGCTGAGGGAGAGCCTTGCTCTCACCCTATCTCAAACAAACACAGGCTTTTAAGCTAGAGGATAAGACAAGGCAGCAATGACACGATACTGAATCAGGACACTCCTCACAACACTCTGTGGAAGCGTTAGTGCGTTAATCCCAGGACGTCCCGGTGAGCAAGCCAGGCGTGGCTGTACCCGATCCTAAGCTCTCGAGTCATCACTGTGAGCAGTCAGACCTACAGGCCTCGGAGGAGAGGCTGGGTCCTCCACTCGGGTCACTGACAGGGCAGAACATTCCATCAGAGCATCGAGCGAGCATGGAAGTGTCTACTGAGCAAAGGGAGCCCGGGTCTTGGGGGTCCCAGAGGCTGCAGGGATCTTGGCCTCGGTCTCAGCTCTCGTGTACAAGATTCGGAGTCCTGTGAGCTCGTGGATCCGGGTCACAAGAATTCCAAGGTCCAATCCAGCTCTGGGAGGAGGTCTACGGATACCTCTGGAAGTCTGAGTGGGATGGATTCCTGTCGCACCTAAACACACCAAGTAACTGTCCATGTTTAAAGTAACATGTCACTGAGCGATGAGGTAAGTAACAACAACACGGACAGTCTGGACCTTTCTAACCCTACTGCAATTTGCTGAGCGTTCTGTAGTTCCAAAGGAGCCTTCCCTTAAGTGGTTTGCTTCTCCACTGCCAAGAAAGGCGCTGGTCCAGGCCTCGGCTGGAATTTCCCCACGTTTCTTTAATCCTAAGATCCCAAGAGATGCTGCTGTTATTTCTGTTTTGCAGATGAAGACATGGGGGCTCTGAGAGGCGAGACGGCCCGCGGGCCAGGAGTGAGCCAGGGTCGGTGAGCACAACGCTAGCCCTCGGCTCTTCAACGACACGTTCCGATTCAGCCTGATTTTACTCCACATGCTGTTCGGTGGGGCTGTTTGCTACACACAGTTCCTGTTCCTCAGCAAAAAAGGAACGACACGACTGTGGAACACTGGAAATATCTTATTACTGTGACAATCATAAGGCAGCTCTGTTAGGGAGATAACGCACGGCCCAGTTATTCAGGAAATTGTTTTAACTACTGTATTTAGTGAGGACTGAGAGTCTCCACAATTTTCTCCTGACTCACACCAGAAGAGAGAGATCCTCGAAGAGACTAAGCACGGCCAGGACAATTCCAGTCAGCGCCCAGTCATACGAGGTACCTGGATCTCCAGTCTGACAAAATGTTAACTAGAACCGTCTAGGAGGAAGGACTGAGATTTCTCAAGCTGGATGTGTCACAGACATTTTAAACAAAGGGGACCTAGAACGGCTCCTCAGGCTCACATGCATCATGGGAAATGACACTGCTTCGCGCTCCGTCAGGAAGCTCTGGAGTAGCTGATGAAGAGGCCCCGAGGTGTAATCTGGCGCCAAATGCAGCCTGTCTCCAGGACTGTGCCTACTGCCCCCACTGCTCCTGTCATCCCCACCTCCCCTATCTCTCTTCCTGGCTCATTGGGCCGCACCTCAGACGGCTTCACGGGGGTCTTCTTCCTCTGACTGCCTTTCCTCTAATGAGTGCAGTGCCTTTCTGAGGGTCCACAGGGGGCCCTGAGGCTGGTGGTGAGCAGCGTGGCGCTGGCCGCAGGCCTCGTGCTACCCGGAGCCAGACCATAGTCCCATCCTTGGTGGCTCTCAGCCAGCTGTCACATGCTGCCCAGAGCTGCCCCTGAGGGGCAGGTGAGTGGGTTTGACTCCTCTACCAATAATCTCTCCATGACGTCTTGAGCTCAGAGCTCTCTCCCGGGTTCAGCACCTCACATTTTCTGTGCCTTCCAGACACTTCCAAGTTGGTTGTGCTGCAAGGACCCCAAGCTTCGCATGACCCCAGCTGTGCCTCTCATAATCCTTCCTAAATGTGTTTGTCACTCCTGCCCTCTCTGTAGGTTAATGACCCCTTCTGGACACCCGGTTTAGAAATATCCTCCACTCCTTCTTCCCCCCTTCAACTCTCAATTGCCAAATCCTGCCAGCTGTGCCTCCGTTCTCATTCCCTTCTGCCTCAGACTCTTGCCTCAGTCAGGCTCCTGTCATCTGTAACTTCATCTCCTGCAAACGCATTCTCACTGACGTTGTCACCTCATGCCTCGCTAACCCACCTCTTGAGTTGTATTAGAGTAACTTCCTAACCTCTAGCTTGAGTCACCTTATTCCCTCAAAACCCTGCAGTGTTGTCTCATGCCTGCAGAATAATGGGCGCAAGAATGAGGGCGGCGGTGGGGGGGGGAGGGTACAGTTAACCAAGTCTTACCATGGGCCAGGGGCCTGAAAGTACTTCACGTATATCTTATTCAAGTTTCAAACATACCAGGGAGGCGATTACAATCGTTATCAGCAATTTATAGATGAGGAAACTAATGAAATCATGACACTTAACATCTCTATAATGAGTCTTTACACCACTCTCCTTCCTGTTCTTGTGCAGAGCTTCCTTCTACTCTCCCTCTCACACACAGTAACCACAACCGTGCCTTCTGACCACCAAGTAGAACAGGCTCTGAATGGGGCGAGCGTGTTGGCCAGAAGGACTCTTCTTCATCATTCTCTGAAATTCTTCTCATTTTTTCAATGAGCAGTAAAAATACCACCTTCTCTCTGAACCACCCCCCCACTTCTTCCACTTGAACTTAATCGTTATTATCGATGTTAAACGTTAATAATCGTTATTAAGTTATGCGAATCTGCAGTTTGCAGAATCTATGCTCATGGTAAAGAAGCACGACAGAAAAAAGACACTTTTCTAAGTGACAAATGATACTCAAGTGTGTCCAACTAGCACGTACAACTCAAAAAAGCCAAAGGACGTTAGAACGTCGAACACGTGATTGGGAAGACCCACTGACACGTGCGTGAGCCTGTTCATGAAGTCACCATCCCCACCCTGCGACTGGTGTGAGAAATGTGCTTTGCTCTCAGTGCCTATCATAAACTTTAAGAAAGCAAGAGCTGTGAAACAGAACTATCTGACAATATCTATTCTCAGCAATCATCATTTTTGAAAACTAAAAGGTTGTTTCTCAGAGAATGAACACAGAAAGAAGTCAGTGGAAAGGGCAGGCTTAGAAGTCCAGAAACAAAGGAAATTATATTCACAGGGAAAGTGGAAGGGTCACTAGGGAAATCCAACATATCAACAGTAAGCAGACTCAAAACAGATACAATTGTACTTGAACACTCTTAATTTTGCAGCTATGAGAGCATTTTTCTGGGACAAATAGGGTGAATGACTTGACTGAATGACCATCAAGATATCTCGAGTCTCGAATACCCTATCTCTAAGTCCACGCCCATAAGAGGAGCGGTGGGGAATTCCAATTCTGGGTCTGCACCAGCAAATTTCTGAGTGATGGAGGAGCGAGCCACACATCAAAGTGACTGTTATCAGAAGTCCATTGAGAACTGGTCACACCTGCAATTCCATTCCTACAACAAATCTGCGATAAGAGCACAAGAAATGCCAAACTGAATCATGGTGAGTCTAGCCAACCCAGGATTCCATGTTATCACAGGCGCGGAGCCACCGTCCTCCGAGGTTGTGCACCAGGGTGGGTGGGAATGTGCGGGCGGGGGCGGGGGAGTGGCAAGAGGGTGGAAATACATATAAAATACAGGTAAAAGGAAGATTCTCCAAACATTCCAATTAAAAAAAAAATTCTCATTGAAGTGATTCACAGATTTACTTGAACCTTTCAGGAAGTTACTCAGATAATTAAAGATACGAAAGGTCTTCCTGACAATTTAATCTTGATCAAGACCCCTGGATACAAATCTTACCTCAGAACGTCTTAACCAAGTTACCTGTATCGCGGGATGCAAGAAAACTTGCCATTCCTTCTTGTGTAAGTATACACAGGAGGAGAAAAAGAAATCTCTTAGTGTCACAGTTCCCCTTAATCTTTTCTCAGGCTATCGCACAATTTCACGACCATTCCTATTCTTTAATGATGAAACTTGCACCCGATTCCTTTCCCTCCTCTCTTGAAGGTGTGGCTGAAGTTGCTTCAGCTCCTTCCTGAGCAAACGACTCACTTTTCCGTCGTGTATTGTTTTTCCAGAAAGCCGGCTTCCGTGCTTACACTACGAGGGAGGGGAGTGGGCTTTCGGGGGGACATGGAAGTGTCTTTTCCTCTAGCGTGAGCACACCACCGCTGACTGACCACCGGTAGGAAGGCTCCCTTCCCTTCCGGTGCCGACTCACCAGGCCTTTTTCTTCCGCCTGTGTTTGGACTCAATCATGCGCACAATGGCTTCCTCTTCATAGGTGTGTCCGCACACTTTATTTTTCACCGGCTTCTTCATTTCCACCTGCAATCAAAGAGACAGTCAGCTTTCAGGAATGAGAATGATCCACTTCCGGGAACTTCTCTAAGTCACCGATTATTTGGAACTGTTTTTCCTCCTCTGGGGGCTTCCCGTGTTCAGCCTCGCAGCCTCGTGGCTTTGGATCACTGTTAGGGCAGATGGCCACGGAGGAAAATGCAGGAAGGCCGTGGCACCAATGTCAGCTGGCCTGTGGGCCAAGAATTTCCTTCAGGATCCCTCAGGGCATGGCTGACTGAAAAATCTTGCCAGGCCAGGGGACCTCCCCCATATCCTCCTGGACCCCATCACCTTCCTTTCCTCCCTCCTTACGCTACATGTGAAATCAGGTTAGAACGCAGACAGGAGACTTCTACGAAGGGAACTGCTTTGTCTTTCCGGGAAGGAGGAAGAAGAGAGTACCTGAGTAATGGGGCAGATGAAGTTGGTCTGACTTTGGGTCACAATCATGTCTTCATCAACTCCTTCTATTCCATCGGCCTCTCTGTCGGCTTGAAGACCATCTAGAGGGAAAAAGGGAAGTTGCTGAGCCACATTGCTCTAACACTGTGCCAAGGACAGGAGGGAATGGAAGGAAGGCACGGAAGGAAAGAAGCGGGTTAATGGTTTCTCCGAGTCTGTTGGGTGCTAGGCAACCTTGCTAGGCATTTGGATGCACATTAACTCTTCAGCTCTTAAGAGAATCCTGCAGGGTAGGTAGGATTCTGCCCATTTTTGATAAGGAAACACCATCAGAGCAGTGAGATAACTTTTTCAAAGAATTAATTTGTGAGGGAGTCCTGTCCAGTAATCAAGAATGTGGCTTTGGAGTCAGAAGGGCCTGGTTATCTCTTTCACTTCCAGCTGTGAGACCTTGGGCTAGCAAGATCTTTGTTGAAAGCCTCTACTTTATAGCTTTGTTGCAAAGATTAAAGGAGATAAAAATGTAGCATGCCTTGCAAAGCCCCTGGCACAAGGAAACATTCAATAAATGGTAAATACCATTAGCTAGCTCAGGGGTTCTCAAACTTTTTGGTTTTAGGACACTTTTTTATACTTTTCGATATTACTGAAGACCCCAAAAAACTTGTTTGGGGTTATAGTTATCAATATTTGCCAGAGCAGACACTAAGACTAAGGATTTTGAAAATATGCATTTATCAATTCATTAAAAACAAAAACCACTAAAAAACAGAAAGACTCCTGGGTCATTTGTCTGGTTTAGTCAGTAGAATATGTGACTCTTGATATCAGGGTTGTGAGTTTGAGCCCCACACTGGGTATAGAGATTACTTAAAGTAATAAAACTTTAAAAAAATTCCATTACCTATTAACATAAGTGGTAATTTTTTTTTAAGATTTTATTTATTTATTTGACAGACAGAGATCACAAGTAGACAGAGAGGCAGGCAGAGAGAGAGGAGGAAGCAGGCTCCCCGCTGAGCAGAGAGCCTGATGCGGGGCTCGATTCCAGGACCCTGAGACCATGACCTGAGCCGAAGGCAGAGGCTTCAACCCACTGAGCCACCCAGGCACCCCAACATAAGTGGTATTTTTAAAACTAAAAGTAATCTCCAATTAGAGTGGCACTGTTTTTACATTTTTGAAAATATCTTTATTGTTTGGCTTAATAGAAGACAGTTGGATTTTGAGGGGCACCTGGGCGGCTCGGTGGATTGAGCATCTGACTCTGGATTTCAGCTTTCGGGTCATATCTCGGGGTCCTGAGACTGAGCCCTGCATTGGGCTCCTCACTCAGCAGGGAGTCAGCTTCAGATTCTCTCCTGCTCCGTCTGCCCCTCCCCCACTTGCTCGCTCTCTCTCGCTCTCTCTCTCAATACATAAATAAATAAAATTTTTAACTAGTTTAGTGGAATTTTGACATCTGTATATGCATCCAGTCTGTTGCGACGTCATGTCATGAAGTCTCTGGAAAAATATACTTATGGAAAGAGACAGAGTGAAAAAGACAAGTGACATCTTCGTATTATCATGAATATAGTCAGGACCTCGTGGGTACCCGGAAAGACACTGGGAGAACCCTAGGAGTCCATGGCCCATACTTTGAGAACTGCTAAGCACCCGCATGGTAAAGCTGCCTTTGGAGAGACTATTTGATTCTGAAATTTACGTTCTTTTCACTTCATCACACTTGCTCCTTACTGAGGGCAAAAAGATGATGGATGGCTTCCGAGGGGGATAATGACACTGAGTATATCATGTGAAAGCCTTTCCTTCTGGAGAAGGGAGACATCATTTTGTACAGACATCAAAGATCAATAGCTTTTTTAAAATGCAAGTGTTGACAGTGTTTTCCTTCCTCTTTCTTCCCCCCCTTCCTGTTCTTACTGCCTTTTGTCTCCCCTTCCTTCTTTCATTTTGGCAAAATAACATCAATGTTAAAAACTGCTGCTTTTAATGTAGGAGGGAGACCCCTGTCTCAGGTTCAGATGGTCCTGCATACCGTTCTTTTCCTAGAACTGATGGCGCGGGCCTCCGACCTTGGCCAGATGGAGTGCCTGTCCAGAAAAGTGTCACTGGAGGCAGGAAAAGGGCCACAGAGCACTTGTTCAAGGTCACTCAGTGAACTAATGGCTGGCACCAGGGATTCTGCCCCTAGTTACTCTGTTTTTGTAGGGATTTCACCTTGTTTTACAGACTGTTGCTCCCTGTATGTCAGCTTGTTGTGTTCTCCTAGAGAAGTGTCCCTTGAAGCAGCTCTCATTCTTTGAAGAAGGCAGGTAGAGAATTCAGAGCATAGGACTTCCCAGGTAGGGCATCTTTAACCATTGGCCGCTCAGGTATGGTGCCTTTTAGTCTTTCAAGGACCTGTACAAATGTCTAGGCCGGGGTGCACAGGTGGCTTAGTCGTTAAGTGTCTCCCTTTGGCTCAGGTCATGATCCCCAGGTCCTGGGATCGAGTCCCACATCAGGCTCCCTGCTCAGTGGGGAGTCTGCTTCTCTCTCTGCCTCTGCTCCCCACCCTGCCCCAGGCCAACTTGTGTTCTCTCCCTCACTCTCTCTCTCTCTCAAAATATTTTTTAAAAGGTGTTGACTTGGTAATCAAAAATGTTTCATTTGGAAGCAATATGTAGGCTGGATTTAGGTTTAAACTTAATAACTCTCAGGTATGCTAAGATAATTGCTGATAAATTAATAGCCAATTACTAGTTACTTGTCATCAACCTATTTCTAAAGCAAGACTATAAAGATATTTTTGGGGTATCTAGGTGGCTCAGCTAGTTGAGCGTCTGCCTTCAGGGTCCTGGGATTGAGCCCCGCATCAGGCTCCTACTCAGTGGGGAGCCTGCTTCTCCCTCTGCCTCTGCTGTTACTTCTGCTTCTGCTCTCTTGCTCATGCTCTCTCTCTCAAATAAATAAATAAAATCTTTTAAAAAACAAAGAAACAAAAAACTATAAAGATATCTTCAAAAAATTCTGTCAGCTATGAAAGTATATTTAATGTGGAGGTTGCCATATTGTAGTATGTTTGCTGTGATGTGGGATGGGACCTATGAAGGGTTTTCATGCTTCCCCAGATCTGTCTTTGGTATTCACAAGAGTGACCGTTAGACTCCTAGAGGAGTCCTTCGTCAACCCAGTGGCTGTTCACAAGGGCTCAGGAAAGGTGGACAAGGAGCAAAGTCAAGGACCAGAGCTGAGAGTGCTCTGTCTCTTTAATTCACTTTCCAAAAGCCGCCTCCTGTGGGCGCCTCCTGTGGGCGCCTACTGCCAATTTCTAATTGCGTGTTTGACAGTCAAAATTAAGGTCTCTCTTTGTCCATTTCTTACAGAGCCTCTTCTGAACTGATGGCAGATTTTCTTTTTCCTGATGGCAGATTTCTGACTATATATGTGATATGATGGAATTCACCAGAAAATCTGTTAGATGAATAACAGAGTTCCGCCAATGGGAAAGGCTGTGGGTTTGTTTTTTCTTTTCTATTTTTAAATTTGAAAAGGTAGAGGAAGCAGCAAAGCACAACTCAAATGCAAGGCCGACCGCTAAGGAAGGCTGCGTGGGGAACTCAGAACTGTAGGTGGCTATCGACATCCGTGATCATGAAAGAAGGTGACAAAGTAAGACGGAGGAAGAATGCCAACAGTGAGTAATAGTTCACGGACTGGGAGTCTAAAAAGAGAAAGATCCTCAATAGCTAAACCTCTCTTGAGATAGAACATTTCCTCACCCAAAATCGATATTTATAGAAAGTGATATCAATGTTGGGATCTCCGCTGTGCTAACGGAAGGTCACATCTGGCAGTAACTATCAGTCACACTCATTTAGTTGATCCAAAGGTAAGACTTGTTGATAAGCTTGGTAAAAGAAGACTGGAGAGAAAAATATGAGTTTTTAAAACTGAAGTTACCTATCCTAATTCTCTCAAACACCTGAGAAATCTGAAATCTAAAAACATTATAGGTTTTGATCAGAGGTGGGCAGGGATTTCATAAATCAGTGTACGGCTCTGTTTTGTTGGCCTGCTTAATTTGAAGACTCAAACCAGTGTGTAGGTTCTGGGAGTCACACTTTCCTCCCCCAGATTATTATTTTATTAGTAATAACACCTCAAGTTTACTGCCTGCTACACAGCCACCACTGCACGGAGTACCTTATATACATTATGGCCTTTAATCCTCACTAAATACCTCTGAAGAACAACTCTGTTATTATTACTCCTCCTGCATAGGTCAGAAAACTTCTGCCCCACAATATTTTTAAGGCAAAAGTAGGAAATAGAGATATTATAATAAAGAAATAAGTGGATTAAGTCAATTTAATCATTATTAAAGAGAGCGCAAGTTTTTCTTACTATAAAGTGAAAAACATGAAAATTAGTCATATTGTGTTCCGCGCACACACACCAGGTCTGTTGTTGGAAGTAAGTGTCAGCGGTCAACCTGTGATCTGGTGGGCAAATCTGAAATCCGCCCCTTCCATCCGTGCCTGGGCCCAGGGCACCCAAGCCATGTGCGGCCAGAGGAAGTGCAGACAGGAACCAAGGTCTCCAGAGTACCCAAAGGGATGTGTCGGGGTGTGACTTAGTAACTTCAGATGTGATTTCTTCAGATGTCATAAAATGAACATGAAGAGGAACAAGAAACCATGGAAATGCTTGAAGTAGTAACCAAGTGCCCAAAGAATTTCAAAATTTTATGAATATTCCCCTGTGATGTAAAGTTAGGGGGTGGTGAGGGCATATGTTGAACCCCAAGATGAGGGTTCATGATTAGTCAGTTATGACTGGTAATGAAGAGCTAAACAGCTCTGCCTTCGCTGGTCCCCAGTCAGCCATCATCCTTCTAGCTGCTCAAGTCAAGACTTTTGGAATTATTCTTAATTACTCATTTTCCTTCGTTCCTCACATCTGAACCATTGGCAAGTTCTGTTGACTGGTTCTAAACTATATTCCCTAAGGCTAAATAGAGTAAATCTAGCCCTTCTCTCAATTTCTACCTTCTCTGAAGTCCCAAGCTAAAAGAGGCCACCCCGGCACGCTCTCTCACGGTGCTGGGTTGTGACTCTATAGGGCACAAATCCGTAAGCGCTGTTTGCCTGTCTCCCTCCCTTCCTCCTTGCCCCTCCCCCATTCTCTTCCCGGAAAGAAGGGACTTTGCGGTCTTGCTCACTGGTGTTTCCTAGAATCTAACTGTCCTTGGCATGTAGGAATAGTTCAATAAACATCTGATTACATATCTGACGAAACTCTTCATCTGACAAGGCAAGGGCGGGCACATTTTTCACAAGGATGTCCTTAACGTATTTAATAGACATGGCAACACACACACACACACACACACACATACACACATCCTCACACAATGATGACTTTATAGCTTTTAAACAAGTAACAGAGACGACTTCACTCCAGCTTGGGGTGCAGCCTTGGACCCTGAATTACATGTCAAAGGCAGGAAGTAAATATAAGTTTTACAATTATAGTAGGCTGTGTGGTAATTATAAAGGAGAGTCCAGACATGGTCTTGTGGTCAGAAAATACATTTGGTCCTGGCCACACACAGCCCAAGTATTAGTCATTTGTCTGTCTTCAGGCATCCCAAATTTGGCTACCAGTAAGACAGTTTTATGCCAGCTGGGAATAAAAGTTGATTACTGTGTGCTTTTTCAATTAAGCCTGAACATTTTTCTGAAAGTACTTTTCTCTTGAACGTTAGCGGCATATGAAGAAAATACTTTGCAAACATCTCCCGACTGCTCGAAACGCTTATTGCCCTGTCCAGCTTATTTTCCTTGCACTATTCTAGTACGGTGTATTTGGAGGGGTTGACCCGGTACAGGGAAGATTTGTAGGGAGGCTTCCTTAATGGGCAAAAGAACACTGATTCCAACTGAAACGCTGCGTGTGTCCAGGTCAGTTCCTGACTGTTTCTCCTGCCCCATAGCCTGTAACCTACAGCTGGGTTTAGGAGTGGCCCCACCTGTGAGCTGGCACTGAGACTCTAAGTAGAAAAGGAAGTACGTCAGCAGGCCCAGTCCCTTTGGCTTGGAATTAAGAGCAGTGTGTGTGTGTGTGTGTGTGTGTGTGTGTGTATGTGTGTATGTGTGTGCACGCGTGCAGCTGTTGCAGAATTAAGATGTAGATCATGTCCAGATAGGGTCTACATAATTAAAGATTTCCAAGATGTCATAACCTTCACAGCACAATAAAATTCAACAGAGATTGAATTAATACAATTCAATCAGAACACTGGCTAGAACATAGTAAGAATCTAGTAAATGTTATGTAATATCTATATCTATCTATATATATATCAATGTTACATACTTATATAATTGTAAATTGTTACTGCCACTATTATTATTTTGACCACTATGATGTGCCAGGTACGGTCCTTGGTATTGGCAAAGAATGGTCCTTGCCCTCAGGGAACTCAGTCAACAGGACCTTACATATACAGTACAAAGCAGTTTTATGAGGATGATGCATGTACAAGACACTGTGGAAAGAAGCTCCCGGGAGAGAACAGGGTTGGCCTCTCTGAGGAGCTCACCTCTGATCTGTGTCACTGATTAGGCTCTTTCAACCTACATTTCTGCTGCGGTTCTGCTGCCCCCTTCAATGTGAGCATTTCACTCATAGCCTCCTCAGGTCAACATTCTGATCAGTATTCTTCCTTTTCTTAGCTGTAATCTGTACTCATCTCAGAATCCATGTACTCGGAGAAGCTATCTAATCCAACCCAATCAACCCAGTCCCTGCAGACAATCTCCTTTGAAATCTGGTAACACTGGCTCTATTGTATTCTTAACTTGAACTTCTTCATTATTCAGTTGCTTCATGTAGACAGAAACTGTTTTCCAGGTAGACCAAAAGCTCCTTGAGGAGAAGCACTGTGTGTTCAAGTCAAGCCAACTCAACTCGAGCTGCATTTACTGAACATCTGCTCTCAGCCAAACATCACACAAATGCCAGGTCTAGATGCAATGAGGATGAAGATTGGGTCTTGTAGGAGAGAGCTACAAATACTAACATTTTGCACAATAAACATAATAATAAAAAATGTGAAATCACATATGTGTTTTGAACAAAGTACACAAGTAACCCAGAGTTTCTCTGAAGGTGGGGTGAAGAATGAAGATGAACCTCCAGAAGAAAGTGGTGAGCAAGCCAGGTTCTTCTGGGAGGTAAGAAGTGGGAACTATTGTAATTAGGAACGTGGCCTCTGGAGACAGCCTGCCTGGGTTCGAATCCTGATTGCATCACTTTTAGCTGGGTGCTCTTGGGCAAGTTACTTTATCTTTTCTTTGCTTCAGTCTCCTCAGTCGTCAAATGGAGCTAATAATCATACCTCCTTCACGGACCCGTATGAGGGCTAAATGAGTTGATCTATGAAAAGTTCTTGGAATGGTATCTGACAAACAGCAGGTGATCAGTAAATACTGTTATGATTATTAATATTATTATTCGGAATTCCCCCAGAGCTAGCGTAGAGTGGGTGTGTACAACATATATGCTCGATTAAATAAAAAATCACGTGCTATGGAATCAACCCAAGAGAAACAACATGACTGTCCAATCCAGGACTTGAAACAGGATGAGTGCTTCCATGCCTCAGGGCAGCGTGAGGCCTGAATGAGCCCACTTGTGGTTGGCTGACACAGCACTACTGCCATCTTCAATCTGCTGCCTGTTTTCACTTCCATGGCTCTTTCAACACACTCTCCCAAGATCTTGAAAGTAAACCGAACGAACAGTTTTAGATCATTTCTTCTTCCAAGTGAGCTGACATTTTAAAAAAGATGGACCCTTTCACATTATCATGTGCTTGTTAATTTATCTACTCTTGTTTCGGACATATCCTTTGTCCTCAGCTGACATCATGTATTAATTTGCCTCCATTTATTTAAATACAGTCAAAATATGTCATATGCCAAAATGTAAAGGTTTGATTTATTTTTTTAAAAGATTTTATTTTATTTGAGAGAGAGAACTTGAGCCAGGTAAGGGGGGCAAGGGGAGAAAACCTGAAGCTGACTCCCTGCTGGGCACAGAGTCTGACACAGGGCTTAATCCCAGGACCTTAAGATCATGACCTGAGCCAAGGTCAGACGCTTAGCCCACTAAGCCACCCAGGCACCCCACAAAGTATGAAGGTTTTAAAATAACAGAACCCAGTGCATTCTACCTGTGAGGCAAAAATCAATCAGTCAAGACCCGGTCATACAGTATCCATTTTAAGCCAATAAATATTGAAAATTTCGCCAAACTCGGTACTTTCATTTAGTGCTTCTTATAGGATATGCTTTATAAATGATCTTTTCTAGGTTACCAAGCAAAAGCAGGAAATCTAATGTACACCTTCGATTTCTTTGTTTTGGGCCATTAACTAGAAAACCACGGGATAGGAAAACCTGACTAGCCAGCACTGGGAGGGTCTACAACTCTTAGTTCTTTAGATCCATGGTAGAGTACGAAGCAAGTACAGATCAAAAGGTGAGAAATCTCTTTCAGGCTCATCTGATGTATTCTTTATTTTACATGTTTCGAAATACCACCCGTCCAGGCATCTAAGACAGTACATGCGACTTGTTTGCACATCCTTTCCCATCTCTGTCTTTAAACTTTAAACAAACTTCACTCTGTCTCCTCCCCTCTGTTCTCACTGCTTCTGCCCTAAATCAAGCCCCTGGCATTTCCTATTTAGAATATTACAGAAAGTTCTTCCTTTATCTCTCTGCCTCAGCCTCTCTGAGATCTAGTCCCCCCCACTCTAGGTAGTTATCTTTCTAAATATGTGGCCTCCTAAAGGGGGCCAAGACTTCATTAGCTGGCCCAGAGCATCTTTAGTTCCTTCTGCTATCCACCTTGCACCCATCCCGCGTAAACATCCCAAACCGATGACTGTTTCCTCTCACTCACCATGCTGTTGTGCACCTCTGCTAGCCCCCTAACTGACCGGGCAAGCTCTGACCACTCTTCAAAACTCAAGTCAAGTATTTCCTCGGTGAAGTTCAAAGCCAGAGTGATTCCTCCTTCAGCTTCCTGAGCGTCTTTGTACCCACGGTGACCGTTGTTTCCTTCTCTACCTTCCTCTCACGCTGGATTCCTTAAGGCAAGGAACTCTGCCTTTTTTATCTTCATATTTTCAGGGAGCCCAGGCAAGGTGCAAGAACTTAAGAAACGCTCAGTGAATGGTCCGTTGCTGAAACAAGAGACTGCTTTGACTGTTGTAATATAGAAACTGATAAGATGAAAACAATGAAGAAGACTGTTCTGAAGGCAAATCATTGTGGAATAAGACAAGCTGGTCCTTGATCTAATTACTAATTTTCCAGAAGGGATCCACAGGACGCTGCATAGGTCATGCCCCTTTACATTCTCTACTCCACATCTGTGCAGAAGCAAATTACCAAAATGCAAGAGGACAGAGGTCATAGTCCAAGAAATAAGTTATTCTCCATGACGCCTTTTGATTGGTTCTGATTCTATCTGCCCCAAGCCACTGATGTTTGTAGGAAAGTATAATGATCAGCATTCAAACATGTGAAAATTATCTTGCATTTGTTGAGTTCCCCCAGGTAGGGCAGACTGCCTGTGCCATCATGTTCAAGTCCAGCAGTTCTTACAACAGAGCCACACTGGGGAAAGCTCCTTATCTGACAGACTAAATTTAACTGAACTATGGCATCACCGCTCACAAGATCTGATAGCAACTGAAAACCATCTTTACCGTCGGAAAATGCTTATGTTATAACATGTGGTGGAAAAAATGAGATTCAAGCTATATATGTAGTAAGATTAATTAATTTTGAAAAATGGCATATATAGAAAAAAGACTGAAAGAGGATGACAAAATCCTGAAGTCCACTGTGTCCCTGTGAGTTGATGGTACAGGAATCAGGGAAGATATCTAAGATTTCTGAAGAATAATTATCTAGTTCTCACCTTCCATATCCAGCATTCTTCATGAGACCAAGTAACACGTATGAGATAAGTGGAACTGACAGCAACAGGGACGGGACGGATTTGTTTATTTGATTTGTCAAACTGAAACAAATTATGAAATCAAGTCCAGAGATCATAACATTAAAAAAAGGAACTTTAGAGTTTATACTTGCTCAACTTTAAAACTGCAGAGTTTCAACTTTGGATAACACAGGGACTATGACACCATTTCAAGCCCTGGTATTTTCTAGATGTATGATCCTAACAACATTTGTACTATTTCAAACTTGTCTGCTCCCCTACAAGGCAATCAATATATGGCAATTTCATGTTTCTCATATTTTTCCCCCCGGCCTCTCATTTCAGAGCTACGGACAAAAAAATAAATAAAAATAACTAAATAAATGAACAGAACAGGAGGCTTTGATAATAGAATAAAGCTAGGGCTAATATCGTATTTTGTTTTATAAAGTTTCTCCGGATTCAGTGATGCATTTGTAACCCCCAAGGATAAAAGGTGAAGCGCCAATGAAGGCATCCATTTAGGGACAGAAGCTCAGAAGGGGAAGCTCTCAGGTCACTCGGTGAGGCCAGGCCTGGAGTTGGACAGCCTAACCTAACTCCTACAGGATTGACTTGGCGTGGTCGTTACAAAACGCCGCAGAATCTTGGTGATAATTAAACATGATTACTTTTTCTTTTTACTTGCATTTGATGAGGAGTATCAACATTTATTCTTGATATGTTTAAAAATTTGTTTTTGATGATGGCACAGTGTAGTCTTGTTAAAAAAAGAAAGAACAAATGAACGAACAATCCTCAGAGTATACTCAATGTGGAAGAAATTTAGAAAGGTCAGAGCCGGAGGGTCCAAATCTAGTGAGACTTAAGGATGCTGTCAGCAACAAAGTCAGCGAAGCCACCCAAATGCAGCCCGGCTCCCCAGCTCGCAGAGGGCTCCCAACCAATCGGGGCAGGGCTCCCCAGGTTTCCAACAGTTAATGAATCCATAGACGCTCTGGTCGGCCTGGACATCTGTTTTCAGTTTGCAGGGTCTTGTCTGAAGTTAGTCTAACAGAAAACATACCAAAAAAAAAAAAAAAAAAAAAAAAAAAAGCCTGCCAAGTGGAAAGAAGAAGTAAAATGAGAGAGAGAAGGAGAGAAAGGGAGAAAGAAGAGGAGGAAGGCGGGAAGGGGAAGGAGGTGGGAGGGAGGGAGGGAGAAGAGGGACAGAAGACAAGACAGGAAGGAAGGAGCTAAGGGATGTGGGAAATCATCTATACCACAGAGCCCAAGGAAAGGCAGCCCCGCTTACATTCTCCAGCACCAAGCCCTGGTCCGTACGCCTTCCTTCCTCTCCCCACACCCCGCTTCACTTTCCACCCTCCTGCAGACCTTCCCCACAAGCAAAGAAGACATGACTTCAAAATCAGGATCAGCTTAGGACATAGCTCTTGTGAATGTGTACAATAGATCTGAGTCACTTGTTCGTTTTGTAAACGTGAAGAAATCACACTTTCAAAACTTCCTCCTTCATGACATTCATAGCACTTGACAATATGCTTAGCATGGAACATTTACTCCTTTCCTTATCCACACCCAAAGTCTCAAGAGGGACAGACTTTCTCACTGAGAGCTCGCACACTGCAGGACGGATGACAGGAGGGAGCACGAGAGGGAGGCAGCAGCAGCATCGAGAGCAGCTATGGTGCCCGGGAGTCCGGCTGAGCCGCACAGGAACGAGGAGAACTGAGGAGCGGCCCAGGAGAGTGATTCAGCAAGGCCACTGCCTTCCTCTGGGGAGCCTTCCCAAGGCACCCCCACCCCAGCCGCACCCTGGACACTTAACACTTCATGGATAATTATCTGTTCATGTCACCATCTCCCCCACTGATCCGGAAGCAACTCAAAACCAGGGACCACTTCTGTTCCTCTCTGTATCCCTAGCGCATGGTGCATGGTAGGGGCTCGGTGTCAGGACGTGGAGTGCCATCTTAAGGGGTCCTTGGTGGCTTCAAAATTGTTGTATTCCCTGCCTAGCTCCCCTGCAGAGAACGCTTCAGTGTATGACCCAGAGAAGAGTTCTATAAGGTGTCGATTTTAGGAGGGTGGGTCAAACCCAGATGTAGGTACCACTTGGCTCTGCTATAAATTGACAAATAGGTGTTAAATTTCCTGCAGGTACCACTCTCCGTGACTATTTCGTGAGAACACAGGGAAGATGAGATAAAATGCTTTGCCCTCATTAGAGGGAAAAAACCTAAATGCATCAAGGCAGTAACAGAAACATCTTGGGTAAGGAGATAATTTCTGAAAGCACAAAGCAGGGTACCAGGATGATCTTTGTTTTCATTTTCAAAGCCCATGGGAGGTCAAGTTTCTGCACTCCAGTGTACAGTCCACATCCATTCATAAGCTCCAGAAGATCACATTAATGTGAGTGAAAGGAGAGAGGTGAGCAGGAAAGACAAAGGAAGTAAGGAAGGAGAACAAGAGGAGAAATGAAGGCTCTCGGGACTTGCTTTATAAACACAACAGAGGAATATAAAGATCTCCAACAATTCCCTTCCTGAGCTGAGGGTGACACCGTGGGCTTACAGCTATGCTCTCCAGCCGGAAGTGGGGGTCTAATCTAGATCAGAGTGAGTGGCGAGACGGCACCAAAGAGTGGACCGGATCCCCGCAACATCGCAGGACAAGCCTATCTTACAGCTCTTCCACTTCTCTACAATTCTCTTCCCTCCCTAAAAAGTTCTCTTAAGACCAAAAAAAAAAAAAATATATATATATATGGTGGGGCTACTGATTGGGTGACTGGAGAAGGCTCTCTCTCACTCCAACAGCCTTGACCATGAGCCCCTCCAGAGTAAAGGGAGCTGGGGATTCAAGAGCGAGGAAAGGAGGCAGCCTCAGAACACATGTAGGGAGAACATCAAGGAGGCAGAGAAATTATGTAGGGGAGGTAATGAGCACACTAATTACAGGGGTCTTAATGAGGAGCAACGGAATGAAATTAAGGAAAGGAAAATGTTAATTGTCAAGAAAAACTTTCTTGGGCCCACTAAGGGAGAGTTGAGTTTCCCAGACTCCTCACACAGACCGGAGGTCATTCAGCTTAACAAAATTGGTTCAAAATGAGCTAGAAATTATTTAGAGGGATTTTATTTTTGTTACCCAAAGTAGACTAGGTTACTTGATGACACACAGAGGCCTCTTGTATCTAATTTTATCATTCTGTTCTCTATTCTAAATTAAATAGGAAAGCAGCAAATGATAAAAAAGCCTATGACTATTTCATTCCAGAAATATGATTCAACATCTAAGGAGATCAAAACTGGCAAAGTGAGAACAAGTAAGAAGAATGGAAGAGAGTCAAACATGTTTCAGTTTACAACAGATTTACAGAGGAGACCTAACTACAAAGGAATACTAAAAATAGGGCTTGTTTCTCCTACTTTCTAGAACGAATTCAGTTACTGTATTTTTCAGAATTGATACCAAGACAGCAGTTAACCCTAATCACTGTCACGAACCGGTAAAGAGCATTCACTTTCAAAGCTGAACGCAGTTTCCTAATGACATCGAGCAGCATTCTCAGTCCAGCTGGACAGCTGAAGCTTGTGGCCCTGAACATGGTAATGGAGAGACTGTGGTATTGGAGGCTTAGGATCGGGAGTGAAATGCAAGGAAAATGTCTTCTCTTCCTCATTAAGGAGCCCAAGGTGTGATTCAAGCAACTTTCATCTGGTAAATGTCTGCCAGCCTCGGCGATTTCCTAGGCCCAGAGGATGCGAAGTCCGGGGGTTAAAACAGACAAGTAAACATATGCCTATAGCCTCGTGTGCTGCCCTGCGGCATGGCTGTGAACGTGGGGGGCCACCGGAGCCCGGTGGGGGGGGGGCTTCCTCATGGGACTGCAGGGCGGGGGACAGTGGTGCTGAGAGGAATCCTGGAGGAAAAGGAGGTTAAGACGAGCAAAGGCCAAAGTGTGAGACAAAGCGTGCTTGCCACTCTGTCCTCAGTGACTCCGATCACATAGATCCTGGCATGCACGTTAGAACAAATTAAGCAAGAAAAGCATTTTAAAGTCAGGTGTTCTGATATTGCTTGGTATGTTTCGAGGATTCTTATTATGTGAACTCCTCTTAAAAGGTGTGCTACACAGGGTCTTGTCTGCTTGCTTCCTCCTCCACGCACCCACCCACCCACCACCACTGACTAAGGCCTGTTGTGCGGGGTGGGCCCCGTGTGCACCAAGAGAAGACAGAACCCCTGATCCAAGGGACTGGAGGTCTAGTGCTGAGACAAAAAGTACCACTCAAATACATGGGCTAAAAGTTCTCTGAGTTTCGGGCATGGGCTCCAGAGAGAGACAATGCTAAGCAGGGTTGGGAGCTCCTGCCAGGCCCGTAGGCAAGAGATCAAGGTGCATTTGGAGAACTCTCTTGAGTGTGGATCGGGAATGCTGGGGGAGAGGAAGCTGCGAGTGGACGGGACACAGGCAAACCCGAATGACCCAGATACTGCGAAGCAGTGACCAGTGACCCTTCGGCAACTGCAAGGTGTTAGGGCACTTCTGGAAATTTATCCTCTCTGTATGTGAATTACAAACATGCAACATTTTAAACAAGATCTTAGGGTAAGTCCTATCTGGCGATGCTCTGTGCCCTCCCCACTTTGTCTGCTCATCCTTGCCCTTCGTGTCAACTATAAAGTCAGGGCTAAAGCTATAAATACATTTTCAGAGAATCCTTTAAAAACCCTTGGTCTGATTTCAGATCCTAAGATGTCTTAAGCACTGCAATGGCCTGATCCAATCCTTACCAAAAACACTTTTCCATAAACATTCAATTTCACCATACATACGCTATTACTCTGTAATACATTTCATTTATTAGAATTCTACTACTGACAACAGACACTGTATTTTGAAAGGACAGATAGCCCGCAGGCAGATTTAAAAGGAGAGTTTACAACATTCAGGATTTTATAATGCAGGCTTTCATCTGGTACAATATTAACTATATAATTGCTAACTTGATTTTTCTTTCTTTTCTGTATTGCTCCTGAGATTCTGATGGAATGTTCGCTGCCACTGCTAATGAAATTCAGAAAAGGGCCATCGGTATTTTTACTCCGCTTGGGAATTTTGATGCAATAGATGTTTGCACATTGCTGTCAGAACAAATAAGATTCCTTACTCCTAAGTGCAAAGGGAACTGGCTTTTCAGAGGAAAAGTGAGAAGAAAAGTCAAGCAAAGGGGACTTTGGGAAATCTGGCAGGAAGAAATTTTTGTGTTCTATTGACCTAATTGTATAAGAAGTATTTGCAAGAGCTTTTATATAATAGGCATTTTTTTTTTCAACCAACATCTAGGGTAGAAAAACATAATGCCTCCAAGTCAACTGTTCGCCAATTACAAGAAAACAGCAGTTTGGTGGAAAGTGCACGGGAATGACTGGCAGTTCCCAGCTCTGCCACCAATCAGCTATGTGACCTGGGAGGTTGTAGCATTTATGTATTATTTCTGACCTTGTTCTCTCTCCTACTTGAAAAATAAAGGAATGAGAATAGGAGGGAGGGTAGACTCTGCAGTCTCAAAAACCTATCCCAGTTTTCAATCCTTTATTCTTACAATCACTATCAGAATTTTACCCAGAGAGGAATCAGACTACGTTTAAAACAAAAAAAGGTTTTAGTGAATACTTAGGTTGTCAACTCAAGTGACTCCTCACACCAATCTCAAGGTTAACTTGTTGCTTTCAGGAGTCAATCTGTTTGCAAACCAAACTTGCACAACATCCTGATTTATGTTACAGAAATAAGTGGCCATTAATAACCCAGCAAATACAATTTGGATTTCAAGTGATGAAAACACGTTTCACTATGACCAATACTCAGTATAAATTGAGCAAGAGAGATGGTGACCCAAGTACAGCAGGTAGGTGCAATGTGGTTATTACCAACATTCTGAAAATCATATTCAGGAAACCTTATAATCACAGCATTATTTTACAAGAGTCAATGGACTACAAAGAAGAATTATGTTCAGACCTGTCATATACTTAGAGGAGGAGGAGGGTTGCAACTCAGCAACAGTAACAGAAATTAAATTGGTGGCTAGAATACGTTTTCCCAGTGAGATGAAGCCGACTCCTTACTGAACCATGGACTCTTACCTTTAAAGCAAAAACATTTGCCCATTCTTCTTTTTGTTCCTCATTATTGCAAAAGCCTCATAGAGACTAACCCCATTTTTCCAAATTACAATTATTTTTTCAAAGCCTCCTAGGAATCAGTTGCAATTCATGCAAACTCATCACCTCACACATAGTAAGCAGACCGTCACTCATTGAACGGGGCAAGAATGGGGCGCCTGGGTGGCTCAGTGGGTTAAGTCTCTGCCTTCAGCTCAGGTCATGATCTCAGGGTCCTGGAATCAAGCCCCGCATCAGGCTCTTTGCTCAGCGGGGAGCCTGCTTCCTCCTCTCTCTGCCTGCCTCTCTGCCTACTTGTGATCTCTCTCTCTCTGTCAAATAAATAAATAAAATCCTAAAAAAAAAAAAAAAAGAAAGAAAAGAAAAGAAAAGAAAGAAAGGGGCAAGAAGATCAGAGCTGGGGATAGTACTGTTTGTAGATGGCCGGATCCTGGTATTAGTTGGGGCAGAGGATTCCCTTAGCTTCCAAGTGAATTGCTGGTGCAAATGTCTGAGCTGCCAACAGGACCAACAGTTGAAAAATATGAAAAACCACACACTGGAGCCAGCATTTTCCTGGGAACTATTATTTAAAGATGCACCAACCTGGAAGCCCGACTTAGTCCCAAGTAGGCGAACATGGGGCTTACACTTTCCAAAAAGGAACTCACGTTCCCCAGAAGATCGACCTGCATGCAGCTAACATTTAATCCTCGGTGTTGTAGACAGTAAAATGCCATCAGTGGCAAATGAAACTGTTACCGACCATGTCGATTTCCTTGTGGTCTGCTTCTCCCATTTCCTGTTTCACTCAACAAGACCACCAGCATCCTCCTCTCTGCTCTGAGTCCCCTTGAATCCTCACCAGCCTTCCACTGATTCTGACTCTGCACATGACCAGGGCTCCCCTCTGCCCCGGGCCCCATTTCTGACTGAGGCGGTGTGTAGTGCAGAGGGGGCGGGGGCTCAGAGTCACAGCAAGGGGAATCTTGGTCCCCCTCCCCCAATGTCTGATCTCACACAAGTCACCACCAAGACCCCAGAGCCTTTGTTTCCTCATCTGTAAAATGGGACTGTTGTAAGGACTGAGTGTTTAACTGAGTGCCTGGTTTAATTTAATTGAGTCATGGATTATTTAATGTACTCAGCATGTCATAAAGCCCTCAACGGTTCCTTTCCCTCCCCCGCCCTCCTCTTCCCATGTATTCTAAGATACTGGATGTATCTGCTTTTTCCTTCTGCTTCAACTCTGTCTCTCATATATTCTTCAAAACCATTTTGAAGCTGGCACTGGGGTCCTGCCATGCTTTATTTTCCCGGTTCGTCTCCCTGCGTTTCCAGGTGTTGTGTGAGAACACACGGCCTCGCCCAGTGGGTCATTTTCCTCGAGCTGGCAATTCGCTTCCTTGCTAGGCTGTCTTAGCACAAGCAGAGCCATAAATGATGATCTCTGAGGACCTAGCTCCCCCAGTGCCACCACATTATCTGTTTAGATGAGACATCAACCTACCTACCTACTTTGAACTTTCCCCTTTGGTGGAATAATCCCTGGTTCTCAATCTTAAATGCCCTAAATCATCAGGAACTCTTTTCATATATGGCCCACGCTTATCTTTCTCCTGTGGGCCTTCCTCTTTTCATTCTCACTGCGTCACGTCACCGTGTCAATGATCTGCCAAATAAGCAATCTCCAGTCATTTTCCACTCGTCCTTTTTTGAGCATAATTTGGATGACTGCCACAGCTTGCATTCCCCCGCCCCCCGCCCCCAAGCTCCTGGCCTGTGAACTATCCTCATTTTGCTCCTTCCTTTGTTTAGAGACAAAAGGGGAAAATTGTAGTTGCCTCCTGGCCGGCTATCTAGAACTTTCCTCCCAATAGTCTCAGAGAGGCCTCATGGCAGGAGACAACATGGGTTTAAATCCTGCCTCCCTCAGTGCCTCTCTGTTACCTAACCTTCCCCAATGTGTTTCTTCATCCACAAATGGGAAAACAACACCTGCCCGGTAGGGCTGCTCAGAGGATAAAAATGTTTTAGGTAGAAAGCTAACCATGGGGATTGGCACACAGTAGCTGTTGAGAAATGGGGGCAAAGCGTTTTCTTAACCCTCTGGAGCTCCCTCCTGTTAGCCAGTCCATCAAGCCCCTTCCCAGTCCTTCCACGGGTGGGCATTTTGAAGGGCTGGCCCCGCTTCTGGAATCCCATCCCGACCTCCCTCTGCAGCACAGAACCTGCCCAAGAACCTTAGCCACTGCTTCCAGACTTCCTTCTAGGTTGCTTCAAGATATGTCATAGCCCCTTTGGGCCAAACCCTCTCAAGCACACCCTGCCTACCATTCCCCGGGCCACATCCGGACCTTGGCCTCCCCAGGAAAGCCTTTCCCGATTCTGTATAACGGATGCTGTTCGATTCCGACCTTCGAGAGAAACAATTCCACTCTAGCCTGAAGGAGAGGGGAGGGAGGAAGAACTCGGGCCAGATCAGGCAACCTGTTCCCAACTCGCTCTGTGACCAGGACCTAAGCCCTTCAACTTCTCCAAGCCAGGGAGGCAGACTGGGTCTGGCCGAGCTCCTTCCAGGCTGGAAGGGGAGCTTCTCTGAGTGCGGGATACTCAGATGATGCCGCTCTCCTCTGCCCCTCAGGGTTGTTCCTTTGCTGTGGGAGTAACTTCTAGGGCCCTTGCCCTCAGCAGGCTGTTCTCAAGGGCAGAGACCATTCTCCGGGTAACCGGCACAGCCCCAGCTCTGTGCTAGAGGCAGGACTTAACACAGCATTTCGATGACAATGACCAAAGCACCTCTTGTGGGCCACAGACAGCTGCCACTGGGTGACTCAGACCTCTCTGCAAAATGGCTTAATTTAGCGCCTTTCAGTTGTCTAAAGAACAGACTTGAAGAACGAAGTGAACTGAACACCCTTTAACTAATGCAACCTCACAATGGCCCTTTAAGGTCGGGAGTTTTTATCTCTGGAATACAGATGAGAAAGTACAGACACAGCCAGCTTCATCCGTTCCTCCTGAGTCAACAGCGGACCCAGGGGCCTGAGGGTGCAGTGGAAAAAACCCAGGAGTGACAGCGAGCAGCAAGGGAGATCTGAGCCCCAGGCCGGCCTCTGCCATTAACCGTGTGTGTGATCTTAGAGGAGGGCCTTCGAGGGCCTCCTTTTCCTCATCTGGAAAATGGCCTTGGGCAGTGGGTCCCCAGCCTGGCAGGGTATCAGCACCACCAGGAAAACTGGTGGTTTTTTCCATTCTTGGGTCCACTCTTGAAGATGCCTTTTTTTTTTTTTTTTTTTTTTTTTTTTTAAGATTCTTGTTCTCTGGAGTGGGGCCAGGACTCTGTTTTCTGTACATGTACCCCTCCCCCAGCCCCCAATATGGGAGCACAGGCAGGGCTAAGTCCTGACCCTGGAGACCCAGTGCAGTGTTTCACTCAGACAACTTTGTCTCTCCCCAGTTCCAAAACCCATTAGCTCATCTCATCCTTGGCTCTCTCTTGAGGAGAACCCAACTGGGACTATTTCCAAGCATACTGCACGGTAGCTTACCACATTCATGAGAACCCAAAGCATTTGGAAATCAAATGTTGGTTCATAAGACTCACAGAGCAAGAAAGAGGTAATCTTGTTTTGACAGAAATCCAAGCTCAAGGGCAGGAACTCCTCCCAAGGGTCTTGGAACCGAACAGGGAGCAGTGGCGAGGAAGGGGTGAAGGCACTCGCCTTGCTAGAGTAATAGACAAAGCTTCTTTAAAAAAGAAAACCTGTAACATACCTGGCTTTGCTTGACCCAAGCTTCAAGATTTCACTGAAGTCTGATGAACAAGAGAAGAACTAAGCTAAGAACCCGTTGGCTGTCTAACGCGAGAGCTCCTACCAGCCGAAAGCTCAGGGTGAGTGCTAGGCCCCAAGCATTCACACACATTGCTCCATTTCACGGACACAACTCTGTTGCAAGTACTAATTTTCACATGTTATTGAAAACCCAAGTTCACAGAGCTACACAAACCCAGATACACTGACTCCAGAATCCATGCAGTCCTACAAACATGACCTTAATATCAAACGCACCTATGGTCAAAATTTTGAGAAAATCTCACAATGAATAGCAAAGCTCTGCGAGTTGGCCAGTTTTGGAGGAACCTGTGAATTGTCCTTGACAGAATTCTCAAATTTGCTCTACCCGGGGGAATTTGGGCAAATGGGAAGAGGATAATAAACACAACCTAGAAAACTGGAATCCCACTCCCAGGGCTCGTGACGTTGGTTTGCTGTGTATGTGCCCTTGAAAAGTCAGTTTTCCTACTGGACTGTGGGTTCCACATCAGCAGAGTGAGGATGACGAGAGCGACTGACAAAGCAGGGATGCTCTGAGATTAAACAGATTACAGCCACAAAGCAGCTTTGATCTCCTAAGAGAAAGGTACCAAACCAATGAATATGGAACTCTTGCTTGGCCTTGCGAAGGCTGCACTGACTAAAGCTTATACTAAGCACCTCGGAGACCAGACTTCCTCTACTGTTCTTGAACTTGCCAAATTTTCTTAAGAAGACTTATTTATTTTAGAGATAGAAAGAGAGACTGTGAGCAGGGGGAGGGACAGAAGGAGAGGTAGAGTCCACAAGCAGACTCCCCTGCTGAGCATAGAGCCGATGCGGGCTGGATCCCAGAACCCCGGGATCATGACCTGAGCTGAAACCAGAGTCGGAAGCTTAACTGACTGAGCCGCCCAGGCGCCTCTGAACTTTCTGAATTCTACCCCTGCAAATAAACGTGTGATGGCAAATAGTGGGCCATCCTATTCATTGCAACTTCGCTGTTGATTGGAATGTGAAATACTGTGAGCTTGTCTTAAAGTCCTTGCAAGGCCATTTGAATTCCCAAACACTGAAGCGCCTTCTTACATCGTGGTCTGCTTTTGAAGGGAGTCCTCAGCCTGTGCTCTTATAAAGCATTAATTAAGGGGCACCTGGCTGGCTCAGTCGGTTAAGGCTCTGCTTTTGGCTCGGGTCATGATCCCGGGGTCCTGGGATCGAACCCCATGTTGGGCTCCTCACTGAGCAGGGAGTCTGCTTCTCCTTCTCCCTCTGCCCCTCCCCCTGCTTGTGCTCTCTTTCTCACTCCGTGTCAAATCAATAAATAAAATCTTTAAAAAAAAGTATTAATTAAAAAGCGTAGAGGGGCACCTGGTGGCTCAGTCTGTTGAGCATCTGACTTTGGCTCGGGTTATGATCTCAGTGTCGTGGGATTGAGCCCCATGTTGGGTTCCCCACTGAGTGGGGAGTCCGCTTTTCCCTTTCCCTTTGTGCCTCCCCCTGCTTGCTCTCTCTCTCTAATAAATAAATAAAATCTGTTTTTTTAAAGTATATAATAGGAGCTCAGTTGTTTTCTGTTAAAAAGTGAAGAAAATATGTATTTTTTTAAACTTTAGGAAGTAGAGAATTTATAGTTTTCATCGGTTGCATGCTGAGTTTTCTACCTCATCTGAGGTTACTCCTTGCTATTACACAGCACTTGACATTTACACAGTGTTTTACAATCTGTTTACTCTCTGAAGTTCACCGGCACCCCTCAGAGGGAGGGCCTGGGGGACTGATAACTGCTTTATAGGTGAGGAAACAGAGAACTATCTAGAAACTTGTTCAGAATTGTGAGAAACCTTTCCCTTTCTTTCTTTCTCTCATTCATTCATTCTTTCTTTCTTTCTCTCTTTTAAAAAAATATTTTATTATTTTTTTTAAAGTACTCTCTACACTAACATGGGGCTGGAACTCAAGACCCTGCGATCAAGAGTCATAGCCTCCACTGACTGAGCCAGCTAGGTGCCCTGAACCTTTCTCCTTCATAGATGACGTTTACCACCTCTTTCAGAGTGTGTGTACAGACACAAAAACCTGATGCATGAAGGGAATAAGGTTTGATTTTCTCCTTGCGTAGACTCAGGCTCCCATGAAACCTGCAAAGAGCCTGGGGTCATCCAGCACAAACTGTGCACTTGGCAGATGGGTCCTGGGAAGGGGTGAGGCCATGGCTCGCGGGACCCAGTGTCAGGATGCCCACTGTTCATCCAAGTCCGAGACTCACAGGTTCCCACGTCAACTGTCCCTTCTTGGTGGGAAGGATGACTCTCAAGGGTTAGATGTACATTCTGTTTTCTTTAGCATCTGCTATGCACTCAAGGCTTCAGGAGTAAATCACTAGATGTGGCTTTGAATCTAGAGCTTTTCGGGTGCCAGCTCACCATTCCACCCACAGATTCCTCAAACCTTTAGAGTAGATCTGTGTTTCTCTGAGGCTCGCCTTCCTCCTTGAGGTTGGATGACGATCAAAGGGGCAACGGTATCGATTTCCACACTTCTTTATAATGGGTCAAAGCTAGTTCTGTTTCCCCTCTCATTAGAGAAGCTTTATTTCCATTGCTCTGAAGGCCACAGGCCCTGAACACTTAATGCTGCCCTTTTCCTCCCCTTCCTAGATCATCAACCCTCTCCCACTTTAGGCTCTAACCCCCAACCTCACAAGCCCAAAAGTCAGCGGTTCTCAGTAGTGGTGGTTCTTTGGCACAGGCCTGGACAGAAGCAGCAGTAGCAAAAACAGCAACAACCACTCTTATTACTAATATCACTGCCACGGGGGCTACAGTTACCATCATTTTATGGGCCCAGCACGCTTCCGCTGAGCCACTCTGTTATCCACATAGTGAGCGCTCCCTACGTTTCCAGTCCCTGTGCTAAGAGAACATTCAGTGTAAATTAACCCGATTAACAATGTGTCTTGCCACAACTCTATGAGGCAGGTTACAAATATCATATTCATTTTACAGACAAAGAAACTGAGGCACAGAGAGGTAAAGTGACCCAACGTCACACAGCTCATAAGTATGATCCCACAGGCTATCCTCGCTGCCACTCTGTACTCTGAGAGGACCAGAAGGTGAAGAAGGGCCTCCAGACTCCCAAAGTTGGTCCAGGGGTGTCAGGACAAGCCAGAGTTGTGTGGCTGGACACTAAGATTATCCGGTAGTAAGTTGTCTGTAATCAAAGGCAGATGTGGGTCCACGTAAAACTCAACATGAACACCTAACTCCAAATGTAAACAAAGCACAGTATTTGTTCCAAAGGAAATGTTCTTATTAACTAAAAAGAAAGGAAACAGGATATCAAAAAAAAAAAAAAAAACAATGGCAAATCAAAGGTTTTGTGGCAGCTTTGAAGGATGAGCCAAGCTGACATGGCCAGCCCTATGGGGCTCCTGTAGCCAAGTGGCTGTCGTCCCCAGACTGAACGCGCCAGGGGATGTGAGAGCAGAGCTGCATCAGGCTTTCAGCTATGTCCAAGGACACCTGAATTGCTGTCCTAACCTACTATGCGAGAGGGCCCCGCTGGGTACTGAGGTAAGGCTGGCCTTGTACCTCAGCTGAAGTGTGTCCTAGGTCGGGGAGTCACTGAGGGATGGGACCCGCGCGGAGATCGCTGCAACAGGACTCAAGAGAGGTTTTCTCTGGATCTGAACTCCTAGCTCGGTCTTGCGTGTGTTTGGACACTTCTCCTTGTGCGTCTTCAGTCTGCAGACAGCTTGCGGAGACAAGAGCGGTGTGGACATTCGAGAAGGCACTGAGCATGGGTCACGAGATCTGACTCTGGGTCCCACCGAGGCAGCAACCAGACATTTCCTCATCTCTGAGCGGTTGGGGTGAGGTGACCTCAGGCATTGTTTCTAGCCCTGACATTTTACGATTATAATGCCCAGACACTAAAAAAAAAAAAAAAAAAGGGAAACACCAGAAAATGTAAAGCCAGCTGGCTGGAATTGATGGACAGGCTGATCCGGGTTCTGATGAAGCACTGGGGATGGATATCCTATCACTGATTCATGCTAGAAACCAAACAGTGAGTTCGGGATTTGGGGCACCAGCCTCTGAATCATACAGAGGATCCTCAAGACCACATTTTGAAAAGCCCTGAGTTGGGCTCTCACAAGAGAACTACTCATCACCCACGTCTGGCTTGGCAGGGAATCAAGTTCCCAAACCAGCAGGGCTCAGCGTACACATTTTCTCCATTGAAAATGTATATTGAGATACTCCTGGGGCCTGGCACCAAACCCAGCCCCATCCGGGCCTCAAGATGTTCAGTCATTCACACGCCCAGAGCTCTGCACAGGCTTTGACACACACTTCTTTTTCCCAGAAGTGGGTGTGACAGCCATGGAAATTGATCCTTAAATGGGGAAAATATGGATTATATTTAGCTCCACTCACCTTTGCACTAATGCAGCATCTTGTAAGGGAATTTAGGCATCTCTTCTAAAGGCATCCTGAAGGTTCCTACAGCCACGTTTAGCGTATACAATTCTGACAGTTTCAATGTGATAACTAAAAACATGAGAGATGTCTGACTCTTAAAAGTCACTGTCCAACTTGGAAAAATGGCCAGTGCTGTTTCCTTAAAAGTTACTCCCCCTAAAGCAAACAGTTTCAAGAAATGATCTTCCCTGTGCTGGAAAAACCTCCCCCACAACTATGCTAGTTTTTGAATATGGCAATCTTTTAGTAAGGAGGAGCTCTTTAATACATAATAATCTCAAAAGACTCAAGAGTTCCAGATTATCTAGGCATCAATCCACTCAGACCCACTTAGAGATCTTGGGAATCCTTGCAAATCCATTCATGATAATCCCCTATGATAATTAGTTACCAACTATGGTTTTGCCATTAAATCCTTCAACAGTTAAAAACAAATATTTTGGGGTCGCTCATTCCATAATGGAGAAATGTGTTTCTACAGGTCACACATTCAAGTCTATAATATTTTCAAAGAAATCTTACTTTCAGCACCTTTTACTTCTTTACATTCTGTGCTTAATACTTGTATGAAAAATACTTCTCGTCTCCTTAGTTCTGTGCCTACTCTTTTGTAATATGATGCTAGCTCTCATATACTATGAAAACTTTAGTTTTTAGCTCAATTTATAAGACCTTATGAAAAAATAATACTCTCTTCAATCTGACCAAGAAGAGAGGCGTAAGATATTTTTGTTATTTGGGACAAGCCCATAAATTCAATTTTCTAGTCTAGAATAATCTTTAAAATCTCCCCATAAGATGACATTCTATAATGACTGAAAAGAATGAAAAACAAAACAATTATTATTTCAATTCTGTTCTATCTTTCAATCAGCAATTATGTTTCAACAGACAATTCCCAACTTCTGTTTTTGTCTTTCCTTCTCTCTCTCTGTATCTTTTAAACCAGAATTTTTCATTTTAAACTTAGAAAAAGAACTGTGCATGCATATGGTTAAAAAAATTGAAAAGAAGAGAATAAAATGAGAAGAAGAAGCCTTGCTCCCTGGTCCACAAACCCACACTCCCAAACCTCAGAAATTACCGTTAGGTTCTTGTGCATGCTTCAAGAAACCCTCTACATGCGCGCACACACACACACACACACACACACACACACGATATACACACATATGCATGTATTCGTATATACATACTATATACACATTAAACATCACACATGTACACACACATACATACATAATGCCTATTTTTTTTTTTTACTCAAAAAGGGATCATGTGTTAACATATAATGCTTTTCACAACTAATAATCTATCTGGGGGATCATTTCATGCGGGTGGTTGACTTCACTTTTAAAAATAGCTCTTAGGAGTGCCTCGGTGGCTCAGTTGGTAAAATGTTTGCCTTCACCTCAGGTCATGATCTCAGGGTCCTGGGATCCAGTCCCTCATTGGGTTTCCTTCTCAGTGGGGAGCCTGCTTCTCGTTCTCCCTGCTGCTCTGCTTACTTGTGCTCTATATATCTCTGTCAAATAAATAAAATCTTAAAAAAAAAAAACCCAGCTGCTTAATCTGTTTTATAGGCATCCAGAATTCATTTGATTACTCCCCTAATAATGAATATTTAAGTAGCTTTCGGACCCCTGTTTTGCAGAGGTCTAACTGACCTACGATGGGCTAACGTTTCAAGTGTATAATCTAGTTAATGTGATGTGTGTATGCATCCATGAAACCATCAGCACAATTAAGATAGTGAGCATATCAATCATCCCAGAAGCTTCCATGTGGCCTGGGTAATCTTTCCCTTCCACAACTTCCTGCTGCCCTGCCCCTCCCCAGAGCAACGACTGATCTGTTTTCTGCCACTTAAGGTCAAAGTGCATGTAAAGAATTTTATATAAAAATGAATCTTGGGACACTGAAAAAAAAATTAAATTAAGAAATTAAAATAAAATAAAAGCTGATTGCAGCAAAAAAAAAAGAGAATTTTATATAAAGATTCGTATCTTATGTGGCCTTTTTTTTGGGGGGGGGTCCTGTCTTCTTGCTGCAGGCTGCTTTTTCTATGCAGTATGATATTCTATGGATCGAGTGTTTATCTATCATCAGCTGATGGACACCTGGACTGTTTCCAGCTTTGAACAATTGTAAATAAAGCTGCTAGGAACATCTGTGCAGTAGAAGTTTTTGAATGGACATATGCTTCCAATGCTTTTGTGTAACACCTAGGAATGGGATGCATGGGTCATGCAGTAAGTATATGTTTAATTTTTAAAGAAACCGTTGAACTAACTTTCAGAAGTTGGATCCTTTGACATTTCCAACAGCTGGGATGGAGGATGAGCTAATCGATATGCCTGCTATCACCTGGTATGATTAGTCAGTCTTGTTCTGTTTTAAATTTTAGCCATTCTATAGGTGTATAGTGGTATCTCGTTACAGGTTTTTTGTTGTTGTTTTTGGTTTTTTTTAGATTTTATTTATTTATTTGACAGACAGAGATCACAAGTAGGCAGAGAGAGAGGAGGAAGTAGGCTCCCCGCGGAGCAGAGAGCCCTACTCGGGGCTCAATCCCAGGACCCTGGGATCATGACCTGAGCCGAAGGCAGAGGCTTTAACACACTGAGCCACCCAGGCACCCTCTCGTTAACAGTTTTAACCTGCCTTTCCTTAATGACTAAAGAGGTTGAGAATCTTTATTTGTGCTTATTTGTCACCTGTTCTGTTTTTTTAAGTATCTGCTCATTTCAGTATCTTTTTTTTTTTCTTTCTATTTTTACTGGATTATTCTCTTACTATAGAGTTTTAGGAGTTCTTTTTGCACTCTGGATACAAGTTCTTCAGGAGATTTGTGATTTGCAAATAACCTATCCCAGTCTGGCATTGGTCTTCTCATTCTACTAAAAGTACCTTTTAAAGAGCAGAAGTTCTTAATTTTAATAAAGTCTAACCATTTTTTTTCATGGATTGTTTCTTTGTGCTGTATGTAAGAAATCATTGCCTAAACCAATGTCAGTTTCTCCTGTTTTCTTCCAGAAATTCTCCAAGGTTTTCGGTTTTACATTTAGATCTCTGATCCCTTTTGAGTTGATTTTTACAGATGGAGTGAAATGTGGATCAAGTTTGTTTTGTAAGTATATGGATAGCCAATCACTATAGGACCATTTGTTGAAAAACAATTCTCCACTGAATTATTTTTGCATGCTTGTTAAGAAGCACAGAACTGTCTTTGCACCTCTGTGGAAAATTAATCGGCTGCCTATGTAAGGATCTATTTCTGGACTCTTTCCTGTTCCATTAACCTGTATAACTGTGTCTATCCTACTATACTGTCTTGCTTACTATAGCTTTACAAGTCTGGAAGTCAGGGAGAGTACATTCTCTAACTTTGTCCTTCGAAGTTATTTTGGCTGTTCCAGGTCCTTTGCATTTCCATATGAATTACAGAATAAGCTTGTTAATATCCACATTAAAAAAAAAAAAAAAACTTGTGTGGGATGTATGGGATGTGGATTAGGGTCACTGGAATCAACAGATCAATTCCATGAGCAATAACATCTTAAGTATATCAAATAGTCCATGGTATATCTATTTACAGATCTTTAATTTCTCTCAGCAATATTTTGTAGTGCTTAATGTCTACTTCTTGCACATATTTTGTCAGATATATTTGTAGGTATCTCATATTTTTTGATATTATGAATGGCATTGAAAATTTTCGATTTCTCATGGTTTGTTGCTGGTATGAAAATATAATTGATTTTTATTGACTCTGCATCCTGCAAATTTGCTAAACTCATTTATTAGTTCTGGTAGCATTTTTTGTAAGTTCCATCAGAATTCTTTGCACAGAAAAGAATCTGTAATCTGATCATGTAATCTGCAAATAAAGAGAGTTTCACTTTCTTTTCAATCTAGATGTTTTCAATGGTTTTTCTTGCCTTCTTACACTTGTTATAATCCTCAGCACAATGTTGAATAGAAGTGATGAGTAGATGTCCTTGCTTATTTTTCAGAGGTTAAGCTTTCAGTTTTTCATCATTAAGTATGTTAGCTATAGATTTTTCATAAATGTCCACTATTAGTTTTAAGAAATTCTCTTCTATTTTTAGTTTGCTGAGAGTTTTTATCAAGAATCAATTTTGGAGACCTAAACATGAGACCTGAAACCATAAAAATCCTAAAAGAGAGCACAGGCAGTAAGGTCTCTGACATTGGCTGTAGCTATGTTTTCTGAGTCAAGGGAAGTAAAAGCGAAAATTAACTACTGGGACTACATCGAAATAAAAAGTTGCTGCACAGTGAAGAAGACAATAAACAAAATTAAAAAGCAACCTACAGAATGGGAAAAGACATTTGCAAATGACATCCAATGAAGGATTAGTATCCAAAATATATAAAGAACTTATACAACTCAACATCCCCAAAAGAAATAATGCAATTAAAATATGGGCAGAAGACATGAACAGACATTCTCCACATAAGACATACAGATGGCTATGAGACACATGAAAAGATGCTTAACATCATTCATCATCAGGGAAATGCAAATCAAAACTACAGTGAGTATTAACTCATACCTGTCAGAATGGCTAAAATAACAACCATGAGGAACAACAAGTGTTGGTGAGGATGTGGAGAAAAAGGAACCCTTAGGCACTGTTGGTAGGAATGCAAACCAGTGCAGCCACTGTACTAAATAGTATGGAGTAAAAAATTTAAAAAAGAACTACTCCATGATCTAGTAATCACACTACTGTTTATTTACCCAGAAAATAAAAAAAAAAAAACAAACGCTAATCGGAAAGGATATACACATCCCTATGTTTATTGCAGCATTTTTTACAATAGCCAAATTATGGAAGAGGCTGAAGTGTCCACTGACATGTGAATGGATAAAGAAGATGTGGTGTATATATACACTGAAATATTACTCAGGCATAAAAAGGAATGATTTTTTGCCATTTGCAACAACATGGATGGATCTAGAGGGTATGCTATGTGAAATAAGTCAGTCAGAGAAAGATAATTACCATATGATTTCACTCATAGAAGGAATTTATGAAACAAAATGAATGAGGAATAGAGGGAAAAAGAAAGAGACAAACCAAGAAACAGACTGTTAACTATAGAGAACAAACTGATGGTTACTAGCGGGGAGGTAGGTAGGGGGATGGGGGAAACAGGTGCTGGGGATTAAGGAGTATATTTGTCATGATGAGTACTGGGTGATGTATGGAATTGTTGAATCATATATTATATACCTGAAACTAATATAACACTATATGTTAACTATACTGGAATTGAAATTTTAAAAACTTAAGATTTTTAAAAAAAGAATCAATATTGGATTTTGTCAAATGCTTTTTATGCATCTAAGAGATGGTCATATGATTTTTCTTTCTGTTTGTCCATATGATGAATTACACTGATCAATTTTTAAATGCTAAATCAATCTTAAATGCCTAAAATAAACCCCACTTGTTCATGATGTATTGTCTTTTTCATAAATATTTGGATTCCATTTGCTAAAAATTTAATTTGCAACTTTTGCACCTATGCTTGTGAGGGATAGTGGTCTGAAACCTTCTTGTATTAACTTTGGTTTTGGTTTTGGTATCAGGGTAATGCTGGTAATATTTTGGGTGATACATTGGGTACACTGGGTAATATTTTGTCTCCTTTAATTTTCTGTAAAAGTTTCTGTTGAATTAGTATTATTTCTTCCTTAATATTTGGTTGAATTCATCCTGAAGCCATCTGGACCTGGAGTGTTCTTTGTGGAAGTGTTTTTAACTACTGTTCAGTTTCTTTAATAGATAAAGCATTAGTTAGGTTATTGATTTCTTCTTAAGTGATCTTGGTAGTTTGAGCCTTTAAAGGAATTTGTCCATCTCATCTATGTTGTTGGATTTATTGGCATAAAGTTGTTCATAATATTAACTGATGATACTTTTAACTTATACTGATGTAACTTCTTTCATTCCAGAAATTGGTAATTAGTGTAATCTTTCTTTTTGTTTGCTTTTTTCTTCTCAGTCTGGCTAAAGGTTGATCAATTGTATGATCTTCTCAAGCAGCCTTTTGAAAAGCTTTTGGCTTGTTCCAACTTTTTCTACCGATTTTCTGATTTCTATTTGACTAATTTCTGATCTAATCTTTAATTCTCCTTTCATTGGCTTACTCTGTATTTCATTTATTCTCTTTTTCCAGTTTTTAGGGTGGAAGCTGAGGTGACTGATTTGAGACTTCCTCCCTTTCTAATATGGGCAGGTATTTAATGCTATGAATTTCTCTTTGGTATCACTTTAGCTGCACTTCATACATTTTGATATGTTGTATTTTCATTTTCATTTAGTTTTCAAAGTACTTTTAAATTTCCCCTTTGATCTCTATTTGACCAGAGGTTATCTATAAGTATTTAGTTTCCAAATATTTAGAAGATTTTTGGATATCTTTCTGTATTAACTTCTGATTGAAATCAGAACTCTGTGGTCTTGGGGCACCTGGATGGCTCAGTTGGTTAAGTGTCTGACTTTGGCTCAGGTCATGATCCCAGGGTCCTGGGATTGAGTCCCATGTTGGGCTCACTGCTCAGTGGGGAGTCTGCTTCTCCCTCTGCCCCTCCCCCTGCTGTTCTCTCTCTCTTGGTATATCTCTGTCAAATAAATGGATAAAATCTTAAAAAAAAAAAAAGAACTCTGTGGTTAGAACATACTTAATATTATTTGCATCCTTTAAATTTAATGAAAAATGCTTTATTGCCCCCCAAATTGTCTATTTAAATAAATACTGCAAATGCATTTGAAAAGAATGAGCATTCTGCTGCTGTTAAGTAGAAAGTTCTATAAATGTTAAATAGGTGAAGAGTGGAGATTCTTTTATTCAAGTTTTCTATATCCTGATTTTCTGAATACTTGCCTAACAATTGTTGAAATCTCTGTCTACAATCAGGGATCTGTTTTTCTTTGCAGTTATATTAGTTTTCGTTTCACGATTTTTGAAGCTTTGTTATTAGGTACATCAATGTACATCCTCTGGATGAGTTGATCCCTTTATTATTGTAAAATTATACTCTTTATTTCTGGTAATCTTCTTTGCTCTGAAATTGATTAATATTGTCATTTAAGCTTTTTGTTTGTTTTTTGATTAGTGTCAGCATGTGCTTCCATTCTTTTACTTTCAGTCTCTTTGTGTCTTTGTATTTAAAGTGGGTTTCTTATAGGTAGCAAATAGTTAGATCTTGTTTTTATATCCAGTCTGAAAATCTCTATCTTTTAACTGCTATATTTAGGCCACTTACGTTTAATGAGTACCATATGGTTGGATTCAAACCTACCATCTTGCTATTTGTTTTTTATTTGTCCCATCTGTTCTTTATTCCTCCCCCACCCCCCCCGCCACCTTTCTCTTTTTGGCCTGGTAACTTCTGGATTAACTGAGTAGTTGTTATGACTCTATTTTATCTTCTTTGTGGACTTATTAGCTATAATCCTTTGTTATGGTATTTAGTAAATGCTTTAGATTACAATACATATCTAACTTTTCAGTTTACATTCACATGATAATATACTACTTCATGTATGAGAGATTTAAAAAAATATACTTCCATTTCTCCCCTTCTGGCCTCTGCTATGTCATATATTTTACATGTGATATAAAATTTGTTATTATTTCCACTTTAAAAGTCAATGGTCATCTACAGAGGTTAAAATAATTAGAAAAAATCCTCTTATATACCTGTATTAGTTATCATTTATAGTGCTCTTTATTTCTTTGAGTAGATCTGAACATTTTCTTCTTCCTTGAAGAATTTTCTTTAACATTTATTGGAATGCAGGTTTATAAGTGATGAGTTTTTTTCACATTTTGTAGGTCTGAAAAACTCTCATCTTAAAAAACAAAACAAAACACACACATATATTTTCTGGGTATAGAATCCTAGATTGATAGTTTTTTTCCTCCCTTTCAGTACTTTAAAGATTTTACTCCCCTGTTTTCTAGTTTGCATACTATTTTTTAGTTTGCATTACATTTTATGAAAAATGTCTGTCATCTTTACTGTTTTTTTTGTTTTTTGTTTTTTTTTTACTTTGTATGTAACATGTCTTTTGCCCTTCTGGTTGCTTTTAAGATCCTTCTCTTTATCACTTGTTTTAAGCAATTTGATTATAAGATGCTTTGGTGTTGTTTTCTTCCTGTTTTTTTGTGCTTGGGGTTTGTTGAGTTTGGATCAATGGGTTCATAGGTTTCATCAAATTTGGGGTATTTTCTGCCATTATTTCTTTAAATATTATTTCAGTCTTCCCCTCTCTCTCCTCTTCTTTGGGAACTTCAGTGATACATATATTTGGCCCCTTGAAGTTGTCCCATGTCGCTAATGCCTATTCGCTTTTGTAAAATCCTTTTTTTTCTTTGTATTTCATTGTGGATAGTTTTTTATTGCAGTGTCATCCAGTTCATTAGTCTTTTCTTCTGTGATGTCTATGCTGATGCTAATCCCATGCAGTGTTTTTTTCTTTTCTTCTCTTTTCTTTTAAATCTCAGCCACTGCAGGCTATATATATATATATATATATATATATATATATATATATATTCCATATCTCTACTTAACAGTGGCAATCTTTCCTCTAGCTTTCTGAACATAGGAAATGTAGTCATAACAACTATTTGGTTTTTTTTTTAAGATTTTATTTATTTATTTGTCAGAGAGAGAGGGAGCACAAGCAGGGTGAGCAGCAGGCAGAGCAGGCAGAGAGAGAAGTAGGCTCCCCACTGAGCAAGGAGCCTGATACAAGACTTGATCCCAGGATCCTGGGATCATGATCTGAGCCAAAGGCGGTCACGTAACCAGATGAGTCACCCAGAAGCCCCATAACAACTGTTTTAATGACCTTGCTTATTTATTTTTATATCTGTTCAGTTCAGTTTCAATGGATTGATTTTTTCCCCCTCATTATAGGTTCAGTTTCAATGGACTGATTCCCCTACCCCTCCCCTCTATTATGGGTTGAATTTCCTGCTACTATGCTTGCCTGGTAGTTCTTGATTGGTTGCCAAGCATTGTGGGGTGATGTTTATTTTTGTCTTCTTGTAAACATTCTTAAGTTCTGCTTAATTGGAAACAGTTTGATCCTTTTGGTCTTGCTTTAAAGATCTGTTCAGGATGACCAGAGCTGTGTTTAATCTATGATTAATTTTGCCTCTACTGAGGCAAGACTTAAGTAACTAATACCCCTTAATTATGAAATTTGTTTTCCTTTCTGGCTGTTGAGGAGACCACATCCATCCCTCTGTGAGTTTCAGGCACTATTCTCTCTAAAATTTTCAAATGTTCTTTCTCAGGCCTTGGGTCATTTTCTTACATGAATGCCTTCCTCTGTACTCAACTCAATACTCCAGGGAGGCTTCCTTAGCTCTCCAGATTTCTGTCTTTGTGCAGCTCTCCATTTTAATCTAGCCATCTTGGCTTCCTGGACTCCTAACTACATCTCTTCCAATCAGGCAGACTATATACTATGGCCTGGGGGCTCTCTAGGCAGTGAGCTAGAGCAATCATGGGGCTCATTTTGTTTCTTGTCTTCAAAGATCAATGCCTTCTGATGGATGATATCCAATGTCTTGAGCACTATTTTTTTTTTTTAAGGTTTCAGGTGTAAGTTAAATGTTGCCCCTGTTACTTCATCTTGATCAGAAGCTGAAGTCTTGCTTCTAGTTTTGGCTGATATAAAAAATGCTGCAGTAAACACCACTACATATATACCTTTGGTTAATATGTGGATCTATCTGTTGAATAAATTATTTAAGGTATCATTGTTATATTGAAGGATAGGTACATTTTAAACACAAATGATTTTGCCAAATTTCCCTCCAAAAAGATTTTACCAATCAGTACTCCTACCAACAGTTTCTGATAATGGCTACTTCTCCATATATTCTATAATACTAAGTATCATCAAATGTGTACATCTTTACCACTTTGATAGTTATAAGTTATTTTGTTTTCATTCCTTTTGTAAGATGTTTTGATTAAACATCTTGTTATATACTTAATGGTGATGGGCACTGCTTTTTCTGGAACAGCCTATTTATGTCCTTAGAATTTTTAGGAAACTGGTTTTTCATTTTCCTATTGATTTATAAGAATTTGTGTGGGAGATTAACTCTCTGTCATATGAATTACAATGCCCCCCAGCCTGTTTAGCTGATGGTTTTGTTTGTTTTTTGTCATGAATAATTTTTAAATTCTGTACGTAGTCTAAGTTATCAACCTTTTCCTCTGTAACTTTTGGGTTTTGTATATTTTCTGGAGTACACATGTACATGATAGCAATAGGAGTTTATATTCTAAACTCATGATGAATAAGTGAGACAATATAGCTTTTTTTTTTTTTTTTGTCCCTAAAAACTGAAGTTAGGTAACAGTGTTGCTTACCCTGAGTTCACATATCTTATGCTGATCAAGATCTCTGATGGGCAACTTTCTTTGATTAATAAAGCATGGAAGATATAAATTATTACTTGTGTATGAAGTTTGGTAAGGAAGAATTTCATAGCATAAAAGAAAGCAGAGATATAAAACAGGAATCTTTTGGGGGAACCACTGGCTTTAAATCAAGGTCTTACTTTTCCCAGAATGGACTCATCTTTAGGGTTTGCTGGGAAGGTGGACAGATGATATGAAACCAAAAGCAAGGGTTATTCTAAGACATGTTTGTTGGTTATAAGCTCGTTCCTAAAGCTGGAGCCTCCCCTGAAAACTCCAGCAAATTCTCCCTCCCCCAGATGACCAATGTACTTATTGTTAGTGCCATAAACATAGTTAGAACAGACTTTGTACCTTGTCATATACTTTCTTCAGACTGTTGCCTAAGTTTTATTTTTCCAACAAGGGAGTTAGTCATATGAGAGTAGAGCATTAGGTCATATGCTCCCGACAATATCAAGCTAAGACATATATACAGTTGAATTGAGCTTTATAGAGCTTAAGCATGTGCTGTCGGAAGTAGGAAAACTGTACAAGCTACCTCAAATTAGGAGACAGAATTCAAGAGGAGAGTATGTTATTCATGTGCTTGCCTGGGAATGGCATTTGTCATCACCTGGCATTTGACGAGAGGAGGCTAATCCCCAGCAAAGGAAAATGGATGCAGTGAGGCCTGAATGGAAGATCCCTTCTTGGAAAACATGGCTGTTCAAAAAGGTCAAGTTTTCTTTCAGGTCCTCCTCGCAGTTAGTGAAAAAATTACTGAGGGACTTAAAACCACAAAGTGTCATTTGTCTAACCTTCAGCAACTGTCTATGACATGTGCTGATGGAGGAGGAGGAGAAGAGCTAGCATTTACCGCCTCTCATGCATGGAGCACTGTCCTATTAAGCACTTTTCATGAATGAGCTAATTGAATCCTCACAAGCCCGTGAGCAAGACAGTATCATTCCCATTTTATAACTGAGAAAAACGGAGATTCAGGGACATGCAAAATTACTAAGTTATCACAAGAAGGCAGGACAATTTGAACACAGGTCTAGCGGACTCCAAGGTCAGCCTGACTGTGCTACAGTGCACCTCATTTCATCCTCAGAGCAACCCAGACAGCTTTCCCACGGTGTCCATGTCCATGGACATGAGCCCTGAGGGAACGGAACTGCCTCTGGGCTGTCCAGGGGTTTCTGACTCTAAAGCTCCTATATTACTGTTTCAATATGTGGAGCTTCACACTCCCTACTCTATTCCACTTGTCCCTACCCATCCCTGTAACTCTCCTTCCACCTGTTCCCAGCACACGCATGCATGTGCCCATGCACGTGCGTGCACAGACACCACATAAAAAGGAAAAAGAAAGGTCTAGTCACATGACAAAAGTCACATGAGAAAAGCCATGTATGGCCACTCTTCTGTGTCCCTCATGGCTCATGTGATTCTCTGTGCCTAATTATATTTTCGTCCTTTAAACCATTCAATGCAAGCCTAGTTACTCCTTTGAGCCCTTCCTCCATCCCTATCTTGAGTCAGTTGCCCTCTCTCCACCCTCCCACACTTTGTTTACACTTGTTATTATAGCACATCTCACACTCTGCCCATTTCTCCATAGACCCCACCCAGCATCTTATTTAATTGAGGTATCGCTAGCAGTGGGCACACTGTTCAGGCATGGAGCACAATTCGATGGCCTGAATGAAAGTCTGTAGGTCTCCTCACACCACTTACCATTAAGGAAGAAAGCTACTGCCAGACCACAGTCCCACTTCTGGAGATGTAAAAAAGATAACCAGCACTTGGGTCTGGTGATCATCAGGGAGGGGTTGAGTGTTGAAAAATGTAAGGCTTCTCGAAAGGAAACTACAAACCTGAAAAAGCACATTAGTGATTTAAGGGATCTGTATAAGCTTTATGGTGGCAGGGAGGAATTAGCCCACTGTTTCAATATGCACTTAGGCATCAAAAACTTTGTTTCTAGTTGCTAAATTATGCTGCTACATTATGATGAACAAATCATCTTCTACATACATGCAACTCGAATCTCGGCATATTTGCTACCCTATTTGATCACTAGTCCTTGGATACCTCATGCCTTCAAATACCCTATGCCTGTCTTTTTCACTTCCCAGGATTCTAAATGACTATCCTGGAAATGCTGTATAGCTTGGAGTTGGTCACACAGGGCTGCCCAGGAGGCCTTCGTGGTTGGGGATAACAGTAAGAAAGCATGAGCCCCTTTCTGCCACTATGCAGTGTAATAGCTGGTAGACTAGATCTTGGGTCTATCATTTGGGCTTCCTTAGATTTTTCATTTTGTCCTGCAAAACCAATTTCTCTTACCTGCTGAGAGAAGGAAAGGAAAGTTGTGGGTTTTTTCTCCTCCTTTGTCACCAGACTTGCTACCAGGGTCACACTGTCCATGAAGGAATATGGGGTATTACTATGTGGGGGCTGAGGACGGATGAAGGAGAGCAGCCACAAGATAACCAATTTTGAGGATTTGTCTCAGTCTCCTTAGTTTATGTGCAAGTTGACAACAAGAAAAGTGTTAGCTAGCAAATTGTGAGGTCCTACTCTTTACCGTTGAGTCCAACCTATCTGTCATTGAATACAAATCTGGAGCTTGCAGCTGGCTCAGCCTTGACATACAAGCCCTACCTACTTCTTCAAAGTGATTTTTACCTGCCATTTTTAGGTTTGGGAGAATTCTGAAAGACAGTAGTGAGCTTTCATAAAATGCACCCAAATGCTAATTTTTGTCTCCCTGTAATGGACTTTTATCAGAGCTGACCATTCCTAACTTTCAGGTCCTATCCCAGCACTCTTGCCTTATGTCCAGCTACATCTGCATGCTCAAGTTTCCTGAAGAGCAATTCATTCCAGCCCCAGAGCCTGTGCCCATGTGGTCTCCCTTCCTTTGTATTTGAGCTCTGCCCTGCTGGTTCCTTCTGGTCCAGCTCCAAGGTCATTTCTTCTGAGAGGTCTCTCTTGACCAGTCTTCTCAAACAGTACCCCCAATCTATCACACCAACCATCTTCTACTCACCCTACCTCGTCCTGCTGCTGGGCAGAAAGCTCATTACATAACCCTTATACCTAAAATGGATCTCTCTTGCCTTCTGCCCTGTCCAGTATACTTTCTACTACCCTGGTCCACCATCCTTGTTCTGATGGCAAAAAGAACACAACATGGATAGGTACTCCAGAATGCTTTCTAACAATGCTTTAAAACAAAAACAAAAACAACAACAACAACAACAACAAAAACAAGGTTTCTGTTAACTGAGTAAATCAAGAAATCAAACTGAAAAAAAAAAAAAGCAAAAACAACTTTCTAAGCTTCTGAAATTTTATTTTACTGTTTCTATTTCAGTTTAGCTCCTAAAATACAACAGATACATCTTTTGAAAAGCACAGAACAGAGACACTGATGTTTATTAAATGTATTAGACTTTATTTCTAATGTTTTTACTATTCCCTCTGTGACTCTATCATCTTTTTTCTTTTTTCAAGGAAAACAGTCATCTCTTGATTCTATTTCACCATTTAGACTCACATGAACTATTCCAAATTTCTTAATTTCCAAGCAACACATTAAATTCTTCAGATTTCTTTCAAAATAGCTCTGGGGAAATCCCTGATGATTTCAGCTGACAATTCCTTAATAAGGAAAAGACTTTAAATGCTAATCATCAGAAAAGTTACAGTTTACAGGAAAGAAAGGGGAAATGCTGACATATTGCACAACATACCATGAATAAAGCATGGTTTATTAATTGAATGGCATACTCATGCTGACAATTTAATCAAGAATTTCTAGTGACATCACAAACTTTGTTAGAGCAAATGAACTCCTTCTACTATCCATGTTTCTGACAAATCAAAGGTTCAGTAAGATTCCCTTCTTTGGAGATTTTATGGGAAAAGGGATACATCAAACAATCTGTGAGCTTCTCCACCCCCAGACTTCTACAAAGATTCTACATTTTAAATTAAGCAAAGAACATAGCTAAAGGGAATTCTTATTCGGTGTCTAATTCCACCCCGAATTAAAGAGAGTAATTTTCTTTGTGGTTTCTATTATTTGGTAGAGGAAAGAAAGGATTTTTTTCTGCCTCTAGTTGTGGGTACAAGGATCAAAGTTCTCCACAGGTGGGTAAAGACAAAAGCTGCAGTAGGATCCCCAGAACAAAATATAACCCCCCCCACCCCTGCCCAGCTACAAAAAGAAAACAGCTTGAAAGCAGTAACTACCAGGATGTAACTCCGACCCCCAATTTATCTGGTAAAGTCAATTAGGTTTCAATTGTAGTAATTAGGTAACATATTAAAAATGAGATCACCACCCACAAGCACTGGGTTTTCCCCCTTGTAGTCTATAGAAATTCATCAATAAACTACAGTCTTTATCAATGCTTTATTTTAAATGATTACAAACACAAGGCATTTCATAAACATATCTTGTTAATTGTTACATTATAATTCGGCAGTAGGTATGATGCAAAAATCGTCTTCAGTAAATGAGCAGAAAACAACAAAAGCTCCAGAAAGCTGAAACAGATCCCAGTGACTCATCCCAGAATCAGCCTAAACCTTCATTCAGATGGGGGCTGAAGCATTTATTCCTTAGAATGCGACCCGCTGAGTGAGTAAAAATCCCTGGAGAGGGAATGAGATACTGGTAGGTATACAGAAGACTGAGGAAAGGGGCTTTAAGTGCCTGGGGATTTAAGTGGAATTATGGAAAGATTAGAAATAAAACTACCTATGATATTAGTTGTTATTTTGAAAACCATACTGAATATTCAAACAAGTGATTCCACATTTCCATTTAACCTGACAGCGCTCACTAGCTTATGCGATGTACTGCTCCAAGAGGTCTCCACCCAGGATCTCCCTTCACCCCCATGACAATTCTCTCATGCTCCAATTTCCATTTTGAGGGATAAAAACATCGAGGGGCAAGAAGGTTAAATAATGTGCCCCAACTCTCACGGCTGGCAGGCTAGGCGTGATACTCACTGCCGTCCAACTCATCTGCGTTGTTAACGGATGATGTATCTTCTCTCCTTTGCCATTTTGGAGCTAGTTTCCCCCGAGGACCCTTTGGGACCCTGGCCAAAAGTTTCAAGTGTTTTCTGATTAGAGTTTCCCAAAAGAAAGATAGTATTTAGTGTTTCTGTCCAACCACACCTCATTCTGCTTTAGCGCCTTGCTTGAATAGGCCGATGTCCCATCTATCATAGGAAAAAGGAAAAAGAACCCAGCTTCCAACCTACAGTGTTTCATTATCTTTCCGAAGTCCTCTTCACAGAGCTTTAACACTTCCTTCTTCGGAACCTGGTCACCACAGCCGGCTGCTTCTTGTTTTGACGGTCTGGTCTAATTAGCTCATGCTCTAGCTCAGCACAGGCCTTGCTCAATACTCTGACATTTCAGACCCAGCAAAGCTACTAAAGACTTCTCCATCTAGGAGCCCACGACTGTACGTGAAACTGGAGTCATGGGAATTTGAACAAATGAACCGAACATTTCCAAGGTAAATGGAGACAACCATGACCGTGGAATGAATTAGTAATATCCAAAGAGGACTTTCTAGCCAAAGCTCCCAAAGTGTTTACCGAGTCTCCGTAAACACAGTACTAACTACCCTTAGTATTTTAATGACACAATTCTTTCCTGGACTGCAATGCCCTGACCTCAAGTTATCACACTCAGTTTGCCCTCAGGTGGCTGGCAACTGGGAAGAGGAATGACCTCCTCCTCCTCCTATCTTTAGAATAAAGACATGGTAGAAAGCAGGGAGAATTAGAGCTGGGCAGATGTCACCAAGTAAAGTGCTGGCCCAAGTGAGGGGCCTATAGAAGCTGGGGGAGAGGCTGGCGCACAGCTCCCAAGGCAAGAGGCCAGCGGCTTCCCAATACAAGTAATTCACAACTACTTCTGCACACAGCACCTTTGTGTTGTCTGGCCCCATGACTCAGTTTTCAGCCCGATGCAATCTATTCCCCTCCAGACCTTCATGCTCCCTTCCCCAGATATAGCCCATAACCTCGAATCTCTCAGCAGCCAAAAGTAGATGATTAAGGACAAGGCCAGAGGGTTCGTCTTTGGGTTGTTTAGCCTGTATTACTGGCAGCAACCAGAAAAGCATGAAAGACCATGAAAAAGGTCAAAGGAAAAAAGCCTGTTCTTTGACTCAGGAAAAACATCAGGTGAGGATAATTTTCAACCGTGTGATTTTTTTTTTAATCAATGACGCAAAGAATGCTTTATTTGGGATTTTCCCTCTTACCTCAGAGAGCAAAGGCCTAGGACTCAGAATTTAGCATCTTATTCAATTTAGGTCATGGAGTCTAAGGGGAAGATTCTTCACTTATCCTTTGGGATTCTCTGATTAAGGAAAGAGCACTAGGTTTGAAGAGATTTATAAACTCCAGCGCCTCTGGGGCTAAGAAATAAGCACAAGGAGAGGAAGCGGGCCAGGTAGGGCTCCGGCAAAGTGGAGGGGCCAAGAGGTACTGCCCCTCACCTCCTGCTTAGGCAGACTATCCCACACTGGTGGGAGGGAAGACCCAGTGTTGTCGTGTTTTTATAACCAGAAGCTGGAAATGCAGATCGTTATGTGAAATCTCCCAATTTTTGTATGTTGCAACGCACTGCGATATGTATGTACAACGATATGGGCCAAACCAAACACATCTGTGGGCGGGCCCCGGTTCACAGACTCTGGGGTCTGACCTCTGCGATCAGTGTAATGGTTTTTAACCCTTAAGCAGTTAAAAACCAACAAGATCTGACACATCCTTCAGGGAGTAAATGAAACTGTTGCTTGGTCCAAAGGCCCATTATAATTCTGTTGTGTGGGGTTCTAGAAATAAGTCAAAGGCGCTGCTGAGTTTATCCTACGAATAAGAGGCAGTCTGTAGCTTCGCAGCTTCCTACTGGAAGGAGGCTGGTATCAGGAAATCGCCAGGGCAAGTTAGGGAAGGTGCTTCGGGAGGGAGAGGTACGGTGGCACCATGACAGGAGGTCTGACCACCTGACTTGGGGCTGGAGCTCACATCACCTATTCAGAAACCCAGGGTTTGTTCTTTCCTGCTGCTAGAGACAGGTGAGCACGAGAGATGTGTCGAGCAAGGTCTTCCAACCGTCAGTTCAGTGGAGAAGTCAGCCACAGAGAAAACAATCCTATCCCCTTCCGATCTGACTGATCGTGGAAGGGAGACAACAGGCTGGCTTGCTGCCTATCTTCCTTATCATACACAAGGTATCGGGCCACACAGCACACCTGTAGCTCTCCCCCCATGCTGCTCCTGGAAGATTTCTATACGTGGGTGTGGCACATGTGTTGGGAAGGAAGGGGGTTTCTATTTTAAAGAATAGAACTTCCCTTGTCTCTGGCTCTGGGGCTTCAGTACTGAGAACTTACTCAGTTCTACTACAGACACGATCCTCAGTGTTAAAAGAGGCAGAAGACACAGATACTGGACTCTTTCCTCCACACCAAGTGAAAGGAGAGCCAACCTGTTACTGATTTATGTGGGCTGGGGAACTCTATCCTCACTGGCCTGGCTACCAGCTTACCATCGTGTTAGTTCATCCGCTGGCACAATCAAGTACTAGCACTAGTATCTAACCTTTCCAGGTTGCTTCCTATGTATACGTGAGGTACAGTTCTAAGTGTTTATGTGTATTAACTGGTTTAATCCTCACAAACCCTAAGGATGCAGGTACTATTGATACCTCCCTGTTACCAAGTGAAAACTGAAGCACAGAGAGGTCAGGCATTGGGTGCAAGGCCACATAGTGATTGGTGGAATACGAACTCAAACGTAGATAGTCTGGCTCCAGGGCCTCTGCTCTTGACCATGACATTACACAATCTCCCAGAAGAAGACTGGAGAGCAAGGGAAAGGCCACAATTTGAGACTGGGTCACTTGCTGTACAATATGAAGGCTCGGGGATTTTCTGTTCTGATGGTTAGTGGAAAAGAAATTTGCTAACTCTGACATTTTATGCAGGTCTTGGAGCAATTCTGCATTCAGGGGCAAAAGAAATTGAAGAAATGTCAGTGTGGGGAGCCTGGGTGGCTCAGTCGGTTAAGTGTCAGCTCAGGTCCTGATTCTAGGATCCCGGGATCAAGTCTGGCATCTGGCTCCCTGCTCAAAGGGGAGTCTGCTTCTCCCTTTCTGTCTGCTGCTCCCCCTGCTTGTGCTCTCTTTCAAATAAGTAGGAAAAATCTTTAAAAAAAAAAAAAAAAGAAAGAAAGAAAGAAAGAAAGAAAGAAAGAAAGAAATTTCAGCATGCACTTTTGGAGCTGCACCTATCATTATCCATATAGATTCAAGCATTCAAGCACACTCATTGTGGGGAACAGAGAGAGAAGAAACGGAGACAGAATTTAAATGCGCAGTGGGGTCCCGGAAGGGGAAGGAAGAGCTGTTTCCCACCTCCCTCCAAGCCTCTCTTGCTGGGCAGGGCGCACTCTTACTGGGTGGAGCCAAGTCTGTGATTAAAAGATAAGGGTTTTTCTTTTCCTATGATCTGGTTCCTCAAGGCAAGCCAACTTACTTCATCTGGTGCTCAACTGAAAAATAGTTGCGACACTAGAGAAAAAACTGTCTGTGTGGGACTGACTTGGAGATGGTGTCTCAGCCTCCACAGGGGCGTCCAGAAGTAATCCACAGTGTGCTGCATTTTCGCCTTCCACACTTAGAAACCCCTGCCTCCTGCATGAACTGTAACCAAATTAATTTCAGTATGTAGGATCTCCATTTGTCTTGCCATCATTCTCAAGCATTTCTCTATAGATATCATCTCTGGTGATTTGGGGGCCCAGCAATTATTATTTTAAAATAGAAACTTATTCCATGTTATGACCTATGATCCTGATTCCCTGGTTCTTGATTCTCTGATCTGGCTTTGGCGCCAGTCCTATACAGGACCCTAAGAGAGCACCCCACCACAACACTGAAGCCTATGCGGTCACTGATAATGGCTTGTTACTACGGTTGGGTCGCTTTTTTAAAGTTAGGGCTCAAAGGGGTGCCTGGGTGGCTCTGCCTTCGGCTCGGATCATGATCTCGGGTTCCTGGAATGGAGTCCCACATCGGGTGCTCTGCACGGCGGGAAGCCTGCTTCCCCCTCTCTCTCTGGCTGCCTCTCTGCCTACTTGTGATCTCTGTCAAACAAATGAAGAAAAATCTTAAAAAAAAAAAAAAAGTTAGGGCTCACCAGTAGTCTATAAGCTCTGTGAAGGCTAACAATGACTGATGTATCTTGGGCATTCAATACCCAGCTGATGAGAAACGAATGCCATGCAAATATATACACCAAAGCACAACGCGATGCTCGGGTCAGGAAAAATGACATTGCACAGCGCTACCTGAGTGTTGCCAAACTCTGAAACCGGGCATTTAAAGCATCCACTCTTGAACCTTCCTTCACTCAGGGTCTGTTTCTCTTTAGCACTACATGTCCTGCGGGGTGATCTCATTCGCTCCCTGACATCAAACACAGGACACCACCACCCACATTCTCGTATCTCCCCCCAACCCCTCCCCTGAGCTATGTGTCTGATTTTCCAACTGCCGTCAAGATACCTCCAACTGCCTTACATAAGCAACGCAAGGTGAACATTTCCAGGACCCAGCTTAATCTTCATCCTCCCGACCACTCCATTTCCCATTTCCTGGAATGAGGGCTTGTTTCCTGCTAGAGTCTGAAGTGAGGCTTCAGGGCTGTCAGACAAATCCATGCTCAGATCCTAGGGAGACACTGACTGGCCCATGCTATGAGTGGGCTTCTCTGTGTTCAGGTTTTCACAGCAGTAACATAGCCCTAATGTTACCCAGGAGAGAGCTGTATTGTTGACTACATCCAATAATGTATTAAATTCCTGAGCACTGGGCCAGGTCTGCAGCATCAGCCTGTGGTAAAAAAGAGACTTTTCTGATTTATTCTCTCTGCCAGTGAATTCATTACCTTCAGCTACCCAACCTCCTCAGCTGGAAAACTCGAAGCCTTCCCATTCTTCTGATGATAGTTCCACTGCCTCCTAATTCAAAGAGTCCCTAAATTATGCCCATTCTACTGGTCACACTCCTCCCAAGGGCTCCTCCTCTCCATTGCCACGGTGTCCTTCACAGCCGCCCTTGTCTTCATCTGTACCACTGTCACCACCGGCTAGTTCCTTTCTGGGTTTCCAGGCTCCCTACACTTCCTCCCATACATCACAGTGACACCAAAGTCCTCTCTGTTAAAACCTCCATCAATCATGTCACCCCTTGGCCTAAACACCTTCCATGACTCCCACAGGCAAAGTCCAAAGCTGCACTTATTAGGAACGGGGTGGGAACTATCACTTATTGTGATAAATAACTCGTCCTGATCTTGACTTTTTTTTTCCTACCTCATCACCGCAGCAATGCGATGAAATCAATATAATTATCCCTGTCTTAGAAATTAAAAAACTGAGGCTAGTCAGTAGTCCAAAAATCCACCTGCGTTTTAATCAGACAGAGACTGGAATTCACAGGCTGGTTTGACTCTAGCCTGTACAATGAATTCGCATCGTATTTAGAGAATATACTCTAAAGTCAAAGCACAAAATGAAAACCTTGCAGAAGTCAAAGACAGCCTCTCAGAGGGGCTGAATGCAACCGGTATTTCTTTCGGTGTAGGAAAGAATGTGGTTTCTTTAGCTGACACGGGATGAAGAACCAGCTGGCACACAACACCCACACCATTCAACTGTAGTCTTTTTCCTCACACTCCATTTTTGTGGGGTATGTACGGTTGGACCCGTGTCTAGTAACCAGAATATCTGGCTAAGAGAGCACTTAGAGTACACCATAAATATCTGTAAAACTGCCGGGACCCCCAAACAACCAGGGTCGGGGGAGCGGAAGGCAGAGACCACTCGACTTCACATTCTTAGCACGAGGCTTTATACACTGTGTGCAACAGGCAGCTTATTCATACACAGGTTGAAAACAACAAATACCCTCTCTTCCTCATCTTCTAGTTCAGCTCCCTCGACAGTCAAGACACCTTTCCAATGAGTTGAGGAGGAATTAAGATTACCAGGTGGGTCCTTACTCCCTCCTGCAAAATAAATTAGCAACCTGACTCTGGGGTTTGAGAACATCTTGCAGAGTAAGGAGTTTGATGACAGTTCCCACAGGCTCCTGAGTCAAAGCCGAACTGCAGGTTCATGGGTGGAGATAGCTGCTCTGAAAGCTGCCTCATTTTCTGGTGTAGTGTGGTCAGGAACAGGAAACTGAACCTTTGGTATTTTGGGCTGATTCTATGCCCTTAAAAAGCACCCAGCAACTCCGGGGGCTCTGAATGTGGAAGGAGCATGCACATTTAATGGGTCCATCGGAAAAACAGAAAATGCTGGAAGCCTTGACCTCTGGCACTGTGTCCACCTGCCCAGGAAGAAACACTTGTGTGATGAGCCCCATCCACATAGTCTTTGTCCCTCATTTCCAGAGTCCTTTGGAAGCACAGGCATTGAGATCATCGTACCCAGTTCCTCAGAGGGGTCTTGTGTTATGGACAAGTGGACTCTAAAGTTAGTCTTGCTTCCACCAACCTGGTGGCCAACACATTTCTTATACTCAATAAATTACAATGTAACATGATCTGGGTTCAAATACTAGGCAAGTTCCCCAGGCCCTCTTGTTTCCTGCCTGGGGACATTGTTCTACTCTGCTTTTTTATCTGATTAAGTCAGATAACACAGGTCAAGCACTCCACAGGGCCTGCTGTATTCTGTAAGCCCAAGAGTCAGCAGCAGTTGTCAGAATTCCTCGCTCAATTATCACCCCAGGGTGACCTCAAAGTAAAAGCCGAAGTCCCCACAGTGGCCTATGGCCTAGAAGATGCTGCAAGATCTGCCCCCTGTTACCCCTCTGCTCTCTCTCTTCCTCTTCTTCCCCTCATTCATTCCATATGGGCCTCTTTGCCATCTCTGGAACATGCCAGGCCCACCCTACATTAGGACCTTTGTGCAGACCAATTGTTTTAAGTCTTCCTCAAGTGCCTGGCACATAGGAGACGTACATTAAGTATATGGTAAATGAGTGCCAAATGGCCAAACCAGCTTGTGTGGCAAACTAACATCTCCTGGCCAGTTGGGAGTTCTGCGCTAAGCACTTGACTAATGGCAGAGGTCTTGATAGGTCTGGGTCTCGTAGGGGAATTGGGACTCAGCCCCCTAACAGCTAATAGAAACTTTTGAGTGTTTTTCATGAATCAGTTACTTTAATCCTCACCCCACCCCCAACCCTGCTGCAATGAGCTACCGTGAGGTGCTATTATTGTCCTTATTTTAGAGAAAACAAAGCTAGTGAGTGATGCAGGCTGGATATCACCAGCCATTGGCTACTACTGTTTTTGGCCAGGGAACACCCTTCAGGGCTGATGACTCCTTTGGTTACTGCTTCCTATCCAACTCTCTGATTTTACACCCCCTCTGAACGTCAGCTATACGGGCTGGGGATTTTCTTCAGGGACCCGCTTTCCCATCAGCCCATGCGGCTGAGGTTTCTAGCACATTCCCTAGCCAATCCTGCTCAAGTTACGATGGAGGAGTTCAGGTCAAATGGGTAAGGCATGGCAGGGGCAGAAACACCCCAATTTTGGTTTTGTTTTTTCCCTTAGAATTTACATTTCACAGAAGCAGCTACTCACAGAAATGAATATTCTCTTTGACAGTTAAATAATAATAGCATTTGAAGTCGGTGGGTTACACAGAACATTATTTGGAGGTGATGTTGCTGGTCAGGTAGGATGATTGAGAACTGCTCAAGAGGATACAGACACTGGCTGGAATGCCCGCCCTTCTATCCCTCCTCCACCCTGCTCACACCAGTCCATCCTGTAGGGCTCATCTCAGCACCCTGCCCCCCAGGAAGCCTTCCTGGACTAGCCCCTCCATCATCACCCTTCTTCCTCCCACCCTTGGGCTGGATTAGGTGACCTCCTCTCTCCCCTCAAAGTATACTGTATCTTCCTCCACCATAACGTTTGCTGAACTGTCCTGAAGCCACCTGTCTTCCCAGTGCCCCACACACTGCAGCCCGGAATGCGGGAACAATGTCCACCGCGTGTTTGTACCCCCAGAGCCTAGTGAATGCGGGGTGCTCTACAAATGACTGTTGACTGGACCAGTACCACCCTCCCTAGATAACACAACCTCTTAGATCTCCACACCTGCCCCGCCATCCCTGGTCTGACTCAGACTGAGAGGTAAATGGCACAGCCCTTAGACTGACCAGGTTCTAGCACAAGAAAGCCAACACGATGTGACCAGAGTCACAGCCTTCAAAGTGCATGCCATTCTCTTGCCATATACTCGAAAGCTCGCCAATATTCTCAATGAAATTAGTCAGCCCTATTTCTCCTAAAATAAATGCATTAAAGGAGTCATCACATTTTCCATAAGGCTCTTCCTTTCTCTTTGAAAGGGAAAGGAAGCATAGCAGGATGATAAATTATCTCCTTTTGATTCAGCCAACATGTGTCATGATAAGAAAGCCGGCATCCACCAGAATATTTATAACCTCTCCAGTCCCACTGGGTACAGATTTTTAAAAATGCACGATGTTTGTAGGTGATGCTATTAATATTTTTTGTGTTTCTACTTTCAGAATAGTCCACCAGGTCTCAGTAAAGAAACAGCACATGCAGGGAGAATAACAACACATTCCTTTTTACTAGCATCAGCTCCTCACGAAAAGTGCTGCTTTGGGCACGCACGCAGGTAAATATTGCAGCAATCAAAGGGGCAATGAGTACATCTGAACTATCTGAAGAACAACCCCTATGGGATTTATGAAGTCAGACTCTTCACTATCCCCCCAAACTTGATCCTATCCATGCTGACTAACGCTGTACTGAATTTGATCGCTATCAGGAAGATTAAAAAAAAAAAAAAAAAACCACCTACCCTGCTTATTCTGAAGCAACATCAACATAAGTCTCAAATCGGTGACAACAAACCACATACCACAAAGTATTTAAATGAATCAGATGTTCTGGTGGGGTCTGAACTTAAAAAAAAAAAAAAAAAGACAAAAGGAAAAAGGAAAAAGCACAAAAGTTGAGAACCCCTGGTCATCATGCTCAGTTGTATTTCCATTTGGATTCTTATAATAACCTTGCTCATTTTTACAGATGAGGGAACTGGAGTGAAGGCAGTTGGAGGAAATGCCCTTTGTTGTCTGGCTCATCGGGTGCAGCTGCAGCTGCAGAACTGGAAGCTCTAGCTGGGGGGTCAGCGTAGCCAAGGGGGAGACACTAGGCGCTCTGCAGCCAGCCTGCCTGGTTTCAGGCGCTGGCTGCGACCCCTACTTGCTGGGTGATCTTGGGCCAGTTTTTCAGCTCTGTGACTCCATCTTCTCCGCTGCAATATGGGGATATTAGCAGTAAATGCTTCAGAGGGCTGTGGTCATGATTAATGAGTTAACTTTAATATAAAGTGCTGGGTACCCAGTCAGCATTATTTTGCTCTTAACTGACTTCAAAGCCTAGGCTTTTTCTTCCACATCAGAGGCTGATGAGATGCGGCACTCACAGTGGTATCTCCAAGCATAACCGCTTTGCCTATTGTCTGCAAAGGAGAAATGTTTGCAAATTAAGATCGCACCCTAGTTTTTCACTGGGTCTCAGTCCAGAAGGGAGGGCTCATGGTAGGGGCAGGCATTAAAGGACACAAAATCTGGCTCAACAACAGAAATCACTTCCACCATTTAGAATTCCCTGCCTGTCCCAGAAGGTGCCTCAATCAAAGGGGACTATTTAGCGGAGACAAGGAGCAGATTAAAGAACCGCTACTCGGGGTGCCTGGGTGGCTCAGTGGGTTAAAGCCTCTGCCTTCGGCTCAGCTCATGACCCTCAGCTCAGGGTCCTGGGATCAAGCCCCACATCGCATCGGGCTCTCTGCGCAGCAGGGAGTCTGCTTCCCTTCCTCTCTCTCTGCCTGCCTTTCTGCCTACTTGTGATCTCTGTCAAATGAATAAATAAAATCTTTAAAAAAAATAAAAAATAAAGAACCACTACCTTTGCAGGGGAGGGAAGCAGTGTGTGAGATAAACTGCAGGGACCTGCGCATTCTCTGGGGCAGATTATTGGCTTCAAGTGCTGCCTCGGAGCCAGTCATTTTTCTAGGAAAGTAACTTTCGTTATGTCACACGCAGACACTTACCTTGATGAAAGGTATGATATAGATAGAGGCTGTTAAAGATGGTGACGTAGGCAGTGTGTGTGCGTGTGAGAGAGAGAGAGATGCGAATTCATTCACTGATTTTGGACTATCTCATAGTCAAGTGGCCAGAGAAGTGATAACAGCCATTTAGTTGAGTCGGTGACTACAAATAACTCTATGTTTGCAATGAGAAAGCAAATACTGCCTGAATTTCTAAATATATTCCATCTTCTATGCAAAAATAAGTAATCAGAGGTGTTCGGTTTTCTGAAGGAAAACTGGTATAAGCAATGTCCTTCTTTATTCTAACTTCTTGAGAGGAAAGAACAAGCACATCTCTGATTCATTCTGGTCCATAGCAAATACATCTTGGCCATTTTCCTGCAGGAATAATCAGCCTCGGGCCTGCCTTATCTCAGCAGTTTTTGCCTTGTGTTTCCACGCAAGAATAAGGAGGAGGAAAAGGAAACCTTAAAAGCTTTAACAAAAAACCACCATGACAAAAATAAAAACAAATACTCTATGGCAGCAAAACTTAATCTGCTTTCCTGATGGAAATGGCGCTCTCTCATGTATTCGTCCCCTCACCCATACTCTCTCTGCCCCCCACCCTATTCCCCCATTTCTCGCACGTGAGATGGTATAGGAAAAGTGGGCTCTGTGCATTAAATATGTACACAGGGGAGGCCGCTTGTTGTGGGCTAAGGGTGCAAGCTCTGGATGAGGCAAGCACTAAATGTCATTAGATCTCGGGCTGTAGACTAGAGATAACAGCAGCACCTATGCCAAAGGGCTATGGAAAGTTATTAAATGAGATAAGCAATGCAAAGCTATTAGTACGATGTCCTGCACATAATCAATGCTCAGTAAATGCTAATTATTATTATGATCATTTCTCAAGGGCTAATCATTTTGCAAAAATAAGAATCTGAACTAGAATTCCTACTAATACTTTAGTAAATACCACGGAGCTCTTTGAAGACTCTAAAGGCACATGGATCAGGGTTGTACAGTGGTTTAGGATCTTTGCTAGAGGCAACAATTATCACTGGGCCATGATACACTCACGTTTTAGCCAAAATAATATTTTAGTTAATAAAATGCTCAAAACAATTTACTGAAGCTTAAAAAAAACAAAAAACAAAAACAAAAAAACCCCAAGCAAACAAACAAAAATCCAAAATCCAATCAAACCCAGCTCTGTAAATGTATAAAGTTATCACTTCCCTGTACTTTGGAGAGACAAGATTCAAGCTCTTCCCACAAACCTAATTGATCCTTCCAACAATACCACCCCCACCACCCGGGGCCCCAGCCGAGCTCAGCTACATAAATGCACGTTAAAAGTTTAAGGAATAAATAAGGCAGAATTTCTGATGATATATTATGAAAGGATTAATTTTCCATTTTGAGTTTCTTCTCCTCCTTTATCTTGCCACTCCCGGACCTTCTCAGAGTTGTGCTAACTAGAAACAGATGAGTAGGGCCCAACTGGGAGAATCTAGATCTGGGTGGGGTTTTTTTTTCAATGGGGCAGGAGGATGACCCGTCTACCATTAGGGTCTCCTTTTGAGGGAATGCTCTCTAGATCTTGAGACCCTCTCTGAAGAAAACATCCCCTGGATTTTAACCAACTTTTTATCTTTTTCTTTTCTCACCAAATGGCTTTTGTGCAGGCCCTTTTTACACATTTGCTGGCTGCTGTAATCAAGATGGTGGAACTCTGAGGCCTCTTCTAAGCCCCAAATCTTTCTCTTCCCTTGACAGAAACACAAAGACAATCACACTGGAAGCTTCCGCAAGGGAAAGAGATGGAAGGTACAACTGTTACAGAATAAATTCTAGGTGTATGAATGAAGGAGCTAAAAATCACATTGCTTTTCCTGGACATAAGGGATATGGAGGCAAAAGAAAGTCATGAAAAGGTGCTTTCCCTTCTTCTGGTGCCAAAACCCGATGTCATCACAGCAACACAGCATTCAAGAAAGTCCAACCTATTTGAAGTAGTTTTCAGGTGACAGATTATTGGCCCACGATGAGACACAGACTGATGGATCACAGAGGAGAAAAAGTTCCCTGTGCTGTGAACCACTGCTAATCTCAACTGATAGAACTAGAAGAGACACACATCTCCACTTTCAAGCATTTACTGGGTGACATCACACTGTCGATTTAACCAGTGCTGTCTGGATTATCCAGTAAATGTCACATAATAGTACTTGAGCAGCTTAGATAAAGGCCTCAGAACACTGAATGAATTCATGCTGCAAAATGAATTTCCCGGATGAGTGCATAATCTTAACTCCATGTCAGTCTACTTGGTGTTCTTTCAGGCATAACACAACTCTAACCTCGTTAAGTGATATTTCTCTTGTGTAGAGCTATGGTTCTGATTTAGAAAGTCAATCCAGTACCGTCAGACAGTTTCCATTCTGTGCTTAGAAAGTATAAGATTGAAGCTGTTGACTCAGTTTGGCAAAATAACGATTACAATATTCATCCATCAGGGAAACGGATATCAAAACAATGAGATACCACTTGACACCCACTAGGAGGGCTACAATCAAAGAGACAGACAATAGTAAGTGTCGGCGAGGACGTGGAGCAATTGGAACGCTCACACACTGCTGGTGGGAATGTAAAATGGCGCAGTCGCTTTGGGAAACAGTCTGGCAGTTCCTAAAAAGGATAAACATAGAGTTACCAAATGACTCAGCAACTGCACTCTCAAATACCACAAGAAATGAAAATGAAAACATATGTCCACTTGTACAAGAATGTTTACAGCAGCATTATTCATAACAGCCAAAACACAGACACAACCCAAATAAAAGGTGCTAGATAAAATGGCACGTTATTCAGCACTAAAAAGAAGGAAGTTCTGGTTCATGCTGCGACATGGATGAACTTGAAAACATGCTAAGTGAAAGAAGCCAGTTACAGAAGACCACATATGCTTACAGGTTTACACGAAATGTCCAGAACACACAATTGTGAACATCTGTGTCTAGAACATTTGTGTCTAGAACACACAAATCCACAGAGACAGAAAGTAGATTAATCGTCGCTGGAGGAAAATAGGAAGGGAATGCAAAGGATACATACAGGGTTTCTTTTTGGAAATATCCTAAAATTGACTGTGGTGATGGTTACAGAATTCCGTGAGTATATTAAAAACCATTCATTGTGTCCTTTAAATGGGTGAACTCTATGGTATGTGAATTTTAGCTCAACAATTATGAAAAGGAATATTATTACATGAGAGAGAAGGAAATATGACCATCTACTAGAGCAAGCATTGCTTCTTTGGGGACTCTAATGTCATCCTCCTTCACAACATTCAGTGTGTAACCTACCCCACTAAAGGCTCAAGACTAAAGCATGGCCTTTCAGAGTCTCAGCAACCTCACTAGTGTTCAATGTAATCCTGCTCCCTCCACTAATCAGTACACTGATGATTAAGATTTCCTCCATTCATATTCTCTATTACTGTAAGTAGCATGGAGCTTTCCACGTAGTAGATGCTCACTTATTTATTGCATCTAATTGAAACACACATCCAGAAATAACCAACTGGAGCCAGTAATTAAAATCAAACCAAGAATACTTTGCCCTGTTTGGGTCACTGTTTGTATAGCTACTTGCCCAACTCAATCTGGGGCATCTAAAATGCAATAATGTTCCTCAAATCTTAGTCAGTCTTGGTTACAACAATAAGATTCATGCTCTTCAACTGTCTGGTGTGTATCTCCCTGGATAAAATCTAAAACTTCCTGGGAAGGAGTTACTTCTCATGCGGATTAACTGACAAGATCCCAGAGGGTACAAGGAAGGCAGCATTCTGTTTCTCTGATATTTAATGCCAGCAAATCCCCAAGTGGTCCTTTGATTTGTTTTTTTTGGGGTTTGTTTTTTTTTTTTGTCCTTTGGTTTGTTAAATGATGTACAGCTTGATGTTGAGGGAGATGACAAGACTGCCTGGGTTTAAATTCAACCTCGGCCACGTATTACTAGCTGTTCAACCTTGGTGCAAGTCATTTGACATCTCTGTACCTCGGTTTCACCACCTGTGCAATGAGGACAATCCTAACACACATGGCTGAGATTTCTGTGAGGGTGTACACCACTTAGAAGGATGCCCGGAAGATAGCACGTGCTCAGTGGTGTAGGCCCTCAGTGTAGTAAAACTTACATTTGCAGAATCCCGGACACAGGCCTCAGAAACAGAGAGCCATGGTTATAAGACAGGACCACAGGTTATCAGATATACACCAGACCCATAGGGACAGACTGAAATAAAAACTATAAAAATATACTCTTTCCTCAATTCTGGTTGGGAACTGGTACTCCAGACTAAAGAAGTGTTCAACAAATACAGCCTACAGACATTTAAATTTTGTTTTTCAAGTTGCAGAACCCTCCTGAAGGACAGGAGGATCTTCTTTGATAGATATGAGAGGAAAAGAATTACCACCACTGCGATCAGAGACCAGTAATTTTCAGAATGTACAATGCTCTTAGTTTTCTTGTGGCCTTTCCATCACTGACAGGGAATCATAGGTGCTATGTAGTGGTCAGCAATATGTGGTAACAGGCTTCTGAGAGACATTTCTAAATTCCTTATCTTTTTTTTTAAAGATAACTTGTTTGAAATCATTTCAAATTTTATTGACAACATTCTTTTGAAAATACAAAGGCCTTTTTCACAATATTTCCCTTCCCACATGTTCCCCACAGCTTCTCGAATCTATGTTATCGCTAGCGAGGCAGACACAGAGTACTCACCAATATTCACATTCTCTCTTCTTCCTCCTAACTACACCTTTACTAGCCTTCCCTGTAGGCAGGTGTGGTTCATGTCCTAGCCAATGGAATGTCAGTGGAAGAGACGTGTTCTTCCCTGTGCAGACCTGGCCCACCCTCACTCTTTCCCCATGGACCGGCTTGAATGGAGAGAACTCAGCAGCAGAGAGCCACAAGACGGAAGGAGCCTGGGTCCTTGAATAACTTTATAGCACAGACCTCATCCCCTGTTTGCCCATCTGCATTGCACTTTGTATAGGGAAAAATACACAGTAGTAAGAAGCCACTGGGGTTTTAGGGTTGTTTATACAGAAGCTCCCATTACTTATTCTAATTAACATAGCTAGGTCAATTATTGTTTAGGTGATCTGGTTTGCTCCTAGAATAGTTCTATTTCTGCTAGATATTGGCAACAAGTACTTTCATGAAACACATTTCTTTCTTTCTTTCTTTCTTTCTTTCTTTCTTTCTTTTTTTTTTTTTTTAAAGATTTACTTATTTGAGAGCCAGCGTGCATGGACAAGAAGGGGAACAGGCAGAGGGAGAGAATTCCTGGGCAGACTCCCCGCTGAGCACAGAGCCCACCATAGGTCATGATGTGGGGCCTGATCTCAGGACTCTGAGATCATGACCTGAGCCAAAACCAAGAGTAAGACTTGTAACCACCTGAGCCCCCCAGGAGCCCCAAATGAAACACATTTCTTAAATCTCTTTGCCCTTTAGTCGTTTTTTACTATCACCAAGAACAATGGATACATCCTTCCCATTGTATTGACTGAAACACATCCTGGTGAACCATCTGATCTTGCTATATTCCTTGTCAGAGAACATGTCTTTTGCATTGTGTTATTTGTAATCTCAGCCCAGATCTCCTTGCAGAGCTGGGCAAAGTATCTGCTACTGTGCACTTAATTAATCATTCACTATCTCCAAGAATTATTTTATAATTACATCAAAACCTGGGCTAGGAGTTGGCCAATTTAAAAAAGAGTCAGATAAAAATTAAAAGGTATCAGCAAAAATGAATTACATTTATTTATAATTTTCAGGTAGCTCTTTATTATTTTTTTCCAGGTAGCTCTTTATAGCAATCTCTTAGTAGACCATAAATTTAATAAAAACCACATTTTGTATTAAATTTATAAACAGAATGAAGGAATCTTTTCTGATTATTATCTCTAGCCTCTTCCGATGAATAAACAAAGTCAAACAGCAACCTTGAGTTTTAACACCATTAAGTACTTTCTGAAAGTTTCTATTCTCGTTTAGTAACTCTTTTTTCTCTCTCATCTTTTAAAAATGTTCTTAGGATTCACTACAAGTAGAGCTATAAAGTACAAGCTTGTTTGTTTACTGACTGCTTTCACTATCAGACTGTAATTCCTAGGAAGACAGGACATACCTGTTTCTGTTCATCCAACAGATATTTACTGAATGCCCATCATGAGGCATTGCTCCAGGTACCGGGGAATTAAACATAAATAAAGGTACAGTACCTGGCTTCAAGATGCCTATAGTTTGGTGGAGGAAACAGACTAAGCCTATAAATAAATATATACAGGGATAAATCTTATGTTATATTTTTCACTTCATGTGTCCCTGGTTTTAAGTGGTAGTGGCACTGATTGTCCAGCTCACAATGGCCCAACCTATCTGAGAACTGTCTCCTTTGTATTCATATGGGTGTGAACATGACTGTATTTGTATCACGTGGCTCTGTCCCCCTGACCACAATTGCTTGGATCACAATAGACTTCTGACCTATGCTGCATCAACTGACTTCTCTCTTCTGAGAGGCTGGAATTGGAACTAAGAGATTCTAATTCAGTCTGAGCTCTTTAGTTGAACTGAAAGAGGATCTATAACCTAGAGTGCTATGTGGTGGTCATCTTCTGCCAGATGGCCCGGGAAACTGACAACACTAGTCTAAAGAGAGAGACAAAAGGAGCAAGTCACAGAAAGAAGTAAAGATGAGAGACTTTATAGTCTGAGAAAGACCTGACAGCCCATTTCATATCCCGATTCTCGTCCCTTTTCCCAAGAGACACCTGTACTTTATAGCTCTCTCTCTCTTTTTGCTAAAGCTATTTTGTCGCTGTCTTATGTTTTCGATTATGTCTCAACTGAGACATTCCTTTTTCTTTTTTTTTTAACTGAGACATTTTTATTTGATATGAAATATTTATAATTCTCCTTAGTTTCACTTATCTCACTTATTTTCATAGCGTAAGATATACGTACTATCACCAAAAAATGTAGCTTTTCCCCCCTGTGTTACAAACATCACATCTGTTGGATTTTAATCCTTAGGAATTCTAGCAAAGCTTCTCAGGTGCTTGCCTAGAAGTTTCCGAGTTTCCTCACTGGTGATTTTTTTAATGCAGACTCATTTCTATTCAAGGGCAGAACATCAAAGGCCAACATTCTTTAAACTCCGTGAAAAACACTATCACATGTGTACCCCATCTTTTGTGGCTAGTTAACATTCAGGGGAGAAACTCATTCTTCTTATAAACATCAATGGTGTGTTTGTACTCATAAACAAAAAGCCTTTGATAATGAGTGCTTTGATTTCAGCTCCGTAAGTCGATCAGCTAGTCTGATTAACAACTGTTAACTGGAGCCACCAGAAGCTGAACACACCTAAAATAGGTGGCTTTAAGGTCCTACTCAAGAAAAGGAACTTAAGCTTTTATACAACTTGAGCTTCACATTAATATTTATGTTACATTTACACTTGAGCTTTACGCTAGATAGACTCCAGAGATTTCTGTAACAGCACCCCCCCCCCATAAACATCTGCTACTTTTAAAGCGTATTTCTTCTTTATTCTCCACAGATAGGTCAGGCACTATGAATGTAAGGAGAGTAAGACCTGGTCTCTGTCCTGAGAGAGCTCAGTTTATTGGAAAAGACAGACAGGAAACAGGAAACCGTCATGCCATGCTCTGGTAAGTGCCACGCCAGAGATACCAGTACGGATGAGAAGCATCCGATCTATCCTGAGGTAAGCCTTTGGGCTAAGTCCTAGAGAATCAGCAGGAGTTAGGCAGAGAAGGAGCAGAAGCTGAGACAGATTTGCAGAGAAAAGGGAGCATATATGTCATGAACATGGCAACACTGTGAGGCAGGAGAGGGTCTCCATGTTAATATCCTGTGCCAACAAGGCACTCTGGATAACTGCCCATTTTCCTTCGAAGCTCCTGTTCCCAATGCTTTTTCTGTGTTCTGATTACTCTAGAAGTTCTGATTCAACTCAACAAATATTTAGTGAGAACTTAGTAAGTTTTAGGTACTTTTTTCGTCTCTGGGAGTACACAGATTGAGTAAGACTAAGGGAACAGTACTTTCCTAAAGAAGCTTGGCCTAGTGGGGAAGGCAGACACACAGCACCCGGAGAGGGTTGAAAAGGACACATGCAGATACAGAAAGGAACGATAAGGCCTGAAATTAGTCTTTAAGAATGAGTAAGAACACACTAGCCATGTGAACAATACCAAAAGTGAGAGTAGCCTTTCGGAACAGGGAAAAACCCAAGTGACAACTGGCAGGGAAAAGGATCAGGGCACAGGGAGAGAACAGGTTTGAGCTAGGAAGCAATATAATCGAAATGGGAAGAGCAAAAGAGGGGGTTCATCTATCGCGACTCCAGGTTTTGCTGTTTGAGTGGATGATCCATTAGCTGAGGCTGGGGTTGCAGAAGGAAGAGCTAATTCTGGAAGGAAACAAGGTCATACTGAAACTGCAGAGCAGCCCCATCCAAGTGGAGAGAGAAGCAGTAACAGGGTCATGGCCTGGTGGAGCCACTCTGGAAGCAGCATGGAGGCTTCTCACAACGTTAGAAATACAGCTACCCTTCCATCCAGCAACTGCATTGTATTTACCCAAAGGATACAAAATTACTGACTCGAAGGGGCACCTGCGTCCTGATGTTTATAACAGTATTACCAACAATAGCAGAACTACGGAGAGAGCCCAAGTGTTTATCCACTGAGGAATGGAGAAAGATACGCACACACACAAACACACACCATGGAATATTACTCAGCTACCAAAAAGAACGAAGTCTTGCGACTGTATTGACGTGGGTGGAGTGAGGGTACATTATGCTAAGTGAAATAAGTCAATCAGGGAAAGACAGATACCAGATGATTGCACTCATATGTGGAATTGAAGAAACAAAACAAATGAATATAGGGGTTAAAAAAGAGAGGCAAACCAAGAAATAGACTCTTAATGATAGAGAGCAAACTGAGGGTTTCTGGAGGGGAGATGGGCAGGGGATGGGTATTAGGAGGGCACTTATGATGAGCACTGGATGTTACATGTAAGTGACAAACTACTAAATTCTACTCTGAAACCAGTATTAAATCAGTATTATAACATATTATAAAATAATTAACAATTATGTTAACAAGAATTTAAATACAAACTTGAAACAAAAAAAAAAAAAGGAGAGAACTGAAAAGCTGTGTAAAAAAATAAAAACCATCCACCCCGCCCCCCGCCAAAAAAAAAAAAAAACACCAGGATTATGGCTAGGGATCTCACTCAGAAGCAAAAACAGGGGTTGGATGGGGTTATGGACATTGGGTAGGGTATGTGCTATGGTGAGTGCTGTGAAGTGTGTAAACGTGGAGATTCACAGACCTGTACCCCTGGGGGAAAAAATATATATGTTTATAAAAAATAAAATTATAAAAAAAAAAAACAGGGGTTGGAGATGTTTGATGACATCATGATGACTGAGATGAAGCAAAGAGCAAGCCAGTGTAAAGAAGGGCAACTGGCTAGAAGCAAAATCCTTGAAAAATAGAAGCAGCAGCTCAAGAAGCAGCTCACAAAGGAGAAGAAGTGGGGAGTGGTGAATTTCTGGGAACATTCCATAGTCAAATATTTTAAAGATTTTATTTATTTATTTGACAGAAATCACAAGTAGGCAGAGAGGCAGACAGAGAGAGAGGGGGAAGCAGGCTCCCTGCTGAGCAGAGAGCCCGATGTGGGGCTCGATCCCAGAACCCTGGGACCACGACCTGAGCCGAAGGTAGGGTCTCTAACCCACTGAGCCACCCATGCGCCCCCATAGTCAAATATTTTAAATGAAGCAGAGACTTGGTAGGATACAGACTGAAAAATTCTGCAACCTGGAGATCTTCCGGAGAGGGGTCATTGGAGTGGTGGAAGGGTCAGGATGCCGTGATGGAGGAGTGAATGGCAGAAAGGAAGTGGTCCCTGGTATTCAGACCAGCCGTGTAAGAAGGCTGCAGGAGAAGCGGAAGTGAGAGAAGGGGCATGAGTTGATGCAGGAAAGTTTCAATCTCTCCCTCTCTCTTCATTATCTACAAATACTTGTAAAGGAAAAGACGAAAAGACTTGAGTGGGTTTCTAGGCTGAGAGGGAAGCTGACAGAGATGGACAGACCAATGATACTGGTGAGAGGACATAATTTAAGGAAATGGTCCTGGAGGAGAAAGTTGTCCTAATGAGGTCATCTATTTTAGTTTTTGTAAACATTTTTTTTTAAGATTTTATTTATTTTAGAGAGAGAGAGAGAGAGAGAGAGAGATTGAGAGCAAGTGGGGGAGCAACAGAGGGAGACACTCTCAAGCAGACTCTCCGCTGAGTGTGGAGCCCAACTCCGGGCTCAATCCCAGCACCTTAAGATCATGACCCGAGCCAAAATCAAGAGGCTCAACTGACTGAGCCACCCAGGTACTCCTGAGGTAATCTACTTTAACGAATTTTAGCTTGTAATCGTCTCTAGCCAGGAGGGTTGTCAAGCAATACGTGTCCCAAGGCCAAGCATCTGTGGAAAGCAGGAGCAGCGGACAGTAAACAGCACTGTTGGGCTTGGAGCAACACCAGGCAACAGGAGACAAATTCCCTCTCTTACTAATCCTGAAGGCTTCTGACTTGCTTAGTAAAAGCCCGTAGAGGAGGTACCTGTCCCGAGATTAGGAAAGTTCGCCCCCTCCTCCGTGTCTCCTGAAACGCTGTAGTCAACAAAGGACCAGACCCCTCAGTCCAGGGGATTACGATCACTACACAAACGTGACTTTCTGAGGCTGCAGGGGTGTGAGATTTGAGTCTGAGTCTCAGCTTTGCTGGAGATCAGCTACCGGCTTCGGGCCCCTTCGCTGCTGTAGGCCTCGGCTTCTTTCCTTACAAGATGGAGTGAAGCGATGGAGCTTACACAGACCAGCCTGGGAGGCTCAAGCAAGTTCACAGACATGAAAGTGCTTTGTAAAACAGAACGCTCGCTGCAAATACACGGTGTACGCTGCTCACATAAAGACGTTATCTGACGTCTCAGAAACCTGGACAAAGCTGGAAGAGCCTGCCGATGACTACTTTTCATTGTTGCCACTGGAAAAAGACATAATGCCAAGGAAAGGGTTAAAGCAAGGACTTTCAGCTTTCACTGATGACTAACTCCTTTCCGTTTTCTGGCAGGCTGCAATCCCGAGGAGCCAGAGGGTCAGGTGTCGAGAGAGGAATACAAATGAGTCGTTCCAGGCCCGGGTGGGGGCGGGGGACCGGTATTGCAAGAGGCACTGTCCCTGGGGGTAGTGTGCAGCACTGCATAACGGAGACCACGCACATAGGACCCCAAGGCACATTCTCACGGTTAAGGGCTCAAGTTGGAGTCCAGACAAACCTGAGTTCAAATTCTCACTCAGCCGCTTATTAGCCCTGTAACCTCAGACAACCCAATCTCACTGAGCTTCGGTTTTCTCGTCTATAAACGGGGACAACTACTACTTTAGAACGTAATGATTAAATACAACGATGTGTTCGTATCCATGTGAGTACGTAGGCACTTGTGTGTGTGTATGTGTGTGTGTAATTCCCGGTATACTGTAAGGGCTCAAGAAACAGTAGCTATCATAGTGGCCTGTTGTTGGAGGAGTCACAGAAGCCTGTTTTCACATACAGCTGTTACTGATATTTACTGAGAGCTTTGCAGATACCGTGTTATCTAAACATACGTGTTTAATCTATTATGCCTCCTGATGGGGCACGTGGGTGGCTCAGTCAGCTGAGCGTCTGACTCTTGGTTTTGGCTCAGGTTGTGATCCTGGGGTCCTGAGATCAAGCCTCGTGTAGGGGCTCTGTGCTCAGTGCAGAGTCAGCTTGGGTTCCCCCCCATCCCTCTCCCCCACCCCACCCCTGTGTGCGTGCACATGTTTTCTCTCTAAAATAAATAAATCTTAGAAAAAAGACTTTAATTAAATTGATTTTAAATGAGAAAATTTTTAAAAGACGTTAGTTGAAAGACACACACACAAAAAATAAAACAAAAAAAATTTTTAAACTCTATTATGCTATTTAAACTTTAAAACTCGAGAGTAAAAGCTATGTCGATCCTATTTTTCTCTGGATCCCTGGCTATAATAAAGTACCCAGCACAGAGTGGGTATTGAAGAAATCTTTGTTGACAGAAGGAAGGAAAAAAGAGGGAGGGGGAAAGGGCAGGAAAGGTAGAGGCCAAAGAGAGGGAAGGAGGGGCAGGTGTTGAGCTGACTCAGGTGTTATGAAATTCAAGGACTGACAAAAATAGAAACAAAGCATTTCTGAGCTACCGAACGGATGGAGGCTTCTTATAAAAAAGCCACTTTTTGTGCTGATGTGATTTATTTTTACTCCTCTAAGCTCTGGTATCTTTCCCTCCATCTGGCAAGTGGGAACGGACCAGCTATATTTCAAGTTTGCTAACAAGGATTGCTTAAGGTAAATATTTGTTGCTTGCCAGAGCAAACCATACCATTTCAGTTTTAGGTTATTTTAATGATAAGCTCCTTCAGATCTAGTTCCATTGATACTTTGTAGTACAGCGTGAAGTACATTTCACTCAAGTCCCAACTATATTTAGAAACCCTTTCACACGGCATCATTCGAGCAGATGTGGGGCCAGCTGCTGCTCGTTCTTTCCTAGAATCTTACCGAGATGTGGATTTTAGTAAGGTTTTTAAAAATAAGTTACACAGGTGTCATCTCTGAGTCAATTAGCACATTAGCTATAAAAAGAATTTGTACAAAGTAGGCTTTCTTTCCACAAGCTCTAAGACACGAACAGGCTTTTCACTGTTTTGATCAATCTGTTTTCATTCTGTTGCATTAAGGTATTTTTTTCCACAAAACAAAAATAAAGTTCTCCCTGGACTGTGGCACTAGAGTCTTTTTCTTGTTGTTGCTAGTACTTGTTCTAATATTATCACAGAATAAAGCGATTCGATGAAGTCCTTTCTTTGGGTTCAGATTCAAAGAATATTGATCAAGCATGGCAGAGAAACTACAAGTACTTCCAGGTCCACTGTTAATTTTTCCTTAAGCGACTAAAAGGTACTGAAACAAATTTGAATGTTCTGTCTTCAAGTATGTGAGAAGTCAGAGAAATAGCTGGGAATCCTGAAAACACCTGCATCTAGGTATCTTGGGGGCTGTCACTGGTTCAGTGGTCCTTAGCAAGGCTAGAATGTCTCTGATCCAGTTTCATTTCCAAAACAAGGACTCATGGACCACATTTCCAAAACAAAAACAAGACAAAAACTTTTTTTTGTTGTTTTATTTTCTGTGTGTCTTTCAACTAACATCTTTTTAAAATTTTTTCATTTAAAATCAATTTAATTAAAGTCTTTTTTCTAAGCCTCCAGGTCCCTGGCCGCTTGCTAGAACCCTGTGCACCCCACAGTGGCCCACAGCCTTGGCTCTGCCTCCGTACCCCACTCCGAGTCTTTTTTTTTTTTTTAAGATTTTATTTATTCATTTGACAGACAGAGATCACAAGTAGGCAGAGAGACAGGCAGAGAGAGAGGGGGAAGCAGGCTCCCCGTGGAGCAGAGAGCCTGATGTGGGGCTCGATCCCAGGACCCTGGGATCATGACCCGAACCGAAGGCAGAGGCCTTAACCTGCTGAGCCACCCAGGCACCCCTCCGAGTCTTAGCACAGCAGGGACCCTTTAGAAAGGATGTCAACTGAAGTGAGAATCGAGAAAGTCTTCTCTCCTTAGGGGGTATGACTATTACTTTTTTTAATAAAGTGGGAGCACCCAAAAATCAAACTTTCACTCTGAATTTTTATTTTGGTCTTTCTAAAGCCAATAAGGTTCTAATGCTGTGTTGTGGCCCAGTGTGCCTGAGTGGAAACCAGGAGACGGGCAAAAGTGGCCTCGGGTTCCTCCTGGGTCGTCGACAGGTTGACTGTGCTGCGTGGCGAGGGGCGCGCCTTCCCCACGCCCACCCTCCAACCCCAGTTTTCATCTGTGCATCTTTCTGTGTTATAAAATTTAATTACATCTAATCTTCATATTCTCCTAATCTCACTGACGTTCACAGAGGTTAAGTGGTTTCCAGCTGGTCACAGCTACTCAGAGAGGCAGAACAGGTGCCGAGCCCGCTGTCCTTGATTCCCAGCTTGGCGCTTTCTGAACCAAACACAGCAGCAGCAGCCGAGGCGAAATCAGTGCTGCGCACTGGCCGGGTGTCAGGCACCCAGCATAGAGCTCCGCCTTTCCGGCCATCTTACTCCATCATCGTAATAACTCTATGACGTAGACAGTATTTTGATCCCCACTCACAGATGTGGACAGTGAGACCACAGACAGGTTACCTAATACACCCAAGGTCACACAACCATCAAGAAGCCGGATCGATGGGCGCCTGGGTGGCTCAATGGGTTAAGCCTCCACTTTCGGCTCAGGTCATGATCTCAGGGTCATGGGATAGAGTCCTGCATCGGGCTCTCTGCTCAGTGTGGAGCCTGTTTCCCCTCTCTCTCTGCCTACTTGTGATCTCTCTCTCTCTCTCTCTGTCAAATAAATAAAAATCTTTAAAAGAAAAATAAAAAAGAAGCAGGATCGAGATTCTAATTCAGGCAGTTTGCTTTATCACTTGCTCTTTCCACAGTCAGGCCAGATCGCCTTCTTACAATAGACGGCTGCCACCATCACAGTTTCCAGCCATAATTCCGGGGAAAATATTTGCAAGAGTCCCAGCTTGCCTAATAGGGCTCTTCCCCGGAGCTGCAAGTCATGCATGACAGCAATCACTGGTGTCAGGGCATCCCGTTCTTGTCTAGCCTGCAGATACTGTGAGGGTGTGGACCGCACAGCTTTACTCTCAGCGCCCAAACACAACTGTCTGACACAGAGACGACTCGTTGTGACTGTGTGCGAGCAGAACCCAGTGGAAATGACCAAGTCTTCTTCAACACAGACTGCAGTAGATTTCCTCCAGGTTATAACTACAGTTTAAAATTAAGACACAAAAGCCTGAAATTGAAAGGATGCGTTCCAACTCTGAATTCAAGGGGATCAGGGAAGCAGAAATAAACATGCGACCCACCCACCCACCCAGTGTATCCTGCAGATAGGTTTTCAGGAGACAGGCATTCAGCTACACATGGCCTTTAAGTTTCTAATCAACAGCCAATATTTAAACATGAAGAGATGGCATTAAAAAAACCCAAATTTCCAATTTTTCAAGAAAAACTGGAACCCATGACACTAGATGGGGCATCTGCTCGCTGGCTCACCAATTACCACGGGACCAGTTTTATCTGTTTACTTTCCTTCTTGGCCCGTATGGGACTCTTGAGTTTTTCAACGATAAAGCTACACAGAGGGTAGAAGAAGATCTGGAAGGACCTCGGAGTCTCCTAAGGTTCTCGAGTCACTGCTGCAATCCAACACATGACTCTGCCAGCCTAGCCATAGAGTACATTGGCATTTTAGTCATTTGATGACTGAGATTTCAGCTTTGCCTCAGATGACAGAATCAACCGACTGCTCACTCAGCCTGGCTCGGTCGTCACCAAATCTGGAATGTCTCCAGCTTTAAGCACCGCCACAAAACTGACAAACCAGGCCCGTGTCCCTTCACCGGCTGCAGGTCAAATCATGCACGCTGTTGTTTTGCTGTGCGCTGTACAGCGGGGGCAAAACACTCAATCTTTTTTTTTCTTTTTAAAGCGGTCTTCAACTGCTTATAATTCTCACAAGGATGTAGGCAAAAAGTTGACATTTATGTTCACTGACTGGGTAGTGACCGGGCTTTTCTTCCTGAAAAATTCTGCGGTCTCTGGAGCTATGCTGCTACTCAGGAGACCACAGGAGACCACAGGTCTGGAGCAGCAACCAGGGAGGCTAATATACATTTGAGAAAAGTCTTAAATTACTAAATTAAACAGGTTTATACAATCCAAATATAGTCACAGATGAACGACGCTGGTTCTAAAATGAGATTTGCCCTTACTGCAGTTTTGGATTTTATAATGTAAGAAAAATATTTCCTCAATTAGTCAGTGGATTGCTATTGAATCCTAGGCCTTAAATAATCTACAGACATTTAAAGGGCTTTCTCCTGTCTGGGTGGGTCCCAAATGAAAAACTAAAAAACTTTTAAGGGGTTGAAAATATTCCTAGAATTATACACCCATTATCATTTTATATTACAATCAGCTCGATTTCAAATAGAGACTTTTAAAAATGAAGTGAATGGGATCATTCCTGAATAGGATTTTTAAAAATGCTATGTATGATAGGAAATGTGTAGTTTCTCTCACTGTTAAAAAAAATAATTCCTGCTTGTTAGAAAGTCTGCAATCAACTCAGCTTTATTGCTTCAAATAAGCAGTTTGCACACAGAATAATAAAACTGTTTAATAAAAGAACATTATAGGCTTAGCAGATGTTGCAATCACAGAACATTTTAGGTAAATGGTTTTAAAAGGACATTTCCTCAGTTTAGAAACACACTTTGGAAAATCGAATTCAGTTGTTGAATATATACAGGCTCTCTCTGAGAGAATATTTGGGCCCATTTTTCTCCAGCGGAAATGCAAGACTGAGTTTACAATGAACCAGCTTCTAGCAAAAGCAGGCCAGAGGGAATGTAACTCCTTTACCTAGCTCACATACCCACGTTCCTGCTTGTGTTGCTAATAAAGACATCTTGGTGGTTTCTCAAAAGAAAAAAAAAAAAAATCTTTACCATTTGTTTGCTGACAGCTTTGAGAGGTATTAAAGAAAACTGTCACTTTCTTAGCAATGACTCCTTTAACATTCATAAACACTCTCTAGATGAGGACAAATGGATGATTCCTGCCCTTAAGGAACTTATGCTCCACCGGAAAAACAAAACAATGACAAATAAAACACAAGCTTGTTCTTATACAGTTCCAGCCATTTCTTGCCAGTTGATAGAGAGTATCAAAGACTGCTGGGTTGGGGCACCTGAGTGGATCAGTGGGTTAAGCCTCTGCCTTTGGCTCAGGTCATGGTCTCATGGTCTCAGGGTCCTGGGATAGAGCCCCGCATTGGGCTCTCTGCTCAGCGGGGAGCCTGCTTCTCCTTCTCTCTCTGCCTTCCTCTCTGCCTACTTGTGATCTCTGTCTGTCAAATAAATAAATAAAATTTAAAAAAAAGATTGCTGGGTTTACTATGTCATTCTTCTGCTAATAATGCCACCTACCTAAGGACAAACTTTTTAAGTATGAAGAAAGATATGACTTCAGCTCAAGGGAGGAAAATGTGCTACAATTTTTAAATGTCACTTAATGTAATCTTTCTACCAAGAATATAGGCAAGCATAGCAAGTGGCCACCATTTTAAAAGTGCATGCTTATTTCCTAACAACAAAGCTGGATGATATAATTTATTAAAATAATCAAGTACAAGTTTTGATTTAGGTCTGTGTAGTGTCTCAACTCTTCGCTTCAAAAAGAGAAATATCAAAGTAGCGATCTTCCCATCTTAATGCATCCTTTTTGCCTCATGACCAATAAATTCCCCCACCCTAAACACTCACCTTATATCTGCTACAAGTCTAAGCAGACTTTACTTACACCAATTTAGTGACTTGATTCTAGTTAGTACTCTTATGTAACAAATTTATTTGTGAGAAGTCAGCATGGTCATTACCAGTCTCAAATAATAAGACCATTTTTCACAAGGAAGCTATGCTCTGGCAGTGGCATTGAAAACGTTAATGTTCACATTACCATAATCAACCATTTGCACTATATGGGGGGAGGAGCAGGGAATAACCCTTGGTATATCTCAGGGCTCCGTCTGTGCTAACTGCCTCGGGCTCAACCATGTCTCAGCTCCCAGGTGCACTGAACCACATCTATCAAAATATTTACCCCTTAAATAGTTTTGTAATAAGAGTGGAATGTCCTTTTTGATGATTTCCTTTGAAAAATCCATACGTATCTAACTGGCAGTTCTAAATTCTTGGAGATGATGGAGCCCATGAATCTACTTATTTTAAAAAGCACCCCCCCATGGTGATTAGAGTTAATGTATTATAATAGCTACACAAACATATATTTCATATGCTTTACACTTTCCCCTTTGACTATGGCTCTGATCTCCAGTGGAGTGTGTCTCATTGCTAATCCCATCCTGGTTCTCACTCTGAACCGAATCCTTGCGAGGAAGACAAGGTTAGGTAGGAGCCTTCAGCATCACTGGCCTACCAACATGACACATAGCTCGAGAAAGCCAGGAAGGTCTACAGCAGTTTTTGAACAGGTTAAAGCAACTGATGTGGATTGATGTGGCAGAATGGAAAAAAAAAAAACAAAAACAAAAACAAAAAAACCCAAAAAAAACCTCAAAACATCAAGCTAAAAAAGAAAAGAAAAGAAAAGAAAAGGGTAGGGGAATTCCTCCTCATGAAGCAAAAACATACCAAAAATCTACCTAACTTTTAATATTCAATGCCTATTGCTGGGAAATACCTCTACCATACTGTCCACACGGTCACTGCCTAATCAGTACTTAAAACAATGGTTCAGCACTTTGAGTCACCCCCAATGTGAAGGGCAAGAGGAAAGGTCAGTTCCGGCACACCTCGCAAAAGCAAACAATGGAAACAGTGCATTCCTCTGCTGCGGCACAGTTCCCAGATCCTGGCCATCGCACCCCTTGGCTTCATCTGCTCTAGCACTTTGCCCTCCCTTCTGCCACCCCCAACTTCCTGTCCTCGAAAGGAACCAGACAGGGTGGCAAGTAAATCTCAGAGGAGGGCCAACACAGAATTCTCAGGAGGCTTTTTACTGGTACCACCCTAAGGCCCCAAACATTGCTCAACATCTCCTTAGGAATGTGGCACTTGGTCTGCATAAGTGGGGGGATTTCCCTTCACTCTTTTTCTCTGTCAATAAAATAAAATAAACAACAGAAGAATAACAAAATATCCGTTTCCTCCCCCCCCACATCAGAACAACAAAGATCATCATTATTTAACTACAATCAATTAATACCCAGCAAGTGTATTTTTTGGGGGCTACATGCACAGTATTGAGAGCCCAGACAATCTTTAAGATACCAAGTATGTTTAATTTTCGGAGCCCCAGCCCCTACATCATATCAAACATACTGAAAGTCATATTCACAATCCACATTTAAAACTAACTTTATGGCCAGGGCACCTGGCTGGCTCGGTCAGAAGAGCATGTGACTCTCGATCTCAAGGCTGTGGGTTTAAGCCCCATGGTGGGTGGAGAGATTACTA